>NC_136715.1:9150000-10350000 GCF_936440315.1 Barbus barbus | reverse complement strand
ATCAAAGTGTCAACCTGTTGTGCTATCTGTTATGCATTTTGCATAGAATATTTAGAGTAACGTGAGCAGAAGTATAAGTTTTCAGTTAGACCTCTCAAATTTTTGTCCTCCAGTTACTTGGTGTCGGGTTCATGAGCTGGATCATGGCCTGTGGTCAAACATATGGCTGAGCTATTGAATAACATACGCAAATTGCAAAGAACAGTTCACCTCAGAAATAAAATCCTGTTATCTGTTTTCACTCTCTCATGTTGTTCCAAACCTGGAACCTGGAATGTGCACTTTGGCACATTCACGAGGGAAGTGACTCAGTTCCAAGTCTTTTCAATGAATCACTTGATCCAGTTCACAAAACTGGTCTGAATGATTTGTTCACAAATCTGATGGATCTGGTTCTTATGTTTAAAACAATGATTGACTCCAAAGATCCAAAGATTCAGTTTGTTCAATTGCTACAGTATCATATGGCTTCAGAGGACTTCAGAAGGCAATATGACTTGTTTTGGAGCTTGACAGCCCCAGTTTCCAAACAAAATATTTCAAACTGAATATTTCATAAAGCATTTCAAAATTCTACATAAAAATAAATGTATTCTAGTTTGGAACAACATGAGGGTGAGTAAAATAATTACAGTAAAATTATCGTTATCAATTATCAAAGTTATCAATTTGTGGGTGAACTATTCTTTTAACTCATGTGCTTTTAACCAAGACACTCTGGTTCTGGTGACAACTGATGAAAATGTCACATCAATGCTAGGCAGGATAGCATTGCGATTCATTTAGCATATCAGCGTACCACAGTACCATCTGACATTGGCAGGACATCACTAAACAACATTCATATTCATGTGGGCATTGATATGTCCCTCCTTATGTCCTGCTCAGACACTTTGCACTTTGTGATGCATCCAGCTAATGCGATGAGAATCCAAAACGTCTCTTCATCCCCCTTGGCACAACTTCTCTGACACGGCGCAACAAACCTAGAGTCGTTGAGATGAAAGCGATGGACTGTCCTGCAAATAATGGGTTTGAAAATATGAGTAGAAGCCAAGAGTTGTCTGGAGAATATAAAGCCTCTGAATCTCTCTGTCTCCATATCTATCTCTGCCTTTCTCTCTCTACCAAGCGGAACGCGTGCACAGGGAAAAGTGGTGAGCCACCACAATCTCCGCCAGCCCTCGGGATCTAATTGGAGGATGCCATTGCAAGGGACCACAGAGGGGTGTGACGGGAGGGTATCTTTAATCCCCTTGATCAGATGACATGGAACACAGAACAAAAAGTCCTCAAATCCCTACTGCGCTGAGCGGCAGGCACTGTCACCAAGCTGCCATGCTGGCTCAAGGAATGTATCCCAGGCATTAAGCTCCTCTTTTAAACACCCCTTTATCCTGCACAGCTGTGCCCCTGGAAAAACTGCTTAAAATTCTCTGAATGATCATAATAATTACAAGAAACAGCTACTAATCAGGTGCTGACAAGGAAGTGGTAACGTTAGATAACCAAATCTCCTGCTTCACTTTCAATTCCAGTACACTTCGTCTTATAAGCCTTGGGGGACAGGTAAGGTGGAGACGAATCCACATTAATAGCGGTGGAATGCTAATGAACCACATTTAAGCAGAAGGCACAATGATCCAGGTTGCTTCGGGTTCCCCGCAAAGACCAAGTTTACACTACAGCGAGCATGCAAAGCACTTTAATGTTGATGTGTGAGTGCGACCGCTGTTTAATTTGCAATGGCCCATGTGGGGTGATCGGTTGAAGAGGACTGACAGCATAATTAGGCGAGAAAAGGCAATTCAAAGAATTACGAATACCAGATTTAATCCAAGACTGAGGCTGTTTTGTTTCCTCTCATTAAACAATTGCTCTCAAAACGTTCCTATATTCCACTGAAAGTATATCACAGGAAGCGTTGACGTTTAAATTAGCACATTTTGTGCCCGCTAAGCTTCGCTCCTTGTGGTTATATTAGTCTCTGCCCTTGGTTTTCTCCATAAAAACTGAGGGGGCGTGAGGAAATGGGGTGGAGGACAAGACAGTGACTGCTTGTTTTAAAGGCTCTGTTAGAGCACTGATGATTTCCAATAATTAGCACGTAACTGTCAAAGCTACAGATCAACCCCTTTACAGATGACCTCGCTCTCAGACTGTGCTGCAATGCCACCTCCAGCACAAGAAGAACAGATCCACACTGCCCTCTACTGCTGGATAAAGTCAACAATATGGATGCCATGTCAAACCTTTGTGGTGTCAAACAGGAAAATCTGACATATGGTTAAGGGAACATCTCATCCACTGGTATTATTCTGCAGAGAATAGAGGTATAGTTATTCAAAACTGAAAAATCCGTCATGTTATTCCAAACCTGTCCTTTTCGAAGAATGTTTTCACTATTGTCCATTCAATGAAAGGTAATGGCTTCCAAAAGGACATTGGGTTCTCTCATTGTATGGACAAAAAACAAAGGATGACTACAATATGACAACATTTTCATTTTGTGAGGTTAACTATCACTTTAACAAGATAAAAGGAACCTTTTCTGTCTGTTTTGTAATACCCCTCATACATTAGAGATAATTTTACCACCAATGCTCTAAGTAAAAAGGCATTTTCAGGTGTCGCTTACTACACCACATTTCTTTATCTCCTAATAAGCCCTAAGTCCTCCATTTACACCATTTCTGATGGCCTTGCGATATTTCAAGTTCACCTGAGATATCATTACAATCTAATATGGCTCTCATGACTGGAGGGGAAAACAAATGGGCTATAGCACAAAGCCAGAAAGGCATCCGGGCTTATTACCGAATTGGCCTTTCTTAGAACAAGATCTCCACACAGATGCTATGATAGCCTTGCTACCATGGGCTATTCACATAGCATAATGTGGTAAATCCTGGTCACAACCCCGAGGCGAGCCCATAACAGATATGTCACTGCGCTAGTGGGCTGTTTGCTGCATACTGTGGTGCACTGAAAAGCCCTGGGCTGGTCACCAGTGCCTACCTGGACGGTTATGACTATAGAAAATATTGATAAGTTAAAGGAAAATTTATGGTCAGTCAGTAAAGGAGCTTCTAGCGATGATACCATATGAACTGACCCAAGACAAGACTCAAAGTGGATGAGGAAACATTACAGGGACTGTTCATCTAAAAATAATAAGTCTGTTATCCTTTCCTCACTCTCATGTTGTTCTTGAACTGTATGACCTCTGTGAAACACAAAAGATTAAAGGGTTAGTTCACCCAAAAATGAAAATTCTTTCATTATACCCTCGTGTCAGTCCAAATCTGTAAGACCGTTGTTCATCTTCGGAACACAAATTAAGAGATTTTTTGACAAAATCCGAGAGTTTTCTGACCCGGCATAGACAACAATGCTACTACCATGGCAGAGAAAGTTACTAAGGACTTTGTGAGGGTGAGTAATTAATGATGGAATTTTCATTTTGGGTGAACTAACACTTTAACTCAAATAAAATACGGCAACATTATTGACACTGAAGTCACTAATTCTTGCACGTCCTGTAAACAAACAGATTTTATGAATTTGAAAAATGTCTCAGTGGTTTTTGTCCATACACTGAAAGTCATTTTGGTCCAGTGTTGCCCTGTACCCCATTGACTTTCACCATTCAAAATAGTCGTCAAATATTTGTGTTCTACAGAAGAAATTAAGTCATAAAGGTTTGGAACAACATGAAGTCATGAAACTGATATGAAAATATGAAAACTATTTTTTCTTCTGTTAGAAATCTGTTCAAAATATTATTCCTGTCAAGAGCGACACTTGACAGTTACTTTTGAAAGTTGTACTATTAAACACCAGACATGACCAAAGTCACCCTCAGAACAAAAGATTGAGACTTTTTGTCACATTCTGCCACCAAACTTCGCAATGGACAGTGAAAGCTCCAGTTGGATCTCGGGAGCTTCCGCTGAGTGCAGCGATTTGCAGCCTTGACTGAGACGGCAAGTATATATCATCATTTCTGACAGGTCCTCTGTAATCTTGACAGAGAAAAGGAAATCAGATTTACACTTTCTGTCCAGCGTAATCTAAATGCGTTGAGGGCCTAATGCATTCTCCCTACTTGAACTCTTGACAGATTAGGGCAAAGCTATTTGTGTAAAAAACAAAAGGGCTCTTAATTAATTAAACTGATCCTTGGAGATGAAGGGGCAGATGAAGAGGAGGTTAGGCTATCAGCAATTAATAGCAAAGCCTCGATGAAGCCTCCTGGATTTAGCTGTAAGTCGGGTTATGGGTTTTAAAATGCAGCTCAATGTACTGTATACGTGTTTGTATTTGCTTGCAGGATATATTGCAGTATAGGAGAAAAAGTCACAGCAGTCCAGCGGAGATGTGAAGGAAAAAGCTTTTAATCCATGCTGTGGCATCTGTTCGTCACAGACGAGGAGGAAGATGAAATGCAGAACTCACAGAGGGATCGAAAGGAAGCAGAGAGGCAAAAAAAACGCAAGCCTCATATATGCACAGAAAAGATTGCGGAAGGCATAACCTCGTCTGATTTTATGGGGAAAAAAATCCATGCTGACAAAAAACAAAGGAGAAAAAAAGTAGAATCAACAGAGGGCTGCCATGTAAGGGGAAGGGCACCTTTCTCCAAGACATTTCTGATCTATATTTCATTTGCTTTCTGTCTTGGTCTCATGTGTTGAGCATCAGCTTGAGATGTAAGTTTTATCTTTTTTCTTCCTCTTCCTGCTGTAACAGTTTCAAGTCATTGGTGTCATATATCAGTCCCTCTCCAAATGGTGCTATAAATAGACTCCATCCACACATTGACTATAGCAAGAGATGTCATAGTGCCATCTCGTCAGCAGTCAACAGTCAATCATGGAGTTCTGCAGCCATTATATTAGTTATGGACTACAGTTGGTTCACTCTCAAGCAATCCAGACCATGTCAGTACTTACTGTAAAACAAGCAAAACTCTATATACAGGATATCAAACCTCATCTGAAGGGTGCAACCCAAGTGGGAAATTCACATTTTGCGCACCAACCACAGTGGCAGCTGAATTTTCCCATTTGTTTTCCCATTTATACAATATAAAAATAAAAAATAAAAACTTTTAAAATAATAAATAATATATACACAACATCCCCCCCCTCCTTGTGTTAATCCCAAAAAGGAAAACAGCCAAACCTGATACATCCAAAAAATCCTTTTTCCAGCTTGTCTTCCCACACTTCAAAGAACCCGGTATGGAATTTCCACGGTATTAAAAAAAACTCAAATAAGAGCCATCTTCTCTCCACCCTAATGCTCTTTATACTTCTCGGTACTTCTAGCATACAGCTTTTACTGCTGAAGTAGATTTTTAGTGCAGGGTTTTTAGCACATTAAGGCTTCTGTATCATCCACGTGAATGCTACCTTGTTAGAAAACGTGATGAAACCAAACTCCAAATCTCCAGGAATGCACAATTCTACAAGTTACTGAACTTTACAGTTAGAGCACATGCTAGCCTCAATGCAAGCTCGAATCTGGCTTGTGTTGTTTGCCAATGAGTGCCTGTTTGAGTGGTATTACAGGATTTTAGTTTAGAAGGCTTAGAAGTGGGTCAGATATTGCCTGGTGGACTGGTTAGGGGTGGGACAGAGAGACCCCAACTGATCTGCGTCAGAAGTGAAAGACCTGATAACGGTTATCTCCTCCGCCTAAAAAGTCCACCCACCAGGCTTTTACAAAAATGGCAGAACTGTGTGTGCAGATCAGTTGTTCATGGTGTGATGCTACAGAACTTCTATTTTATTATTGGAGATGAGCAAATTCCCCAACGGCTTTTCTCTTTTGATCTTGGTCTTCAAGTGCAACCCTTTCCAATCTCTGTACCAATGAATGTCCTGCCAAGCACATCAGCTGCCAAAACGTAAATGTAAGATGTTTTGGAGGCCTTGGCACTGGCCAGCACATACTGCTCAGTGGTAGTGGCAGTTGAGGAGCAAGGCTGGATATAAATTAACAGTAAGACAGAAGATGTCTCTGTCAGGAAGTCACTCACTTTAAACACATCTCACCTCTTCAAGACACTGCTTTCTTTTTGTAAACTAGACAGATGCACAACCCACCCATCCATAACCAGACCAAATTCATACTACCTTTAGATGGCACATAGATCTTATATACTTGCTGGCAGGATTGTGATCAAATATAGCTTGGATTAATAATCCCCACAGGGATTATTAATCCCCCCCCCCCCCCCCCCCCCCCCCCCCCCCACACAGACACACACACACCACCAAAACTGGTAAGATGTTTTAAAAAAAATATTTTATGCCCATGACTTTTCCAGGCCCACTTTTAAAATTTTAAGTATTTCAAGTATCAGAAATGTTTTGATAGATAGATAGACATAAGAATGTATATGCATTTTCCATACCTGGAAAGAACACTTAAAACACAAAAAGATATTTCTAGGTTTTCCAGGATCTATGTGGAATTTTAGAGCACAAAGAAATTTGCCCCAACCCAGATAGCAATTCTTGTTAAAGGTGACTGAAACACTGCAGCAGGTTTTCACAAAGCAATGGCACCCTAGAGTTTGAGCCAAGAGAAGGCTTAACACAATTTAAAAAAAAAAAAAAACCCTGAGCAGCTGTGGAAAGCAATGATGTGGAAAAAGTATACCGTCGATCTGTTTGTCAGAGCTCCAAGCTGCTGCAGAAAACGCATGATCAAGCCATTTCACCAACAGCCTTGACTTCCCATCTATCGGGTTGCAATGAGCTTAATTTAATTCAACCTGATTGATTTATTCTCGGGTGTCCCACAGTCATTAACGTAATAGCATGATCACTTTATAACACCCTCGCATGGTAACCGTGGTAATTTGGCACCTACAGTAGATTCACTATTCAGGGGTAAGTCACCTAACTTTGTTAGGTCTTAAAATCTAGCCCGAATTATCATCTTCCAGACAGTAAAATTGATTTCATTCCTTTTTGACTGACTCTGAAGCCATTTTAGTCTGTCTCTTACCCGAGTTCACCATTTGATAAATGAGGAGCTTGCTGCTCTTAACAGCTCCTATTGATCCACAACCTTGTTCTCCTACTAGTGTGACTGGAAAGTTTCCATGTCACCTAGTAATTCCACAATCCTTGAAATGTTGCTGTAAGATCATCCCATGGAAGTTACTTCTGCGGGACTTTAATTTCCTAGCTCAAAAAAAATTATTGCATGGTATACAACAGTTTCTAAACAGCACTTTGTCTTCGGGAAATTAACTATTCATTTCTTTCTACTCAAGGAAAGTTTCTCTTTAGCTTTTGGACCTCAAACTAGAAGTCTCTCACCTTACATTCCTGGCCTTTGAAGGTGAAGGCAGGCATGCGACAGGTCAGCAGTGGACACCAAAACGCTGCTTTTGTTTTCCCATCATCCTCTGCAGAGAACCAACCCGGTGTGTTTTCGTCTCCTGCAAAAGATTAGGTTATAGTTGGGTTAGTTTATTATTCATGTTCCTACCCTCGCAGATCATGTGGAGTGACATCACATTTCATATGTATATCTAATTATATAAACTGAAGTATGGCAGTAGTTAAGATGTTTGAGGCTCCTGGTGAGCACTCTCTGAAGATAGTTTCAGTATAGCAGACTAATGAGCCTTCAAAAGTCTCATTCCTGCAGCAGGTGTCCGTCTCAGCATGTGAAGCAGCAACCTCCAGGTTTCAATTAATGAAGTCTAAATTCTGGAGGCGTGGGCCACCTAGGTCTTCCCTCACAGCCACTTTGACAGGTGTTTACAATTGCCAAGCACAATACTTGCCTGCCAGCAACCGTTCTCTATTAAAGCAATTCAGTAATTACCTATCACGGCCATCTTACTCTTGCATAAAAATGTTGTGTTTTTCTGGTCCCCTGCGTCTTTGTGAGTACATCAACTCAAAATTAGCCCCAGAAACCACGAAAATAGGCTACAAACAAATGCAGTCAGATTGGACCTGGCTCATTTGTTTTCACAGTTTGAAAGGTACGTGGCACAGTTTGACGGCCGATGTACCATAGCCATATCACTGCGCAAGTCAGAGCGGGAGATAGAGCCCTGCACAGACTTCAAATTTAGGCCCTAGCCCGGCCCTGGCCCGAGACGCTCAGGCCCTAGCCCGGCCCGTGTCCGTGTCCGACAGCTTATCAGAATTACCGGTCCGAGTCCGACCCGAGCCCGTCTTTTTCCCCCTTCTCCCAAAACAGCTTATACTACTATTTCGGCAATTAAAATAGTTCAAATAGCATTAAAATAGTTCAATTTTGTATGTAATGGCAAAATGATTATA
Organism: Barbus barbus; assembly: GCF_936440315.1. Lineage (NCBI taxonomy): Eukaryota > Metazoa > Chordata > Actinopteri > Cypriniformes > Cyprinidae > Barbus > Barbus barbus. The sequence goes on along the minus strand of NC_136715.1, from coordinate 10,341,679 downwards.
TTTCGTTTAGTTTTTTTATGAAGTTAATTTAGAGAAACGTTTGGAGCATTTTTGTTCGTTAAATAGTAATAAGTCCTAAGTTTTTGTTTTTTAAAGTAACGACCAAGCGGCAGACAGTGAGCTGATCATAGCCTGTTTGATAAATTTAGCCTTCTCAAATCATCACGACTTGCCTAAAATAAAATCTTTTGATATACTAAAACAGTTCAAGCATCTAACAATGTTTAAACGTTAAACCTGCGCTATAATAATAATGTGCGCTAGCCTAGATCCAAGTTTGTGCGGCGAGTGGAAGCTAAAACGCGCTCTGCAGGACATGAAGGCACCAGAACAAACTCTTGCTTTTTTTTAGTGGAAACAACTTAAAATAGCCTACGACATCATTTTTTTCTGTTAAAGGTAAGAGTAATACATCATTCGGAACTGTAAAGGGTCTACTTTTATTTGTGTGCACTCACAATATCAACAAAACGTTGTGCTTTTATAAAACAAAAAAAACATGATGTGCTTTCTGCCTTCTTATCTTGAAAAGGAGCACTTCACAAAAATGAACCGAAGCTGAGCGAATACATGCCTCACAGACAATGATAAATATATCTATAGAAAACTTTAAATTATCACTTAACGAAAAAAAAAAGGAAAACAAACTTTTATTATAATCTTAATCATAATCAATAAAGCATTTCTCTCTAAAGATGCGTCTAATGAGGAGACACGAGTGAGGATCAGCAATTTCATCCTTGCAACACGGACTCAGAAAACATTAGTTTATTATTCAATCATTCAAATATCTCCTTACTATTTCCCGCAGACACATTCATGGTTATTATGTTTGCTGGGGCTTTGCAGCAAGCTTTAGCCTATTGCGTGCATTTGAACTCCGAACTCTTCAGCTGCGCTGAAGTCACTTGCGCTCGCTGCTGCTGCGAGACACTAAACACCGTCGAGCCACTCTCAGTCGCGGAAGCACGGTCTCCTGTTGTTTCCACCAGCGCGCCAATATTTTTTCATCATGGATGTCTAAAATATAAAAATAAGAAGAGACCTAAAACAGGCCCGAGGCCCAGTCCGCGTCTGAATTCTGACGTGAAAATTGGCCCGAAGCCCGGCCCTAGAGGCGTAAAAAAGTCGGGGCCCATCGGGCCCGGGCCGAAATGCAGGGCTCTAGCGGGAGACTTAACGGCCAATTAGTTTGAGTTTAGTCTCACTGTTTCTCAAGGGTTTCAGGAGGATTTCTTTCAGATTTCAAAATGGTCAGAGTGTGACATCTCTGTATATCAGCGCTTTGCGGTCGACACACTCTTAAGAGGCATTAACGCTTTGATTTTTGCTTCCGTTCTCCCTCCACTTATGATGGAGCCAACTCTCTAAAATCAATGCAATCAATGGCATACTTCAAAAGGTCGTACTTCTAACGCCTCTACTTCTACAAAACTTCTCAGACTGGGACTTCTTTGCCTGTAAGTACAGTAAGACTATGGATAAAACCACACAAATTAATAATTGCACACACCTTGCAATAATCCCCTTTCAATACTTTTAAGTCCAGAAATGGGAATTCTTAATCTAATCTTTTTTTATACAAAGTTTATCCGACTGCTACGGCAAATCTATGCATTATTTATAAAAGTATTAAAAGGTAATTACATTTTTTGAAGGACAAAGGTAAAGCAGAAGTTGACATAATTTCTAAGGGAATATTTCTGCATATCTGTGAAAACATTAGACTGATAACGATGATGTTCAGAAATATCTTAAATAGCATTTGAAACAGTCTTATTGTGATTTTTCATTCATATATTTGTGTTTTGTATGTTTAGTGTATCTCAAACACCAAATGTTGCAGACACAAACAACACTTCTGACTCGGCTACGTTTTGTGAGCTAATGGTCACGAAGAAACTGAAAATAAAGATTAGGTGAACTAGTTTTTGGATTCTGCTAACATGTGGCCTCCTGTGAGTAGGATGCTAAAAATTGCAATTACCATTTGTTCTGAAAGATTGTTTCTACATACAAGCCTGTTCTCATTTATAATTAAAATGTTAAGTTAAAGCTTAATAAATCACACATACTGTGAGGAAAAGCATTATATACAAACACAGTGTCAACAAGGTTTGTCACATAACATTTTTAAATGCAGACAGTACCCTAGACAGACTTAAACAAGTCTGGCCTTAGAGGACAACATGTTCTCATTGTTCACATTTATTTCTCCTTCAATTAATTGCACAGACTACCAGGTCAAGGTTTGACTGGGTACCTTTAGCAGTTCGTCCCATTGGAGCATGCAATAACTGCACAAGGCTTTTTATCATTCTTTTGAAATATCAAGTAAATCATCAGCCAAAGAGCACACTATGATTTTTTGCATGAAAGTAAACGCTATCCAGGTTGGCATCTTTCCCTGCACCTTATAAATAAAACCCTGACCCTCTAGACCAATGATGGGCAAACTTGGCCCTTCCAGGCCACTTTCCTGCAGATATTTGGTCCAACCCTGATAAAACTCACCGGCCTGTAGCCTTCTAGTTGTCTTGAAGACAATGATTATCTGGTTCAGCTGTGTTTGATTAGGGTTGGAGCTAAACTATGAAGGAAAATGGCCTGGAAGGGCCGAGTTTGCCCACCCCTGCTCTAGACAAGGGGTGCCCAGCCCTGTTTCTGGCGATCGACTGTCCTGCAAAGTATAGCTCCAACTCTAATCAAACACACCTGAAGCAACTAATTAAGATACTCAGGATCGTGTGAAAATTAAAGGCAGGTGTGTTTGATTATAGTAGGAGCTAAACTTTGCAGGACAGTCGATCGCCAGGAACAGGGTTGGGCACCCCAGCTCTAGACTATCAGAAATATATAATAAAAATATAATGTCTTTAGTCATTTAGAAGCAGAGCCTTGATAGATATTACCTGTTTTTCTTTCGATGCGGCTGTTTATATTTTCACAGCACAGTGAAGCATGAAAGCGAATTTTACTAACTTACAAAAGCGTCTACCCTTCCACCCACCACGTCTCCTTTCCATTCGCAATCAGGACAGAATTCTTTAGATTTTCTCATTAAATAAAACAGTTGTGCTATGATCTCATCACAAGTTGTCCTTTTGGAGAGATGATCGAGGAGCGTAGTTCACTTCTAAATCACTGTAATTGAATTCTAGCTGTCAGTCAGCCCTACTTAGGGGTCATTGGGTTTGCGGTTTACCTCCCTCGCACTGCAACACTTAAGCTAGCTATTAAATTAGCTAATAGTTCAACACAAAATGTGATCTTTGCTGATTTATTTGTCAGAAAAGGTCAATATCCCAGTTTCCAACACACCAACACTTTTCAGACATACCCAAGATTGTCCAAACATACATGCTCAAACTCTCAGTAGAGAAGAGTAAATGCTAGCTTTCACTGGTTTACTAGGAGCATGGTACGACTGAAATGCAGGCCTTTTAAATATATTAATAATGCACAATAATCGATGTTTCGCTCTCAATAAATGCTGCGTTGGCAAGTGAGATGAGGCATTAGAGTTGTTGAGGCCTGTCTTGCGCCCCTGCATAGCAAGGGCTAGCACTGCTAATGACTCAGGCGTAATGCATTCTGTTGGCGTAAGCTCCCAATACCCCGGCTAACACAATGCGAAGAACAAGCCAAAACTCAGCAGCCAAACACAGTCTCTGCTCACTCCCTCATTAACAATGCAGCAACCATCGTTCTATTCATGTTGTGTCGTAAAACTCAAGCCGCTTAGCAAAGGATAAGCAAACAAGTGTGCACCTCATCAGGGAGGCCTGGATTTAACCAGGGGTTGCTCATTGATAGCCGCTGTCAGAGCGTGAGAGATAGAGAGACAATGGAAAAGCAGAAAGCGAGAATGAAGGTGAGAGAATGATGGACAGGAGAGACGATTTAGGCTCGAGGCTAACAGGTATCTCCACCAGACAGACACTGGATGAGAAACTGGGATAAAATAAAAGTTAAATGTATTTGGAATACATCTGCATATAGGCAAAAAGCATGCTCACACACAAAGCTGTCAGATAAAAGTATGCGAATGATAAGAAATGGGGCTGTCAAATTATTTCTGTATTGTTTTGGTATTAAACAAATGTTCTGGCTTCAACTGAAGTGAAGCTCACTTGGCAGCATTAGTTGTGTAATGTCAAGTACCACAGAAAATCATTTAGCTTCTTCTATTTGTTTTTGTTAAGTATAGAGCATTTAGAGCATTGATCTCAAACTCAATTCCTGGAGGGCCTCAGCTCTGCACAGTTGAGCTCCAACCCTAATCAAACACACCTGATCCAGCTAATCAAGCTCTTCAGGATCACTAGAAACGTCCAAGCAGGTGTGATTTAGAGCTGGTTAGAGCTAAACTGTCCAGAGCTGTGGCCGTCCAGGAATTGAGTTTGAGACCAATGATTTAGAGTAAGGCTTTTACAGTGGATTACATTGTCTGGAAGGTTTAAAGGATGAAAAATGAAGTTTACATTTTTTAAAGCACTTACATTTAATATAATTATTTTCTATAAAAGGAAAGTATGTTATCTGAGCTGTGCAGTTGTTTAAAAGCAGGGGTTTTCAAACTGGGGTTGTAACAAGACAGTTGTAGAAAGTTGTAGAAACCAGACCATTAATTGTGGTTTTAAACTACTCATAATGGTCAGAACATGACAAACAATTCACATTTTCTTTATACTTTTCAAGTCATTCTTCATTAACAAAATGAATATCGTAATAGAACATTAATTTCTTAGTTTAAGCATGTTCTAAGTCATATTGTTTCAAATCATATCTTCAGCACAGTTTGCAGTGCAGGCTACAATATTAATAATATATGAACAATTTTTTGTCTCTTAAAAATGCACATTCAACAGTAGCTTCAGTTGACAGTTGGAGTAGCTCGAGATAGGATGCAGATGTAAATTTTTGTTTATTATCAAAAATAGTAACATCTAGTGCTTGGCGGTATGGCCAAAAATTTATATCACGGTATTTTTCAAAATTATACCAGTTTCACAGTAAATTACTTTTTTTTTTTTTTTTTTTTTTTAATGCATGACTGGATGTTAACCACATTTTCTACTGACTGAGAGAGGAAATAGCCTACTGCAGTAGATTGCCATAGAACAATTCCACATTAATAATGACTAAACACGACCCATTAATACATGTTAACCAGGAGTCACTCTCATTTATAATCGCAACATTGTCTGATAAAATCAACATACATCTACAATCAAGAGCGGCTATACAGTGAATTTGGCTATATTACTTTTTGTCTCATGCAGGGCACTGCTGCATCCGAGTAACAAACTAAAAAAAATAAAAATACATGATATTAACAGACAAACTATAACAGGTGCTTGGAAACGCTGTTTTGTATTCATTTATTGACAAATCTGCTGCGGTAGGGCACACTGAATGCGATGCTTCTCTGCTGCTCACTGCACAGAACAGACGCCGAGAGAGTCGGGCGCCGGGAGAGTCAGACTCCAACTGAACCAAAAAAGTCGCTAGGTTTGTCAGTATGTATATTATATGGAAAAAAAGCCACTAAAAGGGTCTGAAAGTTGCTAAATATAGTGCTAAAGTCACATTTGTGTGTGTGAGACATAGGAGCTGATGGCAGGGGGCGGTGGATATTTGTGGCGGTCAGTGTGGATGAGTTAGTTCTACAGCTTCAGTTTCTAAACTTTTACGCTCAGTAACACATACAGCTGTTCCCTCACCACAGTACAACAGTGAAAAGAAACCCCTTCTCAAACAGTGTCATGTTCCAAACATTGTTTAAATGACATACACCGGTATTGCGGTATTTTAAAATAAGAAAATCATATCATAAGAAAAATACACACTGGTATTCGGTATGAACCGGTATACCACCCAGCACTAGTAACATCTGTAAACATTGTAACAACCTCAGTTTTATATGGTGAATTGTAATCAATTAACTGTTTTATTTATAGGTTGTATTACAATTAACCACTGGTCTTCCACAGTAGCATATATTTAGATCATGATAACCACAGTTAAAACCACAAATATAGCACCTCAATTCCATGGTAACAGTACTGTTGGTAATTCCAACAGTAGTCTAAATACATTATTATAAATCCACAAACGCTATAGCTTAATCTCGAAAAAACATGAATTTTATTCCATTACTCCTTTAATATATTTAACTCATGTCTACATTAATAATAGGGCAGGGTATCGATTCAGATGTCCCAATTCGATTTCAATTTGCAAGCTCTCGATTCGATTCGATTCTTGATTCGATCCTCGTTTTTTGCTATTGATATTTCTTAAAAAAAAATGAACAGTAAACATCAGTTTACAAATGGTGAATTAATAAAAAGAAATTAAGAGCCACAGGCTTGTATTTTAAAGCTATTCTTTGTTTTCTTTTCTTTTTGCTTTCTTTTTTGTATAGGGTCCTTTTTTAAACAATAATAGCGCCCTATAAAAAACTGTTCTTAATTTTTCTGGTAATAAGATGAAGGCATAAAACATTAATTTAATTTATCCTAATCAACTGAAAATTAAACCTTTTTATTTTTTTGCAAACATAGCGCTGCAACAACAGATGATTACTGTAAAATTAAAAAGAAGTAGTAGTAGCATTGTTGTTATTGAGTCTTAAGCCTGCTAAATAGTCATTTATGTTTCTGACAGTTTCTTCATGTTAAACCAAACTTTTATTTGGACAGGTTTCCATGAAGAACTTGCAGCTGCTGTGTATGTGATATCATATCATATCACTGATATGACGGTTGTTTTCTCAGATTAAATGGTAAAATGCTAATGAAGTGACTCTCAGAGCAGCTGGAGATTATATTTTTGTGTTCATATCATCATATAGTGAGACTGCAGAGGCTGAAACCATTGCAAACGTTGTCCGTGCTTTAGTAAGTGTGTAGTAAACAAAACAAAACAGTGCATCGCGCCATGCACCATTCATTCATTATCTGTGGAAATCATGGCACCTTTACGTGTGATGTCAAATGCTTCCACAGATTTGTAATATTGAGCATTGCAAATCGCGCATATTGCTTTGTTCTTGGTTCTTGTCAACAGTATCTCTGCCAAGATAAGCACAGAATGAATTACAGGCTTTCTGTTGTAACATCGCACAAGGTAAATAAGAGGGTGACATCTAATGGAGACGACTAATGATAAGATTCACATTAATCAGATCTTAAATAGTTGCTGAAATAAATACCAGAAAAGATCAATTCATGGCTTATGATAATCGATATCAAATCAACATCATTTAAAAAAAACATCATTTTTTTTGCCCAGCCCTAATTAATAATATAATACAATTTCACACAAATATCCCACATTTCTGCCTCAATACCATGGTGCAGTTGGTGTTACTACAGTAAACCCATGGTAAATGATGGCAATTTGTAGAAAATTTCCACTTTTGGCGCATAAACAATTTATCAAACATTTATTGACCTCTTGCTATCATTCGTTATAGCAAGCAAAATTCAATCACGATTATTATCATTAGCATTTTATCGCCCAGCCCTATCATCTTTTTATATTCTGCATGTACAAAAAGAAGCCTGAATTATTTTCTGCAGTAATTGATATTTTCACAAATGCATACCTCAGTGCATACTTGTCCATATTCCAAAACATTCCTTCAGTAAATAGTTTTGCATGGCATCCCTTTGTACTTTGCTCCACAATTAAAAAATATATTGTGTTATACTTAGGTTCACATGACCACCTAATTGCAGCACCCAAACTATTAGTGCTCTTGTATTGCTTTTTCCTTAAACATCCAAATTGGTCTTCAGTACCATCTGAATGCATAATTGAAATCATTCATCAGAACAGGCCAGAAAACCACCACACAGTGAGGGTATGAATAGCTGAACCGCAGCCTTGCTGGGTAATACACAGATGCTTCCATCAGGGGTTTGCAGCCTTGACTCTTTGAGAAAGGTGCACAAGCCGTGAAAGCACAAGCAGGCACATCTATTTGTGTGCATCCACCATTTTTAATTAACAGCTATGTACTCCAATATAATACACTGAACTTCATCGAACTTGTTTGTCATTTACAACAGTAGCTAATAACCACTCGTGGACCAAACAGTTTTTCCAGAAGGAGCTTAGCAAATATACAGAAGCATCACATAATAGGGATTTACTTTTAATTATGCTTCAGCATCATCGACTGACAGCGGTGGGCTTTAAATCTACTGTGATGATTAATTACAAAGAAGACCAATCTATAAGTACTTTGAAAAAACAGCAAAGATATAGTCGAATCAAAAGAGTTCACAGGATATCTGCCTGACACTTCAGGGATCAGTGCTGAGCTGCACAATTGCTTATTGAATTCCTATTAATATTTATAAATCATAAAAAAATACACTCTTATTTTTCATTTTGTGAATGCATAACAGTATAGCTTAGTTAATACCATTACACATTCACATTAGAAGAAAAGGTCATAGTGTCCTGTACATGCTGTATGATTTCTAAATATTAATGTGAATTACATATAAAGCATGTTTGTCAGTGTATAACTCCATGGCTTAGCTGCTAACGATAGAATAGAATAGAATAGAATAGAATAGAATAGAATAGAATAGAATAGAATCAAACTCATACTACACAAAGAGACAAAAAGTCACAATCTTTAGTCAGTCATTTGGAAGCATAAGACTCAGTGAAGGGTATAGTTACTTTAAAAGATCCTTTGTGTGTAGTAACAGCATTAGAAAACACTGGCTTTCATCATTTCCTTTCACTTTAGCATTAGCATTTTCTTAGGAAGCATCAATGGGTTTTAAAAAGTGCTTTGATGAAGGAAAGCTCACTAACTCGGTCGCAGGGAAATGTTGGGAAAAAAAATAAGGAAATCACAGTTGCTATGACATCCATAGATGTTATTTCTGCTTGCTAGGTTATTCCTGCTAAGCTGTACAATGCATAAACAGATAGGTTAAGGCCACTAGCGCTTCACAGAATTGTTCTAAAAGGTCTCTTTTCTCTCATTATATGGCCGTGCCAGACAGACCACAGCAGTGATCACTGATCAGGAGCGAGAGGAGATGGAGTGTGTGTCACTCAGGTGGAGTGGGGAGAACTACCACTGCCTTTCCTTCAAACTGACAAACAGTGTTTATCATCAACCTGATCCATCTCAACAACAGGTTTACAAATGGTCTTCTTCCCTGCGATTAATGTACAATGTTTTACTATCAGTCACATCCTTGTGTTCTTTGTTTACCACAAAGAACACTGAGTAGATGAACACAAACAGAATTTGCCTTAGAATTTGAGATCTCACATCTTGCAACTCTCCAGCTTTTCATTTCTAAGCTTTCTGTCAGCTCTAACCAATCTGCCTTCTTTTGCATGTGTGCATATATATTTATGCATGTGTGCCAGGGGCATTTCCTCCGAGGAAGAAAGGGAAGGCAGTGCCTCCTCAAAATATAGGATGAAACAAAAAATGTGTAATACAAAAATAAAACAATGGCAATATTACAAAATATAACGCAGTGTATATATTATTAAAAAGTGTATAAATCACTTGTTTTTTCTAAAGAAACATAGTCCTACAGTGACACCAGCAGGTAAAGTTACAGCAGGAGTCTCTCGCCCCTGAGACAGGCTTGTGAGCCCAATGCCGTTTCAGTTTTGCTTGTATGCTGTGTATAATGAATGCCACTATAGCCTATTTTGTGTTTTATTTTATAGTTTAATATATAATTTTATAACTACTTATTTTTAATTCTTCTGTTCTGAATAATGTTAAATTGAAAATATTTGTTGTAGAGTGAGGGGAACTAAATAGGCTATAATGTTTATATTTACCAGTATTCTTTTAGGCCAGGTTGCGTTTCTCCGTGTCGTAAACTCTAGGGTGAGGCTTCTAAACCGAGGTGTTTTTAGGGGCGTGATATTCAACTGACATGTGATCATTCGTACAATGAGATTGGCAGCATACGAATGTTTCATGAATCACGTGTGAACTCTGTAAATTGATTTGTGCGCACGGATCGCATTCGTTTCTACGTTAGATTGATAAATGAGGCCCATTGGGTTTAAACAGACCCCCTAAAGCAAGCGGTGGGTTTGGTTGGGTGTGGGGGGGATTGGGGGGGGTTGGGCAATTGAATGAATGGGGGAAAGTCACATGAGAGGAGGCAATGCCTCCATTGCGATATGACTGGTTATGTTTGGCTATGATTGGTTCATGTGATAAATCCCACCTCGTATTCGTGCGCATTGGCAAATCAGTCTGAATAAACAATATAATGGTGTTAATAGGAAGACTCATTTTAAAAAGTAAGTAAACAACTCACACACTGTTGTGTGAGACAACAATTGTGGTTGTAGACAACAAGAACAAACGATCAGGAGAACGAAGTAGCATCAACTCGTAACAACGTAAATCCATTTATTAACGTTAAACTCAGACAAAGACAAGGGCAGAACTGAGGACTTATAAAGAAAATGGAACAAAGGAGTTAACTAGATGATTAATGCAAAACAGGTGAAAGGAATGAACGATGATGAACTTAACTAGAACAGGAAAACCCAAATAAGGACAAACAGGAACTGAACAGAAATCAACGCGTGACACACACTTACAGATAACCACTTTATGATGTCAAAATAAGATTTGCAAGATTACAATAGCGTGAAAACATGATCTGTGGGAGTTTTTAGTGAATAAGTAAATTTATTAAGTAAATCTCCATCTGTGACCAATATTTACAGAGCTCTGATGACTGATAATCCAAAAAATGCAAAAATAGTTAAAAGTTAACTATTAAAAGGAATAGCTGAACATAAGTTCACAAATAAATATTATTTAAATTGAACAAAATGTAACAAATGTAAAATGCTTAAAAACAATGTGAGTAAAAAAAAAAAAGGGGGGGGGGGGGTGTAGGCCTATGTTTGAATAAATTTACTTACATAAATTTGCTACAAGCCTAGTACTGAGGAAGCTATTTTGAAACTAGTTTGCCAAGCTATAAACTAGTCACAATTTAGTAGTTAGCTAGACTACAAGCAGAAAAAAAGGAAAATGAACTGCATTGAATCTACAAACCAGTGTATATTATTTCTATAGATTTGAATGTCTTTAGATAGATAGACAGACAGACAGATAATATATTCTAAACACATTTTTTTCCAAATGTAGGTAAAGAATACATATGCTGCCTATTAAATGCAGCAATGCACATCAGCGTTTATTAGCATTTACTAAATATTCTGCTTTAAAAAAAAAAAAAAAAACAAACAAAATAAACACCTAAAATGCCACATAGGAACGTAAATCTATGGATCAATTTTGAATCAGTTTGTTTACATGAACTGTCATATTAGTACCGATTCACTAGAACTGGCCATTTCTGATAGGAACCCTTGAAGCCTGCATGTCAAAAATATTAATTAAATTGGCACATGTGAACATGCAACAAGGGAGCATTTGGAAAAAGAATTGGGTCTTTTCTTTGCACCACATGTTGTTGTGGTGGCAATCTGAACCACATCTTCATAATTAATGGAACCCTCAGGACACACTCATCCACAGTCATGCTAAAGCTCTCGATCTCACGCCCCATGAGTTCCCAGCATGTTGCCACAATATCACAAACACTGTTTTCTGACAGCCTGTTTTATGCAGATACAAGCATATGTTACCCATCGTGGAAACCTGTTAATGGCCCTCATAAGTGACAAAACAGCTTCTGTGCATGTTATATCAAACAAAAGTTACACCTCAAAGCAGGGCGTATATCAGAAAACAGGTGGGGTGGAGAACCGCAGGATCTGTAAATAAGGATCAATCCAGTATGTGTCAAAGTGGACCTGAAGGATGGAGGAATATAGGGATTGATAACACAAGGAAGTGGCTTGTGTTGTAATGCACTTCCAGAGGTGCAGAGTCTCAAATGACTCCATTCAAAAGGTTTTTTCCTGCCTATATCAGACTCACATGTCCTAAAAAGACAACAACAGGCCCCCCATGAAATTGCACCAGCATTTCTGTTATTGTAATTTCATTTGGCTAAATGAGTAGGTAACGTGTGGGCGCAACGATATTAGCAGGTTGAATAATGACGTCCTGTCTTAGAAAGAGAGAAAAAAAAAGGCGGGGAGTGAGAAAGATTCTCATGAATGTATGATATTCTCTAGTTGTTATCTAGTTGTTTTTTTGTTTTTTGTGAAAGATGTTACCACTTACGCTGCCAACATCCACTTAATGTCAACCGAGATTGCTATTTGACTATTGCCATGACGAAGAGTTTTATTAATCAAATTATGACTTATTCAAGTATAATCAATGTGAATATAGCCATTTATATAACAAATTATTTTTCTATTATAATCCTGTTATAATCGTGTATTTGCCTGCGTGTATAGAAGTCTGTATGAGAATGAGGCATACATATGGTCCTGTTTTCACATTAGACAAAATATATGATGAGGCCTCTTTGGTCACAGAACAGAAAATTAAGGCCTTCTGTCTGCTTCTGGGTGGCAGGCTGGAAAGACAGCAAAGAAAGGTAAAACGGCTATGTATGAAATGTATTGAAAACGCCAAGAGAACAACTGCATAAAAGAGTGTACGGACACAAATTTGAGAGATTATTCCCTGCAGGGTCTCTCAGCCTTACTGTCTGATGATCTCTTCTGGCATCAAAACCCCAAGACCTTGAGAATGATTCCTTACAGCACTGGCAGAAGCCACCACACCGTAAAAGTCTTTTCAACAACAGCTCACAAATAATCATATCGGCAGCATATGTAAGACCATAAAAAAAAAAAAAAAAACAAGGCAAAGCTTGGAAAATTGTACTTTGCACTTCAGAATGATTACAAATCTTATATAAGAGGCAAAACCAGGTTTCAATACTCTTACAGCTATTAGCTCCTAGATGTACTACAGTTCACCCTATTTCTGCTAATTTCTCTGTGTGCCCATCAAGTAGGATGGAGCAATCTTTGCCCCTTGAAGTAAAACTGCTACTTTGTTTTAGTTCAACTTTAGCTGGTGTTGAAAAAGATGCAAAAACAAGGCCCTGAGAAGCTCCATCAGTCAGTAGTAGTTTTTGATGGTCTGCAGACTGACAGAGAGACTGATTTCATGCATGGCATCAATGAAATAATCCAAGCTGCTAGATTTGAGTTTCAATTCAAGCCCAAAAACTACATTTAAAGAGCTTTATCACAACTTACAACAATCTAGATGCCTTAATGTGGCAATTTCAATGAAGCACCTTTATTACATCGATAGCTTAAGGCCCTAAAACAATATTTAATGCATGAATGTCCAGCTGTTTGGAAATCTTACATGGAATTATTTTCACAATCATGTAAGGAATAATTTTGTGTCGTGGCCACATCAACATTTCGGGTGTCCATTATTTTTCTAATAATTCAACGGTCCGCAGTCAATTATTCCGCTTATACTACGGTTGCCACACCTCAACACATTGATCAGATATGTGTGTATATACTGTATATATATATATATTTTTTTTTTTTGGGCTAAACATGGAAATGATCTGTCTGATTTTTGTATTTGGCCAGTGTCTTGTTGGTTTTGGTTGTATTGCTGTTGTAAGACCTTTCGAAATAACTGAAATCATTTGGCGAAGTGATACGGAACTGTAATGTGGTCGAGAGCTGCCTGGAACTACGTTCGCTGTGCATTTCCCTGAAAATAATTGCACACCTTAGAACGTTCGTCAGCCAATCAGATTCAAGTGAGTTTGTTTTGAGTTTGTATTGTGCATTTTCCAGCAACCACACCGCTAGTTTCAATTTCACTTTAAATATTTAGGCTGGGCGTTTATAATATATGTTTATAGTGAATGCCACTATAATTTGTGTTTTCGTTCTTTTTTCTATTCTGAACACTGCTAAATTTACAGGATTGTTTGTGGAGTGTAGGGAATATAAATACATGTTTCTAATGTTTGTAAACGTTTCATGTATTTTACATTATTTCTGAATGAAATGATAAAATGTGTCTTATACATTAATTGATTTGTACACCGATGCAACTTATCTGTGTGTCATAAAGTGCTCATAAAAATAGAGATGGTACAAGAATAGAACTGCCATGTAGGTACAAGTATACATAGTACAGTAGTAAGTGAGTGTCAATTTAGAAAAAAAATTTAAGTAAATCAAAGCTTCATATTATGCGGCCCCTCACTTAATGTGGAAAACTTGATGTGGCCCTCGAGTCAAAAAGTTTGCCCACCCCTGTTCTAGAGTCATAAAAAAATGCCAGTACTCTGATGCAGAGAGGCAATTTCTATTAGCTTGTTATAGATGGAATGTGAGTTACAGTTTATAATGCATTGCCTGAATATCGCCTTGCCCTAAGGTTAAAACATATTAAAACAATTTTACACATTGAAAAGTCCTGTATAAAACTTGGCTGCACTCTGATTTATCACTGATGTGACAAACACAAAGGAAGCCAACAAGTCACAACCTTGTAAATGCCGAAATGAGATAACCAAGCTATAAGAGCGTGAAATTTTATTTTATCATCTGTTATTTTACTGCATGCAGCAAACATTTTCTGGCCTTTTTTATATGAACTCTGAATAAACACAAAACACCCATCTGGTTCTGGATTTTTTTTTTTTATTGATAATAATAATAATAATAATAATATGTAAATAAATAACTAAATAAAATTATTGTTATTATTATTATTATTATTACGTTGTATTATCATTAACGTTTTCTGGCATTTGTCTCAGGAGGAATTCTGAATAAAAAATTCTAAAATAATCTTTCAAAATGTTTTCAATAATAATGATACTAATACTACTAGTATTACTACTAATAATAATAATAACAACAAGACCAACAACAACAACAATTATAATAATAATAAACACATTTCTTTTTTTTCTTTTTTTTTTAGATCTTAAAAATCATAATCAATATTTTGGATCAACAGACCTCTAGTCGTGAGTTAGCGGAGGATAAAATTTAAACTTACTCAGTGCTATCTTTGCTAAGTGTAACCGGTTGACCCAGGAGATCTTGCTGACGGGGCTTGGAGTGTTGAAGACCACCGTGAAGCTCACAGGACGACCAGACCTACAGGACATGAGAAAAACATTGGACAGGTGGTGAGACATACTGATCTAACCAACACGGGAGTGTTGCCATGGCCCTTTGAATTAGATAATGTTGTACAATTTTCATAAAAAAAACACGACAACATGGTGGTCCCTTAATTATCAGTATTAATAATACAGTGAAATAGATTTGCTGCAGTGCACCAAGGAGCCCTGGGGAGAGCAGCTGCCACTCTCCCAATACAGTTTGATCTCAAGCTGAGTCTGGATCTGTGTGCTGAGTCTTATTTTTCATGAAGTCTATGCTTATAGGAGGGGAAAAGCAGACAGCATAGATGAAAACGGCTTGGAGATACATAACATATTTCGCCCCTTAATTTAATCAAAGAGACATATGAAGGTCAAGGAGACTGTAAGCTCTATAGATGTGGTGATGTGAGGTTATGTGGAGAAGAAGGGAGAGGGTCAGGTGGGGTGAGCATGCTGAGTTAATCTGCATTCTAAGCCAAGATGTTTAGCCAGGTTAATGGACCAGAACTTTTCAGCAATGCCTTCTACAAGGGGGGAATGAGCGAGCATGACTTAGCACCGTCTGCTTCTGGAGGAATCAGGTTTTCAATATTAGTTATTGAACGAGATTGGCCACAAGAAAACCACCTGGATTTGACTTTGAAGAATGAGTTTGAAATTGAAAATGGGATTCAGTTTCTGGATTCGATCATTCTAAACTCTATTATCTAAACCTCGGATGTATCCAGAGTAGGCAAGTCTGTTTTTATGAAGTACAGCTGTGCTCATAAGATCATAACTACACACGAATTGCAGAATCAGTTAAACTATCTATCTATTTAATGATACTAAAATATAAAAACCTTATTTAACATCATAATAATTCACAATATTACATTTTTTCTGTATTTTTGATCAAATAACCACAGCATTGATAAGCATAAGAAACTTCTTTAAAAAAATAAATAACATTAAAAATCGTACTGATCCCAAATCTTTGAACAGCAGTGTGTATACACACACACACACACACACACACACATATCTATACACATATTGTGCAACAGAAAAGTCAACCAGATGTCATGGAACCAGATGTCAACAAAAGCATCTACGATTAAAAAAAAAAAAAGCTTTTTGAATTTAATTTGTGTATACATTAAGTGTTTAAACTAACTTTACAAGGGAAGTACTAAATTCAAAGCAGATTACATTTTTATGATTCCTTTTATTTAATTTGAAAAAAAAGTGTGCAGTTTGTGCAAGAAATACACAAACTTACAAGCCGAACTGCAGTTTTGCAGTCTCCTTAATAAAGCTGTCCAAGTCTTTAATGAGTCAGGAACCCATTCTACACTTGTATAAATACTTAAATTTCATTTCTAACACTTGGTAAAGAGTCTCTCAGCAAAGGCTCAGGGACACGGAAAGCAATTCACATTCAAACATCATTAGAGGGTAATTGACTAGAGAATACGATGACGCCTGCATTGGCTACTGTCACACCAGCAGCCTCTGCCTGCTCGGAATTCATTTCCAGCCCAGGGGAGACAGCACTAGTCGGAGAGAGCGAGAGAAAGAAAAGAGGTAGGAAGAAAAGTGTGAAGTGCGAGAGACACGGATATAGAAGAATGAACTAAAACCTTCGAAGATGCTTCGAGATAAAGAAAGCGAATTCCGACTGAAATTCAGGTGATGCTTGGCTCCTTCCCAGAATGGCAAATACAAATAACAACTCACAGATTTCGTTCATTCAGCACAATGGTTTCACGGGGGAAAATAAGCAAAAAGAGGTGGGATAGGGGGAGGGCTGGTTGTTCGGAGCGGAATAAGTGTGCTCCATGTTTAATTTGATTCTTGGGATAAAGCTGGGCACCCACATTGGTCTAAACACGATAAACAGAATGGCCCTGGGTTCCTCCCGCTGGCTGATTGAAAATCTGGGTGGTTGCGAGAGGGTGTGTGAGTTTGCCTGTCTCTGTGCGGCCGGAATGAAGAAACAGCAGAGGAGGCAGACTCCCAGGCAGAAAGGGCAGAACGGAGAGCAGAGAACAGACTGATTTATGGCTGCAGGTCAGGGCTGTGGCATGTGTGACACTAATGCAGAATGACAGGACAGATGGTGGAATGGAAGCAAGACACTCAGCTCTTCTATGTGCCGACTGGAGGAGACTGTAAATCACACAGGAAGTGGCTTTGGAGAAAGCACTCCATGCCTATAAGCTCTATAAACCCCACGCCTATTAGTCCAAGATCAATTGACCTGTCAAATTTATACTTAACCCTAGGTTAACATCTTTTTAAAACCAAGTTAAGGCCTCTTTTAAATTCTGGGTTAAGCAAAGTCTCACAAATGTGTTAGCAATGCTTTGAAGTTGTTTATTCACAGACAACCGATCATAAACTGCCTCTTACCTTTTAAATATTCATATGATTTCACACTGCGTTTAATTTCAGGGTATAAAGCGAAAGCAAATGCATTAACTTGAGTGATTATTATTTTTGTGTTTTTTAGAGATTTTTCCAGTGTGTTTCAGAAGAATACAGAATCTGTGTGGCCAATCTGTATTTGTCCAATCAATCTTACTAACCTCATAAATATGAAAATTCCTGAAAGGTTTGATTCCCAGGGAATGTATCAAGTGGTATAACATCCAATGTAGTGCGAAGTTTGTGAAGTTTTAAAACCTGGCAACCCTGGATGGAAAATGAATGGTCTTGGATTAACAATTTCAATTGTGAAAAGCCATAAAATTTATTTTATGTATCTAAAAACTGATTTAAATACAGTGCACGAATAGATCTCAGTAGACCTAGAAGAAAAACAACATTCTAGTATGAAAAATTGGAATGCTTGCCTCTGTTTCAGCCATCTGTCAGTATACTACATGAATATTTCGTTCTCAATCAACCCACTGTGTTTTTGTTAATGTGTAACAGGCAGGACACGTAGGCGCTTACACGGATTTGGAGCAAGTTGAATGGGTGACGTTAATTATCCTGCTTCTTGAATGTGCATCAGCCTACATGGCAGCACTTTGAAATTCCAAGTGTCACCGTCCCCTTTTGCTGCTTGCTGAGAGGAGTTATCTGATGCTAGAAAAGATTCCTAGACTAACAGCAGGTGAAAAACAAAGAACAGTGGATACATGCTGGGAGCTGCCTCTCTCTCCGGATCTGTATGCGTCTGTTTGTTAAAGAAAAGGATAGGTAAAGAGAGTGAGGATTAGTGTATTTGCACCAAGGAGAAAAAGAGAAGGTTTTAAATTAGTTTGTTCTTCTTCTTTGTACTCAAAGATTTTCTTTTCTTCTCGGTCTTGCCGCGATCATGTTCTTCTTTTTTTCTTAACATAATTAGTTTGGCCTTGTTGCCCCCTTTATTTATAGACAAGTGGAGAGGGGCAAGGAAATGATGGAGAAAGAGGGCAAAAGCAAATCAGGACATGTTGTGAGCCGGATTCAACTAACATCAGCCAAATGACCACTATAGCTCTGACAGCTCTACTAGGCTCTATTCTATTTCTGTCCATTGTGGTTCATTAACGGGTTCCATTAATGATATTTTAGAACTTCTGAGGAACAAATGTTTGGAAAGAAGAAATGCAATGCAATTCTTACAATATTCAGTGCCCTCAGAAGTCTGATGCCAAATGTAGAGATCATTAGATACACTGTATGTTTTTGATTTACAATAAAGAATTTGTTCAGGAATCAAACTACACTGGTCGTGCTCATAAAAGCTATTTGAAATTCAAACAACATTGTATATTCTTGATTCACTAAGAATAAAAATTCTGATTTCAAGGATCAGACAAAGCCATCGTGCAATATGTTTTTGATTCACTAAAATAGTCAGCTAACAAGATCTATTTAGAATTCAGACTAAAAAGATTAAAATTCATTTACTAAAAAGAAATAGCTCATAAAAGAATATTAATTTTGAATTAATGTTTGGGAATCAGTCCACATTTTACACTAGAGATTCATGAAACCTTTTATAGAATAGTTAATCATTTGATTTTGCTATTTTCTGAAGAACAAATCTCAGTTCCCTGTCCTAATGACATCATGCATTATGACATCACAGCAGGCTGACAAGGCATTGGAAAATTCAGGGTGTGTGACTGTTTTGGAAGATCTTTTTTAGAAGCAGGGCAGGGGTTCTAGTGAACATCTGACTGAGCAGATTGCTCTTGCGAGTTCTGCAGAATGTGAGCCAACCGAGCAGGCCTGAAGAGCAGGGGTCTGACAGATATTGGGAGGACTACAGGGTACTGAGCCGCTCTAGGCCGGTTGGGCTGTCACATTAGGTTGAGAAAGCACACAGAGATTAAACGTTCTGCTGAGTCTCTTCCATGCGCCACGGCAGAAAATCAGTCCCTTGCACCTCCTCTCAGTTTGCAAGGCACTATTTGTCTTTGCAGTCAGGGAGTAAGGACGTAATGAAATATATATTTGTGTCTGAAACTTAACGTACACTGTTAGACATTTCTGTAATGTCTACAGTTATTTACTGTATATCATCCAGTGTAATACTGCAACTTCCCTTTACAGTAAATAATACCCTTTGCATCATGGGAATTTTCTGTGATGTCAGACCCCACATACAGAGATTTATGCTACGTCCCAATTCGCCTACTTATACTATGACCTAAAAGTATGTACTCTTTTTGTGAAGAAAAAGTACATACTTTCGAGTATGTAGCAGAATAGTAGGCACTCTTTGGGACATACTATTTCGTCATAGCTGCGTCTTTAACAGACGCACTGTTGCTTTGTTACGTGCATTATGTAACTGTTTAAACTGCCCTGTCAATCATCTGGTCACAGTTAACATCATCCACATTTAGTTTAATTTGATTTCCTACTGTATTTAAGAGAAATTAAGAGGTACATCTTTCTCTACCTGTCCGTCAGTCGTGCATATCCGCCATGTTTGTATATTTTTAACACTTGTTATGCATGTTTGTAGTTCTAATCAAATCCTTGTCCACAGTGCAATATGTTGTGGGCAATATTAGCCATTAGAATGTGCATCGATGTACACTTCAAATTCTAACTGGAAGTAATAGACCATCCGGGAATCTTTGGCATACTTTTTTAAACATACTATGATTTGGGACATACTAATTCTATTTTCAAATACTATTTAGGACGGATAGTATGCGAATTGGGAGGCAGCGTTACTGTATTTTTTTTTTTAAATCGCTGTATACTACTGTATTTGCTGTAACGGCCTCTTGGGTGCCATTCCATTGAAGTTGTTTTATTTTCCTAATTGCTTACATTTGTACTGACAGGATTTGCCCAACACTGTGTCTACAATGCCGCAAGCTTGAGACTGTCTACACTGGATGCGTTACATGTCGATGTGTGTCGATGCACCTTACGAGAGAATAAGACCTGCAAGCAAGGTAAAAACGACTTTTGTCAGCTTATTGAATTACCGATTTAAAATTATTTTTAACGAGCAACGCTTATCTTATATTAACATTAACTAAACTAATGTGAAATTTTGTTGAGGTGTTAGTTAATGCTGGCCAGTAGCCTAGTGTGAAAAAAAACGTATGTTAGTGTCACGTGTTGGTTTCTGTTTAGTTCCTGTTTGCCCATATTTGGTTTTGTTCCGGTTCTTGTCATTAGTTAACATTCGTTCATTTAGTTCACCTGTGTTTATTAATCATCTCATTTACTTTTTTGTTTCCTGTTCTTTATAAGCATTCAGTTTCATTGCAGTCCTTGTCCAATCTCAGTTATGTTTAGTGTGTGTGTGTCCTCCGTGTTTCTAAGTTTGACTATTAAATGTTCCTATTGAAGATTCCTGAGTCTCCTGCGATTTCCTGCCTGACACACCGTGACAGTTAGCTAGGTTGAACTAATTTTATGGCTAGCTGCCTTTCTAGTTTTAGAATTAGTTTGTTATAGGTTTTAATGGAATTTAAGATTTAATGCATTTTTTGTAATGTTTGTTTTAAAGGCAACTGCAATGAAGCATCAAGAAAGACATGAGCAGGCTAGCCACCCTGAGGCTGATAATTCATGGAAAGAGAACAACTATAGTTGTGAGAGGTTTATGTTTTTTTACATGGGGTTTGCCTTTTAAAAGTGTGCCATTTCTACTTGTTTTCCAGGGAACACATTTCTGTCACTAACAAAGTGGATGGAGAGCAAAGGTGGTGGCCAAGTTTTGGAGCAGCACCTGGGTTTTGCAGATGGCTATGTATTTTTTCCCCATTATGTTTCTGTTTCCTATAAATTCTTTGTGAGGATAAATCAAGAGGATACAACATAATGCACTGCAAAACGTCCTAAGACAGGAGAAATGGTGAAGATGCACTGTTCCAGCATTGGAAGACTATATTTTTAAGTGTTATACATGCAATGTTTTAAATAAAGAATTTGATATTTTGTAATTATTGTGTCTGTTTTAATTTAATCCCAGTAATGAATGAATTCTATATAAAAAAAATAATAAAATCAAATGAAATCTATAAAATTAAAATGAATGAATTACATAGTATACCGATGAATTAGATTTTTCACAGTAAACTTACTGTAAAAACAGTACAGTTTACTACTGTAAATCTTAATTCCAGTAACTTACTGGCAACAGTGCAAGTGAGTTTACACAATAACGGCTTTAACCCTCACATTCTTTTTAGGGTCTTAAACAAACCAATGCTACTTATTAGGGGATAATTCATCCAAAAAGGAAATTATTTATTCACCCTCATATCATTCCAAACGTTCTTTCTTTTCTGGAACATAGAAGAAAATATTTTGAAAAATGTTGAAAAGTGAAGGTGTTCAGTGTTGTTTTGGAGTTTGACTGTATGGACTAAAACAGAAATAATCATCTTTTTTGTTCCCCAGAAGAAAGGCACTCTTGACATGGGGCTGAGTAAATGATGGCATAAATTTTATTTCTGGTTGAATGATCCCAATTACTAAATTCAAAGTAAAATAACTGATATGATTTGTATTATTTTTATATGTAAATCATTGGAGTCTCTTCTCCAATGATTCTTCTCTTCTCTCGTCTCTTCTCTTCTCTCATGTTCTCCCCATCTCCTCAGCTCTTTTCTTAGTTGAATCCTCCACTAATCTGTCTTCATTTCTCTTCCTTCCACGGCAGATTCTATGAGTGAAGTTTCCGCTCTCACTCTGCATCATTAAGATAAGCACATTCAGGTGCAGTGCACTGTGAAAAATGTGCAGCCTCCGCCTTGACACATTTACATTCACTGACTCTTAATGTGACATAATAAGAGTACATTAAAGCCCCTGTCTACGCATCAAAGAGAAATGACACTACTGCTCCAAATGGGAAACAGCAGCTCCCAGACTAAGTTAAATGAATTGAATAAGCTCTATGACTAGCCATAATGTAGCACTTCCCAGACTGAAAGGAGCTGTGTAACTTTACCTCCAGCATTCCTTGATCTCCCAAATCTGAGAACTATCAGTTAATGATTTCCTGTCATGCTATTAGGCTTGTAATTTGCTGCTCGGCTTCGTTAAAGGTGACATGGGGCAGGCTTTTAATGCACGCCACAAATAAAGCCGGGGAATGCGCTTTCATTAGAGGAAATTAACATGGCGCCAGGCTCCTTCATCATCTTAACATTGTTGCAGATGAACATTAACAAGTTTGTCATCGGCCATTATGTTTCAGTGCCGCTTGGGATCACCTGCTCCAGAGAATGTGTAAGACTGCCAGTCTGAAATCCAGCTGTGGTGTAATCGAGACAAAACTGTTTTTTCTTGTTTAGATCTCAAACGCCATTTAGCAACGTCTTACTACTTACTACTTTCTTGAGGCAAATGCAATCTTTCAAGAGAACAAGAAGAGGAAAATGTGTTTTTGAAATGGTTATAACAAATACCTGAATGCATCAGTATTTGTTCTTTTGCATTTTGAGAGGCTGCTGAAGAAATAATTAACTTTGTCAACATGCAAAGAACCTTTTGGAAAGGAAGGAAAGAACGTGACATGTGGCCAAGTATGGTAACTCATCCAAGTGCACACACACACACCCATAGTGAACACACACACCACGAACACACACCCGAAGCTGTGGGCAGTCATTTTATGCTGTCATTCCCCCCGACCTACAATCCCTGCCAGACCTGAGACTCGTACCCGCAACCTTTGGGTTACAAGTCTGACTCTCTATCCATTAGGCCACGACTGCCCACTTTTGCCCTGTTTACTTACTTGTCTGGTCTGCCAGGGACTTGCAATCGTAAACGGCACTTGTTGGCGCTCTGAATTTGGTCCTCCTTGATGCGGATCAGCCTTTGCAACGCCAAACACCAGTCCTGTGCTACAGTGGTGTTCAGATTCTATAAACACAGAAAACAAAGACAATTGTGATCCTAGCAAACACGGATGTGCTTTAAGACCTTGATTTCACACTAAACATCAAATGGTGACCCAACATTGTACCAATATTGTATTAAGAAATGCTGAAAATGAAATGAAAAATATATATATATATATCTGCACAGGCCCAATATACATAATATTGGGGGGGGGGGGGGGGGGGGGGGGCTATCCTAACTACAGCATATAGGACTACACTGTTTTTGAAAGTCCCGCCAAAGCTGCATTTTGACTAAAATAACTACCAGACAGAAAACTGTTTTGTACAATTATAAATGTCTTTACTGGCACATTTGGCAATTTTTTATTTTTTTTTACATCCATTTACCACAGCTGACCATGTCGGAACCTGCAACCAGGTAAAAACCACTACATCATATCACATTAAATGCAGAAGTCTTTATTGTTTTTTGTTATGTTAACTATGTTTTTGGCCTGCAAGTATTGATAAAATAATAAAGGTTTCCCTCACATAAACAAAATTATTCATACCTCCCAAAAGCCTAATCCAAATACATCTCCAAAATCAATGAGGTCTGCAGAAGTTCACTCATTCTCTATTCGCTGTGCATTTATATATTCTGATCAGATTGTGGGTAGGAATTAGTCATTTGGAGAAAGGCCAAAGGCATGGTTATGTTCAGGAAACCATGCAAGACAAAGATCTGTTACTGTTTTCACACAACACTCAGAGGTAAAAGAAGCAATCTAGCTGTTTTTGTACTGGTTAGTGGCTGTCAAGCCATCAGGGGAGCTGTCCTGGTTTGAGAGCAGCCTTGTGGCATATAGACATGCTGTTCTGAACATTAACTCTGGATCAGATTATGAAGATCTCCCCATGTTGTCATCCAAATATCAAGCGCATGCCATGATAATCAATTTATGATGTTGCCAAACTTTGATCACAATTTAATTACGCTGTGTTACCCCA
The DNA here is from genome assembly GCF_936440315.1 of Barbus barbus. NCBI lineage: Eukaryota > Metazoa > Chordata > Actinopteri > Cypriniformes > Cyprinidae > Barbus > Barbus barbus. The sequence continues at coordinate 10,317,258 of NC_136715.1, read as the reverse complement.
AAGGCTTCCATCCCCAGATGGCTGTAGCATATGTGACTAATACTGCTTTTGTTTAGCTGTTTATTGTATTCTACCTTGATCTTTTCCTGGACGTTGTTCTTGTTATCATTTTTGGACTCTTGGGCTTTTTTATAATGAAAATTCTGTTTATTTATTAAAAAACACATCTGATCTTATTTTTAAAATTCATATATGCAAGTAAATATACACATCAACTTACAATACCGTTCAAAAGATTTGGTTCAGTAAGCTGGGTCAGTTAGGTTCAGGTTTTTTGTGTGTTTTGTTTTGTTTTTTAATAGAAACTGGAACTTTTATTCAACAAGAACATATTAAATTGATGACAGTTTATAATGCTACAAATATTTCTGTTTCAAATGCTGTTCCCTTGAATTTTCTATTCATCAAGGAGTCCTGAAAAAAAATTTATCACAGATTTCACAAAAATATTAAGCAGCACAACATACAATTAGGGGTGTGCGATATGACGATTTTTGATCGTGGATGATAAAAATGTCTCCACAATCTGTTTTTGAAGAAATCTCTTAGTATATAATCTCATACTATGATGTACGCAAATCCATTATAGTTGGTTTTTTTTGTGTGTCATGATTGTTCATTGTTAAAGCTACTACCATCTTTTCCTGAGCTTGTATATTCTGCAGTAATAATAAATAATAATAAAAATAAAATAAGAGCGATAGGCGCACAAACATCTCAAAGCATCAATAAATCTACAAAAACACAATTCTTTTTTTTCTATTTTGTAACCTTGAAAGGCTTTGTCTTTGTAATAGGGAAATTATTTTGGCTGCACTGCTCAGACAAAATAGTAAAACCAACATGACAGACTCGTGAAATCGTGATATTTCAAAAAAAAAATCGTGAAATTATATTTTTGCCATATCGCCCACCCTTACATACAATAATAATACAAATAATAATAAATATTATCATAAATCAGCACATTAAAATATTTTTTGAAGGATGTGACACTGGAGTAATAATGCTGACAATTCATTTTTGCGTCACAGGAATGAATTACATTTTATAATATATTAAAATAAAAAAGCTATATTTAATTGTAACATTTCACAATATTACTGTATTTCTAAAAATAAATTCAAATCCTTTCAAAAACTTAGAAAATAATTCCACTGACACAAGTATACAACTGTATTTTAATATTTATATACATTATATATTTAAAACGTATAAAATGCATAATTTATTTAGCACAAACTTTAGTTTATGAACCATTTTTACAACTACTTTCAACTAACTCTTTTTTGATTTTTAATGTATAACGTCAGTTCCCTTCAAGTTTCCACTTAAGGGTCCAAATATATCCTGGGCCCACTGTACATGTGGTAATGAACAGTACTTACCTGGTAAGTTCCCTGTAAAGTCCTCACGAGCAGAGTGACCTGCTCTACCACTGAGAGGTCGTGCTGCAACTCCTGCAGTTCCTGATACAGACGGGGCGGACCCAGAAAGATACTTCCTGTCAATCAAAAATAGCCAACTTCACTTATGCAGTACTTAAATTGCACACCATGCTTTATCAGAGCATGAACCCCAGAGTGCAAAAAGCAGCTGCAATCCAGGGTTCTTGAAAGCTGAGATGGTATTTCTCTGGATATGGGTTCCCGTAAAGGTGCTGAATCATTCGAATTGATAATCGAGTCAGGACGGCTCAGTTACACTGAGCTACGCTCAAATAATAAAGACACTAGCATTTCCTATAAAATGCACATTCTTCAATCTCAAAACACCGATCTGCAACCTGCACAGTGGTCTAATGACATGAAAGGTGAATTCTCAATGATACCTGACCTTTAAAGAGGAATTCAGACTGATTGTGCTCTAAGCTTTCACTTGAATGTTTGCCCAAATGCAAATCGAAAAAAAATCAAACGCCTTAACTTTTAAAGACTTGGGGTCTATGTCAAAACTTTCATTTGTCAATACTCTCCAGAAGCGCCACTACCACAAACAAAGAGAATTGATGCCGAAGATCTCACATTGTTTGTGTAGCCACACCGGGTAATGCTATAGGAAAGATGAGCAGAGTATGAAATGAAGCCATTTAGAAATACGAAGCCCTTTAAGGGTAACGAAACAAACGCAGGTGTCTCATTAGATGTGAAATGTACCATCGATTTGAATCCCCATTCACTTTTTTGCGGTCTCCGGTCTCTGCCTGCAGAATCAATAGCCGGGGTGAATGTGCTCTGCGTGTCCGACCAATAGCCTAGGAGTGAGTGTAATTAAATCCCGGAGCTGGATGAGCAGACCGCAGGACTGTCTGGCCTTTCAGCACCTCCGCATAATCAGGTGACCTGTGTGCAGAATTGGGGCAGCACAGGCATTTGTTGGCCCCCAGCTCAACTTAATTCTCGAAGTAGTGCTGGAAGGTCCATTTCCCTCTCTCTCTCTCTCTCTCTCTCGGTTCTCTATACCTGTCTTTGTGTCTTTCACTCTCTGTCTAGGCTTCCATCCACTTCTCTCTACATCTTTCTCTCGTTGTTTTGTCTGTCTCTCTCTAACCTTTAGAAATTTAATAGGGTCTTCAATTCACACAGCCACAGAGACATCTGTCACTGGCACGGCTTGATCAATAGCAGGCACATTTGAATAAAAAAAGGCACAGTGGGCCCCTACAGCGCAAGCTGGCAGAGTTGACATGCTCTTCTGGTTGCTGTGGCTGTCCTCGGGTGGGCCTACAGGTTTGTGGGCTCGTAGCCCACCTTGGCCTCAGGTGAATGTGCTGACTTGTAATCCAGTTGGTGTGCCGGGATCTGCTTTTTCACAATATGGAATGGTATTCTGCCATTTCTACTAGTCTATCTCTCTCACGCACATTGTCATATGTAAACTGACACACGCGCTGGGCGGCCGCCAGCGGAGGCCTATGCAGGCACAATACGGAAGTCCAAAGCCTAAAGTCAACAAAGCTGTTGCCAGAAGGGCAGTTCAAATTTGGATTCCTCATTCAAATCTGTGCTCTTTAACCAACATCCATATCGGAGTGCTTTTACATGTATAATTTTAGCAAGGATCTGTCTGGCACGTTTAAACAAATCTAAAAATAATGTGCATGACCGCTGAGGAAACAATTCTGTGATAACGTCCAGGGACCAAAGTGTGATTCCAAATGGTAACACTTTATAATAACGTCCAGTTATAAGTAATTTATAAGTGATTAGTTAATGATTAACTAATCATTTACAAAACATTCATAAGCGATTAATAAGTGATATGCTAACAATTTGTGTATGTTTTGTTAATTCATTTAAAAGTCATTTACAAGTAATTAGCTAATGATGAACTAATCATTTACAAAACATAACTATACATTCACAAATGATTAAGTATATGCTAACGATTTATAAATCTGTCATAAGTTATCTTTATAAATAGCATCATGCAATAATTAAACACATCCTTAATGGTTAATAGTTACTAGTTAATATATTATTAATCACTTATAGATCATTGAAATGTCAACATTGTACTATTATCTCAATAAACATTATAAATCATTTACAAAGCTTTCTGCATCCCCTAATCTAAAGTGTAAACTACTCATCAGTTGTAAATGTTTTACAAACCTTCCAGGTTACAGGTTGTTTGTGAATATATATATATATATTTACGCACACACGACTGGAAACCATAAAGTTTGTAAAACATTTACAACTGATGATTAGTTTACACTTTAGATTAGGGGATGCAGAAAGCTTTGTAAATGATTTATAATGTTTATTGAGATAATAGTACAATGTTGACATTTCAATGATCTATAAGTGATTAATAATATATTAACTAGTAACTATTAACCATTAAGGATCTGTTTGATTATTTCATGATGCTATATTTAAAGATAACTTATGACAGATTTATAAATTGTTAGCATATACTTAATCATTTGTGAATGTATAGTTATGTTTTGTAAATGATTAGTTCATCATCATCATCTAATCACTTGTAAATGATTCAAAATTTATTCTACAAAACATAGATAAAAATATTAACATATCAATTATTAATCATCTATGAATGCATAGTCATGTTTTGTAAATGATTAGTTCATCATTAGCTAATTACTTGTAAATGACTTTTAAATGAATTAACAAAACATACACAAATTGTTAGCATATCACTTATTAATTGCTTATGAATGTTTTGTAAACGATTAATTAATCATTAACTAATCACTTATAAATTACTTATAACTGGACGTTATTATAAAGTGTTACCATTTCTTGTAACTATTTTATTTAGTGCTGTTTGTTAGTGCTCATAAAGCCCATATTATGCATAACCACATTCTACATCCCTAATCCTACCCATTACCTAACAACTACTTTACTAACTATTAATAAGAGGCATATTAGGAGTTTACTGATGCAAAATCATAATTAACGTTTAGTTAATAGTGAGAACTGGATAATAATAATAAATGTTCTTAAGACATGTTTACTTTGTCTAATTTTCCAGCAGGACAAATAAAGGTAAAATTATGTCAGAGTATAACATCACTATACAGTACAGTTTGCCTCCATTAGGAATAGCCCCCCCCCCCCAATACAAATGCTTGTGTATAGCTCCCCCATCAGTATGCAGTATGTCACTGTTTTGTGCTGCTTTACAGTGGCAGCAGCAGAGGGTCTGGTCTACCTTTTCCTGGAATGTTGGTCTATTCCATCAATAAATTAGGGCACTAGGGCCTTCAGGAGATGAATAATGAGTCCATTTTGAGGTATGCTGGGGGAGCGTAGGATCTGGTTTGGGCAAGAAGCCCCATGGAGTGACATCACAAGGGAGGAGAGATGGTGACGCGGACCAGGCAAAACAGGCTTGTATGTCTATGTGCTGCTATAAATAGCTGAAGATGGACACATTCAGACACAGCGAACCAGACTACGCATAAGATGTCTGGAAAATAGTGATTAAAGTGGCAACCTCTTGTTACATAACCAGAAGTGTGTGCTAACTGTGCAAAGAGCTTCCTGAATAGAGTAAGAGAAGAGAGCGACACAGTCTGCCTTTCATCTCTACACAGTAAGAGATAACGAAACAGATCCTCACCAAGTACAGAATACGTGACCAGTCTAGACACAGAAAAGGGCTTTGAAAAGAAGACAAATTCTGTGGCACACCATGAGACTGGTGTCACAATTTATCCTTCTCTGTGATCAAATTCAAATTCAAATTTTATTTGTCACATACATATACATACATAGTACGACATGTAGTGAAATGTATTGTACGACTGTCCAACAAATTGTCCAACAAAATTAAGAAAAACCTCAACTTTACAAAAATACAAATAGAAAAACTACAGTAAACATATATATAGAAATAAACTAGCAATAAAATAGATATGAAGAATAAAAATAGAATATGATTCTATATAGATTCTATAAAAAGTAAAGTGTATGTCAGTGATAAAGTGTCCGTGTGCTGTGCAGTGCAGTAAAGTGTATAAGGGAGTAAAGGAATACTAAAGACAAAGACAAATGGTATGTAAGTCCCACTCATTTATCCTTACGTAAACTTCTACAAATTAGTGCAGATTGTAATTGAAAAATGTGCAAAGTGGAAGTGTGGGGTGATGTGATTAGAGTGGAGAGTGGTTAAGACTCCGAATGGCCTGCGGGAAGAAGCTCCTCCTCATTCTCTCTGTGTTCGCCTTCATGGAGCGGAAGCGTCTCCCTGAACGCAGCAGAGAAAAGAGTCCATTGTTGGGATGGCTGAGGTCCTTCACTATCTTCCTGGCCCTGGTCAGGCACCGCTTGCTGTAGATCTCCTGCAGGTCAGGGAGCTCGATGTGGATGGTACGTTCCGCTGAACGCACCACCCTCTGGAGGGCTCGTCTGTCCTGCATAGTGCAGTTCCCGAACCAGGAAGTGATGCTGCCCGTCAGGACGCTCTCGATGGTGCAGGTGTAAAAGGTCTTAAGCATCCGAGAGGGAAGTCTAAAGTCCCTTAAGCGTCTCAGATGGTACAGACGCTGCCTGGCCTTCTTCACCAGGGTGCTGGTATGACAGGACCAAGTGAAGTCCTGCGTGATGTGAACACCCAGGTATCTGAAGCTGTCCACTCTCTCCACTGGAGTCCCGTTGATCGTGATCGGCTGGTATGACCGCTCCTGCTTCGTACTGAAGTCCACTATCAGCTCCTTAGTTTTGCTGATGTTCAGGTGTAGACTATTCACCTGGCACCAACTCTCCAGGTTCTCCAGGTTCGCCGTCTCGTCGTTGTCTGAGATCAGGCCCAACACAAGTGTCATCAGCAAACTTGATGATGGTGGTGGAGTTGGAAGTGGCCACACAGTCATGAGTGTACAGTGAGTACAGCAGGGGGCTCAGAACAGAACCTTGAGGGGCTCCAGTACTTAGGGTGATGGAGGATGAGGTGTGTTTACCCATCCGTACGGCTTGCTGTCTGTCCTTCAGGAAGCTGGAGATCCATTGGCACAAGTATGTGCTGAGACAAATTTTTATTTTATTTTTTATTTTTTACATTATAAATGTCTAACTAAACCCCTAACTTTTGAATGGCAGTGTATAGCAAAATATTGTCTTTTAAATAATCAAATTAAATTTAAAAAACATTTCTTAAATATTTACTATACATTTTATCCTGTCACAATTTTTTTTCTTGTATTGATTATTTGGCAATATTTCATGTCAAACAATCATGCCAGTACTTTAAATTGACTTGAGGGATACGGAAATGGTGAAAATGCGAAATATTCAGTTTTAGGGAGGCTACTGCTGAGTTATAAAACAGCAGGAAACGAACAAAGGTAGAAAAATTGGACAGAACACTGTTTTATAATGATTTCAGAGAGAAATAAGGTATAGGGGGCATAAGAGGTCTTCAAAACACTCCTGCCTGCGAGCTGTCTGCTAGGCCCCAGCATTAAACATCTTCTGTCATCTAATTTCCTGGCTCCCCTTTGCGCACAATCCAACATGGGTGTTCCACAGACAACACCATTAATATTTCAGCTCGGAAAGCAAAATGCTTAAACAGCCAGAACCTGTACATCCTGATAACACTTTGTACCTGAAGCTCTGTCAGCATATTTATCTTAGTGCCCCACAATTGCTCTTTTCCTCTTCCTTGTCTTCTAACTCAAAACAAAATAATGTTTTGTAAGAGTGTTCAGTCCTGATTCCAATCTCCTGAACTTGCTTTCTCTGATTGGGAGTGGAGGTGGAAATAATGTGCCAAAACTGATGAAAGCATGCTGAATATGTTTGTGGTCTATCAGACAGTGAAATAAGATTGCTTAGAGTGCGCCTCTGTTGTTCTTATCTACCCTGTCTGAGATGCACTCATCTGCGGAGGCCATAAAAAGGCGCATTGCTCACAAGAAACGGTCAATTAATTCAAAATGTCTCGGAGACTCACATCAAGGATGCGTCTTATCTGATTGTTTAGAAAGTATCGGCGCCAACAGCGTTGCTATTACCTGATCCCAAAGAGCTGCCTGAGCGCTTGACGCCTCCGAGCTGATAGAGAGTGTCCTTGGTCTGGGAGCCCTCTTGACCCACTTCAACTACCTGGACCTGCTGCAAGGGGGCACTCCACTTCAGGGTGTACTTGGGACCTACTGGAACCAGACTGCTGATGTCAGGGGGGCCCCTGGTGGTGATAAGAGGATCAACATGTAAAAATGCTTGGGCATAATTATAAAAACAAGGAACCTGACAGATCACAAGAGAAGAAAAAGGATTTAATTTGAAACAATTCTGACTCAGAAGCTGCCAGTAAAATTCACAAATAGTTTAAAAAAGGCAAACGATGCACTGAATTAAACGGACAGAAATAGTATTCTCTTGTAAAACACTTTCTAATTTTTTCTAACACTTTCTAATAATCCTCATTTTACTTATGAAGTATCTAAAGAATCTACTTCAAGAAAGTGACTATACATCAGCTGTTCTATTTTACTATTTTTATTGCTCCTCTAGTTTAATTTTATGATTGTGTGGCTTCAAGGGATATTTATCTTCACAAGAGAACTTGGAACTCTCACTTTCAAGGTTTTTAATGTTGTTGTTATGAAGCAGTAATTTTCCCATGATTTTGGTAAAATAAAACTTGTTGGATTTGTACTGGTCAGACAAAGTACAGGATGAAGTTCTGTCTAGACACAGTCCAAATGATTTAGGGATGAAGTCTAAGCCTTAAGAATACGCGACTATAATTTAATAAACCCTGCTTAGTTTTTATATTCATCAATTCATTTCTTGCTTTCTGCCCTTCTCTTCCCCATAAAATTACAGTCGACCCGCTGATGTCACGTGGACTATTTTAACAATGTCCTTACTAGCTTTCTGGGCCTTAAACGTGGTAGTTGCATTGCTGTCTATGTGGGGTCAGAAAGCTCTCGGATTCATCAAAAATATCTTAATTTGTGTTCAGAAGATGAATAAAAGTCTTACGTGTTTGGAACAAAATGAGGTTGAATAATTAATGACAGAATTTTCATTTTTCATTCGCTTTAAGTTTTGTTAACTGATTTTGGGTATCAGACAAGACTTGCTGTTAAAGGAATAATCCACCCAAAAAATAGCTAAAAACCGACATTATGGAAAGAGGATTTGTATTTTAGCCGTAAGCAATGATTTGAAGTTAAAAGATCTTAATGGTGGATTTATTACAAACATACTTTTTGGTTCACAATACAATAATTGATGGACTGGAGTCATGTGGATTACTTGCAGATTATTGTGATGTTTTTATAAGCTGTTTGAACTCATTCTGACAGCACCCATTCACTGCTCATCCACTGGTGAGCAAGTAATGCACTGCTACATTTCTCCAATTCTGTTCTGATTTTTTTACAGAACAGCTGTAAGCACATTGTGAAGGGCTGGACCTCCAGTTAGTTTCAGGGTTTTTTTATTATTCTTTTCTTCTTGTAATGTGGGATCAACATTGTGCTCACCTCTTTAAGATCTTCTAAATGGCATGTCGAGTCACTCTATAGTAGAACAGAGACATAGCGTGCTGCAGTAAAAAGACTAGCTCAAAAGCTTTGAGATACAGCATCAGCGTGAGTTTTTTCACTTAGCTGTTTACCTTTTGCACTGCTGAGATGTGATCAATGGTGCTGTCATAGATAATCTATTTGAGTGGAACAGAGGAGCGCCTTTATGCCTGTGATCTATGGGGACAATTCGTGTCGCTGTAGCTAAACACCCTGCTATTTGTTCCCAGATAATGAAGGCCCATTTGACTCTGTCCAATTCTGTCCTGTGTCTTCGCCATTAGCCGCTAACCCCCTCACACTGACTGCGGCATATTGAGGAACGTCACTGTAATGCTTCAGGAGACTCAGGAGTCTGTATCTAGATCGGCTGATGAGCTTCAATCAGTCAGCGTGGCCTTAGTGGCGGGACGAAGGGACAAAGAGAAAGTCAATCGACCTTGTCCGGGACACGTACTTAACATTGATGTTGGCACAGATGAGCATGTCACCGAAGAGAAAGACTTTTCGCTCCTTAGACTTGAGGACCTGTCCTCTTTCGCCATACACCGTCTCAATCAGCGTCTCGCAAAGGATCAAAGAGATCTGCTCGGAGTTCAGCAGCTGAAGAAAAGACAGGGGAGACACAGATTGCACGTAAGTCTTACAAAATAGAAGCGCCCAATTACACACACACACTTACTTAGAGGCCACAGCGGGGCATAGAAGACACTTGAAGGTTCACATGGAGGCAACGCAGAAGATTGGCAACACAGCAGTACATTTGTAGCAGAAAAGGTTGTGGAAATACAACCCAGTCTTAAAGATACTCATTTCAACTAGGACTGAGAAGTATGGACTCTCATCTACAAACTAATAAATTTGGATGTGCACTACAAAAAGGGAGTATTTCTAAACGTTGTAATTCTATTAATACAATTATATTAAATGGTCCTTTTAATTTGGGTTTCATATACCATAAACCTGTACTTTCAATGCTCCATCTTCTCCAACAATTTGATATCAAATGTGCTTCTAGGTCAATGCGAGTCAAAATTATAATATGCTGGATTTTGTTTCCTGAAACGAAGAACAAAAAAAAAAAAAAAACAATCATTCTTTTGTGTTGCACAGATATAAGTCACAGGTTTGGCCATGAGGGTGTGTATAATGACAGAATTGTATTTTTGGGTGAATTATAATGTTTGCGCCACTAACATCAAGCAGAACTGGAAAAAGGCTGATTGTTTCCAAACAGGTTTCCTGAACACCCCCATCTCTCAACAGACAGACCCAGTCCAAAGTGTGGCAGCCCTGACATGCACACTCCACCTAAGGAATAATTGACGACAGGCCATAGAATTAGTAGGAAAATTTATTCACACCCGAGGTGGTGATGCCCATCACACTTCGAGTGTGCATTATTTTTCTACTAATTCAATGGACCGAAGTCAATTATTCCGCTTATACTACGGTTGCCACACCTCAAGACATCGATCAGATGATATATTTCAAGGCATTCGTCCAGTTTTTCTAATCTCTCTTGTAAGTAGGATTATTTCTTCTGCATCTTATCCAATGCCTCCGTTGCTAATTCCAAAACGTCATTTTAAACCGTAAAGGAGGCTTGAGCCGTTGATAAAAGACTGATGCAGTTAATACAGTTCATAACTAATTTATGAGGGAGAGATTACCTCTGTGAGTCTGTGCGTCTCTCCAAAGTGTTCGGCAGCAATGTCTCTAGTTATAGTGAAACTTAAAGTTCATTTTCTTCACGAACTGCGCCGTTGTTGTTACCTCGCTTGTGAGAAGTCATGTAGTTTTTAAGTTGTTAAACTATGTTACTGCGTCTGTGAGCGAGAGAGCGGGGGAGATAGGCTATGTGCTTTCCGTACATAATAAAACGTGGCAAAAACATGGACATGATCTGTCGTTTTTATCCGTTTGTTTACTATATTTATTTGTTTGGCCAGTGTCGTTGTGGGTTTTGTTTCTTTTGCTGTAAGGACCTTTGAAATAACTCATTAAATGAAATTGGTGAAGTGATATGGACATGTAATGCGGTCAAGACCTGCCTGGAACTACGTTCGCCGTGCGTTTCCCTGAAAATAATTGCACACCTAGGCTTAGAACGTTCATCAGCCAATCAGATTCAAGCATTCAGCGGCCCCGTAGTATAAAGTCAATTAATGCACTATACAGTCTTTCTATATTTATCCATAATGCAAGACAAGACAGGGATAAACATATAATTTGTATTGTGTTAGGAGACTAACCAAAGTTCATCCTCATTATATCAGCAATAATGCACAAGCAGCATCACAGCAGCAAAACCTAATGTCCAGCGGCTCAAATAAATACTGCGTGCTGGTGTTTGATCAGTCAGGAGAGTAGTTTTATAAATAATGCATCTGCTTCTGTAGCCCGCATCACTCAAAATGAGTCGCGGGATCCAGAGGGAATTGGCAACTCTGCTTGGCCTTTGTTGAAATGCATTGAAAAATTAGACCTTCAGTCAGTCAGAAGGCATGCTCCAGGCGCCGTGTTTTTATAGTAAGAGAGCGCCACCCAAAGGCTGAAAAGGCAAATGGAATGTTGTGGGGGAAGGACAGATATCCTTTTTAGGGACTTGAGTGCGTGACTGAAATGGTTTGTAATGTTTGTGTGTATGTGTGTGAGAGAGAGAGAGAGAGAGAGAGAAAGCCACAGAGGTGTATGTGATGTGCTTGCTGAGGAGCTGCACTCTTAGCCTGTGCAGCATACTATATCTGCCGGCCTAACTCAGATAGTCTGAGACGGACGATGAATATTTCATTGCGTGTATATGGGGTAATAGAACTGACTGTTTCACATTGGAATGCAGCTGAAATCCCTGAAAAAAAATGGTGAAGTTGAAGCCACTGCACAGTGGGTAGTGCACAACACACATGCTCACTAAACTCAGAGTAAGAGCGGTTGTGCACACAGGCATACAGGTTCAAAACATCTCCATCTCTGCCCACTTTCTCATCACTTTTGACTTTATGTTGAAAAGGCCATAGAAATAAAATCAAACAAACAGCTGGAGAAAAGCTGCCTTGCTGTCAAACTTCCTACATACTGTAGTGAGCTTTCTAGCATGTTAACTGAAATTCAACTTCATGATAAAATATGTTTTTTTGTTTGTTTGTTTTTGTACATTTGAATATCACAAAATACAATTTAATGGCATATTTTATAGATTAAAATTGTGTACATTTGAATTCCAGACAAGTAAAATTAGAAATTAGTTTTTATTTTAAACAGCAGATGCATAAACCTCAACAAAGTCTTTTAATTTTACATGGCTTTCTATACATCTCTTGCATGAGACACGAGTGCAACAGTCAGAGTTGTCTGTCCCAAAAATGTGCCTAATATGCGTTCTTTGTGAATGGCTTCTGTTTTAACATAACCAATAACTTCTCCACACTGAGCTTCTTTTTTTCTCTAATATTTTGAATGAATAACGCAGCAGCGGCGTGTTTTGTGGGTTCAACTGGACAGATTAACAAAAACAAAGTACGAAAACGATACTTATCATCTCCACATCTTGTGCGCCTCTGCTCTCACCGACGCGCACCCAATAACATTCAACTACACCGTATTTGCATTCAAATGCAAAATTTTATTTTAAATTCGACTAATATAATTTTTTTATTCACAATCTCCTCATCACTGGCAGGCACAGCACTCAGCATGTGTTTGTGTGTGCTGTCTGCTTGTCAATCATAGCACGCACCTATATCATGCGCTATATCCAAAAATGTATCTATGTTATCGATGAAGGTGTACCGTCGATAAATACCGATACCGTTTTAAGTGTCAATTTTTGAAAATCTGACAATATTTGGCCGAGATACAACTATTTGAAAATCTGGAATCAGAGGGTGCAAAAAAATCTAAATATTGAGAAAATCGCCTTTAAAGTTGTCCAAATGAAGTCCTTAGCAATGCATATTACTAATCAAAAAATGAAGTTTTGATATATTTATGGTAAGAAATTTACTAAATATCTTCATGGAACATGATCTTTACTTAATGTCCTAATGATTTTTGGCATAAAAGAAAAATTTAGCATTTTGACCCATGCAGTGTATTTTTGGCTATTGCTACAAATATACCCCAGCGACTTAAGACTGGTTTTGTGGTCCAGGGTCACATTTGAACACCCTTCATTTTGAGAGTGTAATTAAAATGCTGCTTATGCAGGTTGCTTTGCAACAGAGCTAAAGAGAAAGAGTCCAACATCAGAAGGAGAAAGTGAGAGAGATGCAGACTATGAGAGCGAGAGAGAGAAAGAGAGTGATGACTGCAGTGGTGGAAGGCGAGACAGAGCAGTATAGAGAGAGATAAAGAGAGAAAGTAAAAGTGAACCAAGAGGTACTGAAAGCAACTTAGACTTTCCAATTAAGTGTCTCATTTACTCTCTAATTCCTCTTATTCAGAAATGTATTTGTTCGCATTTGCAGCAGCTGCCCTGTGATACAAGCATGGTAATGGAAGAGAAACATCCCTGCCATGTATTCAGGTGCTGCTGTAGCGCATTAATGGACCATCATTGCTCGCTGATGATTCCATGGAAAAAAATGCAGGTCAGGTATAACAGGAGATGGGTCGGTTATTTTCAGGGTCAGCTGTAATGTCCAAATACTTGACAGGCTGTTTAAAGGCTGTTTGTTAGGTGATAGAGACCTACAGTTGCCATATGAGCACACAGTAAGTTGAGTGTGAGCTTTAAAAACGTCATTAAATTGCATTTAGTTTTAGATTTTTAATACTTAATAAGTACAGTTTCCTTTAAGATGCATGGCTCCAGTGAGACATTTAAAAGTCAACGCAGATTGTGCAACATCGAAGGCTTATGTCGAGGTCATGACTGAGAAAAACTGCACTGCAACTGTTCTACATCATTAATCATGTCACGTTCTGACATTCTGACGGACAGGAAAGTGCCCGCTGTAACAGGGCGAACAAGACATGAGGCGTGCGGATCCATGTGCAAGCTTTTATTTATAAACATGGTCAATAGTCCAAGAGAGGTACAAACAGAGTCCAAAGGGCAGAAAACAGGAAACGAGACTATAAACAAAACAAACTAAACTTAGACTTACAAAACACAGAATGGCTCGGTAGGGCAGCTAACACTAGGAGAGTGTTATACGCAGAACCAGACTCAGAGCTAGACATACACACAGAATGGCTCGGTAAGGCAGCTAACACTTGGAGAGTGTTATACGCAGAACCAGACTCAGAGCTAGACATATACACAGAAAGCTTAACAGAAAACACAGGACAATACTCCTCAATCACAGCGAGAACGTCCAAGGCTTATAAAGAGTGTGTGATTGGGTGATAGTGATTGTGAGATAGTTCTCAGCTGTGAGGGTGATTAGTGTAATCAGCTGAGTGTGTGTCGTCTGTGCAACGGATGATGGGAAATGCAGTCCAGTGTGCTGTGTGGTGTGAGAGTCAATATGATGGAGAGGCGACCTCTGGTGGCTATCGGGTGGAAGGCCACAGACCGGATTCGTGACACCCGCAGGCTGTTGTGGCTGGACAAAATGGAAATTTGTGAACTTTCTTGAGATGATTTTATGAAATCATAAGGTGAAAGGAATGCTAAATAAATTTTTTATGAGGAATAATATACAGAGAAGCTAGTATCCCCATTTTAACTAAAAACACCTCTCTCTTTCCTTCACTCTCTCTCTCCCTCTCATACACACACAGGGGTAACAGTAGCAATCACAAAGTTTTAGGAGGTTAGGACGATTCCAAGGGCCCTGATAAAAGAGGGGGCCCGACTCAAAGCCCAGGGAATGTGATTTCTACCGAGGGGGGCCTGAGTCAATATGCTGTTCAGGGGGCCCAGAAACCATAGCAGTGCCCCTTCTCAGAATTATTTGTGGTAATGCAGTTAATTGGCCATTAGCGAACCTCCTGCAATAAACTTCTCTAATACAGATTTAGCTTTACACACATACACTACTAAAATGTTTTTGAAGAAGTCTCTACCCCTAACAAGTCTGCATATAATTTATATCCAGAAAAAACAGCAATACTGTAAAATATTGACCCATTAATTTTTCAATGACCTTTCAACGGTAGTGTGCAGTGGATCCAAAAACAATTCTGAAACCTACAACACATTAAAAATGTATGTTGGAAAAAAGTTACAAATGAAAATGAAAAAAAAGGCATTTCACAAAAGAAGAGCTTTTTTTAGGTTTCAAATGATAAAATAAGACACAATTAAGACAAAAAGCACTTTCTGGTTGTCAAATGCAAGTGTAACGTCCATTGTTAATGTGATGAACCACAGATGTAGCTGAAAAGCTGTGTGAACATGATGACTTCGAGACCAGCTTGTGAAAAGTATTTGCAAAAAGTCTAAGAAAAGGGAAGTCGGAACGAAACCATGAAATGGTTTTCTGATTAGGAATTACACTGTTGTGATTACATCAAGGCAACAGCATCTTGCTATCACAGCTGAGTAAGTGTGCGCATGCTCGTGTTTTTCTCACCTTACTGAGGGAGCGGTCACTGACACAGCGAGCCAGCTGTTGTGTCTCAGTGATCTGATCAGCCACCCTTTTCTGCTCATTGAGTTTCTCAGCAAGGGTCTCCAATTCAGTCAGAGCCAATTGCAAGGGCAGTCTGTCCACATGGCCAGTGGGAGTGTTCTTCAGCATGTCCTAAAGAAAGAGAGAGAGAGAGAGAGAGAGAGAGAGAGAGAGAATGAGCCTAACAGCAAAGAAAGTTAAAGAGTAAAAGGGACTCAATTGAGGAAGCTAATGGAAGAGATTAATGACTGCAACTCTACTGCACAGACAACACATTAGCCATTGTGATGTACTATAGCACTATTAGCATTCATTTAACACTGCTGGTTTCTTTTCTCCCACTAAAAAGCAAGCAAAGAGGGTCAGAATAACACTACCATCTCATGTTCATACCATCACTACGATCTCAACTGTCATATTAGCATTCATACCAGTATTAAATTTACAACTTTGTGGAGTCAAGAGACAATTTAACTAGAAGTGCAAAAGGCCAGTACTGTATTAATAACACCCAAGCTGTATGTGTTTGATAAATTTAAAAGTTCTATAAATGGCAATAATTATATTTTATTTCAACATATTAATGTTAATTAATAGCAACTAATTATAATATAAGTAATTTTCTTAGTAATCTAAACATACCGAAAAATTTGCTCATAATAACGACTAATGTTTTCTTTACATTCAACGGCAATTTGTTGTTGCTGTTGTTTCGTTTGAAGCATAAATCAAGCACTTGAATTCAGCTCTATTTGGTATTCAATATAAAAATGTGCCAAGTTTGATGCCGCCATTGCCAAATGCAATTTGTCCATGTGGATGTCAAATTACCAATTGTGACTGCAATATGAATGAAACGTGGCAAAACAGAGAGTATTCGATAACTTAAATTACTTAAAAAGCCACTGTTTTATTACACTTTTATTGCACGTACTTTGAATCATTATATGGAAAAGAACAGCTTAGACATTCTGCCTAACAGATTTTTATTTTTTTTATGTTTCTAATCAGATGTGTCTGTTTGTGGTTGATTCAGGTCACTAAAAAGGAGGAAGCAGATAAAGGTTTCAGTCTGTCATCAGATCTTGTTCTGTTTAATGTGTGATTAAAGGCTACTCTCAAGTCAGAGCATTGAAGAAAAAAAACCTTATTCCCATTCATAACTTATCTATCAAAATTCATGGGTAATCGATGCCTACTGAGGTATGAAATTAAGTGCCACAGCACTCCTCCTGCATGGGGAAATTCAGTGGGGAATTCCTCGCTTGTTCCTTGTCCATAAAAATGAACAGAAATGAAGAAAGGACGCTAGAGAGATCAAGCCAGTACTACAAACTGTTTGACGATGTAAATTTGGTGAATTTCACTGTCACCTGAGACCCACTGGCTGAAGAGGTCAATTTGATATTTCTGAAGTAGATCTTGATAATGCGCTGACATTTTGGCACATGACTTGTTTGTGTGACAGAATGGACATTTAAAGTGTTTATGTATTTATATAAACAGTTCACCCCAAAATTGCCATGTAATTTACTCACCTTCATGTCCTTCCAAGCCCATTTGACTTTTTGGGCACAAAAGGAGAAATGTATAACAATGTGCTAACCATTCATTTTTAGTCACTGAAAGTGAATGGGAACTCAGACTCTCCATGTTTCAAAATCGTCATTTTGGTCCAAATGCACTATATGGAAATTAGTTACAAGCATAATCTTCAATATTTTTACTTGTGGATTTCACAAAAGAAAGTTCGTTTTGGGCTGAACCGCCTCATTTATTCAAGCAGTGTGCGTGCTTGCTGGTTTATTCAAGTTCTCTCGATAGGAGCCTTGATATACACCCAATTCTGTATCATGGCCATGAGCCAAGGGAAGAACAAACCTGTGAGCCAATAGGCTGCAAGAAGACCTGGCATGGTCTTAGCCAGTCATTCAGCTTCTAATAGACTTGCTTGGCAACTAATTTCCAGTTACTTAAAGGAGCACGACCCCTCAAGCACTCTAAACGACAGCACTGTGTGAACAGTTTATGGATAAATACTGACCTGCAGGAGGAGGATGAACTGAGGAAAACGCTGAATAGGCTTTACCATCAGACCATAGAGAGTTATGCGGTCAATGCTGGACGCCTGCTTCTTCTGCAAGTGCATAGAGATGCAACCACATATTGAGAGAAAGGCAAAGGAAGAGAAAAAGGCAGACAAGAGTAATTTCCACATACAGAGCAGACAAATCTTGACACTCAAGGGAGTCAGAGAGGTGGGTGGAGGTTAGCATTACACTATTGATTCTTTCATGCCTGCCAGCAGACTCTGGCAATCATTAGACTGTGCACTGTCAGAGACTATGTGCACTTCAGAACCCTCCAGCAGATTTCAAAGCAAGGATATTAGACTATGGTCAACTAAGCAGGAATTCAGTCACTTTTACAGATGCTAAAGATTCAAGTCACCGTGGAAATTTGTTGCCATGATAACACTACAAACTTATTTTGTCTAATGAATTCTTGTGTTTTTAATTAGTATTTCTGACTAATTTTTTCAGTTAAAATAACAAATAATTCCTGAAAGAAAGTAAGGGAAGTCGTGGCCTGATGGTTAGAGAGTCGGACTCGTAATCGAAAGGTTGCGGGTTCGAGTTCCCGGCCGGCAGGGATTGTAGGTGGGGGGAGTGAATGTCCAGCGCTCTCTCCACCCTCAATACCACGACTGAGGTGCCCTTGAGCAAGGCACCGAACCCCCAACTGCTCCCCGGGCACTGCAGCATGGCTGCCCACTGCTCCGGGTGTGTGTTCACGGTGTGTGTGTGTGTGTGTGTGTGTGCGCATTTGTTCACTACTCACTGCTGTGTGTGTGCACTTGGATGGGTTAAACGCAGAGCACCAATTTCGAGTATGGGTCACCATACTTGACAATACGTCACGACTTTTACTTTTAAAATGTCTTAAGAAGCACTGCTTTAGATACTGAGACTTTTTGGAGAATATATCTTTACTTTTTTAACTTATTTGATACACTTTTTTAAATTAAATAAACTTATATTAAATATATTATTTTAATATATTATTTTCTAAAATCAAAAAAGGAGATATCTTTAAAGTCATTGCAAAATATCTTCTGTTATGTTCCACAAAAGAGAAAAGTCAAGTTTTGAATGACATGATGGTGATTAAATGAGTTTGTTATTGAATGAACTGGAAAATACATTTTAAAAAAGCGTACTCCATAATAGGATTTTTTTTTTTTTTCAGTGCAACAGGAAAAACAGACAATAAAGAAGTCAATAATCCATATAGCAGCACAGCAGTAGACAGAGGTGATTTAGGGTGAAACTTGTAATTCTTGAAGCGGATATTGACAGCAAATATCAGCTCTTACCTTGAGAAACTCCAGAAATGCTGGTTTAGACATGCAGGCTTTCTTAATGAGGGCCATGGCATTGGTGAAATTATTGACATAATCACTATATACGTCCAGCACCATGGATTTCGAGAACTAAGAGGAATGCAGAGAGAAGATATTTAGACAAACAAATGTTCAGAGAAATCACATTTAATTTGGTTTCCTGTTCATTTTCTTCTTAGTTTAAAGCATCTCTCAACATAAACAGTTTCTCCTGCTCTGAGTCTGCTCTTGAATTTTGCCGTCATGGTGGGTAGGCCAGTCTAAAGGTGATTACAGGGCAAAGGAATGGAAGTAAACAGTAATTTTATTGTGGTAATTATGCAACGCAGCACCACTTTTTGCCATCCCTGGGACTTAAACATCTTTGACAGTCCATTACTGCCGGGTGTTTTAGAGCAGGCAAAATGGCAGCCATCCATTCACTCTGCTTTGATTGAAGCTGAACAGACCTGCTGACAGCAGCAGTGCTCGCAGGACTTGGAGAGGACATTAACGAGCCACAAATAGACGTTAACCCCTGTCAAACTGTACCTCCCCTTTGGGGATGCCAAGTACGGCAGGAAATGATACACGCGGGTAAAGATGTTATGATCAACAAACACACATACAGGGCAAATTTACGAAATAGTTGCAGCACCTTGCAGCAAGCAGTATTTCAGTGCAAAAACTATTAGGATTGTGCTATGAACAGCTGTTCAACAATTCGCAATTCATTTAATGTTTTAGTTCGCGATTAATTTAATGGTTAATGTAATTAGTGTCTAATTTGTATGAATTCATACTATCTCATTCTCATTTTATTTGTACAGGGCTTTTCACAATACACATGGTTTTAAAGCAGCTTTACAGAAAATCATGATGTCAATGTTGTAATATTTTACGTCACAATGAGATGTCAGTGATAATATATAGTAGTTTACATTTTGCAATGACAAAAAAAACAAGGACTTCAGATTTGCTATGTTTTATATATCTCTGTATGTATATACTTGTACAGTATATCCAACTATTTTATTCATAAGAGATGTTTGTGTATATCTTCTATTAATCAAGGCAAAGTGATAAAAGTCCAATAGTGGATAAGACCATCATATATAGTATATAGCCATATGCACGGTGTAGATAAGCACAATTTCAGCATTTTAAACAGACAATTTGGGTATTTTAGAGCTATTACTGGATTTTCATAATCAGGTGCTAAAACAACACAGACAATGCATGCAAATCATTTATGCTGTCTTCGTCTGCAGTTCAACCATATTAAATTTGCACCACAGTACATATGCACTCAATAACAGAAGAATTGTGCAAAGCGTTGCAATAAGATGTGTTATGTGGTTTGTGGATATTTTCTGCTCTCAGTTGCGCAGCAGTGCAACTTCAGCTTTGAGTGTTCTCTCTATGGTAATCCTTTGTGCTCCAGGGACTTTGTAAAGACCAGTAGTGCTATGCAATAAAAGCAAGTCACACAGGCCAAACACTCTCTTGTAACAGAAGAATAATGAGAGCTTATGGATGCTGCCTGTGAGGTGGGTCACTAAAGAAACCTCATTCATTGGTCCATTAGACGACCCTGCAATCCAGTGGTGCCAACACGCTTACTTTGGTAAAAGACAGCCATCCTCACTCATAGTAATTGTTTATGCTTTTGAAGTAAACTAGAGCAGAACATTATTAGTACCTGAAACAGCTTGCCAACAGAAAAGCATAATAACACACAATGCTCACTCAGTGTTCTGTAGTTTAGTTTAGAGATCAGTAATTTTAAAGTATTTTCCTACTCACTGAAGCTACAAACAGGTCCCCAATCTTTTCACAAGAGTCCCATTCGGCCACCCGAGATGCCAGGGCAATCTGGAACATGGAGTGGCACTGCATGATCTCCCACAGACGGAAAAAAATGGGCCGGATTTTCCTGACACTGAGAATCCGAGGCTCGGCCTCCATCAGAGGTCGCTGGTATTCCTAAAGGACCATAGGAAATGTAGACATTTCTGATGTATGCAATTACTGAAATTTTTGCCTCATTTCTGCCAATTTGCCTCACCTTGACAAGGAAGTGAGATTAAAAATGTGCTGAATTAATCTTAACAGCAAGGTGAAAAAAAGAAAGTCTCACTATGCATTATCCATTTCATTCATTTGAATAGAAGATTCCAAATGTGCAATCTGCATATGTGAATGCATTTTTGGAACAACGCATGTAATGGAACACATGGAGATGAACACATATACATATCACCTTCTTTTTCGTCATTCAGTTAGTTATTGTAGCTATTGTATAGGATGTCAGATTGATTTAGTCTGTTCAAAAGCTTGTAATCATTAAGATTTTTTAAGATGTTATTAAGATACTCAACAAGACATCATTTATTAAAATAAATGTTTTCTTTTGTAATAGATTTAAAATGTCATTTATTCCTGTGATTGCAAAGCTGAATTTTCAGCATCATTACTCCAGTCTTCAGTGTCATGTGATCTCTCAGAACTCATTGTAATATGCTGGTTTGGTACTCAAGACACATTTCTTATTATTATTATCAATTTTGAAAACAGTTGTGCTGCTTATAATTGTTTTGGAAACGGTGATATTTTTTCAGGATTCTTTGTTGAAAAGAGTTTATTAGAAACAGAAATATTTTGAAATAGAAATAAATGTCTTTACTGTCACTTTTGATTAATTAACACTGAATAAAAGTATTAATTAATTAATTTATGTATTTATTTTTATAAATCTAACTGACTGCACAGTTTTGAATGTTACTGTATAATGGTTTCAACAAAAACATTGACAATAAGAATTGTTAATAATATAATAAGAAGAATTTGCGCATATTAGAATGATTTCTGAAGGATCGTGTGACACTAAAGACTGGAGTAATGGCTGCTGAAATGCATCTTATACACATAAAAAAACAGTTCTTTTAAATTTGAATATTTCACAATATTTCAAAGACGACTTCTGAAATGTCTCTTTTAATTCTCCGAAACCCACAACACCTAAAAATGCTAGACTGAAATGTAAAGTTAAACCCACATGATTTTCTTACTTTCACGGAACACAAAAATAATATTTGGGCCACAAATGACTTAATAAATAAATAAATAAATTGTCATGCATATGTGGGTGTAGAATAACAACATTTGGGTGAACAATTCCTCTAACTTTGCTACTGTTAAATCTCTGATATTGGCTTTGACTGTTTTGAAACATTGTTGAATTCAGCCTGTGCTCAGTTAAAGGTGCTGTATGTAGGATTGACAGCGGCTGAACTAGGTATTGCAGTCCAAATTCAAAATATTGGAGACATTTTCTTTCACCCGGCGCCTCCTCCTCAGACTTTAAGCACACGCAGGTTGCCAGTTTAACGACACCAACAAAAACGAGCGCACATGATGATGAATGAAATCATATACGCTGTGTTTTCCGCCAACTGGCAATCCGGGATGCCGAAATACAATTGGGTAAACTGGCAGTGGGCGGGTTTCACAAACCATAACAAACACAGATATTCCGGGCCGGAATGCACATTTTCAAAGAAGAATAACTGACTGTAGCATTGTTTTTCAGATAAACAAGTATATTAACTTAGCATGTTTCTTAAATATCTGCAAACATATGGTATTTTTATGCTTTAGTAGAGTCAAAATCCTACATGTTTAAATGTTTGTTTAGGCTTGATTTTCTTAAATTGCAAAACAAGCTAGTGATGTTCATAGATAAACTACAAGACCTAATCTTTAAAAGCAATGACACTTTGCTAGTTAGACTGTGGACACAATAGATTTTTCATGGCTGCTTTCTTTCCTACCCTGTAGTCTCCAGTACTAATGAATTATCGACAAAGAGAAAATAAGACAAAGGATGAGGCAATGGGACTATACCTTTGTCTAAAGATGTGTCTGCCCACAACGGCACTACTAAACTTAATTACGCAGCCCCTCACTCGCCTGCTTTGAGGCCATCTCAACTGATCTAAACACACTAGACCATGTCTAGCACGCTATAAAGAGAGCAGGAATCGTAAAGTACACCCAGCAGAGCTTTGATTTGACAACAAAGCTTGGAGACAGATCCTGAATGACTAGATTTCATAGAGCTTAAAGCTGTCATTGATCTGTGATTTTAGACGGTGCCTGTGCCTTCAAAGGAGTGTGATAACAAATGCCTTTCTCTCCACCACTGGCTGAGATCAGAGTTATGTGTAATGAAACTCCACACTATGAAACCCACCAGACCTGCATGCTTCCATTTAAAGGAATGTGAATGTGGAGGCAAATTCCTTATTAAAGAAAACTGATAGTGTTATCTTTTGTTTTGAGGCTTTGAATAGCTGGGTTTTCACATTAGGAAGCGTTTTGACAATATTTAGAATCCTTCAAATGACTTCTGTTGTTCGGTCATCGAGACAAAAATAGTGACATTTTGACTAATGTTTACATAATAAAAAACATTCTAAGAAATATTAAAGGTGGCAGTAATATTTGACTTTAGAATTTTAACTACGTTTTTGAATTTATCTGAGAATGAATTATCGAAGGATTGCGTTTCAGTTTGATGTTAGCACACACTGAAGAAGAAAAAAGACACTTACCAAAGGTTTTAAAACTGTTACGTGAAAACATTTTGTCTTTGCAAATTGACCCTACTGAATCCTATCAAAAGCTTTTTTTCAACAATTTCACCAACACAGCTGTTTTTTGTTTGACAGATACAATAGTACTTTACCTGTAGGATCCGTTTAAGAGAGTCCAGGTAACTCCTCTCACTCTGCACAATGGAGCCCAAAATATGGCGTCGGACGATCTGTGGTCAAGATGGTTAAGACATTTTTTACATTATAAAACATGTTTTGTTTTTTCACTTTGGATCAGTTTAATGTGCAACTGCTGAATAAAATTATTTCTTCGAACCAGAGCCGGCGCCAGGTCACCTCCGTCGGGGTGCATTTAAATTTCTAGCGGGGGGCACAAATCACGCAGTGACGATGTCTCCTCTGGGGGGGGCACAGTCTTATGAGCGCTGTTTTATCAGTACTTTCGCTTTCAAAATCGATCGCGTTCAACAAGGAGGAGGGAGGATGGAAAGTCGTGAGGCACAGTAACTCGTTTGGGGGGGGGCACAGTAACTCCTCTGGGGGGGCACAGCAACTCGTTTGGGGGGGACACAGTAACTCCTTGGCGCCGGCCCTGCTTCGAACAGTAGTCAATTCTATATCTGTATAATATAAAGCTGTGCTGATTTCTCTTGTAGTTAAGTCTACAATATTGATTTTAATTTGTACAAGATGAAAAATTCTCAATAAGCGTGACAACTGATAATTTCTTTTACTAACAATGCGCACATTAAAGAACACAGATGGAGCCAGATCATTTCCATAATGACCAGCGCAATCTACCAAGAGCAGCACAAATTAAGTGATTAAATTACCGCCTGCTTTAAGACAAGCTTTTTGGGGTATTAAATAATGGCACAAATACCAGTAATTTGATGAGCGCAAACATTAGTAAACCGCGTTGTGCGATTCATTTGAATACTCTCCTCCCATAAATTTTGCATCTGAAAGGGAAACTCCTACAAATGCAAATTCATAAAGTCAGGTGCAAAAATAACTGTCCACACCTTTTCTTCACTGTGCATCTTCAGTAAATCCTGACATTAGGCCTACATTTTTAACGCCAAAAGACAGTTTGCTCTGGTGCAAGCTGTTAGTAAATCTGGCCCTTAGTATGAATTTGAAAAGAAAAGATCTTCACTTTGGTTGGAATTAATTTTTTACCAAATTGATGGGTTCCCTCAATGTGTATATTTTGGCATGGACTACATTTACATATACGTACATATACAATACATATACGCACCTGCAGGCTGCTAAGCCCATCTGGCATTGGTCCCAGTTCTGCAGGTGGGTGTTTTGCCTCTGATACCATCACATCCAGATACCCTGTATCATCCTCAGTGTCATCTGTCAGGATACACAAAAACACTTTCAAACATACCATATATCCCTGCAAAGCTAAGAATATACTACTATCTTATTACAACTCAGAAGAGATGCTCAAACAGAAAAAAGCACATTCAAACAAGTACAGAACAAGCTGTTCTAAGCTACATCCAAACAGTCTTTCAATCCACACGGCTACAAAGGAAAACCATCCAACATACAATTTCACACCTTTTCCCAAAGGCTTAAAATCTTCACACAAGTTATTGCAACATCTCAAAATAATAAAAGAATACCCAAATCAAAATGTTTAGCACTATACGTAGAGTGGTACCTCATTTAGAGTGCGATTTCAATAGGCATCGCGCCAGTCTCCACTTCCAAAATGTAATCTTACCCCATTGTGTAGTAGGGTATTATGGGGACCAATCCCAGCCAATTTTCCTGTGCACCAAATGCCCTCATCAGCTCTTCTCCCTACCTTTTATTTTAAAGACCCAATCTGATTTATAATGCCTTTCAGCTTCCCAAATATTTCGCATCATCTTTTTTTCAGCCTCCCACCTCCACAAGTCAATTTTCTTCTTAAAAGCAAAATACCAGAAAGCACTCAGAGGTATTGAACTTCATCAGCCTTTTTCTGTCGTGTCTGACTCGTGACAGTCAGATCATCTGCCATCTGTAAAGAGGTCTATCTTAATTTAATGAACAGCCCTGTTCATCTGAGCGGGAAAAAGCATAAAAAAATCTATAATTGCTTCTTTCCTGAATGGGATTTTTTTTTCTATCAAAGGAAAAGGAGTGAGGATGGGTGCTCGAAAGAAGAAAAATTCTCAAATTAAATCATTCTTAGATTACCTGAGTGGTCCTTTTTATGTAGGAAAGAAACTCTTCTCATCACAGCGATTTTGGTCTTCTCCAGGCCATCTTTTGTTCCGCTACGTGCCGCCCGCATCAGCTGATGGACCTGCAAAAAGCACCAGAGGCGAACAGAAAATCATAGGCAGCCGAGCTGGAGTACCTCCAAAACCAGTAATGTGGTGGACTGTTATGGAAAAAGGTCGACCATCTCAAGCCCTCGAGTGTAAACCGCCGTGCTCAGGTTCGCCTGCCATTTGTGAGACACCAATTCAGTGCATCACAGCAGCAGTTGGGTGTCTTCTCAAGGGGGTCTGTTCCAATGGCCACAAGCCACAAGATGCTAAGCGAGTGAGAGTACATCCAGCTAGAGTGATATTTTTATATTTAAAAAAGGAGGGGGCATCCCATTTCTGCCAAAGCAGGTCATTAATAGAGAGCATGTGGAAATGTTTTGCTTGAACCACATGAGAGCTGTTTACTTTATAACTGTGCCCATAATCCACCGTCATACATAGCAAATTAGAGATCAGGAGAGCTGAAGCAAAATGGAGGGTTTTATAGTGGAAGTGATCGGAATGGTTTGTTTACAACAGAGTAAGAAAAACTGAGAGAGTACGGTGGCCCAGTAGTGCACAACACAACGAAATCTC
This sequence comes from Barbus barbus, assembly GCF_936440315.1. Taxonomy (NCBI): domain Eukaryota; kingdom Metazoa; phylum Chordata; class Actinopteri; order Cypriniformes; family Cyprinidae; genus Barbus; species Barbus barbus. The sequence continues at coordinate 10,290,823 of NC_136715.1, read as the reverse complement.
CACAACCCAATGCTTACTGTAGGACTAATTTTGTTGTGTTGTGCTAATTTACCAGTGTTGTGGCTTGTTTCCATTGTGTTGTGCGAATTTCGTTGTGTTGTGCACTACTGGGCGCAACTTTAAACAAAGAGAGAGGGACTTTAAACAAAGAGCAAAATGAAGAGACAAAAGGTATGTTCCAGTCGAGTGCAAGGCAAAGTGGACTTTACATAGTGTTCAGCCATCAAATTTCTAATTGTATGGAGCATATAGCATATAATCAAAATAATCAATATATAATTACAGGAAGTGAACAAGGAAATTTTCTTTAATCAAAGTAATCAAATTAAATGAACAAAGTTCAAAAAGAACAACACTAAGAAAAAAAATGTAACAAATTATAAACTTTTTAAATCAGTTTAATGCATCCTTGTTGAAAAAGTATTTAAATTTTTGAGCAGTAGTGTAAATTTATATTATTTCATATTTATATAATACGTTATATTAAAAAAATGGTTGCAATGAAAACAATTGTTATTGTACGTAGCATTTTATAAATAAATAGCACATATATACAGTGCCCTCCAAAAGTATTGGAACAGTAAAGACAAAATTGCTCTGTTGGCTGTGGAGTCAAGACATTTACAAACACGATTAAAAGATGAATATGAGACAAAACTACAGAATGACACATGTTATCATTCGGTGATTCAACACATAGATGTTTTACCTGCTAAGAAGTTCAGCACTTTTAGAGTTTCATCCCCCTATCTGATGTGAGCATAAGTATTGGGACAGTTGCCTCACAGGTCTTTCTAAGTGATCAGCTGTGTCCTGTTGCATTAATTCTTCAGATATTAAAAGCAGGGAATGTGTCGTATCAGTTATATCCATTACTTCTGTATTCTGAATCTTGCATTCGATGATGACACACACAAATCAGGATGAAGATGAGGGAGCTGACTTTGAGAGAAAAGCAAACAATTTGGATGCTAAAAGAAAAGAGGACGTCAATTAGAGCTATAGCAAAAACAAAGGCATGGAGAAATCAAGAGTTTGGAAACCACCAGCAACTAACAACGACCTGATCGGCTGAGAAAACAACTGTAGTTGATCAAATCATAAAAGCTGTGAAAATGAACCATAAAAGACATGTCTGTAAAATCACCAACAACTTCCAGAAAGCTGGGGTGATGCTCTGACAATCTACTGTCCTCAGGAGACTTTGACACAGAATTACAGATGCTACACAGCAAGATGCAAACCTCTGACCAGCACCAAAAATAGAAAGGCAAGATTAGAGTTTGCAAAAAAGCACAAAGGTGAGCCAAAAGAGTTTTGGAACGGTTTATGGACCGATGAGACAAAGATGAACCTTTATCTAAGTGATGGGAAATCAAATATGGGGGGAAGTCGTGGCCTAATGGTTAGAGAATTGGACTCGTAATCGAAAGGTTGCGGGTTCGAGTCCCCGGCCGGCAGGGATTGTAGGTGGGGGGAGTGAATGTCCAGCGCTCTCTCTCCACCCTCAATACCACGACTGAGGTGCCCTTGAGCAAGACACCGAACCCACAACTGCTCCCCGGGCGCCGCAGCATAAATGGCTGCCCACTGCTCCGGGTGTGTGTTCACGGTGTGTGTGTGTGTGTGTGCATTTGTTCACTACTCACTGTTGTGTGTGTGCACTTGGATGGGTTAAACGCAGAGCACCAATTTCGAGTATGGGTCACCATACTTGACAATACGTCACGTTAAAAAAAAAAAAAAAAAATATGTTAAGAAAAAAAGGGAACTGCAAAGAAATGGAAAGTCTTAGATTGCCCAAGTCAATCTCCAGATTTAAATCCGATTGAACATGAATTTGACCAGCTGAAGAGGAAAGGCAGAAACTCCCCAAAACGAGCAACAATTGGAATTGGCTGCATTAAAGGCTGGGAAAAGTATTTCAAAGGATGAGACCAAGAGTCTGGTGATGTCTATGGGTCACAGACTCACTGCTGTGATTGTGCGCAAGGGATCTGCAACTAAATAATAGCTTTTAATCTTTTATATCTGCCTTATGTTCAACTGTCCCAATACTTATGCTCACATCAATGAGTGGGATGAACTCTAAAAGTACTGTTCTTTTTATTTGGTAAAACATGTATGTGTTGAAACGGCTAATAATAAAATGTGACATTCTGTAGTTTTGTCTCATATTCATCTTTTAATCATATTTGCATATGTCTTGACTCCACAGCCAACAGAGCAATTTTGTCTTTACTGTTCCAATACTTTTGGAGGACACTGTATATAAGCAGACAACATCAAATATCAGCACAATTTCTTTGTTGTCTGTGTTTGATGACATGGAATTTATATGACCAAACAAGATCAAGTGCAGTGAACTTCTGCAGGTATCTCTTCTGCTCTGTTTGTTGGAAGCAGTGATCACAATGTATGGACCCTGAGACTCAGAACACAGATAAAAAGGGACAGAAAAGCAAGACACAGAGAGAGAAAACTCAAATGAAAAAGTCTTACCCTGCTGAAAAAGACTTACATATACTGTGCTCTGGATACTAGTCCCAAGCATGGGATTCTGGGATGTCAGAACGCCACCAGGCATTTTTACTACATTTACGTTTGTCTGGTTGACAGCAAGTCTATGTTGGTCAGCAACAACAGACCAGCGTAAAACAGCATGGAAATGCATTGCTGGTCCATTCAGCAGGGAAAAGTGCAAAAGAGAATGAGTGTAACCTTAAACCCAGATTTGTGTGATCGCTCCAATTTACAGCTTTGAGCTAGTTCACCCCCTATTGCCCATTCTTCCCATACGTGAATGAGTGTACCTGATGTCTGCCCCCCAGTCTCATGGCTAGCTCCTGTTTGGTCCTGGAGTAACGTTCTCTCAGTCGTCGAACATCACGGGAGAGCTACGGGTATCATCACGGCAACAATGCAGGGCATGGGTGAGAGCACAATAACATGGCAACATGGAGGAGAGGAAGGAACGAAGGGGTAAGCATAAAAGTGAGGGAAATGGAGTGATGAGGGCAAGGCAAAATCAGGATCGACCACAAAAGCATATGCAAGAGAAATGACTGGAATCAGGAGTGTGGCTTAATTTTTAAGTCAAAGCAGTGTCAGACAGACAGAGGAACATTAGATTATGACAAAGCATGCACCCTCGCTAATGTGAATCTCAGACAAGCACCTCATTGCCAAAACAAAGCCACAGGCTGCATCCAAAACGGAGGTAGGGAGGCATTACATCCAAATCCAATGTTTGTCGAATAATATGCTTCCATCTGATCTATTTTCAAAGAATGAATCTAGGCTGCCTTCAGTGCCTCTGATATCACTGAAACTTGTGTGTGGAGTTCCGCAATTAGATGGAACATTTGAAAACACTCTGAATATTTAAAACATAAAAAGGAGTTATGTATTACCATGCATGTATTTAATCAAAAATATAGTAAAATGGTGAAGTATTATAACAGTTTAAACTAGGGCTGTCAATAGATGAACATTTTTTAATCAGATTAAATCACACCCTTTTTGTACACACTTATGAAATGAAGCAGACAAAACTTAGCTTAAGACGTTTTTTTCATCATATCTATCATATCAATTGTTTAGCAAAGATGTCTTTACAAAAAAGGACACATGGAGACTCCAAAAGGACACCAAAGAACTAAATTATATAAGTAGACCAACTGATACATTTGCGCACACCAAAGCACACATTAAAAAAAAGACAAAATTTTAAAATGTTTCAGAATTCATAGTGTACAGTAAGTGTACAGTAGTAAGTGGTAAGTGTACAGTAGACAAGTCTATTTGCGATACCGAACAGGACCACACGGAGACACCAAAAAAAAACCTAAACCAACCGCTTTGAGCTGATTATTTATACATACTACAGTACACAGATCCATTCGAATGACTAAACACAGCAACATACACAACAAATTAAAACTTTATCCTAAATGTTTAACAATGTGAATGTACTGAAATGACAGAGCTTGTGTTTTAAAGTGAAACACATTGGAAAGAATAATTTACTAAAAACGTAACTTGGGTCTCTATTCTCTCTGCCATCTCTGATGTAAATCAGCCTGGTTTTCATTACATCAGTGCTGTTTTGGACTGTTTAAATGCACTCGCTAACTGAATCATTGGACTGGAAAGAGAAGCGTCTGGTTAAAGGGTTAGAATAGAAATTTTGTTTCAGCAAATTTGCATTAATTATGTTAAATTACTTTAACGCGTTAAGGATTTTTTAACCAATCGTGTGCATTAACACGTTCCCAGACAGCAAGCAGTGTTGGCCCAGATCCGGCCCACATCTGGCTGGCCTTCATGGATTTCACACGGGCCAGATGTGGGCCGGATCTGGGCCAACACTATGTTGCTGTCTGGGTAATGTTGACAGCCTCAGTTTAAATGTAACAGTTTTCAATTTTAATGTATTTTAAAACTAATTTATTCATGAGGTGGTAAAACTAAATTTTTAGAAGCCATAATGTCAGTTTTCAGCGTTGCATAAATCTTTAGCAATCATTATAATATATTAATTTTTGTGGTTAAGAAATATTTATTATTATCAATGCTGAAAACAGTTGAGTGCTTGTTTGTTTGTTGGTTTTTTGATGCAGTTTTGATAACAGTTTTACATGTTACAGTTTTCAATATTCTTTGATAAACAACTTTTTTACTATATACTTTGGTGAAATAAATGTATCCTTGCTAAATAAAAGCATACATTTTTGTCTTAAAAATCTTATTGTCCCCAAAATGTTAAATTGCAGTGTATATTCAAAAATATTTTATAAACAGACACTGCCATCATTAAGTATTTCAGTCACTATTATTTTTTCATAATAAAAATGTCTGTTTCTGACGCAGTTGCAAAGACCAAAGCCCAATTACCCAGTACTGTAGTGAAGTCAACTGTTGCTTGTTTGTCCTTATGAGTTCATTTTAATCTTAACAAGCACACTATAGGAACTCTTGACACCTTTCAAAATAAATCATTCCAATTAAACAAGCACTACAAAAGCTGGAGGAATAACTGTTAAACTGAGCTCAAATAACTGTGGTATTAGACTCGGCAATCTAATTCTTGCTTATCGTGAGTCGTCTGACAGTAGGAATCTTATGGAGCCTAATTCAGCGGAGGTAAAGGTGAGTCTGGCCATGGGAAATTGGTTTCTGAGGGACTGATGCCTGGGCAAAGTGTTTTCCATACCAGTGTGACCTCATGAACGTGTAAGGGCAGATAACACAGTGCACACTGAATTCAAATTTTCAGCAATATAGAGCAATGGGAAAGTGTGTCAGTTACACCCAGCGTTAGTAGCGATTAGGCAAGTGTTGGCCAATACTGCACTCTTGTGGTGGAAAAGCACACAGCAACCCTTCACAGACCATTAAAGTATCACAAGAACCTGCATCTCAAATAAATCATCAAACCACATACCAGTCAATCAGCCTGCAACCTTGGAGGGTTTAAATCTTTTTACGGGCCTTTGTGGTTTATCATTATGAGGAATGTGAAAATGTGTGAAAATAAATCAGATGTTTGTCAGGATGTAATTATTGCAGTTGTGGGGAGTCTTGAATTAACACACACACACGCACCTTGCTGCGGGTTGGCGCCCTCTCAGAGTCGGACTGCTCATCATAGCTTTCAAACTCACTTGAGCTCCAGCCATTATTGGGCCCTTGCAAGCCCTCCTCTTTCTGTATGTCTTCATAGATCAAGTCAGCTGACAAACAAAGCAAAGCAGGTTTCAGTACAGTCCTGTTAATATCAAAAGCACTTCCAACAATGATGTGGCGATATAAAAATATCTATATAACACAAAGATGGGTGTTTCTTCAACCACAGGCACTTTAGCCCTTGTAGAATTCAAATCTATATAAAATTTGATAGTGTAAAATAATATGTATTAAAAATCTCAAATTAACAACTGCATTTGATAACATTCTGTGTTGGAAATAACATGATTGGCAAGATTATCTATAGTAAGCTAAAAGCACTGCCAATGTCACCATATTATGTAATGTTACGTATTTTATTTTCAGCATTAAAAGCAGCCTAATAAAACATGCGTGACACTAGATAGATGGCTGAAATGTAATTAAAGTGTTTGACTGTTTATCTTAATACCTCATGGAGGCCTGTAAATTTTATAAAATGTATAATCAATATGTTAATAGTTAAAAAATTTAAATTCATTAATTCCATTTTAAAAAAAATATTTTCTGTATTTCTACATTCCAATTTATATGAATTATATAAAAATTTTATTTGCAAGCTTTAGCAGTATGCAGTTGTCACGAATCCGGTCCATGGTCGTCCGATTGCCACCAGAGGTCGCTCTCCCATTATATTGACTCTCACACCACACAGACTGTTGCACATCACCCTGGACTACATTTCCCATGTTCCATTGCACTGATTGGATCCACCTGCGACCAATCACACACACACATAGGCTGTATCCGAAATCGCCCCCTATACCCTCATTCACTATTCCCTACATTAGTCCAATCATACAGTTCACTTGAAGGAGTGAATGAAAACGAGTGAGTGAATTCGGACACGGATTCGCCGTCCACACGAAAACGGCGTTTTCAAATTTATCCACCCTGGGACCCGGTTTCAAAAATGATCGGTTTCACTCTTCGAAAATGCCGGTTTCGTGTGGACGAAACGCCTATACGGTAAAAAATGTATGCGTATACAGAGAAACCCATCTTCGTGTGGACGGGGCCTGAGTGCACCGGAAGGACTGCCGCTTTTGCATAGTTTGCTTGCTGTTTAATAATCATTTGTAAACATCTTGAACTCTGTAAAGGAAATTATGTATAAACCTTAATAGTCAATTTACAATTAATTTTGTACCTTTGTTGTATTATGCCGTGGACGAGCGCTTCTAAAATAAATGAATGGATGATTCAGCTGCGGGCGCCATCTTCTGGCGAGATGCGGGAATTCACTCGGCGCACAACTCTCACAGTGCATTCTGGGTCATCTCTAGCCGTTGAGTGTACATCTGTTGTACACTCGTTTTTGCTGTGCATTGTGGGATTGAATGAGTGCACTCCAGAACATCCACTATGGTTTCGAACACCACTTAATATGGCTGTCCTATGTGGGTATAGGGGGCGATTTCGGATACAGCCACATACTATATTACACCCACTCAGATCCTGCTCAAGTCGCCAAGTACTGTTTAGCGTTTATCACTCTCCTAGCGATAACTACATTACAGAGCCAGTCCGTGTTTTATGAGTTAAAGACTAGTTTAGCCTGTTTATTGCCTGAGTCATTCGTGTCTTGATCCTAGCCTGTGTATCTCGTTTCTGTGTTATCTCTGCCTGCCCTGAAGTTTATAGCCTGCCTTGGATCTCTCTCTTGTCTTGTCGTTTGGACTTTGTTTGCTCCTGCCTGGACCATTGCTCATTTACCTGGATTACCTGGTTTACCTCGAGACGTGAGGTGTGCGGAACCAAATGCAAGCTTTTATTGATAAACATGGTCAAAACACAGGCAGGGTCGAACAACAGCAAACGGGTCTGGCACGGGCAAGACACAAGATTAGTCCAGTGAATAGACTGGGTCGATCAGCGGCGAACGTAATCTAGGGGGCAAAACAGAGAGATAATCCAGGTAAACAAGCAATGGTCCAGGCAGGAGTAAAGAAAGTCGAAACGACAAGACAAGAGAGAGATCCAAGGCAGGCTATAAACTTCAGGGCAAGCAGAGATAACACAGAAACAAGATACACAGGCTAGGATCAAGACACGAATGACTCAGGCAATAAACAGGCTAAACTAGTCTTTAACTCATAAAACACGGACTGGCTCTGTAATGTAGTTATCGCTAGGAGAGTGATAAACACTAAACAATACTCAGCGACTTGAGCAGGATCTGAGTGGGTGTAATATAGTGTGTGTGTGATTGGTTGCAGGTGGATCCAATCAGTGCAGTGGAACATGGGGAAATGTAGTCCAGGGTGATGTGTAACAGTCATGTGTGTTGTGAGAATCAATATAATGGGAGAGCAACCTCTGGTGGCAATCAGATGGAAGACCATGGAAGACCATCTATTTTTGTTACACAATAAATATTAAAATGGTTTGTTTTTTCAATCTTTGTTTAGATTACCATCATTTATAAATGTACCAATTCATATTTTCTATTGAATTTTCATAATTTAAGATGGAACACCTAAGATCAGAAACAAGAGTAAAACTTTCAAATATATTCAAACCGTAGAACGATTAATTATAAAAGTAGTAAAGAAATGTTCTAATAATTAACCTTGTAAATTAGTTCTAAATATTTATTATAAAAACTAACCCCTGGTACACAAAAGTGCTTGTAGAGAAAACACTCAGACAATCAAACAGTCTTGGAGATCTACATGCCAAAAGACAGACCCAAACACAATCTATGGCTGACCTTCTCCTGAAGACAGATCTTCACAGGGTACATCATCATAGATCACATCTGGACCGGCAGAGACCTCACCTAAAAAGAAAAAGATGACAAAATAAATAAATAAAACGTAAATGCACGTTTAAGGACTGTGAGTGCATTAAGTTGGATGTGTTTACCATATAAAAGCAAAGAAATAAGCCTATGAATATCTGTGAACAGTCCCTTGACAGAAAACAGAGCACAAGATTCTGAGAGCTCCTTCCAAACAAGCTTATCCAAGCTAACACATGCTCACATCATTACTTGTGAGTTTTGTGCAGATTTATTTATCCGCTGTTTATGTGATTGGCTTTTTTACACTGTATTCGTAGTGCTCTATAGCATCAATCAAAACAACGAAACTGACCTTGGCGTACCACATTGTTTTAAAAGATGATTTGTTGATAACAATTTCTTCTTAAAATTACCTAAAAAGCTCTAGCTATTTTTCTGAATAGCCTAGCAAACAATCAACTTTTTCTAAGTAATTTTCTCAAAAATGTCTGTATCATTTTGCAAGAAAATACACAACGTTTTAAATATACAAACATGCTTTTACATTATTCTGTTACAAAAGCAAAACTTACACGGGGATGTCAAGATGGTGACCAATTAAGCTCAAAAAGCCCAAGATAAAAGTGTACAATACAAGCGGTCCATAATTCGTTCATTCAGTTGATTTAGGTGAAATCTGATCATACAGAAAATCCTTCCTATTCTAATCTGGCGTGTACGCGAGAATGTGTTTGTTTACATGCAGCTGAGTGCATATCATGCGTGTAAATGCGAAGAAACTGCACACTGCTCTGTCTATCGGCAACGTGGTAGCCGACAAGTGAACGTTGAACAAGAACAAAATTGTAGAATTTACAAGACTGCTAGAAGCCTACATTACATTTAGCCTTCAAATGTAGATGTCTAGTGCACACGTGAATGTCTTTATTTTTTCCATCAAATGTTAGAGGCTCCGTGATGATGACATTTTGATTGCCATTTTGTATAACACATAGCCTATAAGAGCAAACACTTGCTTTTTGTTGAATCCATAAAATATTATCTAAAACTTGTATAAATACTGATTTCTCAATCAGTGCATTCTTGTTTTGTATAAGAAACAAATAAAGCTAAGGTGTCATTGATTTTTAAATTGTCAAGTATAACATAGTATTTATTAAATATAACTGTAACACATTTGAGGTTTTATCTCTTACCTTCAGCATTTTGTGCTGGGCTGGGTCTGATATCCTCTGTTCCTTTGTCAATTTTATTAGTGCATGTTTTCCTCTCGGTCTTCACCTCAGTGCAAATCTGGTCTTCCTTTTCATTTAAGCTCTCTGGTGCAGCAGAATCTGTGGAAGCTTGGTCTCTGGAACATTCCCCAAAAATAGAGCCATATTATTGCTGACCTCTCAAGGGTATACCCGTACTGAGATCAGCTCAGGCCTAAGACTGGGTGGTGTGTGGTAGAAGGGGAAGAGTTCAGATGCCATCCGCCCCATATAATGATTATCACAAAAAGCGCTTGTGTTTTATTATAAGTGCTACAGTGTTTTGTGTAGAGGACTTTGTGGAAATGGAGATGAGATGGAAATGGGGTAGAGTATTCACTGTACAGAGTCGAATAACCAATGCAATATGAGGAATTTAATCTTCACAGAATTTGATTAAATTAAAATAAATGTTAATAAAAGCTAGTACTGCAGGCTAGTCAACCCAGTGGTACTTATTGTCAACTTAATTTACAGTAAATTCAAATATCTATTAGTTATGGTACACAAAAAGGGTTAATTACAAGGAAAGAAGACGATGGAAATTCTGTCCATGGAAGGATGTTGTCATGTTACAGCACGTCTGGTCATTGAAAGGTATTTCAGCATTCAGTCTCAACAGTCTACTACAGGTTTAATTAGTGCTTTTGAGAGTCATCATCTATTTCCTCCAATGACACTTCATCACACATGCTTATATCAATTGACAGCACCTTATACTTAGCATTCCGAGGGCAGTAATGCACTTCACATAAAATAAGGTAAACATGCCAAGTGAATATAAATAAGCTCTGTAACTTCATAGAAAGCATGACATACATCATTTTAACTGCAGTTATTCCATGTAAAAATGTGTGGAATTGCATCTTAAAAATTGTCTATCAGAGCTAATCTCAAAAGCTCTCAGTTTCTAGGGGAAAGAGCAGGTGTTTTGCAGTAGAACACACATAAGACAGCTGTGAGCTCTGTGCATCTCTTCTCACTACAGATGTATCTAGTGTTTTCTCTTTTCCACTCCTACAAAACACACTTCTCCTCAGGTTAAGAAGGGAAGATGTTGCATGGGCATGTTTACCTGCTTCTGCTTTGTGAACATATTCGAAACAGGGTTACAGATCCTTTTTCTCTGCAGCTCAAAACACAGAATTTCTACTTGCAACATTCCCACAAAGCCCTAAACATGACCTTTCCCTCTTCCTGAGTGCAAAGCAATATATTATACTATGCTATTATTATATAATTTAATTGATGCATTGTAAGTAAAAAATTAGTTAAATAGGTTCTACTATGTTCAGCTTCTAACAGAGGTGGAAAAAATTGCTTGGGATTATTAACCTAGTAAAAAAAACAAGAATATTTACACAGGAAATAAATACAAACTGAATACAGTAGGCTACTGACACACACCCCACCAACTGAAAAGGCTGTTGATAGCTCCTGCAGCAATATTGACAACTTCATGTTGGAAACATCCATTCAGCAGAATGTAACGGTAGCATAAACTGAAAAAGGTCTCGTTTTGAATACAACTTTCACCACAGGAAAGCTCAAAGGAATGATACTGCCATTCTATTATCATGCATTTCCTCATAACACAATAGAACTAACTGGGCCATCGCCTGGCATGCAGTTCACCATAAAGATACATTTAAGTAATGTGCAGGTTATCTAGATTTTAAACCACTTGAAAATGGTTTAATGCATTTAAAAATCTGTTGATTCACAAATCACAAATTATATTCCATTCCAAATTATTACTCCAATACTCCAAGAAAAATATCATTTGAGATCAACATTACAAATGAATGATGAGATGTACAACACACAACAATACACAATATCAAAAAATAAAAGTCACTAACAAATATCATTTGACATACTATGACACCTGAAACTAATAATGATCCATTAGAGGTTGCCATGACAACTGATTGGTGGTAATAATCTAGTAAACTGTGATTGGTGATTGTGATTGAGGTAAGCGCTTTAATATTAGACCAGTTTAATATTTAATAACACAGCTGAATAGTTGGGTAAAAGTTGTGGTTTCTTTTATCTTCTTCTTCTTTTCTTTTTGATGAGAGGTTGAGGGTAGCTTTGGCTTGATATGGGTACTACTACGGTGCAACTTTTAAGGTATGTTTATTTTATGGATTTGCTGATTAACTCCTAAGGCTTACTCAAACCACTACTGATTTTATTAAAGTGTTCTGTAGTTACTAAAAATAAATGTTTTGCAGGTTTTCTTTGGCAGTACTTTTAGGCCTTAGTGTTCATGACGGTATTGTAACTGGTAAGTGTATCTAGTTGAATTATGTAACTTAATTGTCAACACTTTCTTAATGCCTTTTTTTTGTTTGTTTTTCTGTAGTTGATGGCTATAGCTCTGTCAGCAATGGAGGCAATCCTGGATATTATAACCCAGATATCCCAAAAAATGGTCAGCCTGTGCAGGATGTTAAACCACAAGCTTTTCACACCTGGAATGGCTTGATAGATGAAACCGGACCAACCAGGCCTCTGAGTTCTAGGAATGTATTTTATAGTTCTGCAGTTAAGGGAGGCTATGGTACTGGAAGGTACAGTACTCGGACTGGCTTGTCAGGTGGTCCAGTGGCAAGTGGAAGTTCGGCTTCAGATACTAGAAGCCAGCTTCAGGGCTCCAAACATGCTTCGGTTGGAAATGGTAGACTTGCTCATGGCTCTATGGGTAATGCAGAGTATGGCTTAAGTCGGTCAGTTGGTGTTCAAGGCTCTGACACTATCCATTCTTCCTCTGTCTTGATGCCATTGCAAAGCAGTGATTCTGTTAAGCCAGTGCAGCTAACTTCCCTAATTCCTCTGCAGACCAGCAGGGACTCTTTGGCAAAGCCTGACACTCAACAGCTAGTGCAGACAATCTACCAGTCTAATGGTCCACAACCAGCACAAGCTAGCTCTGGAACCATGGCCCAGTCTAGCTCCCAGCAGTTAACCCAGACCAGTGGCCAACAATTAGCACAGGCTAGCTCCCAGTCTGCATGGCAGTCAAGCAATAAGCCTCAAAGAGATCAGCTTTGGCAAACTGGTTCCAAGTTCTTTTCAGGTTCGAGGCCAGTTCAGAATCCAAGCTTTGGATTTTTCAAGCCTTTGCCCCCCAAAAATCAATCCACGTCACAACCTAGCTACCGAATAGTGCAACACAGCAGTGTGTCGAGCAGCCCTCCGGTAGCTCAAGCTAGCTATGCACTTGTGCATCAGTCATTCGGCCAGCAATTAGCCCAGTCCAGTGGCCAGCAACCAATACAAGGTAGCTATGAAACTGTAGCTCAACCAAGTATCCAACAACTAGCACAGGTCATCCAGCCTAGTGGTGAACAACCAGCACAAGCCAGCTACCAATCTGTGACTCAGCCCAGCAGCCAGCAGCTCTCTCGGGCCACTGACTTGTCGGTGTCCCAGCCCAGTATCCAACAACCAGTGCAGAGAAGTGGCCAATTTGTGGCACAGCCCAGTAGACTGACTCCTATCAAGCCCCAAAAAGGTAGGCTTCAATTTGGCTCCAAGCTCTTTTCTGGTACCAGGCCACTCCAGAATGGTTATATATCTATAGCTCAATCCAGTAGCCAACAAAGCAGCTACCCATCTGAGGCTCGGGCCAGTATCCAACAACCAGCACATGCTGGCTACCAGTCTGTGGCCCAGCCTGCTGTCCAACAACCAGCACATGCCGGCCACCCATCTGAGGTTCAGGCCAGTATCCAACAACCAGCACATGCCAGCTACCAGTCTGTGGCCCAGCCTGATGTCCAACAACCAGCATATGCCAGCTACCCATCTGAGGCTCAGGCCAGTATCCAACAACCAGCACATGCCGTCTATCCATCTGAGGTTCAGGCCAGTATCCAACAACCAGCACATGCTGGCTACCAGTCTGTGGCCCAGCCTGATGTCCAACAGCCAGCACATGCCGGCTACCCATCTGAGGTTCAGGCCAGTATCCAACAACCAGCACATGCCGGCTACCCATCTGAGGCTCAGGACAGTATCCAACAACCAATCCAAGCCAGCTACCCATCTGAGGCTCAGGCCAGTATCCAACAACCAGCACATGCCGGCTACCAGTCTGTGGCCCAGCCTGATGTCCAACAACCAGCACATGCTGGCTACCCATCTGAGGCTCAGGCCAGTATCCAACAACCAGCACAAGCCAGCTACCAGTCTGTAGCCCAGCCTGATGTCAAACAACCAGCACATGCCGGCTACCCATCTGAGGTTCAGGCCAGTATCCAACAACCAGCACGTGCCGGCTACCCATCTGAGGCTCAGGCCAGTATCCAACAACCAGCACATGCAGGCTACCCATCTGAGGTTCAGGCCAGTATCCAACAACCAGCACAAGTCAGCTACCCATCTGAAGCTCAAGCCAGTATCCAACAACCAGCACACGCCGACTACGCATCTGAGGTTCAGGCCAGTATCCAACAACCAGCACAAGCCAGCTACCTCTCTGTGGCCCAGCCTGATGTCCAACAGCCAGCACATGCCGGCTACCCATCTGAGGTTCAGGCCAGTATCCAACAACCAGCACATGCCGGCTACCCATCTGAGGTTCAGGCCAGTATCCAACAACCAGCACGTGCCGGCTACCCATCTGAGGCTCAGGCCAGTATCCAACAACCAGCACATGCAGGCTACCCATCTGAGGTTCAGGCTAGTATCCAACAACCAGCACACGCCGGCTACCCATCTGAGGTTCAGGCCAGTATCCAACAACCAGCACACGCCGGCTACCCATCTGAGGTTCAGGCCAGTATCCAACAACCAGCACATGCCGGCTACCAGTCTGTGGCCCAGCCTGATGTCCAACAACCAGCACATGCCGGCTACCCATCTGAGGTTCAGGCCAGTATCCAACAACCAGCACATGCCAGCTACCAGTCTGTGGCCCAGCCTGATGTCCAACAGCCAGCACATGCCGGCTACCCATCTGAGGTTCAGGCCAGTATCCAACAACCAGCACATGCCAGCTACCAGTCTGTGGCCCAGCCTGATGTCCAACAACCAGCACATGCTGGCTACCCATCTGAGGTTCAGGCCAGTATCCAACAACCAGCACACGCTGGCTACCCATCTGAGGTTCAGGCCAGTATCCAACAACCAGCACACGCTGGCTACCCATCTGAGGTTCAGGCCAGTATCCAACAACCAGCACACGCCGGCTACCAGTCTGTTGCCCAGCCTGCTATCCAACAACCAGCACAAAGCCACTACCCATCTGAGGTTGGATACTGGCCTGAGCAACCAGCACAAGCCAGCTACCTCTCTGTGGCCCAGCCTGCTGTCCAACAACCAGCACAAAGCCGCTACCCATCGGAGTTTCAGTCCAGTATCCAACAACCAGCACAAGCCAGCTACCCATCTGAGGTTGGATACTGGCCTGAGCAACCAGCACAAGCCAGCTACCTCTCTGTGGCCCAGCCTGCTGTCCAACAACCAGCACAAAGCCGCTACCCATTGGAGTTTCAGTCCAGTATCCAACAACCAGCAAAAGCCAGCTACCAGTTTGTGGCCCAGCCTGCTGCTCAACAGCCGGCACAAGCTGGCTACCAGTCTGTGGCTCAGCCCAGTATCTTAAAACCAGTGCAAGCCAGCTACCGGTTTGTGTCCCAAACTGTTAGGCCACAGGTTGCACAAGTCAGCAGCCAACAGTCACCAGAAGCCAGCTACTATTCTGTGGCTCAGCCAAGCAGCCTGCAAACGGCACAATCCAGCTACCAGTCTGTGGTCCAGCATGGGGAGCAAGTGGATTTCAAGCCAGTGCAGGCCCAAGGGGGACACATTTATCAGATTGGCTCCAGACTTTATTCATGTCAGGAATATGCATCGCAGCCCAATTACCAACTTGCAGCCCAACCAGGACAGACTGGGTATCAGACTCCATCCAGACTAGTATCTTCATCCTTGGCTCAGCACATCAAACCTGTTCTACAACATGGATACCAGGCCCCAGTGAAGCCTGGGTGGGGCACCTATATGTCTGTGGTGTCGCCCAGCGGCCCTCCTGGACCACTACAATCAACACTCCAGTCCACTTTCAGACCAGCACAGCTGCCTAATGAGCCTAGTTACCAGCCCCCAGTCCTTCCAAGCCGACAGCCTCTAGCTAAGCCTGGACTGCCTAGCTATGTTTCTGTATCACAGCCCAGTGGACAGCAATCTGGACCTTTGAGACAATTGCAACAGCCTGGCTACCAGTCTCTAGCCTGGCCAGGGCAAGATGTGCATCGGCCCATATTTAAGCTAGAACCTTCCAGCTACCAGCCTCAAATGTTGCCTAGCCGCCAGTCACCATCTCAGTCTAGTTACGCTTCCCCAGCCGAGTCCAGTTACCAGGCACAGTCGAGTTCTGAAGATATCTCTCAGTCTGGGTACCAGATATATTCCGTGGCTGGGCAGTCAAGTTCCCAGCCTCAAAAGCTGCCTAGCAGCCAGTCACTAGCTCAGTCTGGCTACTCTTCCCCAGCCATTCCAGTGCAGTCTAGGTTCCAGCCCCAGGTACAGTCAAGTTATGAGACTATATCACAGCCTGGGTTCCAGACCTCTATGCCTGGGCAGTCACGTTACCAATCTGTATCCAGAACAAGTTCCCAGTCCCCCGAGCAGCCCAGTAGTCTCTTTATTTCAAGCCATAAATCTGTGTCGCAGTCAACACAACCTGGAACTCCGTATCCAGCAAAGTTGACTTATCAGCCTGTCACAAACCAAAATGCTCCTGGACAAGCTCAAAGTAGCCAGCGTTTGTCCCAAACCAGGTTCAGGCTTTTGCAACAAGTGAAGGCCTAGCTATTTACTTGTGTTGGAAGATTCCTAGTCTTGGCTAATGTTTGCTCTAATGTTTTGAAAGTGTCCAATAAAGTGTCATTAGCAAATGTATTTTTGTGTGGGTTTCTGTGCAAACTAACTCTTACCTTTTGTTGGTGGTTGATTCATCTGTAAATAAAATAAGGAGAGAATGTGAGGATTGTATAACCTAAAGTCTGCATGAAATCAAAATTTGACAACTCATTTTTATGATGGAATGCTGTAGTCTTTTTTTTATTTTTATTTTTTTATATTCCTGTGCCCTAGTAATCTTTAAAAACGTTAACTTCCACTCTCCCTCAAAATGATTCCTCTACTCTTCCGGTCATGAGCTATGGCACAAGAGTGGAGCTAGTGACGCAAGGGGTAAATGCTGGGGGAAAGCTGAAGCTTATACTTCATTTTATAGCACTGACACCAGTCATGAGGGAGTAGGTTACCTTTTAAACATTGAAAAGAAATTACGACAACAGTACTCTTAGGATACTGCAAACTTTTTTTTTTTTTTTTTTTTTTTTTTTTTTTCTTTCTCTTCATGAATATGACTTAACCTGATGGATACTCTCTCCGTTTAGGTAAGTTTTGTGCCATTGATCGTCATCCTTAAAACATTTTATTCATGCTTTGGTGTCGGTGGTGAATCCAGTGGAGCGAAATCCCCCACCACTACCTGCAGACTTTCATTTCAGATCTGCCTCTATTTTGTTAGTAACGCCCCAACTTCCAACTATCCATCAATTCCCGAAGCACAAAATCAAGTCAGCCCTCTCATTTCAGATGCCGTTTCACTCGGATATACATCACAGTAGAGAAAAGACTATTGCAACTTCCGTTTCATGCCGACTTTAAGTCGGCTGATATAACCGTTCCACTTAATGTTAAATATTCCAAAGTTTAAGCAGGTATATGCCAAACATTAAGTTATCTGGTTATTTATAGCAAAAGCTTGCCTTGAAATGATAATGGTTCCCCAAAATGTAGCTCAGTAATTCCCAATACCAAAATGTGATCCTAGGTGAATATAATGTGTGGAAATGACAAAGTAGAAACTTACTAGTGCTATAATTGGTACACTCCTGGCCAGCAGGAGAAACTGTAGTGACTGCTTGGGATAAATTATCTGCATGTTTTTCCTGAGTCACTTTCAAGTCACTTGAATGTGTCTGAGGCTCACTGCAGTTTGCTGTCTCCTCTCCAGAGGTCGTCTTGCCCTTTTGTTTGCCAATCTCATCTTCGAAATTGAATTTTTCTCTTTGCTCTTCTTCCTCCTCATCCTTCTTCAGGTACTGGTGAGATGAAGCTGTGGACATAGGCTCTGTAAAAAAGGAGCCAAATGTTACTTTATACATACTACACTGCATGTCTTTTACTTGCACTTCTATAAAGTGTGTATATGTGATGACTAAGATGTGCATATGTGTGTGTGTATTTGTAATGACATTTACAGGACCTACTATTTGTTTACACACTGAAAATTAAAAAAATATATATTGTAAATTGCGTTATTGTCTGAATTGCAAGTTTGTGTATCACTGGGACATTCTATTTTGGATCAACACACTATAAGATCACATGAAAACAATGTCATCAAATTGTAATTATAGGCAACCCTCCTTTGGAATTTAGTGATTTAGCATTTGGGAGGTTTTCCTCCCCCTCGTAAACCACTACACATAGTTTATTAAACATTCTTTAGTTATCACATCTACGTCACTGTAAAAAAAAAAAGCTTCATTTAATGAGTTGCACCATTTAAGGCAAATGCTCCCTCATCCCACATTTGGCAGTTTAATGACCTCACAGTTGTTTCCTTTGGTGGCAGAGTTCCATGCAGTGATACGTCTGCTGATGTTGCCTTTTGGTTGATGACCTCACTGTCCACAAGGACATGATTTTATATGAATTGGATTTTCTGCTAAACTGTAGGGATAAGGGAATAGATTACAGCTAATAAGGTTTTATGAGCAGAACACAAATGATGTCACAGCCAGGCATACAAGGCAGAAAATCGATTTTGTTTATTAATTACTATCTTTGCAACGGAATATCATAAGCTTAAAGGACTATAAAAATTTGGTTTGCATAAGTAAAAGGTACAATCAGAATGCATCTACATGCTTCGTAACTAAACAGTAATGCATCACTAATTAATCTCATTAGGCAGGCTCGCTAGATTATTTAATAATCAGTAAATATGTCTTGTGTACAATGAACACCATCACTTTGAGTCAAGATCTGCTTGTCTGAAAACCTAACCACAAATGATTTACCTATGTTTATTCAAATACTGAATCAGTTACAAAAATGCTAATGTAATAAAGGGAGCCCGAACAACAGCAGACATGTTTTACAGAACATTCATGTGAGTCCATTCTGATAAAGCCATTGTGTCCAAGGCCTTCTGTCCCTTACATTGGACCACAAACACAGCTTCTCCAGTGGGCCCACTTCATGTTATACCACACACAATGGCACTCTTGTGATGAGACCTTGGAACAAACTCACAAAGCGCTGTTTCTGCATTCATCACAGAGGAATGCCTGGCTGTTTGTTAAATCACAAGTCAAAAGGTCAATGGTATGTGATGTGAGAAATGGTGTGACCAAGCACTGCTAAAGAGAAAGGATCGTCTGTCTCCAATATTTCATCCATTTTCTGATGACAATATATGACATTACAGTCTCAACCAAGGAGAACCATAGGAAATTGACATCATGATTATGCTGACTGGCTGATGACACCAATGTGCACAGTCCCACCAAAAATGCTTCGACTTATATTTTTATGAAGCAGACCATAAACCTATTTGCACATGGTGTAATGCAGCATTAGTTAAGACCAGTCTGCATCAAAGCACAGAGCATGGATATCCAGAACTACTGTCAGTTGTGGTTTATAACCCAAGAAAAAGTCTCATGGAAAAGAAATATATAAAAAAGATATCAATTGTTCCAGCATTACAATTAAAATAACAATTGTTGACTCATCACAATAATTGTATAGCTTTATTTATTACTGTATTTTAGGAGAAACATCTGAGACAAAGTTAATATTGAAACGTACCTGGGAACTCCATGAAGTTTATTGAAATATGAAAGAGAAACCAATAATATTTTTCTTGGGGGCATTTACCTGAACTTGGAAGAACATTACTGCATAACATTTTGTAAATGTGTAAACAGTTTTGATAGGCTGTTCATTGGCAAACAATAGCAGTGGGAAAAAACTGAAATAAAAAATAAATAAATAAATAAAACATTACTGAGCAAGATACTTTTTTTGTATTATTATTATTATTATTTTGAATCAAGCTAAGTAAACTGCACACATCTGGGGCTCTATTCACAAAACATCTTAAGTCTAAAAGTAGCTCATAACTCGCCGATTTAGGAGAAAATCTTAAAAATAATGATAACAAATAATATTATAATAATATGATAACAAAATCACTTTCACAGATTTTTAAATAATGTTCCCTCCTGGTGGAATGACCTGCCCAACTCAATCCGAGCAGCTGAATCAAGAATCGGCTCAAACCAGATGTCTCTTCCATCTTTATTTGACCCTCTAACTCTAGCACTCTCTATTCTAATTCTATTCTTTTAAAAAAAGCCTCTTTTAGACTTGCACTCTACTCGTGTACTAACTGCTTGTTGTCTTAAAAAAAAAACTAACAAACAAAAAAACTAACACTATCTTCTCTATTCTTTTTTGTATTCTATCTATTTTATTTTTATTTATTCTATCATTTTTTTTTAAATCCTTGCTACGTGTTCTACATTAAGCTAACTGAGACTTGTTATAGCACTTGCGTATCATTGCTCTTTTGTTGATTTTGATTGCTTCCATTGTCCTCATTTGTAAGTCGCTTTGGATAAAAATGTCTGCTAAATGACTAAATGTAAATATATATAATGAGCGTGTCAATCCTAAATTTAAGACTCCTACATGTTTGCTTTAGGAGTATTTCACAAAGCGTTTTAGCACTAAAACTAGCTCCTAAATCTGTGAAACGTTAGGAGTAGTGAAGAGGACTCTTAGGCACTAAGACCAAACCACAAACTATCCTATAATGGCTGTTGCCAGCAATCTGCCTATGAACGTAAACATTTTAGAAACATTTGACAATTATGACCTTTTAAAAAGGTATCACCTTTGGTTTTGGAGGTTATCCCAACTCCAAATTTCCCTGTGATTATTTGAGAATTAATAAACCTTATAAGAGAATCTATGGGCTAAACCATGGTATTGCAGTTGTTTTTCTTATTTTACTCCCACCAGATGGCACTAATCTGGCTTAAAAAAAAGGATTTTAAAGGCATTGTAAATTGAATTGACAAGCAATGGAAAATATTTGAAAAACAATTTTTTTGTATTATAGTCGATATTATATACAATTTGTCATAATTATTGCATATATATTAATTAGTACCATGAAATTCTGTCAAAATACAAAATAAAAAATATTATGATTAATTGAACTGCTCCCGATCGAGACGGAGCGTCCCCAAACTCAAATCATAAAAATATGTATGATATTTGATATTTATGACTCTTGATCATTGAAATGTCTTCTGTGGTCTCCCATGGTTTTAAAATCGTTTAAGATTTGAAAATCATCTAGAGTGCGGCCAGCTTTATCCTGCATTTTAAAATCTTTATTTGAATGTGGCAATTAACTTTTTTAATAAACCTTTATTTGAATAAGGCAACAAAATATTGTTCTCTACAATATTCCCATGAATAAATCTCTGACAGAGACTATCAGCCAATCACTGTGTGCATAGTTAGTAAACATGCTGACATCATCCATAGGAACAAGGTCAACCCTGCCCTTACTCTTAGTATGGTGTTCGGGTCTGTTGGACCCTTTTTCAATTTTTATCAGAAGAAAAATTATACTATTAATTATTTTTCAAACTCAGACTCATTGGCTTTGGCCCATTTTCTGTGAAGAACATATATCAGAACAAATTTTCAATGACCACTCACTGTACACCCCCTACACATTTATATTAAAACGGGGCTAATAAAAGAGTGGAAATTGTAGGTCCTGTGTACCTTCACTCTGTCCTCCTGTTGTCTGGGACTGATATATTAGTATGTGTATGTGTATGTATGTGTGTGTGTGGGAGAGAGAGTCTGTAAGAGTGTGAGTTTTGTGCTTCTGCCCCTGCCATTCCCACACAATGTTGTAGCATAAAAATCTTAAAAAATATATTTTGTATCTTTAAATCATAAATGTAATCTAACAAAGGTAAAGGGCACATTTTGACCATACATGCTGTTTATATTGCTTGTAATTGGGATGAAGTAAACATCTGTTGAGTATTTTATATAATTTTTGATTGTGTTGAATTAAAAACCCAAAACTGCAGCGGGTCCACCAGACCCACGGACACTGGCTGAGTAACAAAAATTAAGGTTAAGGATTCTCTCTATTCCTTAGTAAAAGTTTGTCTCAGCAGCTTTGTGAATAGGTTTTAAGAACAAAACCTTAACTAAAAACTTACTGCTATTTAGGAGAACTCTAAGTGGTAAGATAAAATGTTTTGTGAATACGGGCCCAGGTGTCTAATAAAATAAATGCCTAGAAATATATTTGTAATTAATTATTGCATAAATTCTTACTATCAGCTGTTATCAGTTTTGCAAAAAAAATTTTTTTAATTATCATTATTAACATTATTTATTGTTATACATAAAGCTGCTGTTTTAAAGAGAGAGAGAGAGAGGGGGGGGGGGGGGGGGGGGGCATTGTCAGATTTATACTGGTACCCTAAGAAAATAAAATCAAATAAGGTTTTGAAAATAAATCTGTATTGTTCATCCTCTTGATCTAAATAAAGAAAAAAAAAAAGAAAATTAAAAGTCAAAGTAAATAGAAAATTAAAAAGTCAAAATCTAACTTTTCAACAAAATGACATTATGCTTTTTTTTCTCTCTAATACACATTTGCCACAATAATTTGAAGTCCTAGAAATTCTTATGAGTAAAACTTCTGAAGATCTATATTGCCATTTATATTTACTTTTTTTTTTTTTTTTAGCACACCTGGGCCCGTATTCATGAAGAATCTTAGTGCTAAGAGTTGCTCCTAGTAACAAAATTCTAAGAAAATTCTTAAAAATGTGGGCGTTTCCTCTTGAAATGAAAGAAAAGATCCTAGTAAAGAAAAAAGTCATTCAGAAAGCATCTTAACCCTTAAAAGAGGTCTTAAGGTCCAAAATTGTTAGGAGTACGGACGAGGACTTTTAAGGGGCTTAAGAGTTTCTTTAGCAGTGGAGAAAATGGACAAAACATGAAGAGGGAGAAGAAATGTGTTGCACACAATGCAGGACAGTGAGTTAATAAGACGCTACACATGAGATCGTGCAGGGATCAGGTTTATGACCGATCTTATTAAAGACATGCTAACATCTCAGACACCGCACAGAAATGTCATAGCGCCAGAAATGGACGTAATCACTACATTAACATATTTGACAATTAGAAAAATGCAACTATGCAGCAGTGATGATTTGGGTCTGTTACAGCACTTATTAAGCTATGTCTCTGTTCATTCCCTATAAAACACGGTAAGTATGACAGCATGGTAAATAAAAAATAAAGAATATATATACATATATAATGTGTTTGTGTGTGTGTGTGTGTGTGTGTGAGAGAGAGAGAGAGAAAGAGAGAAAGAGCGAGAGGTAAAATTATGCCTGTAATTTCAAAGTGAAGGCTTATAATATACCCTACTCTTAAAAAGACTGTGTCATTCCTAGCAAAGGACTCAGCCCCGCCTCCTCACTAAGATAAATGTTTTTGTCTTTTCCTTGCTCAGAGTTGCTCTCAGATTGGTCCTGAATCACGCTTAAGCTAAGACTCCTAGTTAGAAATTTTTAAGCTAAAATAGGAGCTTAAGCTAAAACATTAAGCTAAAAATATTAATGAAAACAAGCGTATAACCAAAGGAAATTTTGAAGTTTGGATAACCTCCAAAACCAAAGGAGATGCCTTTTTAAAAGTACATTATCGTCAAATATTTCTAAATGTTTACGTTATAAATGTGCAGCAACAGATTGTTGAGCTTCGCAAAACCTTTGCAAAAGTCAAGAAAATAACACAAAATAGTGTAATAGTGTAAAGTAAAAATAAATAAATAATAATAATAAAGTAAGAAAACAGCTTAAGCATTGAACATTTACATTACCACCATTAGGACAATAATTCCAATCAACAGGAAATGTTATAAATCTGCCTGCAGTATATTGTCTGTCCGTATTGTCTAAATGCAGATAGTTTGAGTGACTAAAGACTCTCCAAGGATCACAGCTGGAGAATTGCACAAAATAGTTGAGTCTTGGGGTCAGAAAGCCTTATAATAGGGCCATGGTTGGATCTTCCAACAGAACAATGATTTAAAATCAACACACACCTGGGTCACTGAGCACAAAACCAAGATTCTGCCATGGCCGTCCCAGTCCTCTGACCTGAATCTATAGAAAACTAAAGAGGAGAGAGTATCAACAAGGAGCTGGGAATCTGAAGGATCTGGGGAGATTCTGTATGAAGGAATGGTCTCTGATCTCTTGTCAGGTGTTCTCTAAACTCATCAGGCATTATAGGAGAGACCCATAGCTTCTAAACTGGCAAAAGGAGGTTGCAAAAAGTATTAAATAAAAGGGATTTCCCTTAATGAGATTTCCATTACCTTTCATTTTACTTCAATGAAAGTTTAGGATTTTGTGTCACATTGTGTCACATTTCTTCAAGGATGCCAATAATTGTGATATATAAAGACCGGAAACACAATGTCAATCTGCCTCCTGGTAGGTTCAATTTAGTCCTGAAGTAACTTTAGTCTTCCTCCAGGAAATCACCCTGTAAATTCTGGACTAGACTAAGTCTAAGACTATTTAAAACCATGACAGAGAAAGCAGATTTCTGTTAATCTGGTTTAAAAGGCCTTTTTAGTCTAGGACTAGGCTTTAAAGCTGTCCGGGAAACCGCCCCATTGAGTTAAAATTCTTTTAGAATAATACAAATGTAATATATGTACATTTATTTAATTTACTTGCATTCTCTTGAATAGAACATTCTGAATAGAATGCTAACCTTTACATTTCATTTTTATTGATAGGTAAATCAATAATAAATATTATTTGCAATGCTGGTCCCTGCAGCATCAATACCTGTCTGTGTTTGCATCAGCCTTATTTGTCTAGCTTCAACTACAGTAAGTAAAGGATGAATTTGAACTGAAATAATTTAATTGGATTTATGATTGGATTTTTTTTATGTCAATCCCAATAAAATAAAGTGTTTTCAATCAATACCTCTCTTAAAAAGAAGAAAAAAAAATATATATAAATATATATATTTATTTATTTATATAACCTACTACATCTTCTGCCCCCTCACACTCTTTTTTAGTGTCATTCCCTGAATGTTCTGTCATGATGTACATCTGCTGATTTTTATAACATCAACATAACAACAGCATTTACACTGTTATTGATTGATATAAGAATATTTACAGGATTGAAGCAACTTTTGTACATTATTATATTACAAACATACATTTGTGTTGTTTTTCCTGCAGACTTCAACCCATTTTTGAGTTGCAAACCACCAGCTGACAACCACTGGTTCTTGCTAATAAAACTATGGAGCAGTGTACAGTATCAACACAAGGAGGAAACATCCTTTTCCGCTTCTTATCAGTATCCCAAGAGTCTGTTGCATTAAATAGCTGGAGTTACCACAAAACAGTTCAGAGATATGCTGACAGTGATTCATGATGCCATCCCTGTCCACATGTGACATGTGCTCAGAATGAATGAATGCACTGCAAAATATTAAATTTAAGTATGATTATTAAGTATGTCAGATAATAAAATAAGGTTGTGTTGCAACTCGCTACCGTTTTTAAAATTTTAAAATTTTTAATTTTTTCATGTGTATCTCCTTTCTTAATTTTAGCAGGATGTATGAACAAATACACCAGTGCATTCTGACTTAATGGCAGGTTACCCTTCTATTTAAACTGCAGGATGACTGTGTACACACCTCTACATGTCCTCTATTTTCACAACTGCACATACTCAAAATGTGCCAGGTCAGCAGTGGCTGATTCTGCAGACCACAGACATGCAAGGAGGCATTATTCATCCTTGGGCTTGTCTATAATTCACTTTTAAATTAACAGTGTGTTAAAGTCAGGATGAAATGAAAATTCTGCCTATTTATTTATTTTATAGATCATGTTGTAAACGTTTTATGTGTGCATATGTTTTATTTAGGAGAAAACAAATCTTTGAACCTCATAATATTTAGTGCAGCTTCACGTTAATAAACAAACAAAAAACAAAAACAATGATAATATAGTAAAAAATATATATAAATTATGAAAAAAACAAACAATTTAAGCTGTAGAGCAACTTGACAGAAGATAATAAAGTCATTATTTGGCTTGATTTAGGTCAGGTGTTGTTCCAGTTCATCCCAATAACTGTCAATGTTTCAGAGTTCATCAATTAGGAAACAAGTTCAGCTCGAATCACTTCAATCTTGATTCAGTTCAGTTCAATAACAGTGTCAGGAGTGTCAAGTTAGTGTCATCATCTAACTCAATTCAGTTCAACTCAATTAAATTAAAATTTTTGTTCTCATCTGATAAGTGCTGTTAAAGCAATACTATTACTGAATTTTGATCGGCATTACTGGACTTTTCAAAGAAAATTAAATATTCTCCAATCAGCTATTGTTCATTTGCATTCATTTAAAATGCATCAAAAGCTGATGCATAGAATCAAGTCATTTTACATTTTAAATAAAAATACACACTACATTTTAAATAAAAAAAACATCTGTTGCTAATTCTGTTTCATTGCAACTTTAAAATAAAATGCTATAATAATGCTAAAATGCTATATAATGCTAAAATAAAATGAGTCACCGTGTGTAAATGACTGAAGCAAGGAATTCCATTGGCCTCCTAATAATAGTGATGCCAAAACACAGTATAACAAATAAAACACAACAAAGAGAGTCATGTAACATGTCATTGTTCAGTCAGATTGTTCATTCACATCCTCAAACCTTCAAAGCATGATGTGGTTTGGCATGCATAGATTCAAAAGATCTGTTCAATTCTACCTTTACATCTATAGAAACAATCACATAAAAAGCTCAAGCTCCTCTTTCACCTGCTGAACATATAGAGTTTTGTGTCTCTCCTGTTGTTGCGTAATGTGTTCTCAAACAGGGCAGAGGACTTTGTACAACACCTTTCACTTTCTGAAGATTTTCTCTCATGCCTTAGGGTGTCAGACAGAAACCTTCAAAATCGCACTAAAATGTGGACGGAACTCCCTCCAACCAATATCCAGTATCACATCCGCTAAGAGGCCCCTGCTATTGTATGAATGTCATCCCAGAGGGCCCAAAACCCCCTTTGGATTGGAGAGACCACTGATAGGGTGTGTTTGTACAGCAGCTCTCTCTCAAACATGCATGGACTGCTAACGACGCTGAACTGTCATAGAGAAAAAAGGAGGAAAACGGAACACAGCCCATTTTTAAACTATGCAATTTGGTAAATGTAAAAGGAAGTCGGTGAAAGTTGAGTGGCAGCTAGATGCAGATTTGGAAGGCCAGGGTTGTGAGGCCCTTCAGTAACACACAAAGTGTGTGATTATGTATCTTATGTTGGAATTAGTCCATAAAAAGCTGCTATAATTTCTCCCTAAATCAGATATACGTTTGCACATGGAGTTTGAAAATATTTGATCATTCCCAGTTTGCGTTTAGAGCACCTGACAATTGTATCATGTGTCAGAAGTACTGCTGGTTAGAACTGGGTTAAAGGGATAGAAATAGTAAAATAGTAAAAATCATTTACACACCCTCATATCATTTCAAAACTCTATGGCTTTCATTTTTCATTCACAGCGAAAAAGTGTATATTTTGAAAAATGTCTCAGTACAGGACTTCCATACGCAAAACCATTTGAAATTGATAAAAATATCATCTTTTGTGCTCCACTGAAAGTCATACAAGATCTGGAATGACATGAGGGTGAGTAAATGATGGCAGAATGTTATTTTTCTATCTGCCTGTGAGAGTGTCTTTCTGGGTTTACGGAGATTTGTAAAATCCCACTGTTTCCCACTGAAATTGGGGAGAGTGCACAGCTTCCTCTTCTGTCTTCTCTTCTCCTACCCCCACTCTAGAGAAAAGACCCCTTTTCATGGTGCCCCTGCCTTTGTTGCATGAACGGGAAGCAAACTTGGGAGTATTAGTGTGCACGAGAAAAATGAAACTGATAGACCAATAAACACACAACTCACCTTTTTGTCCTCAGTAGTACTTCCACAGGAAAGCTTAAGCACCTCCCAAGAGGGATTTTAATCCCAACAACCTCCCATGCACTTCCTGCTATGAAATCAGCTGCCTCTTTGTACACATCCTCATCCTCCGTTTATCCAATGCTGTCGGACTGAGGCCTCTGACAGGGTGGCAAATACCCTGTGCTGTTTACTTTCCCACAGGCAGCAAGTTACCTACTCCGTGCACTAACCGCTCCACTCCTCGTAGGCTGAATAAGCCCCCCTCTTCCCCTGGCTTCTGTCACTCCCTTCTTTTCTCTCGCTCCTTCCCTCCCCTGCTGTTGGACAGTTACTGCCCTTCTGAACAAGCATAATGGCTGTTAAGCTCCACCAATGGCTGAGCTGCTGGTAGACTTGTCGTCCAATTAAAGTCAGGTTAGATGACCAAGGGGTAGGGTCTAGAGAGCTAAAGGGAAAAACAGAGTATGACAAGCCTGGAAGGGAGGGAGAGAGAAAGACAGAAAGAGAGACAGGGATTACAGCATCTACAAACTGGCCAAAAGTGGAATAAATAGTATTAGCTAAGTGGTGACCATTCGGTATTGTGCAAACTGTGCAAAACACAATTAAATTATGTAAAAATTCATAATTTATAAATAAACACTCTAGATCAAGTGTACTGCAACATTCCACAAACCTATAAAGCCAGCCCTCTGCCCCATCTACACTGTAAAAAATCTATAGTCTTTACTAAATAATTTTGGCAGCTGTGGTTGGGAAGGTAATTTTTTTAAATAGGAAACACTTAGCGTATATTAATCATTTTTAAATAAATTATGCCAGTACTTGCATCTGCCTCCTATATCTTGCATTTTCTTCACAGATGGTAGGTTTAGGGGCAGGGGTTGGGTAAGTCATATAAATAAAAATATTTTGACTGTTTACATTGAAAAATCACACTCCTACATATATGAAATAATGGCAACCTTATTATGACGATAAAATTCCCAATATCGCGTTAGCATATCGACGCTGAAAAGTTACGCTAAAGGGGTACCTTCCCTTCACGTCGAAAAGTGACGCTAAAGGGGTACCTTGAGCGTCAAAAAGCGACGCAAAAACCAAGCGTCAATATGTGACGAGTTGGGATGAGACCGGGTTGATTTAACATACTGACAATCACCATAATAATGCAGGTGGTACAAGAGAAAGTCACATGAAGAATCAAAGCTCATCACAAGTAGCTTCGCCACAAGCAGAAGTATATACTAATATATAGAAGGTGCACAAGAGTCATTCATGCAAACACAAAACACCATCATGCAGTGGCGGCTGCTGGTCTTTCAAAGAGGGGAAGCTCATTTTCGGCTTACATCATAAAAATTGTCCATTTATTTATACGTAAATTATTTTCAAGAAAATTCTCTGTGACCCTGTCGTACCAACTAGGCGTCTTTTCCAGTGACTTGACCAGTGTCCTCTCAATGGCCAGCAGAGCTAGGCTGCTTAAACGGCCTTGGCCCATTGTGTTACGGGTGTAGGACTTGAGCCGCTTTAAACAGGAGAAGCTCCTTTCTACACCTGCAGATGTAGCTCCAATTGTTGCCACTAATGACAACAGTTTGTAAAGCTAAGGCATTGCACTGTCCAACTCCATGTCTTTAAACAGATAGTCAGCTCCCTCGAATTCCACGGTGAACAGGTGAAGCATTTGAATGATAAAACTGAGGAACTGGACAACGATATCGTAAAATTGGAAAAACACAACGTTGAACTTCGTGATAAGTATAATGATCTGGATGCGTACACGAGAAGATGGAATCTTCGCGTCGCTGGTATTCCGGAGAAAGCAGGTGAGAACGTAAAGCAGATGATCATCGACCTCTTCACCCAGGTCTCCCCGAGCATCACTGCAGATCTGCCCCGTGGAGTTGACATCGCTCATAGGCTGGGACCTCGTTCTGCTGCGGAAAGATCCTCTCGTCGCATAATTGTCTTATTTTCGTTGCGGTCCCAGCGGGACAAAGTTTGTAGAGATGCCAAAACGTCCGTCCTTCTCAGGGAAAAGAAGATCAAGATCTTCGAAGATCTTTCGCAGAAAGACAAGGAAGCAAGATCTCTACTGTGGCCGACGGTAGAGAAGGCGAGATGGGAAGGAAAGAGAGTTGGCTTTCACAGTCCATTTGCTGTGATTGAGGGTAAAAGAGTGACCACTAAAGATGTAGCCAACACTTAACATGTTGGCAATGCTTATTCAACAAGCAACTGTTTCTTCTAAATGATTAGCTTGATAAAGTGTAATATTTTTTTTTTGTTTTAATATATATATATATATATATATATAATAGAGGGGCATAAATATTTACCCTATACAAACTAAAAGAATAAAGGATAAAAAATACAAACTATACGAATGCTTCACATAGATATTTACCCTATACAAACTAAAAAATAGAAGATAAAAAATACAAACTATACGAATGCTTCACATAGATATTTACCCTATACAAACTAAAAAATAGAAGATAAAAAATACAAACTATACGAATGCTTCACATAGATATTTACCCTATACAAACTAAAAAATAGAAGATAAAAAATACAAACTATACGAATGCTTCACCAATACTGTACATGTGCAAAGAGAGACACTCAATGGTGTTCTTATGTTCTTAGCCTTGTTGCTGATGCAGTGCCACATGGAGTTCTCATGCTTTTTAGAGGTCTTTCTTTTCCAATCTCATATAACTCAGTGGATCTTTGTAAAACATTTGTTGGAAAACAGTGTCTTTTGTCATCCAAGTCAAGAAACAATAAGAAAATTAGAGTTTTGTTTCAGATGTAGTATTTCTGTGCCTTATGTAATCTCTTATTGGAATGGTTTAGTAAGTGATATTCCCTGGAAGAAAGTTTGGTCATTACCTCACAAATATTTAATTACTAACAAAATGAGAGAAATTGCATTTAAGTTGATTCATAGAATTTACTTGTATAAGTGCTCTCTTAAAAGACTTAAGAATGATATTAATACCAACTGTTCTTTCTGTTTAGAAAACAATTAAACATCTTTACATTTATTCTGGAATTGCTCTTACACAACATCATTTTGGTGTGACATTCTTGACTTTATCAAATGTTATGTGAATCCTAATTTTGAGTTTACTTATAGCAATGTCATTTTGGCTTTGACGAATGTGAAAAAAAGTGATGCTTATTTTATAAACCTTATTTTCCTTTTAGCTAAATATCATATTCATAAATGTAAATTTTCTAAATGCAAACCTCTTTTTTTTAAGATTCAAACTTTGGACTGGAAGACTGAATGTCCCCGAACGGTTGTTGTATTGTGTTTTGACGATGACATTTGTGATTGTTTTTTTAGTTTTTTTTTTTTCAAGAATTTAAAAAAAATACAAATAAATAAAAATACTGTTCATAAATCGGTTTTTAGAACAGTAAAAGCTTTTTGGAGTCTTTTTGGAGCTTTTTGGATACCTCCTGTTTGATACCTCCAAGCACAGTACTAACATGTTTTTGGAATTTCCATTCAACAGAAAACAAAAGCTTAAGTTGATGAGGGTCTCATCTGAACACAGCTTTCTCCACAGGAAAGCTCACAGAAATAGTCCTGCCAGATTTTTCAATTGCTATGTGGTTCATCAAAATAAATCTGAGCAAAAATTACCAGTGCACTTTGCTCTAGTTTTTTTAAACAATTTAAATAAAGAAGAAAAATGTTTGTATTAACACGTCCATATACAATATGCAAATGTGTGAAAACAATGATTTTAGTACCTCCCTAATCTAGTCACTCTTAACAGGTCTGTTGATTGATTGAACACAATATAAAGCCATAAATACAAATTTACAAGAAAAACATCAATAACATCTGGTATGTATACTTGACCAAATCAATTCTATAAGACTTCTGAACAGTCAGCAAACTGTTGCTCGCATGACTCAAGAATAAAACAGTAGTTAATCAGAGCTGTAACACCTGAACCTAATAATTGTGTATTACAGGTTTCCATGACAACTGATTGTCAGGAAACAACTGGTAAATGGAAGGTGCAGGCACTATAAAAGGAACAGTTCAATACCAATAACATGTTTGGGTCTAACATACTTTATGGTTTTGTAGTGGTGTTGCTGAGGTAGGGAACTGGTGTATTTCTGGTTGGATATGGAGGATACCACTAGACGACTCTTAAGGTATTATGTTAAATCAAAGTCTTTGATTTATTTTTGTATATTTGTTTTTCTGTCAAATACTGAACCCAAGTCTTTTGTTTTACAGTTTTTCTCTGGCCCTTCTCAGTCTCTGTGTCCATGGTCAAATTGGAAGTGGTAAGTTTTATTCAGTCAAGTTCTATAATCCAGGTTTGTCAACATGTGGTGGCTCCTGCCATGTCTATGGAGAATCACTCTTGAAGTCTTGGGGTTTTGATGCCAGAAAAATAGACCGCATTATCAAAGATGATTCATTTGAGAGTCTGCAGAGAATTTCCAGAATCTTTTTTTTTTTGAGTTCTTCCTCTAGCTGTCTTCAATATTTCATATTTGTTATGGAACCACAATGCAGCCAGGAAGCCTTAATCTTATGTTCTGTGAAAGAGCCCCATCATATTTAGCCTAAAGTCAAAACAGGACATGCAGCTTCACTATGTCTGTGCATTCCATTCTCATACAGATTTCTATACATGCAGGCAAATACACATGATTATAATGGTAGAATAAGTTGATCCATAAATGTCTATTCATATTGATTATTTTGATAAAACTTATTTTTTTTTTTACCCCCCCCATCCCTAGTTGGCGCACTTATCAGCGGTCAAGGTTATCCTGGATATGAGACTGGTCCCCCTTTGCAGGATGTGGAACACCAAAGTTCCAGCTGGTATGGCCAAGGAGATGTATCCAATCCCATCAAGCCTCTAGGGGCCAAGAATATCACTTACAATGCTGCAGTTAAGGGTGTACATAGCAGTTTAAACTATAATCCTCAAACTGGCTCTTCTGGCTCTGGTCCAGTTATAGGAGTTTATACACCTGGTTCTGACTCCAATGCTAGAAGTCAACTTCAAGGCTCTCAGAAATCTTTAGCTGGTAGTGGCAGTCTTGTTTCTGGTTCTGTGGTGACCGCATTGGGTACAAGTGTGAGCAGTGAGTCTGAACCCCAGCCAGCACCGCTCAGTTCTCAAACTCTAGTGCAGAGTAGTAATGAGTCTGTAGTGTCTAGTACCCAACAACTAATGCAGGCCAGCTCCCAGTCTAGTGGCCAACAGCCCTTTGTCAAGGCCCAGAAAGGTAGACTTGAACAAGTTGGTTCCAAGCTCTTTTCTGGTAGCAGGCCAGTCCAGACTTCAAGTTCCAGTTTTGTCTTTGAGCCTTTGCAGCGACGAAATGAGTCCTTCCTACCTGTTTACGAGTTAGTGCAAGGCAGCTATGGGTCACACTATGAATCCAGAGTTCAGTCCAGCAGTGTGCAACCAGCACAGGCAAGCTACCAACCTGTGGCCCAGCCCAGCACCCAACAGTCATCTCAAGCCAGCAACCAGCACTCTGAACAATCAGTCTCTCCATCTGTGGACCAGCCCAGTAGTCAGCATTCAGCACAAGCCAGCTATGAGTCTCTGGCCGAGCCCAGCTTCGAACATATGGTGCAAGCTACTTCACCGTCTGTAGCCCAGCCCAGCACCCAACAGTCATCTAAAGCCAGCAGCCAGCACTCTGAACAATCAGTCTCTCAATCTGTGGACCAGCCCAGTAGTCAGCATTCAGCACAAGCCAGCTATGAGTCTCTGGCCGAGCCCAGCTTTGAACATATGGTGCACGCTACTTCACCGTCTGTGACCCAGTCCAGCACCCAACAGTCATCTAAAGCCAGCAGCCAGCACTCTGAACAATCAGTTTTTAAATCTGTGGACAAGTCCAGTGGCCAACAAGCAGTCTCTCAGTCTGTGCCCCAGTCCAATGTCCAACAACCAGCACAAGCAGTCTCTCAGTCTGTGGACCAGTCCAGTGGCCACCAGTTAACAGATGCCAACTACCAGTCTGTGCCCCAGTACAATGTCCAACAACCAGCACAAGCAGTCTCTCAGTCTGTGGACCAGTCCAGTGGCCACCAGTTAGCACAAGCCAACTACCAGTCTGTGCCCCAGTCCAGTGGCCACCAGTTAACAGATGCCAACTACCAGTCTGTGCCCCAGTACAATGTCCAACAAGCAGTATCTCAGTCTGTGGACCAGTCCAGCAGCCACCATTTAGCACAAGCCAACTACCAGTCTGTGCCCCAGTCCAGTGGCCACAAGTTAACAGATGCCAACTACCAGTCTGTGCCCCAGTACAATGTCCAACAACCAGCACAAGCAGTCTCTCAGTCTGTGGACCAGTCCAGTGGCCACCAGTTAGCACAAGCCAACTACCAGTCTGTGCCCCAGTCCAGTGGCCACCAGTTAACAGATGCCAACTACCAGTCTGTGCCCCAGTACAATGTCCAACAACCAGCACAAGCAGTCTCTCAGTCTGTGGACCAGTCCAGCGGCCACCAGTTAACAGATGCCAGCTACCAGTCTGTGGCCCAGCAAAGTGTCCAAGTGCAAACCATCTCTCAATCTGTGGACCACTCCAGTGTCCAACAACCAGCACAAGCAGTTTCTCAGTCTAAGGACCAGTCCAGTGGCCACCAGTTAGCACAAGCCAGCTACCAGTCTGTGCCCCAGCCTAGCGGCCTGCAGTCAGCACCAACCAGCATCCAGTTTGTGCCCCAGCCTGGTGGGCAAAATCCAGGACTGACCCAATACCAATCTGTCTCACGGCCTAGTGGCCTGCAGTCAGCACAAGCCAGCTACCAGTCTGTGGCCCAGCCAAGTGTCCAAGTGCAAACCATCTCTCAATCTGTGGACCGCTCCATTGGCCAGCAGTCCGCACAAGCCAGGTATGTGCCCCAGCCCGGTGGGCAAAATCCAGGACTGAACCGATACCAATCTGTCTCACGGCCTAGTGGCCTGCAGTCAGCACAAGCCAGCTACCAGTCTGTCCCCCAGCCCAGTGGGCAAAATCCAGGACTGACCCGATACCAATCTGTCTCACGGCCTAGTGGCCTGCAGTCCGCACAATCCAGCTACCAGTCTGTCCCCCAGCCCGGTGGGCAAAAACCAGGACTGACCCGATACCAGTCTGTCTCTCGGCCTAGTGGCCTGCTGTCATCACAAGCCAGCTACCAGTCTGTCCCCCAGCCCGTTTGGCAAAAACCAGGACTGACCCGATACCAATCTGTCTCACGGCCTAGTGGCCTGCAGTCAGCACATACCAGCTACCAATCAGCACAAGCCAGCTACCAGTCTGTGCCCCAGCCTAGCGGCCTGCAGTCAGCACCAATCAGCTTCCAGTTTGTGCCCCAGCCCAGTGGGCAAAATCCAGGACTGACGCAATACCAATCTGTCTCACGGCCTAGTGGCCTGCAGTCAGCACAAGCCATCTACCAATCTGTGCCCCAGTCCAGTTTTCAACAAGCAGTCTCTCAGTCTGTGCCCCAGTCTAGCGACCTGCAGTCAGCACATAGCAGCTACCAATCAGCACAAGCCAGCTTCCAGTCTGTGTCCCATCCCGGTGTCCAACAAACAGCACAAGTAGTGTCTCAGTCTGTGGCCCAGCCAAGTGTCCAAGTGCAAACTTTCTCTCAATCTGTGGACCACTCCAGTGGCCACCAGTTGGGACAAGCCAGGTATGTGGCCCAGCCTAGTGGCCAAAAACCACGACCGACCCGATACCAGTCTTTCTCTCATCCTAGTGGCCTGCAATCAGCACAAGCAGTCTCCCAGTCTGTGCCCCATCCCAGTGTCCAACAACCAGCACAAGTAGCCTCTCAGTCTGTGGACCAGTCCAGTGGCCACCAATTAGCACAAGCCAGGTATGTGCCCCAGCCTAGTGGCCACCAGTTAGCACAAGCCAGGTATGTGGCCCAGCCTAGTAGCCAAAAACCAGGATGGACCCGATACCAGTCTGTCTCGCGGCCTAGTGGCCTGCAGTCAGTACCAACCAGCATCCAGTCTGTGCCCCATCCCAGTGTCCAACAACCAGCACAAGTAGCCTCTCAGTCTGTGGACCAGTCCAGTGGCCACCAGTTAGCACAAGCCAGGTATGTGCCCCAGCCTAGTGGCCACCAGTTAGCACAATCCAGGTATGTGGCCCAGCCTAGTAGCCAAAAACCAGGACGGACCCGATACCAGTCTGTCTCGCGGCCTAGTGGCCTGCAGTCAGTACCAACCAGCATCCAGTCTGTGCCCCAGTTTAGTGGCCTGCAGTCCGTACCAACCAGCATCCAGTCTGTGCCCCATCCCAGTGTCCAACAACCAGCACAAGTAGCCTCTCAGTCTGTGGACCAGTCCAGTGGCCACCAATTAGCACAAGCCAGGTATGTGCCCCAGCCTAGTGGCCACCAGTTACCAGAAGCAAGTTACCAGTCTGTGGCCCAGCCCAGTGTCCAACAAGCAGTCTCGCAGCCTGTGGACCAGTCCAGTGGCCACCAATTAGCACAAGCCAGGTATGTGCCCCAGCCTAATGGCCACCAGTTGGCACAAGGCAGTTACCAGTCTGTGGCCCAGCCCAGTGTCCAACAAGCAGTCTCCCAGTCTGTGGACCAGTCCAGTGGCCACCAGTTAGCACAAGCCAGGTATGTGGCCCAGCTTAGTAGCCAAAAACCAGGACGGACCCGATACCAGTCTTTCTCGCGGCTTAGTGGCCTGCAGTCAGTACCAACCAGCATCCAGTCTGTGCCCCAGTTTAGTGGCCTGCAGTCAGCACAAGCCAGCTACCAGTCTGTCCCCCAGCCCTTTGGGCAAAATCCAGGACTGACCCGTTACCAATCTGTCTCATGGCCTAGTGGCCTGCAGTCAGCACATACCAGCTACCAGTCTGTGCCCCAGTCCAGTGTACAACAACCAGAGCAAGTAGTGTCTCCGTCTGTGGCCCAGCCAAGTGTCCATGTGCAAACCATCTCTCAATCTGTGGACCACTCCACTGGCCACCAGTTGGCACAAGCCAGGTATGTGGCCCATCCCAGTGTCCAACAACCAGCACAAGTAGCCTCTCAGTCTGTGGCCCAATCCAGTGTCCAACAACCAGCACAAGCAGTCTCGCAATCTGTGGACCAATCCAATGGCCACCAGTTGGCAGAAGCCAGCTACCAGTCTGTGGCCCAATCCAGTGTCCAACAACCAGCACAAGCAGTCTCCCAGTCTGTGGGCCACTCCAGTGGCCACCAGTTAGCACAAGTCAGGTATATGGCCCAGCCTAGTAGCCAAAAACCAGGACTGACCCGATACCAGTCTGTGGACCAGTCCAGTGGCCACCAGTTGGCAGAAGCCAGCTACCAGTCTTTGCCCCAGCCCGGTGGGCAAAAACCAGGACTGGCCCAATACCAGTCTGTCTCACAGCCTAGTGGCCTGCAGTCAGCACAAGCCAGCTACCAGTCTGTGCCCCATCCCAGTGTCCAACAACCAGCACAAGCAGTCTCCCAGTCTGTGGCTCAGCCAAGTGTCCATGTGCAAACCATCTCTCAATCTGTGGACCACTCCAGTGACCACCAGTTAGCACAAGCCAGGTATGTGGCCCAGCCTAGTAGCCAAAAACCAGGACAGACCCGATACCAGTCTGTCTCGTGGCCAAGTGACCTGCAGTCTGCACCAACCAGCATCCCGTCTGTGCCCCAGTTTAGTGGCCTGCAGTCAGCACAAGCCAGCTACCAGTCCGTCCCCCAGCCCTTTGGGCAAAATCCAGGACTGACTCGATACCAGTATGTCTCGCAGTCTAGTGGCCTGCAGTCAGCGCCAACTAGCATCCAGTCTGTGCCCCAGCCCAGTGTCCAACAAGCAGTCTCTCAATCTGTGGACCACTCCAGTGGCCACCAGTTGGCAGAAGCCCGCTACCAGTCTGTGGCCCAGCCCAGTGTCCAACAAGCAGTCTCCCAGTCTGTGGACCAGTCCAGTGGCCACCAGTTGGCAGAAGCCCGCTACCAGTCTGTGGCCCAACCCAGTGGCCACCAGTTGGCAGAAGCCAGCTACCAGTCTTTGCCCCAGCCCGGTGGGCAAAAACCAGGACTGGCCCAATACCAGTCTGTCTCACAGCCTAGTGGCCTGCAGTCAGCACAAGCGAGCTACCAGTCTGTGCCCCATCCCAGTGTCCAACAACCAGCACAAGCAGTCTCCCAGTCTGTGGCTCAGCCAAGTGTCCATGTGCAAACCATCTCTCAATCTGTGGACCACTCCAGTGACCACCAGTTAGCACAAGCCAGGTATGTGGCCCAGCCTAGTAGCCAAAAACCAGGACAGACCCGATACCAGTCTGTCTCGTGGCCTACTGGCCTGCAGTCAGCACAAGCCAGCTACCAGTCAGCACAAGCTAGCTACCAATCTATGCCCCAGCCCGGTGGGCAAAAACCAGGACCGACCCGATACCAGTCTGTCTCATGGCCTACTGGCCTGCAGTCCGCACCAACAAGCATTCAGTCTGTGCCCCAGCCCGTTGGGCAAAAACCGCAGCCCTTTTCTATGCCCGAGCAGTCAAGTTATGAGTCCCTTTCCAGTTTTGGTTCCCAATCCCTAGAGCAACCTAGTAATGTACAACTTTCTTCAAGCTATGAGTCTGTGTTGCAGTCTGTGCAGCCTAACCTTCAGTATACAGCACCACTGCACTCCCAGACTACTCAAAACAAGCGCTTCTCACCAGGCGTTTTGAGGGTGTTGCAACAAGTGAAGTCATAGCTGCATAGTTTAACTTGTTAATTTAGTATTTTGCTCTGGGTTTTTTGAAACAATAAATATCACTTATTAAACACTTGTGGCTTTTGGTGTTTTCTGGGGGGGGGTTCTGCAAGTCTACAAACTTTAAATGTGTTCTAATTTGGTCAAATTTACCTAATCTTAAATTTTCGT
Source organism: Barbus barbus (assembly GCF_936440315.1). Classification (NCBI taxonomy): domain Eukaryota; kingdom Metazoa; phylum Chordata; class Actinopteri; order Cypriniformes; family Cyprinidae; genus Barbus; species Barbus barbus. The sequence goes on along the minus strand of NC_136715.1, from coordinate 10,252,001 downwards.
CTTTGTGTGCTTTCTTAGTTTGTGGTTATGTAACTGGTCTAAAGTGTCTATAAAAGGTGTTATTTTTGTACTGATTATAACCGTTTCGGTCAAGGATTGATAGCAGGTTGGTTATGCAAAAAAATGGGGAAACTAGTTTCTGTGTCCTCTACACAGATTTCTTGTTATAATTAGCTTGTTAACAATCAGTAGTGGGTGTTTCTACAGTTGGTTGTAATAGTGTGCATATAAATCCCAAAAAGTCCTCCCTTTCAACTGCTTCTGTTTCCATTAAATCTTAACATGTTTTTATAAAGTCAAACAACTGGGACAAAAGCCTGATTCGGATGGTAATTGTTTCTCAGGGGGACGTAAGTGATTTTCACCATATACAGGGGGTAGTTGGTGATTTAATTGCTATCCGAATCCAGGTTTTTTTTTTTTTTTTTTCTCTCTCACCACCACCGTGAAAATCCCCGGCCAAATTACCTTCTGTTTTTTTTTTTTTATGAACACCAACGTCGTGTGGTAATTTAATTGCTGTCAGAATCCACATCTCTGAGTTTACGAGAAGAAATAGATTCTAAATTCAGTGTTTAAACTCTTTTTGAACACTCCCGGATACCATACGGTAGCTGTTGTACTTCGGTGTAATTTGCATATTTATTTTTGAAATGCTGGAAAGTATTTAAAAGAACAATACTTCATAACTGCTCTGCCACAGGAGTGAGAGCAGAAAGAGAAGAAAAGTACATAAACATTCGAAATGGGTCTTATGGTAGTAGCAAGTATGCAATACAATTTTAAAATGTGTATTATAAACGGATATCGCATATATATATTATATACAACTATAGCGCGTATTTTCCTATTTTTAAACCGGAGATTTAAATAAATTTAAATAAAATAATAAAATTTGCTTGGAATAATAATATATTTTACATAAGTATTTTAAAATACATTTTACACAATAATAAATTTGTAAATAAAATAAATTTTATTTACAGCACACAATCACGTGACTGGCCACGTGAGCAGCGTGTTCGCAGGATCACAGAACTCAATCCTCCACTGTGAATAAATCGCCGTCCGAATCCATGAGTTTTATCACTGAGGTGATATGTAAATTAATTTTTACAGACGTCCATATGAGAAACAATTACCGTCCGAATCGGGCTAAACTGGAGTTTTAAAGGCATTTAATGACCAAATGGAATGAGTGCCTAAACAAAGAGAGGGGTCAATATCCAATGTCACAGTGAGCATCTTGCGTAAACCAGCTACCAATCAGCACAAGCTCACTACCAGTCTGTGCCCTAGCCCGGTGGCCAAAAACCAGGATGGGCCCGGTACCAGTCTGTTTCACAGCCTAGTGGAATGCAGTCCGTAAAAGCCAGCTACCAAACTGCACCCCAGCTCAGTGGACTGCAGTCAGCACATGCCAGCTACCGGTCTGTGCCCCAGCCCGGTGGCTAAAAACCAGGACAGACCCGATACCAGTCTGTATTTTTGCAACTGGGAAGTGCAGATTAACACATCCATATATACAATATACAAATATGTGAAAATAATGATTGTAGTACCTCCTACTCTAAACGGTTCGGTTGATTGATTGAACACAATATAAAGCCATAAGTATAAATTTACAAGAAAAACATCAATAACATCTGGTATGTATACTTGACCAAATCAATTCTATAAGACTTCTGAACAGTCAGCAAACTGTTGCTCGCATGACTCAAGAATAAAACAGTAGTTAATCAGAGCTGTAACACCTGAACCTAATAATTTTGTATTACAGGTTTCCATGACAACTGATTGTCAGGAAACAACTGGTAAATGGAAGGTGCAGGCACTATAAAGGGAACAGTTCAGTACCACTAACATGTTTGGGTCTAACATACTTTTTGGTTTTGTAGTGGTGTTGCTGAGGTAGGGAACTGGTGTATTTCTGGTTGGATATGGAGGAGCCCACTAGACGACTCTTAAGGTGTGATGTTAAATCATACTTTCTGTCAAATACTGAAGACAAGTCTTTTGTTTTACAGTTTTTCTATGGCCCTTCTCAGTCTCTCTGTCCATGGTGAAATTGGAAGTGGTAAGGTTTATTCAGTCAAGTTCTATAACCCAGGTTCATCAACATGTCAATTTTATTTTTGTTTTTTACCCCCATCCCTAGCTGATGGCTTTATCAGTAGTCAAGGTTAGGGTTAGGTTAGGCTGGAAGGTGTGGGCTGCAGGCCACTAAGCTGAGGCACAGACAGTAAAAGCCAGCTACCAGTCTGTGCCCCAGCTCAGTGGCCTGCAGTCAGCACAAACCACCTACCGATGGGCCCCACAACCACCAAAGACTGCAGGCCCAGATCACCCTCCTCCTGCAAGAGCTCTCCGGCCGCTGCCACAACGCCAGGGCCCAAACTCCTCTCCATCTGGTGTAGGTGAGCCAAAAACAACTGATAACCGCTCTCAGTGATGTGTCAGGTCCCCGCTATATTAGCCACAACATTCACAAATGTTTACAGAAAAAGCGAGAACCCAGCGTGCCTGTAGCCTCCTCTATTTCGGTTTTATCATGCAATAGAAAGTCTAAGGCCTTCTCAAGCCGTACGGCTGACCCATCTAACCTGCGGCCTATAATGCATCAATCTAAGATTGCTGTAGAGACAACATGTAATTCCATCAAGTTAGCATTTTTAAATATTCGCTCACTTAAAAATTAATTCTGATCAACGATTTAATAACCACAAACAACCTGGATTTTATGTTTATAAATGAAACCTGGTTAGAAGACAGCTGCAGTGCAAGAGTCCTTAATGAAACAGCCCCTCCTAACTTTAATTTTATAAGTGTCTGCAGGACTGTTAGGAGAGGTGGAGGTGTAGCTGCTCTATTTAAAGATGTTTATCAGTGCAAGCAAATGTCATTTGGTCAGTATTTGTCTTTTGAACACCTAGGTATTGTGCTGAAAGGTGCTCCACGCACCCCGTTTATCATTATTTACAGGCCTCCAAAATATTCTCCAGCCTTTGTTGATGAGTTCACTGAACTGTTATCAATGATTTCCTTTAAAGGTTGAATTTTTGCTATTGCAGGGGATTTTAATATTCACATACAGTAGATAATGCAGAAATCAAAACTACAAAAGAAATTATAACTATTTTAAACACTTTTGACCTGAGTCAGCATGTGCACGGACCCACACACAATCGTGGACACACTCTAGATTTACTCCTCAGTAGAGGTATAAACATCTCATCCATTGCAATTAAGGATGTAGCACTATCTGATCACTTCTGTATTTTCTTTGATAGATTGATCTCAGTCACCACTGAATCTAGATTTGTCTCTATCAGTAAGAGATGCATTAACGAGAACACTAGTGCGCTATTTATGAAGGCAATATCATTAACACCAAGCATTTCTGCAGACCCTGTTGATCTTCTCCTGGAGTCATTTAACTCAAAAGTTAAGAATGTTATTGATATTGCTCCGATAAAGGTCAGCAAGAAGACGGGCAGACAAAAATCAATTTGGAGAAAATCAACAGCAGTTCAGAGCATGAAAAGCTGAGCGGATGTGCCGGAAGACGAAACTCGAAATTCACTATAGCATCTATAAAGACAGCCTTCATGCTTTCAATGTAGAACTAGCCACAGCTAGACAGACTTTCTTTTCAAACCTTATGAACAGTAACTTAAACAACACTCGCACTCTTTTTGCGACTGTTGAGAGACTGACAAACCCCCCAAGTCAGATTCCCAGTGAAATGCTCTCCGACAGAAAATGCAATGAGTTTGCTTCCTCCTTTTCTGAGAAGATCAATAATATCATAAAGGAGATTGGCACATCCTCAAGTTATGCAGAGGTCACACAGATTCGACCGCAATTTCAAAAAGAAGTGACTGTGTTTTTAAAAAAATTGATAACAAAATTTTGGAAGAAATAGTACAGCACCTTAAATCTTCAACCTGCTATCTTGACACACTTCCCACATCCTTTTTCAAAAATGTGCTTAACTGTTTAGAAGCTGATCTCTTAGAAGTGGTGAACGCCTCACTACTTTCTGGGACTTTTCCAACAACTATAGACCCATATCAAATCTTCCTTTCATAGGTAAGATTATTGAAAAGGTAGTTTTTAATCAGCTGAACAACTACTTAAACTCAAATGGATACCTGGACAATTTTCAATCTGGTTTCCGAGCACATCGCAGCACAGAGACAGCACTCATTAAGATAATAAATGATATTCGCCTCAATTCTGATTCTGGCAAAATATCAGTGCTGGTACTACTAGATCTTAGTGCTGCGTTTGACACTGTCGATCATAACATACTTCTAGAGAGACTGGAAAACTGGGTCGGGCTTTCTGGGATGGCACCCAAATGGTTCAGATCATACTTAGAAGGGAGAGGTTATTATGTGAGTATAGGAGAGCATAAGTCTAAGTGGACGTCCATGACATGTGGAGTCCCACAAGGCTCAATTCTTGCACCGCTCTTGTTTAGCATGTATATGCTCCCACTAAGTCAGATAATGAGGAAGAACCAAATAGCCTATCACAGCTATGCTGATGATACCCAGATTTACCTAGCCTTATCTCCAAATGACTACAGCCCCATTGACTCCCTCTGCCAATGCATTGATGAAATTAACAGTTGGATGTGCCAGAACTTCCTTCAGTTAAACAAGGAGAAAACTGAAGTCATTGCATTTGGAAACAAAGATTAAGTTCTCAAGGTGAATGCATACCTTGACTCTAGGGGTCAAACAACTAAAAATCAAGTCAGAAATCTTGGGGTGATTCTGGAGACAGACCTTAGTTTCAGTAGTCATGTCAAAGCAGTAACTAAATCAGCATACTATCATCTCAAAAACATTGCAAGTATTAGATGTTTTGTTTCCAGTCAAGACTTGGAGAAACTTGTTCATGCCTTTTATCACCAGCAGGGTGGATTACTGTAATGGTCTCCTCACCGGCCTTCCCAAGAAGACCATTAGACAACTGCAGATCATCCAGAATGCTGCTGCCAGGATTCTGACTAGAACCAGAAAATCTGAGCATATCACACCAATCCTCAGGTCCTTACACTTGCTTCCAGTTACATTAGGATTGATTTTAAAGTACTTTTACTTGTTTATAAGTCACTCAATGGCCCAGGACCTAAATATATTGCTGATATGCTCACTGAATATAAACCGAACAGACCACTCAGATCATTAGGATCGAGTCAGTTAGAAATACCAAGGGTTCACACAAAACAAGGGGAGTCTGCTTTTAGCTATTATGTGGCCCACAGTTGGAACCAGCTTCCAGAAGAGATCAGATGTGCTAAAACATTAGCCACATTTAAATCCAGACTCAAAACTCATCTGTTTAACTGTGCATTTGTTGAATGAGCACTGTGCTATATATCCGAACTGACTGCAATGAATTTTATGTATAATCATTTTCTTTAAATTTATTTTAAATCAATTTCTATATCATTTTAAAATTCCTTGTTTTTATTATTTTTATTTCCATGTTTTTATTGATTTTTAATGTCTATTTCACTTTCTTTTATGTAAAGCACTTTGAATTACCACTGTGTATGAAATGTGCTATATAAATAAACTTGCCTTGCCTTACCAATCAGCGCAAGACAGCTACCAGTCTGTGCCTCAGTCCAGTGGCCAAAAACCAGGACAGGCCCTGTACCAGTCTGTCTCACAGCCTAGTGGACTGCAGTCAGTAAAAGCCAGCTACCAGTCTGTGCCCCAGCCCAGTGGCCCATATGTGTCGTCTCTGCAGTGCATGGATTCCAGCTCTTTTCTATTCCAGAGCAGTCAAATTATGAGTCTCTTTCCAATTTTGGTTCCTAACCCCTAGATCAACCCAGTAATGTGCAACTTGCTTCAAGCTATGATTCTGTGGTGCAGCCTGACCTTCAGGATACAGCACCACTGAGCTCCCAGGCTACTCAAAACAAACACTTCTCACCAGGCATGTTGAGGCTGTTGCATCAAGTCATAGTTGATTTTAACTTGTTAATTTAGTGTTTTTTTTTTTTTTTTTTTTTTTTTTTTTTTTTTTAAACCATAAATATCACTTATTAGACTTTTGGTGTTTGCTGGGTTCTTTTTCTGCATCTATTCGGCAAAGAACTTAAATGGGGTCTACTGCTATAGGAATATAATGATGCTAGGTGTGTGACCTTCTAGGAAAAGAGGTAAGGGGAAAACGCTGTTCAGTGGAAGTTCTATATTGTTGGCACATTTACCTCATCTTCAGTTTTTTTTTTTTTTATGCAATTAGACTAAAGTGTCTTTTAAAACTCTTTTGTCCTGATTGCAACTGCTTGGGTCAAGGATTGACGACAAGCTGTCTATGCAAAAAATGGGGAAACTAGTGTGTCCTCTACACAGGTTGCTTGTTAATTACCACTTTTTCTTTATATAGTGCCTTAAAACCCATGGATGCTTTACAAAATGATACAAGCAATTGGCATTCAAAATACACCAGACATTCAGATAAGTGGTGACAAAGAATTACAGTTAATAAGCAGTCATTCAATCATATGATCAATTATGTCAAGCGGGTGGTCATGTGTCAAACAGACAGAAGTTGAGAAGCAGAGAGGTAAATTAGTTTTTTTTTTTACAGAGAAAAAAAGCAAAGAGATTAGTTTTACGTTGAGACTTAAAGGTCTGGAGAGAGGGGGCAGCTTATTCCATAGTTTAGGGCCTATAATACAGAAAGCCCTACCACCCACCGTAGAGTTATAGGGCACAACATGCAAGTTATCATTGCTAGATCTGAGAGTCCATGCAGGAATTAATGGTTGCACTAACTCCGCTAGGTATCGAGGTGTGAGGCTGTGACTGGCCTTATAAACCAAGAGCTTAAGTATGGCCACAGGAAGCTGGTTAAGTTGAAGCATTCTAATTTGTAGACTGCTAAAATAATTATGTATGATTTATATATATATATATATATATATATATATATATATATATATATATATATATATATATATATATATATATATATATGGATGGTAGTTAACTTAATCTGTATCTCACAAAGAGTGTTTTTTTTTTTTTGTATTCCAAAAAGGAGGTTTAACAAACTCTGAATTAAAACTTGAAATCTGAGTTGAGTTATCCTGAGATGGGAAACTCTGAGTTTTCAGTTTCAAAACAGGTTAACAGAGTTAGTTTAATCCACTCTGAGTATGTTGACTCTGAGTTTAGCGCGTGCACCACAATTTTGAAAAGCCATGATCAATGGAATGGTAAATTAATGAAGTAATCTTTATTTATATGGTACCCCATGGGCAAAAAAAAAAAAAATGTGACAGCAGAAAAAATTAAATCTAAAACCCAATTCAATCAGGTAAAGCTTCAAGTGTAAAAGGTTCATGGGTGTAGGCTGCATGACTTTACAAACATTTGAGACATTCAACAAATGTCAGTGTCTATTTTACTGTGCAGCAGCTTTTTCCACATCGTCTAATGCTCTTTTCACATTAAATATTCTCTAATCCAACATACATTTCTTAATTAAGGTAATGAAATAAACTTTTGACTTCTATGCAGTCAACAGCAAGAAGGCAGAGACTCGTAAAATGCGGGGAGAACCTGCACCAGCGCCTTTGACCAGATGGCCACAATACCAAGATTAAAATCCAACAGAGAAAAGAATAATTGTTGCTTTTGTATTTGTATGAAATAAAGATGACCAAATTAATTGTGAATAATTTGTGTATATTTAACAGATGTGGTGGTGGTGTAACATATTAATATTATGTAATTTAAAGAAATAGTTTAATTTAGCTCAAAGGGAATCATTTTATGATTTTATAAGGAATTTGAACAGACTCACTGTTTCACGGCTGATCACTGAGGCGGCAGCGATTCACTGACCAAACCATATAACATCAACTCTGCACTGGATATTAAAATCCAAAATATAGTGAAAACACTATTTAATAGCACAGTAACAAGATCGGCAGATTAAGACATTAACTTGTGAGCACAAAACACAAGATAAATTCGATTTTATTTATATAAAAATTATATAAAGATATGTTAACTAATCTAACACATGAACACAAGCATTCACACGTAGCAGAAAGAGAGAAAGTGAGGAAAGGATGAGTTTACAGCAATATGTGCTATTGCATAGACCTGAACAAACATCAATCACTTATTTAACCCTCGCTTTGAGTTTCTCAATGAGGCTAAAATTTATATTAACTACTCCGATTCATAATTGAAAACTATTTCCCTTTAAATTACATATTACGTTTACGTTACAGGTCCAACAGCTGTGTCCTCTGGCATTGTCAAGCAGCTTGGCTCGCTGTCATCAAATGTACGTGATCGTGTTAGAAACCTTGGCGTTGTCTTTGATCCCGCGTTGTCTTTTGATAAGCAGATTAGTACTGTTGTAAAAAGCAGTTTCTTTCAATTAAGATCAATTGCTAGAATCAAGAAGATGCTTTCCATGAAGGACTTTCAAACTGTAATTCATACGTTTATAACTTCAAGTTTGGATTACTGTAATTCATTTTATCTGGGTCTGCATAAATCATCTCTGAACCGGTTGCAATTGGTGCAAAATGCGGCAAATTGACTGGCACCAGAAAACGTGAGCACATTACCCCAGTTCTCGCCTCTCTACACTAGCTCCCGGTTCAGTTTCGTGTTGATTTTAAGATTTTGCTTTTTGTTTTTAAAGCTTTACATGGTTATGCTCCCCAGTATATCTGTAATCTCCTCTTTCCGCATTCCACCTCTAGATCTCTTCGGTCGTCTAGTCAATTTCTTCCGGTGGCAGCACCTAGGCTCTGGAACAGTCTTCCCCTCCACATAAGATCTTCTTCTTCTATTTCTTTGTTTAAATCTGCTTTGAAAACCCATTTATATTTTGCATATTTTAATTCTGTTTAACTAAACAGGTATTTAAACATCACATGCACTTTAAAAAGGGGGAGGAGACCCAAAGAAACTCTAAGTTCACAGAGTGCGATACTATGGTAACTTACCTAGAGGTTTAGTTTTTGTCTTTTATTGGAACCGAAAACCCTGATTTTCCCTTTTCTGGGGTTAACAAACTCTGAGTTTCCAACAAAACCCGCTTTCTGGAATACACCCCAGCAGGGGCGGCATTTCCGTATAACATAGTATGGCAGTCGCCATGCCCTAGCCCAGTCAGGTGTGCCGTGGAAAATCCTAACTCTATTATATTTCATTATTATTGTTTTAAATCACTGCTATTGATCTTCCTTATGTCTGTTTGAGGGTTTCACAAATATTTAACCAATGAAAAGCATTCAAAAGAGCTTGCCACTAAAATTGTAATCCTCAAAATGTCATTAAAACCTTCACCCCGCCTCCATTCAGAATGAAGCGCCACGCAGCGCACACAGCCTGGAGACAGATCTCGGCTTGTTCGCAATGCAAGGGTAAATAATAAATACCTGCTGTTTGAATAAGTACAGCGTTTTCTTCACTAAAACACTGTCTGTAAATGTTAATGTTTTTTGTGTGTTGGAAGAGCAGAGAAGAGTCTTAGCTTTTGCCATCTAGTTCTAACAAATATACTTTTGTACGTTTTAAATATCCTGTACATATAGCGCTTCATCGTCTATATCATGAGAACAACTCTGACGATACAATGTTTTATTATTAAAAAAAAAAAACTTTTTCCTTTTCTATCTTTTTTTTTTCCTGTTTCAGTGCTTAGTAATGTGCCGTGGTATTTTTTTATTTATCAAAACTGTTTTACGCCACTGCCTTATACTATGGTTTTGTGAAGCATCACCACTGCACCCCAGATATCAGCATGATAACAAATGTAATAATACTTTTATTCAATTTTAATAAAGAACGATTCTAAGGGCCCGATAAAAGGGGGGTCCCCGAAGGGGAAACGCGATTTCTACTGAGGGGAACGCTACTCAATAAAAGCACTTTTCACCAGGCATGTTGAGGCTGTTAAATCTTAAACTATTTTAAAACCATGGGAGACCACAGACATGAAGAGAGTTCAATGGATTTTTAGCCTTAATAATCCTCTGAAAGCACATACTAGATGATTCGACCAGACCGCGAGACCACACATTTGTAGATTGTAGGAACGATTTCACAGTGACTAGAGAATAAAAACAAATAGAGAACAATCAAAGTTGTCAGCTGGCTCTCCTGTTGCGTGTTCTGTTTCACATTGAAAAAGTATAGAAAAGAATATGGGTGATGCTCTCTGCTTTCATGGCATGTTTGTGGCTGCCAAGTTTCAGCTTTAGAAGCACGCAACATCCGGTAGGTGACACTTGCTCGCTCTCATTGGCTATCTTGGGTATCACGTCAGAGGCACCCCGATCAAGAGTCGTAAATATCAAACATGTTTTTTGAGTTTGGGGATGCTCCATCTTGATCGGGAGCAGTCAAATAATCATAATGACAGCACACAATAGAGGATTTTTTGGACAAAAAAATGCTTGCAACAAGCAATCGGTGGTTGCAAATCGGACTTAAAATCGGCCTTAAAATCATGTAGTGTTTGGCCAGCCTAACTTGTTCATTTTGTGTTTTGCTCTGGGTTTTTTGGAACAATAAATATCACTTATTAAACAGACTTGTGGTTTTTGGTGTTTGGAAAAGAGGTAAGGGAAAACCACTTGTGTTTAGTGGAAGTTCTATATTGTTGGCACAAATTTACCTCATCTTAAATTTTCATCTTTGAGTGATATTTTCTTAGTTTGTGGTTATGTAATTAGTCTAAAGTCTCTTTAAAAGCACTTATTTTTGTACTGATTACAACTGCTTGGGTCAAGGATTGATAACAGGCTGGTTATGCAAAAAATAGGAAACTAGTTTCTGGGTCCTCTACACAGGTTGCTTGTTAGTTATACATTGACATCACTAGTGGGTATTTCAACAGTTGCTTGCCATAGTGTGCATATAAATCCAAAAATGTTCTGACTTTCTACTGCTTTTGTTTCCATCAAATCTTAACATGATATTAATAAAGTCAAACAACTGGGACAAACTGAAGTTTTAAAGGCATTTGATGATCAAATGGAGTGCCTGAACAAAGAGGGGGGTCAATATCAAATGTCACAGTGAGCATCTTTTGTAGCCACCAGCTACTTTAAGCACCACGGTGCATCTTATCCTCGGACATTTAAGATTTGCCAGTTCTTGCTGTGAGATATTACCTCGCATTTCCACCAAGGTGCTTGCAAGTTCTCAAACACGTCTGGGGGGACTTGTCGTTTGCCACTGCAAGGATGATCAGCTGTCTTTCCTGTCTCCCTGTAGCACTGTCTTAGGCCTCTTACAGTACATTATGGACATTGCAGTTTATTGCTCTGCCTCGTATGCAGTCATCGTGTCTCCCTGCAGCAGGACTATGGAACGTTCAACCAAATGATCAGGGACATCTTTCTTCTGGTGTTTTCTCTTTACTGTCCTAAGTAATTAAAACTGTGACCTCAATTCTGTTTATATATGCACTAGATGTTTTATAAAAAAATCAATTATTAATTAAGCACTGGAGGGCGATCTAGATCTTGCCCTTTGTATGTGTTCTGTTGTCAGTGAAGAAAACTGATAGAAAAGTTCTCAGTAAACAAGTGAGTTGACAGCAGTCGTCTCAGTGTATCATTCATGTTATATAAAAGATAAATGTATAACATTGGCAAGGAGGATTGTCTTTTCAAACCCCTGAGTGTGAAGTGAAGGACCGACTACTGAAAACATTTGATTGGAAGACTGTTGTGAATTTGTGGAACAACACCCGACGAAATGGCTGTGTTTATTGGTCACATGGATCGTTTTGATGAGTCAGCTGGACAGTTTGCTACCTACATAGAAAGGTTTGAACAATTTGTTTCTGCAAATGACATTTCAGATGAGAAATGAGTCGCTGTGTTGTTGAGTGTAATGGGCTCATCTACATACCGACTGCTGCGGAGTTTAATCACCCGGAGAACCCGGGTTCGAAATCATACAATGACATTTTGACTGTTTTGAAAGAATGTTTTTCTCTGAAACTGATCGTGATTGCAGAAAGATTTAGGTTTCATAACAGCAGTCAGCACGAGACAGAGAATGTAGCACAGTATGTCGTAGTCCTGAAAAAGCTGAGTGAACCGTGTGAATTTGGGATGCATTTGGAAGATGCGTTGGGTGATTGTTTTGTGTGCGGACTGAAAACGGAGTCCATACAGAAACGGCTACTCACAGAAGCAGCGCTCACATTCCAAAATGCAGTGGAGATTGCAGTGTCTATCTCAACAAGTGTCTCTTTGAAAGTGAATGCACTGTCCTTGCAAGAAAAAGGAGGAAACAAGTGCTACCATTGTGGAAGAACAAACCACAATGAGAGAGATTGCTATTTCAAAGACCAACAGTGCCACAACTGTGATAAAAAAGGCCACATTTCCAGAGTGTGTAGAATTAAAGGGAAACACACAATGGAAAATGTAAAGGCAAAGTCAAAGTGGAGGAAATATGTCCAACAGAAAAAGAAAGTGCATCAGATCGATGTGAAAGATTCATCAAGTGATGACACTATGGATACAGAGCTTGCACTTCATGTGATGACTAAGACGGAGGAATTGTCACACATCTGTCTTAAACCAAAAGTATAGGGAGAAATCTTGGAAATGGAATTAGACACAGGAGCTGCTGTTTCCCTAATGAATACTGTAGGTTCTTTATGGCCCCATTTCTTCCAGGTCAATATCCTTACATTCATCATATTATACATTGTCTTTAATAGGATTGTTCATAAAATAATTTTGGAAAAAAAAGAAAATCCAGAAGTAACAAGACTTGACAAGATGTATGATTACATTTTTTATTGCATTTACAGTATACATCAATGCATTATACATCAAGACTGTGTATATGTGTATATATTAAGGCATGTGTACAAGTACTAGAGTACTCAGACTTGACAATTATTGATCATTTTTTAGTTAGTTTTAGTTAGTGTTAGGACAGCGTCGCAATCAGACAAAATCAAAGTCACCAGTACTTGAAATGAAAAACTGCCACTGGTTGTTCAAACAGTTCCCGCTTTCACAGTCCTTTTGATGAATGGTTTAGGCTGGATACATAGGATCCTGTAACACCCCCCCCCCCCCCCCCCAAAAAAAAAAGCACAGGTGTTTTGATGAAAATGACAAACATAATGGAAAGGTATTTTTAAGCTGAACAGCAGTAAGAATAAAAACAAAATCAAAGCAAGTCAAAGAATTTTGGAAGTTCGTGCATTCATTTATTCACTCTCCAAACCACATATCCTCTCTAGGGTTGTGGGGGCTGAAGCCTATCCCTGTGAGTGATTTGGATTTTTTGGCCAGCTGTTTTTTCCTTTTTTTTTTTTTTGTCTGTGCTTGTGTGTTTGAGTTGGTGTATCCCGGGGCATGGCTATGCACTTCTCTGTGGCTGATTGCTGAATGTGAATCACCTGCTGCCAATCAACTCATCTGCCTCCAGTACTTAAACCCTGGGTCTTCAGACATTCTCTGCCATATTGTTCAGTCAGCCTATGTGGCACTGTGCTAAGGCCTCCCAGAGTCTTTAGACCAGTTTTTGTGTTATGTGTAGTGATGGCAAAGTGAAGCGTTCTGAACCAGTGAAGCTTTCAACCCAATTGTATCGGGAAAAAGGTTCATTACTTGAAGCTTTTTAAAACGGTTCATGTTGTGGCCATCTTGTGGTCATAAAAATGAATAACACCTTCCAAAGTGCTGTGATTCATTACAGCTGCTGGTTTCACATCTGGTTCTACTACTGTTTCCTTGTTTTAATTTTTTGTATAAAAATAATGGCCATTGTCAAAGTCGGTGTACTGCCACAAACATAATTCAAATAAATCAAACAAACAAACTCATGAATTAAATCTGTGATCTGTAAATGTTAACTCTGCCTCAGTCCTTAGACTGTTATTTCATGGGCAAAGTTCATTTGACCTTAATATATAAATTAGGATAAAAATAAAACGATGCTTACGCAATGTTTTTTTGTTTTTTAATATATAAGCTTCAAAGCCTCTGTGTCGAACGTCACATCACTAGTTATGTGTTTTGTTGGAATTCTAATTCTGTTTCTCCTGTGATCTAGACCTCACTCCACCTGAGTTCATCCTGCATTCTGCCTGCCACGCCTGATCAACAAATTACTCCCTCTGCTCTACCAATAATTCTCTGGCCTGTTTGGGTTCCAGTTCACCTCAGCCAACAACTATCAACAAAAGAGAGATGGAATGCGTTTTTTGACTTCTGGCAATAAATTACTTTTATTTGCATTTTTAGTCTGTGTTCTGCTTTTGGGTCCAAAGCTGTGTTTGGTTGTAACAATCCCAGCATATTGGGCCACAAATGCATCCAATTAATGGTATTTAAGCAATATAAGCACTAAGTAACAATGTTATACATCACCTTCAACTCAACCTGTTTAAGACAGAACTGATTGTAGTTTCAGCAAAACCATCACTTCATCGCAATTTCACCTTCCAGTTAGGCTCATCAACCATAACTGACAGTAATAACCGTCACAGAATTAAATTGCCATCATCTAATCTGTTCGTGCAGCAAACATTCAGTGTAAATTCATATCAACACAAAAAATACCTTTCTAAGTATTAATACATTAGTATGTAGTAAGGGTCAAAATCGTAAAGAGACATTTAATTTGCAAGGCAGAACCAGAAACTCGTGTAATTTGTGGACACGGCTTTTATTAACTAAACACTAACGCAAACTAGTCAAACAAACATACGTGCAATCACTCATACATGGGGACATGGCAATGAGAGTTGATGGATGAAACATCAGGAAAACCAGAGAATGCAGTTATGGAAAAAGTCATTTAACCACCTGATTAAAACCATCAGCGTCATTCATAACGGGGTCTATAACTTATACAAAACCTCTGTTTCGTTTAGTTAAATATCATACTTGCATTTCTTGGTTGTGACGAGTGTCCGGAATGCAGTTTCAGATGAAAGTCTTAATGGTTTCAAGGTTTTGGACTCCCGATCACGTTCTTCCGGGTTGAAAAGTGATGAATTCCAAAGATGTTCTGAGGTAGAAATGTTCTTCCCAGGTAGAAAGTGAAAAAGAGCTAAGAAAGATCTGCTAAGGTCCGAGGAGCTTTGGTTGAATGGAAAGTCAAGGCCGCAAGGCCTGGCGCAAAACTTAAAAGGTGCAAAAGAGTTCTAGCTCACATCCTCATCTTCTCAGAATCTAACAGAACCGCAGACTGCAAGGGCGTCACTTACGTGAAAGCTTTATCTGCTATAGAGGTCACACCTCTGGGAGTCAAAGGGCCTATGGTGACTTGAACTTTTGGAGGGAAAGTTTACGACTCTTTTTCTCCATGCATGGTAATTTGCATATTAACCGGATTGGAATTGATATACAAACTATTAAAGATTCTTAGAACACTTATATGTTGCATAGGTATCGACATTGTAGAACCTTGTCGAACCAAGAACACACACACACACACAACTACAGTATATTAACAGGACAGCACAATCCTGAGGAACTCCCCTCTTTTCATTATCTGTGGTCGTAAAATTAATAAATGACCAGCACCGCGCTCAACATCCTGCTCTGCTCTCTTTAACGTCTCACGAGACCCCTAAAACATGGATAGATTTGTGGAGAAAATCTGGAATGTATTTAAAACAAGACTTCATGGTTGGTTCTTATCACTTAACCATAATTCAACCGAAACAGGACAAAATAACTCCCTATCTGGACATGGTCTAGGATGACCATTTAATGCATAATTCAATAATGAGAGACCGTTTTACGAGAAGAGTGTTGAAGTTTTGCAGATGCATGCCCAAATTGACTTCCTGACCTCCTGTTTCTCTCCCGCATTCCAAGAAGATTTTCAAAGAAAATCAGACCTTTATAAAATATTCCAAAAGGACAAGTAATAATCACCACTACTAATAAAGCAATATACTCAATAGACAATAAATACTAACAATGTATCTCCTGTCTTTCATATGTTTGCTGTGATTATTTAGAAGGTAGGATGTTAATCGATGCATTAACGCATGTAGTATATAAAATTAAGGTATGTACTTTGTGTATGCCAAATACCTGTTGTTTGATTTTGAATGAAAGCCAGTTGCGTCAACGATAATTTGGGGCAGATGAAAGTTGACTTTTCTCATCATAATGTATGATTAAAACACTTATAGGTATCTGCTAGGATATGTGCTTCATTTGATGAAATAACTCAGCAAAGAATTTACAGACGGAAAACTGAGCCGTACAGGGCGGGGCTCTGCCCTACAGAAACACTTGTGATTGGATCAAACAGTAAAAGAGGCGGACTGAAATCAGCCCGATAAAGACAGACACCCAGCTTTGGCTTGTGCTGCTTGCTCGCGCGCTGCTTGAAAACCTTGGCTTCGTCTCATTGAGTCGTGCCAAAATCGCTCCCTGCCATTAACATCTGGCCGAGCATTGAACAACTACCAATACTTAGTCAAACTTCTGAAGAAACCCTTGAAAGTCTGAAGCTACGCGAAAGGAACTCAAGGAAGAACTTTGAGCGTCATCACGTCACAAAGAAGCCAACCAACCACCGAAGGGCATTCCTTGAAATGCGTCAGACGACGACACATCAGCAGCCAATCAGTCGGAGGTTCCCTCAGACCCCTCGGAGACCACGCGGAAACACCCGATCAGCTGTCAAACTCAACTTAAAGCAAGTAATCAAACAATTCTCCATAATTCTGCTGGAAACTGGTTGAAGTAATTTTAGGAGTAAAGATAGACAAGTTCTCTGCTTGAAACTTCCTCAGGGAAGGTTTCAGCAACTAGCAAAAGAGTGCTAGTTTTTAAGCTTTCTTCAAGTTCATTGCCTGCAATGTGTGTGTGTTTGTGTGTGTACGTATTCTGTTTTGTGTTATTTAGCTTAATAGTATTGTAGAGTAGCAAATAAACTTTGATTTATAAAGGAACCTTTTGTCTGGTCTAAGTGATTTTCAAGTCTGAAACTATTTGCCAAAAATCGCGTTACCTATGCTCAAAATTACCTAATCAATTCTGTATTACTGTGTTAGGATATACTGATGTTTAAAGATTTGCAGGACTATCGTTAATAAGGTATAAGTTGGACGTATTGATTAATATTAATTAATCATATCAATATCGAATCCATACAACTCGATTTCCAAAAGCTAAAATTAAAATAATAGTTCTAAAATTATTACAACTTATAATATACACTCTCAATTAGATCATCCGAAGACGAATTGATAGAGACCAAAAATGATATACATGAGGCAATATTAACTAGTATTCTATCATAATCATGCATAAAACAGGATACAATATGCAAAAACATATACAAGAACAGTAATAATATACACAATGATTTGAAGACATGTGTGTTCATTCAAAGAAAGGTTTTTCTATGAATTAATTAGAGAAGAGTCCATGTCTCTTTCCTAAGGGGAAAAGAAGTGAGTTCCCGCATTCCTTTGAGCAATAAAACAAGTGTTATCAGATCATATTCTCCTGCAAGTTCTGGTGTGAATGTTTCTGGCCATTCGGTTGAGGTCTTTGAGTGTCACTCCATGTGCTGTTTCAGGGCTCTCCTGAATTGTGAAATGTCAAGCAGAAGGCTTTGGCTCCCCCCTTTGTATCCGTGTACAGGAGTGAGGGGATTTGCACTGCTGGCTGTGTGACGTGCAGCAGGGTGCCTTTGACTTGAGTCCATGCACAGTCGGTAGGACTGTTTCAGTTCTCTCTGAACCATGTCAAGCTCCTCGTTAATGTTGCAGAATTGCTGAGTCAAAGTTTGGACTTCAGCTCTGGCTGCATGCAGATGGCCTTCTAAGGCCTTAATTCTGGTGTCCCTCTCATTAAGTTCCACATACGCTGTTTTTAACAGTGTCTTTGTGTGAAACAATTCTCTTTCCAGGTCATGTCTGGTGGCTTTTTCATGCAGCACTTGGTGTGCAGCCACTGTTAGAGCCTCCTGAAGATGATTTCCTTCTGTTGTGCCATTCTTTAAGGTTCTTTGCATCCGTTCTGTGACTTCTCTCGCTGAGCGAGTGTCAGTTCCCTGTAGAACTCTGTGACTTGCAGGTTCAGTTCATTTACCTCCTGTCTGAGGCCCTTGAGGGTGCAGGCCAAGGAAATGATGATGCTAGTCAGCTCCTGGTGGTTCAGGCTGGGTGTCCGGTGTCCACTTGTGTTGCAGTCTTGCTGTTCCTGTCTCTGCCATTGCAGGTCAGTGGCTGCTTTGGGCTGAAGGATGTCCATCACAGTTCTCTGCCAGGTTTTCAGGTGGTCCTGGTGAGCTGGCAGGGCTAGATGTCTGTGGAATGTCTGAGACACACTGGCACACTTGGGGGAACACCAGAGAGTGAGAGGCAGAAGGCAAGTGCAAGCACGTACAGAGGCGTTAGGCTAGCTGTATACTCTTTGAGTTTGTATTATATAATTTATAAACAATATATAATTAAGTAATGCCATTAATATCAATATACAGTAGTTTGATATTATTGGCACATCTTAAAAATAGAGGGCACAGAGTGAGCTGCTGTGTGGAAAGTGCATAATCCAATTTGTTCCAAACATGAAAAATGATTTATATTAAGGGTCTCAAAATAATACGTATGTCTATAGGTGCTTACTTTCTATATTAAAATGAAATGCTTAAATTTGAATTCACCATGTTTTAGCTTTAATGTAAACTTAAAAATGTCCAAATACTTAGGACCCCCTTCTTTCAGTTATACACTACTACTAATCAAATGTTTTACAACATTGTGCAGTTTTAACATCCTGTTTGTTTTTATACTTTAGATGCCTAACAACAACGAGGGAAAGCTGAGAAAAAGGAGGCGTCAGAAATCATCTTTGCTGTGACAGTGCAGAAATGGCTCCGTTGTGGTCCTGAATGGCTTGGGGGCATTGCCTTGTGGTGGAAAGCCCTGAGTTCATCAGACTATCCATTTAATGAGGAGTAAAGACATCTTTTTCGAATCAGAAAAGTGGTTTCAATCCGTGTAAAGCTTCAAGTCCTAAACAGCAAACTGGTAATGTTTCAGTCTGTAGTATTTCAGTGTTTCTGCCTTTGATGGCGAGTTTTCATTTGTATTTACTTCTACTTTGCAGATGCAGTGTGCATTTGTTAGGCCTATATGTTGTCAGTTTTAGAAGCTCTTCTCCTGGCATTTGCTTTATAAATTCAGAATTAACTGCTCCATGTAATTAAGTCACTTTGTCATTCATTTGATCATATTCTGTATGCAAATTGTATTTTAAGCTCTGTCTCCCAGTTTCACAAGGCTAGTCCCAGACTAAAATGCATGTTTGAGCTGTCAACAACCAGGGCAGGCTCATTACAGACTGTGTCACAACCCAGTGCCTGCAGTCAGCACAAGGCAGCTACCAGTCAGCTCACTCCAGGTTTCAGGCACCAACTTATAAGCCCACATCTCAACTGGCCCACATTGGGTAATTAGTTTCCCACAGGGTTTAACATTCAAATTAGAAGTAAATAAATAAATCAGACACATTATTGGAGAGGATTTATTAAAACATTAAACAAATACACTGAGTACAAAGTGAAATGGTAGTTCACCTATCTTTTTTCCATATTCTTATCTCTGCAGAACAACAATACTGTTTACAGTTTTTCTCACAGCTGTTTAGAAACCAAGACAAAGATCCCTCTGGTACAAAGTAATCTGAAGACATCTCACATGCTGTGCGTTCATTGCAACAAAGGTGTCTTGACCAGGGTCTTTTAGTAGCTTTTGAAGCCTAGTGTGTACTTGAATGAAAAGACTTCTAATATTAGACTGAAGCTTTTTAAATACTTCATACATTCATTGTGGCTTCAGTTTGACTGCATTTAAATGGAGCTTAATGTCAATATCAATACTGTGATAAAAAATACAAATTAAATGATGTAAACTCATCACACAGGATTAAAACAAAATTTAATTTCACAACACATTTTATGCTGCTGGCTCTCTCTGTATAACCTTGGATTTAAGGTCCCTTGACTCTTGAGGCTGTCTTTGTTTCATTGAAATCATTTGAGGTTTTTTTTTTTCTTCCTAGAGTAAGTGTGTGTGTGTGTGAACCTCTAACTGCGTTTTATTTTTCCACATTCATAGTTTACACAAAAATGATCATCTTGAACCCCTTAAAGATGAAACCACTGCAAAAAGAAGCTATGATCACGTTTACGGTCAGCCATGAGATTTTAGTGCCATTTACATTGACGCTGAGATGCAGAAAACAAACAAAATACTTAATCTACATTAATTAACATGACTTATACCACAGACTGAAACTTAGTTTACAAGTTAGGTTTCTACTGTGTTTGAAATGGCCCATTGGAGGTGCCGTCTCTGTGGTCACATCTGATCTCCATATAAAGTGCGCTGCTTAAAAACACAGTTACACAAGGCATATTATTTCAAATTGAAACAAAAACAATCCATATCCACACCACTTATGGCACCAGAACTATCATGTCAATACTATCCATAAGCTTGGCCTAGTAAAAACCGACACACTTAGGGTCCAAGTTTTCAGCAATTCACAAAATGTCAAGCAAAATGCATCTGACAATAAAATGATGTGATAATAATACAAAATGTGGAGAATTAAGTTTTTAAATTATAAGCATCTGAATGTGAGGAATTCAGGAACATGGTAAAAACAATGCATAAATATCCCTGTGGAGCGGAATTCCAGAAATGAAAAACAGAATAATCCCAGACATGCTGTTGATTGTATGAATATAGTATAATA
Organism: Barbus barbus; assembly: GCF_936440315.1. NCBI lineage: Eukaryota > Metazoa > Chordata > Actinopteri > Cypriniformes > Cyprinidae > Barbus > Barbus barbus. The sequence continues at coordinate 10,231,216 of NC_136715.1, read as the reverse complement.
ATAGTATAATATAATTTTGGCTTGTCCCTCACTTTGTAAAATCAAACAAAATGTCTTTACAAAAATGCATTGTACCAGAAATGTGAAACTTGTTTTGTGTTGAAGCACCTACATGACTTATTCAGCTAAAAGTAAAGATTGAAAAAGTTAAAATGAAATTAAATTAAATCGAATTTATATAAAACAAATGAATATACAAAATTGTGAGATTGTAATGTGTTACCAAAAATTCCAGGCTTATAAAATTATGATTTTATTATGATAAAATCATGTTAAAAGCCTGTACAGTTAACCCATATATTTTCATTGCAAATGAATTACTGTAAATGCATTTTGTTTTGTTTTTTTACAAAGCGAGGGACATATCAAAATAATGTCTCAACATTAATAATTCAACAGCTTGCCAGATGATGTGAATAGAGTTCACGTTGCAAATTAAACATTCCATTTAAGATTTTCAAAGTATCAGCTCATAGATCATGAAACATTCCATTTGCCATTGATTTAATACTGCTCTATCCTTTAAAGGTGCAATCTGACATTTTTGTTTAGCAAGTACGAGGCAGCCCAACTCTATGTAAATAAGCTTTTCCTTAGGCTCCTGCTAATTTTAAGTGTACACTGTTTTAAACGAGTTTCAAAACTTTTTTTCAAAATTAAAAAAAAAAAAAAAGAAATATACTGAGAGCACCTTTTAACCTACATGGTCAACACTCTTTTTCTTTTTAAAGGGGAATGTCAACTAAAAAAACAATCCAGCACAATTCAAAAAGCAAACATTAGTGGTGACATATTGTAAAATCATCTGATGTTTTGCAGAGAAAATGACAGTCATTGCACTATTCTGTGTTTAGATGCACTACACAGCAATAACCTCCAGAGGCAGCAACAATACGCAATCCATGAGCAGAGCCAGGAGTAAAGCACAGGCTGTAGAGGTGGGACGTCCGGTCCTTGAACTGGCCGGGAACTAGTAGCACCTCCAGATGGCTCAACATTAGCAGAGATGAAAATGTCCTTCATGGCCATCAAGAAAAACAAGCCATGATGTAAAAATAATTATTGTAATTAAAAAAAAAAAAAACTCAAGAGGACTGTCAGAACTATGGTGCCCTCTTCGTAAGCGTCCTTAGTCTCTCCTTAATCGATCAAGACTTTCATATCGCAGAAGTTGAAAAAGAATGAAAGAGAAACTGAACTCTACTGAATAAAACTTACAGGCGCGTACAAGTACAGATTCTGAAAGACAAAAGTGCAACTGATAAGGTTTGCTGTTTAATATTCATAGTTTGGAGGAGTTCTCCATGGTTTTGTCTGTAGGTATTGTACAGAAAGAGGAGGGAACGGCTGCGTGTTAGTCCTCAATGCATATAACATCGCTAGGCTTGCCTGATTTTAAATCAGGGGTGGCCACATCTCGCAGAGCATCACTGGACTTCTTCTCCAGGAGGCTGGATGGGGCTGGAGGTCCGTTTGAGGACACTAAGAAGAAGAAAACAGCAGCATTATATTTCTATATATTAAACCTATTTAATTATTTTCTCAGTCAGGTAAGTCTTATTCTCAGCCTGCCTGCACACAGTGTTATATTACTATTATTGTTATACTATTATAGAATGTATCCATATTTTGATTTAGCTTTTTTTTCTTGATATTTCAGTTTTAGTAATTTCGTTATGTGCTTGTCAACTTTATTTCTACATAGCTTTAATTAATTTTATTTTAGTTTTAGTACTTTAACTTAAACATTTATTTCAGTTTGTTCTTTTTATTTAATTCCAGTAGTTTTCATTTTAGTTTTAGTTAACAATAACTAAAAAAAAACCTAATCACTGAATTTGCCAAAGTTCACTTGGTAGTAAACTAGATATTGATGTAGATGTCTATGCTCTAGTTTATTGTTGGTATCATCTGCTTCAGAAAAACCAGCTACTTCTTCAGCAGAACACAGATCAAAGATATTCAGAAAAAATATTTTGAAAATTGTATGGGCATTTGTTCAGAAGTCAAGTTTGGAATGACATGAGGATAAGTAAAGGCCCGTTCACACCAATGAAGTCCATGCAACAACGAACAAAAACAACACAAAGGAATGACATCACTGGAATCACTTTCAAAACAATTTTTTCAATCAGAGTCAATCAGAGCTTGAGAATTTAAAGCAGCAGACAACATAATGCAGCACATACTTATAACAAACAGTACATTATCGTGCTTTGGTGTGGATGCTGATATAGTGATCACTACAGTTATCGTCTTGGCCTTAAATGATGGCAGAATGTTAAATTTTAAGTGAACTGTTCCTTGAACCAGATCACTAGGTTTTTTATTACTATGTGCTCTTCATTTCAAGGCTAATGTAGGCCACTAACCGCTGATGTACGGCCCCAGGGGCATCTGGCTGTAGTTCACCATCGCAGTGCCTCCAGGTCCACGGAAGCCACCGGCGAAACCGCTATTATACATCTGAGAACAGCTGAAAGAGCCCTGAGGGAAAGGCTGAGGGGAGATGAAACAGAACATTCTTATATGAAGGTTCATCCACATGAGGCCCATCTATTATTCATCTTATATGGATTACACATTTGGCAAAACACATGTCACGCTGACCTGCTGAGGTGGCGGCTCGTTCCCCCGGCTGGTGAGTCTGCTAAGGATGCCCCGCTCTGACATCTGGAGCCGGGCGGACACAGGTGGGACCCGCGAAAGCATGGAGGGCAACCGCGTCACATCAGCCTTCATATCGCTTAACAGCTCCTCCAGCTGATTCAACACTGAAACAACACCAGTGAACGTCAAAGAAAAAAGTTTGTTTTGTTTTGAAAGAAATTAATATTCACTTTGCTAAAAGTATACTTGAAGTATTCATTATTGCTAAAAGTATTCATTATTCAACTAGTGTCACATGGGGTTTGGGTTTGATTCTTGTTTAGGTCTTCTGGTCTTTTATTTTGATATTTTGCCTTGTTTCATGTTCCTGTCATGTGCTCCTTGCCCCTCATGTGATCATGTCATGTGCTACTCTTGTCTGTGTGTCATGTTGTGATTGGTTGCTTTAGTCATATACCTTGTTTCCCATTGGTTGGTTTGTGTCATGTGACCCTTTTTGTTTGGTATTTATAGCCCTCATGCAGCCGTTAGGCTTGTTCCGACTTCATGCGGCACCGTAAAGATCGGCTGCCGACTGACAAAAGCAATGCATTCTGGTTAGAACATTTGTCCGACTTTGATCGGCGCTGCAGCCGCCTTACGATCACATGTGTCATCAAAGTACTGCGAGAGCAAAACGAGACCAGCCACCAAGGTCAGGAGCTGCAGTTGCTCAAAATCGGCTGCAAGAGCCTTGATGACGAGACACTTTGTTCTCATTGGTTAGATTCTGTGATGACAAGCACGAAGTGTGTTGCGTATTTATTCTAACAATTCAATTCCAATAATGCTCACAAATCTGTTTTTATAACAGTAAAAGCTTTTTCAGTGTAGTCGCACTGTTATCTTGAGTCATTTTTATCAAAAACACTGATAAAAGCATAAACTATATACAAAAATATCATATGAAACATACTGCAGTAAAAGTACAATATTATGCTTTGGAACGTTATGAAAAAGTTTTCTAAAGAAAAACACTATGATAAAGTACTGACACCTGAAAAGTACTTTTACAGCAGAGTAAAAATACTTCACTACTGTCTGCCTCTGCCAGCTGGCGGTAGGCTAGTGTAGTTCACCTCGAACAAGCCTTTTGTCTCTTGTCGTGTATTTGATGTATCAACCTCTGTTTGGTGAGTTGTTTCATGTCTGTAGTCAAGTCAAGTCTTTGTGTTTGGTTTGGATTTTGGATTTCACACTGTATAATAAAGCTACAGTTGGATTCATCTACAACTTGCCGTTCAGTGGACTAAGTAACAAAAGTAAGTATTATGCGTTTGTTTTCCAAATTGCCTTTCTGAAAGAGCTTCTTGGGACTCTGTAAGGCTAATTGCTGAAGCTATCATTGTCTCTGCCTGTTTTCACTGATGCTGCCTTCAAGTGCTATCTGAATGATCGTGAATAGGAATGTGGTAGTTAAAGATCAGAAGTGGGACTTTTAAAGTTTGTGATAGCATGAGACCAGCTATGTTGTTATTTTTATCCCACCGTGCTCCCCATCTATGTAATTCATAAACGCAAATTTATTATGCACAGTATAATCAGATGACTGACTCTGAAACAGAGGGTGCGTCTCAATCAGCTCCCTTGTTCAGTAGTCAGGGCACTGATCAGGGAGTCGGCCATTTTAAGGGCAGTCTCAATCGGAACATTTTTCCAGTGCACTGGAACATTCGCTCTCGGAAAAATCCCACAATGCACCGCAAAAACTAGGGAGCATCGACGCTCGCTATGCTCCCTTACCAGAAATAACGTCACATTTCTGAAGCGTGAAACATAAACCACACGAGTCAACTCGATAAATATAATGATACACGAAGATTTGAAAAGACAAACCGTTTTTTTTCAACATAATTCGTCTATTTCAATATAAACACACATCGCTAGACAGGTAATGATCACATTTATTTAACATTTATAATTGAAATTCGGCTGAAAAGTTGTAAGAACATGTAACAGAACAATGTGTTTAAAGAGAATAAAAAAATTATATCAAAAAGAGATCTGTCCTGTCTGTTGTTTATTAATTCAAGCGGTGACGTTCTACTATGTTGTCCGTTGACTTTGTACGTAATAATGTCACTGGAATTCGAGTGATCACTGTCCCAACGTGCAGTGAGTCAGGGAACTTACCAGTGACCGAATTTGTGTACACAATCTACTAATTCACGAGCTCGGGAGCTAGGGAGCTGATTGAGACGCACCCAGAGTATGTTTTCTGTAAAGATAACAGGCTTGTACTAATCGTGGAATGTTTATTTGCAAAGGCTAGCACTGCTAATGCAGGAGCTTGAGCTAAGCTCCGCCCTTTTCTCCGGGAGCAACAGCTCATTCGCATTTAAAGCAACATACTCAAAATCAGCGCGTTTTGACTCATACCCTAAAAGTGGCACTTTTAACAAGTTATAAAAACTTATCTGTGGGGTATATTGAGCTAAAACTTCACATACACACTCTGGGGACATCAGAGATTTATTTTACATCTTGTAAAAAGGGACATAATAGGTCCCCTTTAAAAAAAACTTTCTTTTTTAAAACTATCCTGGAAAAAAATGCATCACATTAAGCAGCACAGCATAATAATATTGATAATAATAATAATAATAATAAATGTTTCTTTAGCAGCAAATCAGCATATTAAAATGATGAAGGCTCATGTGACATTGAAGACTGAATAAAGGCAACTCACAGGAATTAATTACATTAAAATATATTATGACAAAAACTGTTTTTTAAACTGTATTACTATTTCACTATATTGTTGTTTTTACTAATAATTTTGATCAAATAAATCCAACCTTGGTGAGCATAAGAGAATTAACAAATTGTTTGAACAGTAATTAATATTTAATTTATGTTCAGTTGATGAAGCTATTGTTATTAACAGCAAGCAATATGGGGCAGTTCCAAGCATCCGGGTGTTTATTATATTTTTAGAAAATGACCTTTGTGCAGCACAGCATTGGCTGGCTTGTTACCAGCCAGTGACTCTTTGGAGAGGTGTTGATGGGACTCAGCCAGGCACTCCACCTCTGCGAAACGTGTGTTGAGGGCCATGGCGGGGTGACTGGGATCCTGAGTCATATTCAGGTATGCCGCACGCCGAAGCTGCTCCTCAATTACCAAAGCCTGTTCCAGGAGCTAAAATGTGAATAAAGAATGTGTGAATATAAAAGATTATTTTGAATGAATTAAAATAAAACACACAATAACTTGTACCTTAAAACGTCTGGCAAGAAATTTATTCTTCATTTCTAAGTAGTTCCCTTTGTGCATTTCAGTCTTGAAAGGCTCATTGAGGATGGCGTACCGTGGATCGTTCTGAATGTCCTGCCAGCGGGCATAGCCATGTCTAAGAGCACCTGGTTAAGGATTTGCTTCATATACTGGAAATGCATTACCCACAATTACAATGAAGCACACAACCCGAAGTGTCGAAGATCTTGTAGTGGAAAACAGCACTTTAAACAATAAGTTGAGTGAACTATTTTTGAATACACTATGTATGTATATATATATATATATATATATATATATATATATATATATATATATATATATATATATATACACACACACACACACTATATTGCCAAAAGTATTGGGTCACCATCTTCTAATGAACATGTTTGACTACTTTAGTCATTTCTATGAGTACAAATTTTAATGTTTAAACATATTATGTTATTCTATGTAATTGTGTTCTTCTAATTTTAAAACAACAGTTTGAACAGGACCCTTTTCTATTCTAACATGACAGTGCCTCTGTGTATAAGGCATGGTTCAAAAAGACATGATTGATTCAGTCAGTGTGGAAGAACTTGACTGGTCTGCAGAAAGTCAAGTCCTGATCCCAGCTGAACCCCTCTGGTGTGACTTTAAATGCAGATCTTGAGCCAAAAACTCATCACCAAACACCAATAGAAGGTGGTGACCCAATACTTTTGGCAATATAGTCTATATATACAGTGGTGGATAAAATGATTAGAACACTAGTATGCACTACTCACTATTATTTAAAAGTTTGGGGTCAGTAATTATTTTTTTTAATAATAAAAAAATGAATACTTTTATTCCATTTATTCACTTTTATTTATGCATTGAGCCGATCAAAAAAGTCAAGACATTTATAATGTTACAAAATATTTCTATTTCAAATAAATGCTGTCCTTTAGAACCTTCTATTCAACAAAGAATCACTTCATAACCAATTAAAATTTTTGGTCTCCTTGTAATTCTCCATTCTATTTATTCACATTCACATCACAATCATTTATGTTCATAACTTCATAAAAGTCCTAAAGAAAAAAAGAAACCAAAAGAAAAGAAAAGAACAAAAACAACAATTTTTTTTTTTTTTTTAGATTATTAAAGGAATAATAAGACAGCTCAAATGCACAATGGAAGGAACAGTGAGGATACGTTACAATGCCAGCTAGCAGCCAGTAGTCATGGCGACGGTGCCAGATGTCGTACATTTTTCCAGATGACACAGCTGCGCGTTCCTCATTCTGCCACAGCGTGTGTAATTCTGAACACACATAAACACTCATGCATATCCATGCATTCTTTATCTCTCCTATCATTCACCAGAATTTTTAATCTGCTGTCCATGATAAAATACGTGACCAATGTGTTGACTCCCGTTGAAGCGAGACAGCAAATCAGAACAACGTCAATGAGACTACAACTCACCTGTGAATCCTCCATCTGCGATGTTAAACATGAAACGAATCTTGATGCTGTTCTTGTCATCTCTGTGGCTCTCATCCACGTCGTCCCTCATGTCTTTCTCTCCATTCAGTTGGTTCTCAGGGGGGTCTTCAGATTTTAAATCATCAGGAATGGCTGCAGAAACTACATAGTTTGACAAAGAAGAGGGGTTGGTCCTGTACTTTCCATCAATAGGGTACAAATTGATCAGTTCATTTTTTAAGCCTCAAGGTTTAGATCTTTTTATTATTAAACGGACAGAAATCTAATTCCAATAATTACACAAATTTTAGCATTGACAACATTGAGCTTTCATTTATGGGAACAATAAATTTATCAATAAAACAACAACTTTATTTAATTGTATCATTAATTTTAATTTATTTTCTAAATGTTGTCTATTTAATTTGGATGTCTGTTTAATTTTTAATGCTAGAAAAAAATAAAAATAAAATAATCTAAACTTAAATATTCTTTGGTAACAGGGATTCTCTACAGAAAATGAATAAAACAAAACATTTAACAAACAACATTTTCTGAAGTTTGAGCACGTCCTTTTACTGACATTTACATTTTTTGAAGAAAAAAAAAAAAGATTTAAGCCCAGTTATTTACCCATTTAGTGGAAAGTGTGTTTTTTAAAGCTGCAGTTCGTAACTTATGGTGCTCTAGCAGTTAATAAACTTCTAGAGAACTGCGTGCGTCTTGCAGAAGAACATTGTAGCCGGAGCTACTTCTCTCTGTCTATGTCTATGACGAATCACGCAGGTACTGGGCTACTCCGCAGCGGTACCTACCCGAACCAGTCGAAAATAGTCAGAATATAGCCACTTTTTATAGGTGTATCTAGACAAGCCAAAACATGGTTTGGAAAATGGATTCATGGTGTCCTCGCTTATATACATTTTGTAAATTGTGAACACAAAAAGTTACGGACTGCAGCTTTAAGGTGCCAATTTGAAGATATAATGGCTCTGGAATCTCGACCACTCCTTTTATTGTGTTTCTGGAAGTATAATAAACAAATACCACAAATACTGACCTGGTTTTTGCTCCTTATCATCTATTTTTGCTGGGCTGGGTTTATTTTCCCTTCTCTCCGGGGAAGTTTCTTTCCCTTTACCACAGTCTTGAATAAACAAAATATTTTAATATTTTGTTTATTGAGAGAAATGTTTTATAGAATCATTATACGCATGGTCTAGAACCCTCACCTAAAGGTGTCTGATTGGCTGACTGCTCACTAGGTTTATTGGGCGGCTGTGCATGATTGGATGATGGCTCTGAATGGACAAGATTAGTGTCATTCTTCTCGCTCTCTTCCATTCCTTTTCCTTCTGGACTTCCGCTTTTTGGTTCTTCTCCCTCCCTGAATTTCTCTGGTGCAGCGGTGGGTTCTGACATAACTGGCTGCTGTAAGAAGATAGAGATTTTAATTAAGACAAGAGAAATAAAAAACAGAAAAAAAGATATTTCTGGATGACTTCAGTCTGACCTCAGGGTCCAGCGATTTGGTACTCTCTGGTTCTGTAATCTCTTTGTCTTCTTGAGAACCGGACACTGACTCTGTCTTTTCTGTAAAAACAAATGCTACTGTCTAGTTAACCACAAACAACCAGCATTTCATTGAGTAGTGCACACACACACACACACACACACACACGGGCTGGGTTTTGGGACAAACTTCATGATTCAATTTGCTTTTGATTTCCAAGTTTGCGATTCAATTTGGATACGATTCAATATCAATTATTTTGGATATACTGTATATCAGGTACAGTATATGGCAAATTTTCTCAAGGGAAAAAAAAACTAATGCTGTAAAATATATACGAGTCAGGTTGTAATACTAACTTTACAATTACATAATTATATTTCTACTCCAATTTGTGTTTTGAAACAAACATTTAAATGGCAGCTGTCATAAAAAAACTTGACAAATTTATACAATAAATATTGAAAAACAGTAAAAATTATAATGAATATGTCATGGTGCATATATTCAGTAAAATTAGGTAAATGTGACGTTACGTGACATTCTATTGTTTACAAGCTGATATTGACTTCTTTCCACGGTTGAAACACTGATTGAGCGACAGATTTTATTGTTGGAACACTGTAAAACAAATCTGAGACTTTGTTTCATATAAAAAGTAACAAAACACAAAGCTTACTGTGATTTATTGGATTTGAGGCACGCTACAATGTTCCGTTCATTAACTGAAAACAGGCTTGACTAATAAATTTTTGGGATCTATATTGTTTCGTAAAAATTAGAATTGATTAAAAATTAGAATTTTTTTTTTTACCCAGCCCTGACACACACACACACACACACACACACATTGGTATTGGTGGTTTACAGAACTCTCCATAGGTGTAATAGTTGTTATACTGTACAAACTGTATTTTCTATCGCCTTACACCAACCGTTCACCTGGACCTACCCTTTAGAGAAAACGTTGTGCATTTTTAGATTTTCATAAAAACAAAAAAACTAAACTCCATGTTTTCTAAGCCTTTTGAATTACAGTACAGGGACATAGGCAGTGTCCTCTTAAACCACCTTCACATTGTAATACCTCTATCATACCCATGTCATTATAAAAATTTGTGTCCTCATAAACCACCCAAACCAGTGCACACTTTCACAAACCTGAAGGAACAGGTGTGCTGGGTTGAGTTGGAACCGGACTGGCAGGAACAGGCGTATTGGGGTCCGATGAGACACTTTCAGTGTTTAAGATTTGAAGTTTCTTCAGCTCCAATCCCACAGGAATCAAATCTGGTGTACTAAACTTACCATTCACATGCTCAAACTCCTGAACCTATATACACACATTCAAATTTCAGTAGAGTGTTTTGTGTCAAATTTAATCAAATTTAAACTGCTATTTTATTATTTTATATTTATTATTTTATACAAAATAAGTTTAAATGCTCAATTAAGTACATAATGCCATAGAATGTTAAAGTACATAATTTTAATTAATCATAAATAAACAAATCAACGTCAAATTAGATATTTATATCCATCAAGTTAAAAACCAGGAAAAATGCAGGAAGTAGTTCATCACCTTCTTGCGGACCAGAGACATGACACCGATCCGGGTGAGAACATGTTGGCGGGATAGGCCTTCCCTTGGGACTCCATCTGCAAATGTCTCTGCTCCATCTGCCCCTGGCTCACACAGGTGCCTCATGAACAGAGATACATAAGCCCTGAAAAACAAACAATAAATGAAAATGTAAAACCAATATTATATATATATATATATATATATATATATATATATATATATATATCGCTCCGAGGTCCCAATTTAAATTAAATGATTTGCGTTATGCACTTTGAAGTTCTGTTCTGAATCAAATGATTCGCAATACGCGATCCGATTGGAGCGCTTCGAATCATTTTGCGACTCAATGGTTTAACTGATTCGGAGTTTCAAAAAGCTCCGTTGACAGCTACTGTGTTCTTTGCTCGCTTTCTCTATATAATTTATTCATTGCTTGAATAACCGTGGAAATTAAATCATTACAAATAATAGGCCTAACTTACAATGTTTTTAATAGATTGTGATCATGATAAAGACAGTTTCCGTCGTATTAAAAACATTTCATGACATCACACTCATGGTAGCCTAGTTGCCTAAAAAGACGGGTTTATGATGTGCGTTATTAACAGATTACACTAACATTAGGTTACTTAAGCTATAGCCCCCTTATCTTCCACCTATGGAGAGAGAAAAACGTTTTCAAAAGCATCCTCCCTCTGCCTTTTTCACAAATCGCACCCTGTGTATGTGTGTATGTATATATATATATATATATATATATATATATATATACACACACACACACACACACACATACACTAACTATAACAGAGAAACACACATACCTGAACTCCTTCTCACTTTTTCCTCTCAGGTCACGGACCAGCCAGTGAGAGTTGAAGGCATCTTGTGGGGGCATACCCCAGCGCATAATCGCATTCAGGAAGGCTTTCCGCTGCCGGGCGTTAAATCCCAAAACCTGAAATCCCAAAGGTAAATAGCCAAAGCTTCACCTGAAGCAAGGAATTACACACAAACTCTCTCTTTTTACAATATTGCAAGAAGATTTACCTCTATGTTTCCACTAACTCTAGCCAGCAACGGTGGCAATGGTTTGTCCCGATCGCTCTTCAACTGTCTGCGAGATTGTCTGCGTCCTCCTGGAGGTGTGTACCAAGTACGATGAAAGTCAGTAAAAAATGTTTATGTTTTTGAAAGAAGTCTCTTATGCTCATCAAGGCTACTCTTATTTAATAAAAATGTCAAATATAATGTGAAATAAATTCAAAATAACTGGTCCATTTTAGTTTTAGTTTTAGTCATTACTCCAGTCTTCAGTGTCAAATGATCCTTCAGAAATCATTATAATATTGCTGATTTATTGCTCTAGAAACATTTATTTTTTTAATTGATATATTTTATAACTTTATAAATTGAATGCATCCTTGCTGAATATAAGTACAGTATCTCACAGAAGTGAATACATCTCTCACATTTTTGTAAATATTTTATTATATTTTTCATGTGACAACACAGAAGAAATGACACTTTGCTACAATGCAAAGTAGTGAGTGTACAGCTTGTATAACAGTGTAAATTTGCTGTCCCCTCAAAATAACTCAACACACAGCCATTAATGTCTAAACCGCTGGCCACAAAAGTGAGTACACCCCTAAGTGAAAATGTCCAAATTGGGCCCAAAGTGTCAATATTTTGAGTGGCCACCATTATTTTGCAGCACTGCCTTAACCCTCTTGGGCATGCTCATGCTCTGCTTCAGTATGTCACAGTACATGTTGGCATTCATGCTTCCCTCAATGAACTGTAGCTCCCCAGTGCCGGTAGCACTCATGCATCCCCAGACAATGACACTCCCACCACCATGCTTGACTGTAGGCAAGACACACTTGTTTTTGTACTCCTCACCTGGTTGCCGCCACACACGCTTGACACCATCTGAACCAAACAAGTTTATCTTGGTCTCATCAGACCACAGGACATGGTTCCAGTAATCCATGTCCTTAGTCTGCTTGTCTTCAGCAAACTGTTTGCGGGCTTTCTTTTGCATCATTTTTAGAAGAAGCTTCCTTCTGGGTCGACAGCCGTGCAGACCAATTTGATGCAGTGTGCGGCCTATGGCCTGAACACTGACAGGCTGACCCCCCACCCCTTCAACCCCTGCAGCAATGCTGGCAGTACTCATACGTCTATTTCCCAAACACAACCTCTGGATATGACGCTGAGCATGTGCACTAAACTTTTTTGGTCGACCATGGCGAGGCCTGTTCTGAGTAGAACCTGTCCTGTTAAACCGCTGTATGGTCTTGGCCACTGTGATGCAGCTCAGTTTCAGGGTCTTGGCAATCTTCTTATAGCCTACGCCATCTTTATGTAGAGCAACAATTCTTTTTTTCAGATCCTCAGAGTTCTTTGCCATGAGGTGCCATGTTGAACTTCCAATGACCAGTGTGAGAGAGTGAGAGCAATAACACCAAATTTAACACACCTGCTCCCCATTCACACCTGAGACTTTGTAACACTAACGAGTCACATGACACCGGAGAGAGAAAATGGCTAATTGGGCCCACCAGCTCCGTGATGTTGTCATGGAGGAGTGGAAGAGGACTCCAGTGGCAACCTGTGAAGCTCCGGTGAGCTCCATGCCCAAGAGGGTTAAGGCAGTGCTGGAAAATAATGGTGGCCACACAAAATGTGGACATTTTCACTTAGGGGTGTACTCACTTTTGTGGCCAGCGGTTTAGACATTAATGGCTGTGTGTTGAGTTATTTTGAGGGGACAGCAAATTTACACTGTTGTACAAGCTGTACACTCACTACATTTACATTGTAGCAAAGTGTCATTTCTTCAGTGTTGTCACATGAAAAGATATAATAAAATATTTACAAAAATGTGAGGGTGTACTCACTTCTGTGAGATACTATATATATTTCTTTCAGAGAATAAAAATCATACTGACACAATCATTAGTGTGTGTGTGTGTGTGTGTGTATGTTTATACATATATAATGATGTCTACCTTCAGGACGTTCCTCAAAATCTTCATCCTCATCCTCAGACCCGACGGAGTACTCAGATTGATTATCTGAAAGATTATCCTGCCACTCTGAGAACAGGATTGAGATGGAATGTTTGTAAACTCATATACATAGTTCTATGCTACATTACAGCACAGTCATCATCTGAGTTTGGGTACCTTGGTCCTCCTGAGAGGCGTCATTATAGTTGACCTGTTTGCGGATGCGTTTTCCTTTGCCCAGGTTCCGGGCTAAATTCTCCTGCTGCTGCTCGTAATGGTGCCTCAAGAGCTTCTCCCAGTAGTCTGGATCAACATTCTCTTCCTGTTTAATAATCTCCCTCTGGACCTCTTCCTGCAAGAGCACACATACACACACACACACACACACAAATGCAGATTATATACACTGCCCTCCAAAAGTTTGGAAACACCCATGGCAAAGTGTGGTTTTGGCTTCACCTTCCAACAAGACAATGACCCCAAGTACACTTCCAAGCTGTGCAAATCCTATTTGGAGAGGAAACAGTCAGCTGGCATCATGTCTGTCATGGAATGGCCTCCCCAATCACCTGACCTCAACCCAATTGAGCTACTGTACTATGGGAGGAACTGGACCGTGATGTCCGTAAGAAGTGTCCAACCAGTGTGAATCATCTGTGGGCAATCCTTCAGGAGGCTTGGAGTAATATATCAAGTCAATGTTTGAATAAACTGACAGCTCGGATGCCCAGATTATGCAGAGCTGTAATAGCTGCTAAAGGTGGATAATTTGATGAATCGAAAATTTAATTTTTTTCTATGTATAAACTGTTTATGTAATAAAATATGTTTTCGTAGTTTGTGTTGTCCCTTATCAGTACAAAATTATCACAAATTAAAAAGGATTCATGCTAATATTGTCCAAAACTCCACTTTTGTTCCAACACAGACAGATACCTTACAAAATGGACTGTGGTGGTACAATGGTACAGATATGGTATCAGATGATTCACAGTACACTGATATTGTACTAAATGATTACAATATGCATATGGTATTCCAAGGTACTTCAAAGCATACTATGCATACAAATTCACACAAATCCTCAAAATTTGACCTTTCGGACTTAATGTCTGTCAATCTGCTATAGCTAAAATCTGATCAGTTTGTTCTGACAGCTGTGCATCTACATGGGTTTCTATAGTAAAGATGTAAGCATCAGCAAAAACCCAGGAGATTTTCTCATACTGAGAGTCGCTGTCAGTGTGAAATGAGGATAGAAAACTAGAAATTTAGCTTTTGCCCATGTCTATAATGACATCTCCCTTCAGCCTCATAAGAGAACAAGCGACATTCACATAGTGACAATAAAGAAAAAGAGAGTGAAAATGAACACATTCGAACACAGCTCCAAATGTTGTGTACTTTGTATGACATGACATATACCGCTCAAAAGTTTGAGTCAATAAGATTTTGAAATGTTGTTGAAAATATAGGTTATATCTATTTGATAAAATACACAAAAATACAGTAAAATTGTGAAATATTATTACAACTTGACATTTTTATATATTTAAAATGTAATTTATTCCTGTGATGGCAAATTGGAATTTTACTCCAGTCTTCAGTGTCACTTGATCCTTCAGAAATTATTCTTATATGGAAAGGAAAATGAAAGGAGGTGACTTGTGGCCAAGCATGGTGACCAATACTTGGAATTTGTGCTCGGAAGTTCACCCATCCAAGTGAGCAGTGACACACACACACACGAGCAGTGGGCAGCCAATGCTGCGGCACCCAGGGAGCAGTTGGGGGTTCGGTGCCTTGCTCAAGGGTCTCACCTCAGTCATAGTATCGACGGTGGAGAGCGCTGGACATTCACTCCCCCCACCGACAATCCCTGCCGGACCTGAGACTCGAACCCGCAACTTTTGGGTTATAAGCCCGACTCTCTACCATTAGGCCACAACTTTCTTCTTATAATCAAAGTTGAAAACAGTTGTGTTGCTTAATGTGGTACATTTTTTTTCCAGCACACTTTATGAACAGAAAGTTCAAATATAAATATAAATCTTCTACAACATTATAAATATATTTCCTGCCAATTTTGATTAATTCAATGCATCCTTACATAGTATTAATGTCTTTCAAAAGAAAATTGTACAGACCCCAAACTTTTGAATGGTAGTGTACGCATCAGGTCAAATTTTAATGAAAAAAAAAAAACAGGTTAAACATTGCATTGGAAGCTTTTTGTCTTTTCCGGCTTCAATCTGATTGCCTGCCTGAACAAAGCCATAGCGATGCTGCTGCTAAACACAATACTAACTCCATTAACAAACAACAGTCCAAGAAGCTTTTGTGAAAAAGCTGAAACTTGCCCAGCTATGCCTTCTTGAGCATAGAAGAGTGAAAGAAAAGGTAGTCTAAGGTATTAATTTTGAAAGGATTGACAAGCATTCATCTTTGATCCCTTGTATAATAGAAAAAGGCATGAGGAACAGACAGTAAAGCATCTGTATCTCACCTCTCCATCCTCCTCTCTCACAACATACTGAGCCACCTTGAATGAGCTCAGGTACTCGTTCATGTTCTGGATCTCTGTGTCTTCAGTGGCATCCTGGCTACGGTCCAGCAGTTTGGAAATGGCGTTATCATCATAGTGGATCACACTGCCCTCCTCTCCTTCTTTATTATCTCCTGCTGAAGAGATTTAGGACATGAACTACTGGAATCCACAAAGTGTCAAAATGTTTATCTTAAACCACTTCAGCTCACCCATCGTTCTGGCGGCTTCCACATCATCTTTAAAAAGCTCCTCAGTGCCAAACTTGAGGATGTCATCTAGTTCCTGTTTGGACATGGAGCCCGTCTTAGAGCCCAAGCCGGGACGCACCACCAGATGGGTTAGCATCATCTTTCGCTTGGCTACCTGGGTAATACGCTCCTCTACGGATGCCCGAGTTACAAAGCGATAGATCATCACCTTTTTATTTTGCCCGATACGATGTGCCCTGCTAAATGCCTGCAAAGACAAAGAGAAAAGGCAGATGAAGAGAAAGTCAAAGAAGAACACAGAAAGGAAAATAAAATCTATGATTAAATAATAGAGAGCTATAGATAAACACAGCCACGCAGTTTGTAATATAATGTCTTTCTATAACACAATGTATCACACACACACACACAAACACACACACACGTGACCCTGGACCACAAAACCAGTCTTAAATCGCTGGGGTATTTTTGTAGAAATTGCCAAAAATACATTGCGAGGGTCAAAATTATAAATTTTTCTTTTATGCCAAAAATCATTAGGACATTAAGTAAAGATCATGTTCCATGAAGATATTTTGTAAATTTCTTACCGTAAATATATCAAAACTTGTTTTGATTAGTAATATGCATTGCTAAGAACTTAATTTGGACAAATTTAAAGGCGATTTTCTCCCTCAGATTCCAGATTTTGAAATAGCTGTATCTCGGCCAAATATTTTAAATATTTTCTCGGCATATTTATTCAGCTTTCAGATGATATATAAATCTCAATTTTGAAAAATTGACACTCAAGACTGGTTTTGTGGTCCAGGGTCACATATATCAGGGATAGGCAACTTTGGTCCTGGAGGGCCGATGTCCTGCAGAGTTTAGCTCCAACCCTAATCAAATACACCTGAAGAAGCTAATCAATGTCTTCAATATCACTAGAAAGTTACAGGCAGGTGTGCTTGATTAGGGTTGGATAGTTGCCTATCCCTGACATATATGCTTCATGTTAAACAGCTTCACCCTATGGAAAAATAAACATACTAAAATGGATTTGAAATACGTTTATTTCATGCTAAGCACAACCCGAATTCCAGAAATGTTGGGATATTTTTTTAAATTTGAATAAAATGAAAACTAAAAGAATTTCAAATCACATGAGACAATATTTTTTAGATAACATATCAAATGAGAAATTTTACAATTTTATGCACAAAATTAGCTCATTTCAAATTTGATGCCTGCTATAGGATTCAAAATAGTTGGGACGGGAGCATGTTTACCCCCGGCATCCGTGATTTTAAACAAGAATGCCAAATTTGGACTCGTCTGACCATAGAACACTTTTCCACTTTGAAACAGTCCATTTTAAATGAGCCTTGGCCCACGGGACATGATGGACCATGTTTACATATGGCTTCCTTTTTGCATGATAGAACTTTAGTTGGCATCTGCAGATGGCGTGGCAGACTGTGTTTACCGACTTTACAATGCTTTCTGGAAGTATTCCTGGGTCCATTTAGCAATGAGTGATGCACTGTTGTCTGAGCCTTTGCAATCTGACGTTGAGGAACGTTGTTTTTAAAGTATTCCACAATCTTTTTACGTACTCTTTCACAGATTGGGGAGCCTCTGCCCATCTTTACTTCTGAGAGACGCTTCCTTTCTAAGACATCCCTTTTATAGCCAATCATTTTACAGACCTGATGTCAATTAACTTAATTAGTTGCTAGATGTTCTCCCAGCTGAATCTTTTCAAAATTTCTTGCTTTTTCAGCCCTTTGTTGCCCCCGTGCCAACTTTTTTTGAGACCTGCAGCAGGCATCAAATTTGAAATGAGCTCATTTAGTGGACAAAAGTGTAAAATTTCTCTGTTTAAAGATTTGTTAAAATCTCTATGTTCTATTGTGGATAAAATATTGGATCATGTGATTTGAAAGTCTTTTAGATTTCATTTTATTCAAATAAAAAATGAATACAAATGTCCCAACATTTCCGGAATTCGGGTTGTATAATAAAAATACATCTACATATTTATGTACTTAATAAAAATACCCTGCAATTGCACTTTTGGTATACTAAACTGGTATACCTAAAGTCTGCTTAATTTTGTACTTAATGCACTTACGGTACAAGTAGTGCCGAGGTCCAACTAAAGATACACTGAAGTATGTATGATTGTGCTAAAGTGGAACTATTGCAAGTATACTTTAGGTACACTTTAAATATATTGCATTTAAAGACCGTTATTATTCAAAGATCATTCAGTCCTCATCAAATATAGTGACATTAAAACACATTTTAGACTTAATATTAAGAATTGTGCATTGTGCACAAGTGGTACTCTAAAAAAGTTTATATAATTGATATAATATTTATATCAGTAAGTCCCGAGCGATATGTTAGTAAATATGTTAATAGATTTGAACTATACTTTGTATGAAACATATTTATTTTAAACGTATAACTTTTTTTTACTAGGGAAGTGTAGCTACTTTTAGTTAGTAGCTTGTAGTCCAGCTAAATACTTAAAAAAAAAAAAACACTTTAACTACTTTAAAGGGGTCATATGATGCAATTTCAAGTTTTCCTTTCTCTTTGGAGTGTTACAAGCTGTTTGTGCATAGATAAGATCCCTGAAGTTGCAAAGACTAAAGTCTCAAAACCAAAGAGATATTCTTTATCAAAGTTAAGACTCTGCTACCTCCCCCTAAAATGGCTCATTCAAACACACCCCACACGTCTATGTCACGGTGTGGAAATATTTGTGTAATGCTGCCCAAAGGTTCACGCAAAGAAAGAAGGCATGGTTTCATTAACCGCAGTTAGTGTTGCAGACCTGAAAACCTTTGAAATTATTTTGGAGAACCACTTGGGGGGGTACTTTGTGAGGAACTGCTGTGGGGCATGGACTCTTTTTGTTTCTTTTAGGTCTGCTGCTCTCTCTCTCTCCCTGTCAGTGTCCTCATCTGATGTCATGTTTTTATTTTTTTTAGCTGCAAAGCATGAACACACACACACTTTTCTGTCACCGAGCACATAACTTTACACTACTTTTTTTTGGTCTCAAACAGAGATCACGATTCTCCCACAAAACAAAATAATGTGTGACAAAATATCATTGCTGTTTTATTTAAGCCTATTTAAAAGTGTTTAATTTGAACGAAACAATGCAATCGACACAAACGTTATTTGATGTGCCAGTTAACTTTCAAAAGGTCTATTTTAATCGCTACAAAATAAACATCATAAACATCAGTGTTTATATCTGAACTATTAACTTATGAATGACTGTAATACAGAAATAATACTGTGTAGTTGAAAAGACTGTTTGTGAAGCTGTTACCCAAACATGGTAACTGTCTGCTCTGTGTCAACAGCTGCGCGAACGCAGATGTGAATTTTCCGGAAATACGTTTTTAAAGGTTTATTAGACACGAGCGAAGCTCTAGTGTAAATATATCAGCATTTATCCAAGTACGTGCACTTTTTGGACTAAAAGCCCTAATATTAGGACGCTGTTCAGTGAGTGCAGCTATATGAACACAAATAAACTGCAGCAGATCTGACTGAATATGAATGAGTGCTTTTCACAGTTCGTCTAGAATATCAATGCGATCAGGTCGACTCCAGAGGATTAAGTTATCTCAACTCAACTCAATATTTTAACTTTCCACATCCACCCCAACCCATTTACCTTAGTTGTAAGTACCGTGTGTACTGTCCTCTTTTAAGAAATCAGACGGCGGGAGTAAAAAAATTACTGTTGCTTGATTGCTTTGTGCTTTGTGCGTGCACAAAGGCGTCACCAGGTTTTTGCATAGTTTAAAGTGACAAATCGTGCCTGCGTACCTTGAGGTCAAAATGCGTGCCCACTACGCAAAATGCGTACAGGTCGGCAGGTCTGGTGTTGATGCAGCTGTGTCAGGGAGACGCTGTGTGTTTGTATGTGAAAGCAAAAGCACTTTATTTGGCCTTCCGAAACTAGATGCATTTAGGAATTATTAAGATAACTTACAACAGAACAGCAACACATTTTATGGACGACCGTTTCGTGAACCTAGGAGAGGAGGTAATTCTGACTTTGCTATGACAATCTGGTGCTTCTGAATCAGCGACTGTGTAAGTAATGGCTATTGACTGTTCAAATGCGGAATTTTGCGCGTCGTGTGTGTGTGAGAGAGAGAGAGTCACATCACAGCACGTCAGCTATCTTAATCGCGGCTTGTGTGTGTGTGTATGTGTGAGAGAGAGAGAGAGAGACAGGGTCACATCACCATGGAGTCAGCTTTCTTAATCGCGGCTTGTGTGAAAACACATACGAGCATCATCATCAGCGACTCTTTTCTCCTCTCAGGCTTGAACTGATGGTCTTTACTTTTATTTTGAAAGCTGAACCTCGCGATTATGGAAAGGGGAGTTACATTTTCAACGAGTGCTTGTGGTGTTCGGCAAATCACAATGCACTGTGCCAGTTGGCCAATCAGAGCAGAATGCGCTTGTCGGAAGGAGGGACTTTGTAAAAGCATGTCAACATATTCTGTTACACCAAATACACAAAATAATGATCTTTAAAAAAAGCATCATATGACCCCTTTAAATTATAAGTCACCGTTCAAAGTAGCTTCTCCAGCACTGGTGTTTGCATTACCTGAATATCATTGTGTGGGTTCCAGTCAGAGTCATATATGATCACTGTGTCTGCGGTTGCCAGATTGATACCCAATCCTCCAGCACGTGTAGACAGCAGAAAACAGAACTGCTGAGCCCCGGGTGCTGCACACAGGGTGACAGACAGACACAGTATGAATGAGTTAGTAAAAACTGCCTTTAACTGAAAATGTAAGGTTTACTATTGTCCTTTTGCATTACCAACACACTATTTTCCTATTTGATACTGTAAAGCTGCTTTGACACAATCTGTATTGTTAAAAGCGCTATATAAATAAAGGTGACTTGACTTCACATCACTGCGGCTTCACTGCTGGCATCCTCACCGTTAAAGCGATCGATGGCCTCCTGTCGCAGCCCCCCTGTGATGCCCCCATCAATACGCTCGTATTTATACCCCTCAAACTCCAGGAAGTCCTCTAGCAGATCTAGCATCTTTGTCATCTGAGAGAGGGATCAACAGTGCAGGATGAGACACAAACATGAGGATATCCAACAAAGGGACAAATGGCAGACTTAAACAAAATGTTAAGCAAACTCTGCTTGCAAGCTCATACTTAATTCCATCTATGCGAAATATAACAACAAGAGGGGACAGAAACACAGCTCTCCTCTTTAATCAAGCTTAAATGACTTAAACATACAACACGCCATAACATTAATATGTATGTTTATTTTCAAGCACTTAGGAAATAAAAGGGTGGTAAAATGTCTCGTCGAGACATCCTTCCTTTACCTGTGCCATTCATCAAATTAATGGATGTAGTGATTCCACAGGCAATTTAAAATGGGAGGGAAAAGAGTCTAAGGACTAAACAATAAAGCGGAGATAAATATAAGCCCCGCCTTTTCATTTGTCAACTCCATTTAAAAGATGAATGAGCTCCGCTCTTATTTTCTATTCACAGTTTACCATCTAATTAATCTCCCACTGAAATAAAGGCAAGACCACCACATATTCAAGGCTTTTTTTGTTATTCACAGGGCATTCTAAGCTCTAAAAGAGAGAATAAGTACCATACACTATACCTGAGAGAAGATGAGAACCCTGTGCCCTTCATCTTTCAGTTTTTTGAGCATCTTCTGAAGCAGGGTGAGTTTTCCTGAGGATTTCACCAGGAGGTTGCCATCATAAGAACCATTGGGTAAGACTGGAGCTTCCTGTATACATAAAAATGAAAACATACAAAAGACTTGACAAATGTTAATTAAATATGCAAGCTGTTTTATAAACTATACTGTATTATAGACCGTTCAAAATTTGGGGGTTTTACAATTAATTTTATGATGCTCACCAAGGCTGCATTTATTTGATCAAAAATACAGGAGACAATAATATTGTGAAATATTAATAATATAATTCAGAATTACAGTTTTCTCTTTCAGTTATTTATTTTTTTATATAATTTATTCCTGTGATGAATTTTCACCAGTCATTCCTCCAGTCTTCAGTGTCACATAATCCTTCAGAAATAATTCTAATATGCTTATCTGGTGCTCATTAATCATTTATTTTTTATCAATGTGTAAAAAAGATGCTTTATATTTTTGTGGAAACATTTTTCAAAATTCTTTGATGAATAGAAGATCTAAATGAACAGAATTTATTTGAAATAGAAATCTTTTGTAACTGTCACTATTCATCAGTATAATAGAAGTATTCTATTTTTTTTTTTAAATTAAGGATCCCAAACTTTTGAATGGTAATTTACTTCCAATTTTATGTTTTGTTACAAGACACCATCTGCAGCAACCGTTAAAACATCTCAGAAAACAAGAAGGGTGCCCAATATCAAAACGCTAGCATGATATTGCTATGCCGTTGTTAAGGTGGTCTATGTCTTTTAGCTGAGTAGAATATGGTTGCTTGAGTGTTTTGGGTTCAAGTAAAAAGTCCTCAGTGTCTACGATATTCTGGTTCTTAGATATGGCTCATGTCCCTCCAGTGTAAGTATGAGATTGTTTTATAATCCACCAAGTGAATTATATTAATGCAGGAAAGCACATCTCCTTAAGCCACTTCATTTGGGGTATCATTCACATCTATAACTTTGGAAAACCCTTAACTTCAAGTATAAGCAACAGAAAAAGCAGTGCTTGCCTTAGCAAGCATTATTAATAGTCAGCAGGCAATTTCTAAGAGTAAACAACTTCAAAACCACAGAACTTTTTGTCCTTGAACATGAGAATGTAAGATAAGGCCGGTATTATCCATCAAATTCACTGCAGACATAAGAAACAATACACTCTCTTAAAAAAGTCTTTAAATAGATCTTATAAAAAAGAAAATGTATTCCCATTACATGGGCTAACAATAAACCACTGCAGTGATATAAACTGTGGGCCTGCCCTCCACATTTTCTCCTCACCACTGCAGCCACTGGAAACAGGTAGGGATGGTTGCAGCATTTCTTCAAGTCCATCATGATGTTAAGAAGAGACACCTGGTTCCCTCCTCCCTTGGAATTCAATGCCTCAAAGTTACGTGTCAAAATGAACTTGTAGTATTTCCTGTGAGAGATTAAAAAAAAAAACATGAAATTATCTTGCATGGGAAAACATGAAATATGATACCGAGTCTAATAATTTAGCATTAGGAACAGAGCATTCAAGACTGACTTCTGCATTGGGCTGAGCTCTACTCGCACTATAAGCTCAGTTTTTGCCGGCATGTTCTTGAACACATCTGCCTTCAGTCTCCTGAGCATGTGTGGCCCTAGCAGGTCATGTAGTTTCTTAATCTGGTCCTCTTTCGAGATGTCCGCAAACTCCTCCAGAAAGCCCTCCAGATTACTGCTCACAACAACATTTTAATTTGGATATAAGGAGAGATAGAATTCACTTCCATCAAATCATATGAAAAACATGTTTCAATCTAAGCCCCGCAATCGCTCTGCGGGGGATCATTATTTTACGAGCGGATCTACAGTATGAATCACCAGGTGAATCATGCAGTCTGCAATCTTACTTGAAGCGCTCTGGGGTGAGAAAGTTGAGCAGGTGAAAAAGCTCTTCGAGATTGTTCTGCAAAGGGGTTCCAGTCAGGAGCAGCTTATAGTAGATTTTGTAGCCGTTCAGAATTCTGAAAAACTGAGCATTGATATATTGATTATTAAGTATAGATTTAATAAATTGATTTATTAAATCTATTAAGTAACCATGAACTTTCTATTATATTAATAATAATATTACAATATAAAGTGGGGTCAAAAGTCTGAGACAATAAAAAAATCTGATTCAAAATCTAACTGAAAATAACAAACCTGAAAATATTTATTCACTAAAATGTTACATTTTGAAATGTTCCTTATATTTCCTTCAATTTCCCAAAATTCTTATAAAATTCTAAATTCTTAAAAAATCTTCTAAATTTCTTATGTTATTATTGTGAACAAAGTACCTCAAAGAAAACATATATATAAAAATTAGGGCTGGTAATTTAACGTGTTAATTAGATTGATTAATTAATTCCGGTGAAAAATAACGCATTAAAATTGTTAATGCATTTAACGCACTTGCCCCGCCCCAGACATATGTGGGTCATCTTCCATTTCATACATGCTGATTGATGACAACTATGAGGCAGGGCAACAACTCACTGCCTGATGGAGCCTAGAGAACGTAGTTAGAATGTCCCTAAAATTCAAGATATGGGGCAAAAATTCCCCTGTTTGAGTTTTTGTCTCAAATTTATAATATCACATGAGCAATAGGCTAAGTGCAATATCACACAAGTGCAAATGTGATACTGATCTTATATAACAGTTCAGTAAGTAAAAAGTTAATATTGTTATTTTAGACACAATGTTGTCTGTTTTTCTCAATTTTGCCAACGAAAATATAAAGACAAAGCAGAACTGTTAGTCTCTTACACACAGTGGCATTACATTTCTTAATGCATGTTTGGAACGAACTGGGTGAACCATTTGGCGCATTGAACCATTGGCCATAGACACGTTGGATTTGAACCGGCGCTGCATAGATCGACCGGTCTATGACATCAAAGGACCACGAGAGCGATTCAAAAGTATAAGGAGCTGTCTGCTCTCTACAGGTACATCTCAAAAAATTTGAATATGGTGAAAAAGTTCATTTTTTCTTGTAACATTTCAAAAAGTGAAACTTTCACATATATTAGATTCATTACATGTAAAGTAAAACACTTCAAAAGTTTTTTTGTTTTAATTTTGATGATTAGAGTTTACAGCTAATGAAAGTCAAAAATCAGTATCTCAAAATATTAGAATATTTACATTTGAGTTTCAATAAATAACCATCCATACAGTATAAATTCTGGGTATCTCTTGTTCTTTGAAACCACAATAATTAGGAACACTGTTGACTTGGCAATGGTCCAGAAGATGGTCAGTGAGGGTCACAAAGAGGGTAAGTCACAGAGGGTCATTATTGAAAGGGGTGGCTGTTCACAGAGTGCTGTATCAAAGCATATTAAATGCAAAGTTGACTGGAAGGAAGAAATTGGGTAGGAAAATGTGCACAAGCAACAGGGATGACCGCAAGCTTGAGAATACTGTCAAGCAAAGCTGATTCAAACACTTGGGAGAGCTTCACAAGGAGTGGATTGAAGCTGGAGTCAGTGCATCAAGAGTCACCACGCTCAGACGTCTTCAGGAAAAGGGCTACCAAGCCACTTCTGAAACAGAAACATCGTCAGAAGCATCTCACCTGGGCTACGGAGAAAAAGAACTGGACTGTTGCTCAGTGGTCCAAAATCCTCTTTTCAGATGAAAGTAAATTGTGCATTTCATTTGGAAATCAAGGTCCCAGAGTCTGGAGGAAGAGTGGACAGACACAGAATCCATGTTGCTTGAAGTCTGTCCAGTGTGAAGTTTCCACAGTCAGTGATGATTTAGGCTGCCATGTCATCTGCTGGTGTTGGTCCACTGTGTTTTCTGAAGTCCACAGTCAAGCCATCTTCCAGGAAATGTTAGACCACTTCATGCTTCCTTCTGCTGACAAGCTTTATGAAGATCCTGATTTCCTTTTCCAGCAGGACTTGGCACCTGCCCACACTGCCAAAGGTACCAAAAGCTGGTTCAATGACCATGGTGTTACTGTGCTTGATTGGCCAGCAAACTCGCCTGACCTGAGCCCCATAGAGAATCTATGGGGTATTGTCAAGAGGAAGATGAGAGACACCAGACCCAACAATGCAGATGACCTGAAGGCCGCTATCAAAGCAACCTGGGCTTCCATTACACCTGAGCAGTGCCACAGGCTGACTGCCTCCATGCCACGCCGCATTGATGCAGTAATTCATGCAAAAGGAGGCCCAACCAAGTATTGAGTGCATAGAAATACACATACTTTTCAGAAGCCTGACATTTCTGTTTAAAATATACTTTTTTATTGATCTTATGTAATATTCTAATTTTCTGAGACACTAAATTTTGGGTTTTCATTATCTGTAAGCCATAATCATCAAAATTTCAAGCAATAAAGGCTTGAAATATTTCACTCTATGTGTAATGAATCTATACAATATATGGGTTTCACTTTCTGAAATGAGTGACAAAAAATATTGACCTTTTTCATGATATTCAAATTTTTTGAGATGTACCTGTATAGCTCTTGTGGTACACTGATGTCATACACCGATCGGTCGGATGATGATGATCTGCTTCAAGTCGAACAAGTCTAATGATTCAAAGGACCATTCATAAAGAACCATTTACTTCACTCCTGCAATGAATCAGCCATTTGAAAGAATCAAATGAATTAATTATTGACTCGATGACTTAATCATTAAGACATTTACCACCACCTACTGGCAGTTTTAGTTTATTATTTAGAGCATCATTTCATTAAAGAAATAATTTCATATTTCCATAGTAAAAATAATAAAATTCATAAAATAAATTGTTAAAGGTATAGTTCACCCACCCAGAAATTACAACTGTGTCATCATTTACTCACCCTCATGGTCCAAAAGAGTATATGTAATAAATTTTATCAAACAAAATATTTCTTGCTGAAGCTACTTTTTAGTCTGTTTGATGCTTTACACAACAATGACTTTAAATTATCTTTTGGGAGTAATTCCTCAATTAAATTTGATGTGCGATTAATTAGATTAATTAAGCGCCACATCATGTAATTAATATATATAAAATACTGTATATGTGATCCTGGACCACAAAACCAGTCATAGGGATTAATTTTTTGAAATTGAGATTTATACATTATCTGAATAAATAAATAAAGCTTTCCATTGATGTATGGTTTGTTAGGATAGGACAATATCTGGCTGAGATACAACTATTATAATCTGGAATCTGAGGATACAAAAATCTAAATATTGAGAAAATCAATGAATCATGAAGTTCTTAACAATGCATATTACTAATAAAAAATTAGGTTATGATATATTGACGGTAGGAAATTTACAAAATATCTTCATGGAACATGATCTTTACTTCATATCCTAATGATTTTTGGCATAAAAGAAAAATATAATAATATAATTTTAAATATAATAATATAAAATAAAATAATTTTGACCCATACAGTGTATATGTATTGTTGGCTATTGCTACAAATATACCCGTGCTACTTATGACTCATAAGGTGGTCCAGGGTCACATATATAAAAACAATAACATAACAAAAAAGCATATGTAATATATGTAATATATATATATATATATATATATATATATATATATGGCAGTTTATATATATATTACTTTATATATTTTTTACACATAATTGTTATTAATATGATGATATCATAAATTTTTCCTTGAATACTGTACCTTTGACTGGTTATTCTTCAGTCGGTGGGCTTCATCCACAACCAAACAGGCCCAGGTAACGGAGCCAAGTATTACCTGATCAATGGTGATCAGTTCATATGATGTCAGCAAGACATGAAACTTTATCGGTGTGTCCTTCTGTGATGAGAAACTCTGATCAGAAACAATGCACTTCTGAATGAAACCTTTCGAAAGTTAGGATGCTTTTTAAATTGTTTGGAATATTTGAAATATGTAATTCAGGTATCAGTTAAAGAATAACATAAATCAACTTTGGTTTTAATGCAAAATACTGTTTTGAATGGGACACGGAATAAGGCATCAAAATGTCTATCAGGTTAGTCCACAGCACTCTCTCACCTTCATGCGGAAAACCTTGCGACCTGATTTGACGGTGCTGTCCTCGAAGGTAAATTCATTCTCACGTATGACAGCCCTGCTGTCTTTGTCCCCTGTGTAAGTCACAACATAGAAATCCGGAGCCCACATCTCAAACTCTCTCTCCCAGTTGATGATGGTGGAGAGTGGCGCACTGACCAGGAACGGCCCTTTGGAGTGACCCTGAAACAAGCAACTCAGTTACACTCTGTTCCCTTATTCTCTCAAATGCATTTGAAAGAAAGTTCAATTGGCGCCCAGACCTCTTTGTAGAGTGAGTACAGGAACACTATTGTCTGCACAGTCTTGCCAAGCCCCATTTCATCAGCCAAGATTGTGTCGGTTCCTTGGGCCCAAGAGAATCGCAACCAGTTCAGGCCTTCCAGTTGGTATGGGTGCAAAGTTCCACCTGTGTCATCAATGTACCACGGCTGCTGTTCAAACTTGATGGTAGGCTGTGACCAATGACACATACATAGGAGAGAATGATAACTGAAAATATAACTGAAAAAGTGTAAAATCATAAAGCAAAATAAATTCAGCCATATATTAATCAAGCAAAATAGCGATTGCACTCACATCCAGAACTGGAGTGTCTGGTGGAGGTTGTCTCCTCTTTACTTGCTCTTTGAGTCTCTTTCTGAACAGCAGGGGGTGATGGCTTTCACCGAGCACCTGATCCCTGGTAAAATCAGAGTCAGTGAGTGTATGCACTTTTCACACTTTTCTTTGGGTGCTTCTAAAACGGAAGGCTGCATCCTACCGAGGCTGCGTCCTTCCTAGTTCAGTCCTTCAGTGTCTTGTAGGCTAGAGTCCTTATAGGCATATAAACGCTAGAATAAGACGGTCTAGTAAGTGCGTGTGGCTACGTCACATATGTTCCCGCCCTCAAAGTCACAGCACGAAAATAAAAAATTCGGAAAAATACTTTGTATTACAAACCTTTATATTATTTGGATTTCTGTTGATGCAATACAATGAATCACAGCTGTCTACAGTCTCCCGTGGCTTAAGTTATTGGCAGTTTAGCGTTTATTGAGTAATTTACACCAAATCAAAAACTAACATCTATGATTTCATGTCTGAAAACATTCTTTGTATCTAAAATTTCATAATGAATTCAGACAAGCTCATTAATGCCTCGTTTTTTGTCAGTTTATTTTAATGAAATGGAATGGGGACAAAGGATTGTGGGTGACTAAAGGTCGCAAAGGATACATCCCATGCATCCTTCAAATTCAGCTGAATGAAGGAGGCGAAACGAAGGCTGCCTTCCAAGGATCCTTCCAAATGAGATGGCCTTCAGAGACGTATGATGACGTGGCAGCCGAGATATGCAGCCTTCCGTTGGAGAAACACCCTGTATGTCCCATTTCTTCATTAAAGGCACAAATCTTTTTTTCTTTCACATTTTTTTTTCTACTTTGAGAACTAATAGGATGCTAGCATGAACCAAGGCTGAAAAGTATAAATATATTTGTAATGTAATTTTAGGGGAAAAAGGTTTTATCTAATTATTAGGGCTGTCAAAATTAACATGATAATAATTGAGTCAGGAACAACAGGTAAGTGATACAACAGGATGGTTTATTGACAGGTAATGTAGATTGTGAGGAGAGAGAGAAGCAGGTGAGTGTCTTGATGATTCGTCCAATTCGGATTGTCTTGGTGAAAACTGATATCTGTCTCATTCACAGAGGAGTGGAAACCGTAAGCTCGGGAGAGCTGGAGTTGACGCTGGAGAATCGCTGGAGAGTCTACAAGGTAAGTAAACACAGGTAAGTGCATACAGAGTCAGGTAACTGTTCGGGGTAGTGAACCGTAGACCGGACGATGAGTGTCAGAGAAAGAGTGGTGTTGATAGGAGTGCTGATGAGGGACTGCAGGTGCGGGTGATTAGAACTCAGGTGACTGTGATCTGGTGATTGCTGTTAACGGCGGTGACTGTGCATGTGACTCTCTGACACTACCCCCTCCTCCGCGGCTCCTGATGCCCTAATGCAGCGACGGGGGCGACCACGGCCTCTGGGTGTGGGACGATCAGGATGGATACGATGGAATTCCTGCAATAACATAGGATCAAGGATATCGTCCCGGGCCACCCAGGATTGCTATTCGGGTCCGTCGCCTTCCCAGTCCATGAGATACTCCAGCCGGCCTCGCCGCGAGTCCAGGATGTTGCGAACTTGATATACAGACGGCTGGTCCAGTATTTCAGGAGGAGGAGGGTCGTCCGGCTCGTGCTGATCTGGAGTGAGAGAAGAGCATGGTTTGAGCAGGGAAACGTGGAACGTGGGGTGAATACGATATCTGAGGGGTATCTGGAACTGGTATGTGACCTCGTTGATCTGCCTCTGGATCTTGAACGGACCAATATAGTGGGGATTCAGCTTCCTACAGGGCAGGCGGAGTCGCAGGTCACGGGTGGACAACCAAACCCGGTCTCCAGAGTGGTAGATGGGAGTTGGATCATGCCAAGCATCTGCAAAGCTCTTATGTCTCCACACTGCCCACTGGAGGTGGATGTGTGCTGAGTCCCACACTCTTTCGCTCGCCCGGAACCAGTAGTCTACAACTGGAACCTCCGACGGCTCTCCCGTCCACGGGAAGAGTGGGGGTTGGTAACCGAGTATGCACTGGAAAGGCGTGAAGCCTGTGGTGTTCTGTCGGAGGGAATTTTGTGCATACTCGGCCCACGGGAGGAAGCGGCTCCAGCTGAACTAATCTTCTTGGAAGTAAGCCCGGAGGTACCATCCGAGTTCTTGGATTTTTCACTCATCCTGGCCATTTGTCTGAGGATGATAACCGCAGGACAAGCTCACCATGACTCCTAGTAGGCGAAAGAAGGCTTTCCACTCATGGGAAATGAACTGTGGACCGCGATCCGATACTATTTCTTCTGGCACTCTGAAGTTCCTGAATACCTGATGGAAGAGGTGTTCTGCAGTCTCCAAGGCCATTGGCAGTCCACGGAGAGGTATAAATTTGCATGCTTTAGAAAAGCGATCCACTGCTACTAGTAAGCAGGTGTTACCTTCCGATTCAGGGAGATCAGTCACAAAATCTATTCCCAGGTGAGACCAGGGTCGGTGAGGAATGGGGAGAGGTACGAGCTTGCCCACGGGCAGATGATGAGGAGTCGATGATATGGCGCAAACTGAGCAACTACGGACGTACCTGATGACATCACGGAAAATACTGGGCCACAAGTACCGAGCTTGGAGGAGCGAGAGGGTCCGTTGACTGCCTGGATGTCCAGAGGCCGGTACATTGTGAACTGAGCCCAGAAGAGATTGTCACTGGGAAGATGGAACGAAAGTCTTCCCTTCTGGGCCTCCCAGCAGAGCAGGTTCGGTGAGAGTGGCAGTTCTGATGTCCTTGTCGATGTTAGGGTAAAGAATAGAGCCCAGCGTGCTTGTCAAGGATTGAGCCTCTTGGCTTCACGGAGGTATTGAAGTTTCTTGTGATCAGTGATGACTGTGAAAGGATGGTTAGCTCCCTCCAGCCAATGCCGCCACTCCTCCAGGGCCAGCTTGATGACCAACAGCTCCCTGTTTCCGATGTTGTAATTTTGCTCGGCTGGGGTTAGTTTCTTAGAATAGTATGCGCAAGGCTGGAGGCTTGGAGGCTCACCAAACTGCTGGGACAGCACAGCCCCGATTCCCGTGGTGGAGGCGTCCACTTCCACCACGAATGGCACATGGACGAAGGATGGGGGCCGTGCTGAATGCGGTCTTGAGGTTCTCGAATGCTTCGTGGGCGTTGGGATTCCTGGACAGGGACTTGGGTTTCCCGCGGAGCAGAGTGGTAAGTGAGGCTGTGAGCAGACTGAAATCCTTAATGAAATGGCGATAAAAGTTGGTGAATCCCAGAAATCTCTGAAGCTCCTTAACTGACTGGGGGGGTTGGCCATTCCACGACTGCTGTTACCTTCCCTTGGATACCTTCTTGACCGATAATGTAGCCGAGGAACTGCACGGTGGGGCGATGGAACTTGCACTTCTCTAGTTTGAGGTACAGGTGGAACTGATGGAGCTTCTGGAGGACCTGCTTAACGTGGTGGCGATGCTCGGCCAGGTTCCGGGAGTAAATAAGGATGTCATCGATATAGACTATCACAAAGCGGAGGAGGAACTCCTGGAACACCTCATTCATGAACTCCTGGAAGACGGCAAGGCCATACGGCATCACGTGGTACTCATAGTGGCCGGAAGCAGTAATGAATGCCGTCTTCCACGCATCACCCTCCCGGATCCGAACGAGGCTGTACGCACTTCGCAGGTCCAACTTAGAGAAGATGTGGGCCCCACAGAGTTCCTCTAGAGTGGGCGGGACCAAGGGAAGTGGATATGGGATCTTGACTATCTGGGAATTCAGGGCTCGATAATCAATCATCCTTCTTACCCACGAAGAAGTTGTTTGATGCCGCTGGTGAACTGGATGGCCGGATGTAACCTTGATTAAGAGTCTCCTTGATGTATTCCTCCATAGCCTTGTGCTCCGGGATGGACAGTGGATATACTCTACCCTTGGGGAGTTTGAATCCAGGCAGCAAATCGATTGCACAGTCCCATGGCCGATGAGGTGGTAACTGGGTGGCTGCCTGCTTGCTGAAGACATCCTGGAACGCCCTATAATCAGATGGGATGGAGGGAGTCGCGCCAGACTCAAGACTCTCAACCCACGTGGAGGCGACCTGAGCAGCGGGTGATTTGAGAGGTGGACGTGGAATTTCTTTGAGACAGTGTTAGTGACAAAATTCGCTCCAGCGAATTACCTCACTTGACTCCCATCTGATTTCTGGTGAATGGAGTATGAGCCAGGGGCGCCCCAGGATGAGATCCACGGTGGATTCCTCCAGTACCAGAAACTTGATCTCCTCCTCATGCAAGCTGCCGATCTGAATCTTCATAGGAGGAGACACAAACTTCACACACCCACGTCCAAGCGGCTTTCCGTTGATTATCTCGACTCGGAGCTCCCGGGCATGCCGTTGACAGGGCAGGTGAAGACGACTTAGGAGGTCTTGGGAGATGAAGTTGCCAGAGGAGCCCGAGTCGACAAGAGCAGAGGCTGTAACGGATTGGACTGGAGTGAGCAGTTGTACAGTCAGCACAGTAAACCTGGAAATCACTGGGTCAATCTAAAATGTACTCACCGCTGGACGTGGGGGTCTAACGGGGCAGGACTTGATGATGTGATCCGGAGAAGCACAGTAGAGGCACAGCCCAGATGCCAATCGGCGGGCTCGTTCACAGTTGGAGAGACGAGTGGCGTCTACTTGCATGGGCTCTGGTACTGGGGAACAATTGGCTGGTGAGCGACTTCGGTAGGGTGGCAGCCAGATAAGTGTTGGGAGATGCGGTTCGCCTTCTGCATAAAGCATAAAGCTCTCTAATCCGACGGTATCATCATATATCGCCATCTGGGCGCGGATGCTGGTATCTAATCCCTGCCGATAAGCGCTGAGAAGAGCCGCCTCGTTCCAACCGCTAACTGCCACCAGAGTACAGAACTGTACCATGTACTCGTGGATAGAGGACGTGCCTTGACGCAGGCGCAGTAACTGGTCCGCCACCGAGAGTGCTCCGGTAGCACATCCAAACACCTCCTTAAAATGCTTAGTAAATGCTTCATAGGAATTCATTATGGCAGTTTTGGCGTTCCATATGGCTCTATCAAAAAGGCTACCTTCGAGCGCTCGGTGGGAAACGTCTGTGGCTGCATTTCAATATACAAGGCCAGTTGTAGAAGAAAGCAGCCACACTCAGCCGAATCGCCCGCATAGACAGCCGGTAAAGCCATGGGACTGGCAGAGACAGATGGTGGAGGGTTTGGAGCTAGCATTAGCGAGGCATGGAGTGCGTTGACCAGCTCCTCCAGGAGGTCCGTCAGAGACGAAGGCCGGGAATCCATAGAAGTGTCGGTAATGGTCCGGTCTTCTGTCTACAAACTGAGTCGGGAACAACAGGTAAGTGATACAACAGGATGGTTTATTGACAGGTAATGTAGATCGTGAGGAGAGAGAGAAGCAGGTGAGTGTCTTGATGCTTCGTCCAATTCAGATAGTCTTGGTGAGAACCGATATCTGTCTCGTTCACAGAGGAGTGGAAACCGTGAGCTCGGGAGAGCTAGAGTCGACGCTGGAGAATCGCTGGAGAGACTGGGAAACTAGGAAACTGGAGTCTACGCTGGAGAGTCTACAAGGTAAGTAAACACAGGTGAGTGCATACGGAGTCAGGTAACTGTTCGGGGTAGTGAAGCATAGACCGAACAATGAGTGTCACAGAAAGAGTGACGTTTATAGGACTGGTGATGAGGGACTGCAGGTGCGGGTGATTAGAACTCAGGTGACTGTGATCTGGTGATTGCTGTTGACGGCGGTGACTGTGACTCTCTGACACTATGTTGACTATGGTTTCACTAATAATAAACATACATTTGCATAAACCATCCATATTTGTCCATGCCCATGTTGATTCGAGTATTTAAAACTTGAAAAGTATTCATTTAAGGTGCATTTCGAACAGATAAAAATGTGCGATTAAGTTGCGATTAATCGTGGGTTAACTCATGACAATCATGCGATTAATCGCAATTAAATATTTGAATCCCTACTAATTATAAATGCCGAAATTACTATTACAATACATATACAATATGTACATATGAAATATTGCACATAATACTGTTCAAAATATTAGAAAATGGTATGTAATACTACTTGGCCACTTTTTAGATAATAAATTAATAATTTTAATTGTTGGTAAATAGGCTGATTAATTACTATTAACCATCATTTAGTCCTAAACTAGCTACTAACTAGAGAAAGCTTAATTTAGGTTAAACATTAAACCTGTTGCCCATTCTGGAATTTCTGTTTTATTTTAGAAATGCTGTCTATTTAAATTGGATGTTTGTTTATTGTGTTTTGCTAAAATGGAGAGCAGGATTTCAGAAATTGCAGGTCTTAAATTAAATGAATGAAGCTATAAAAATAAAATATTTAGCTTGAATTTCTGAGGCTGATGATCAACATTTTACTGGCCATATAAAAATGCATTTAGTAATGCTTCAGGCACTACAGTATTTAATACCAACTTCATGGAAAGCTCTGCATGTTATTTGTGCTCATTTAAAACAACTTGAAATTTAAGTGACGTGGCTTACCTGTGGTCCCAGTAGGCTTGTTTAAAGCTGTCATAATCTGGGATGTCAAAATCATCAGCCTCCCAGGTGCACTGATCATACGGCAAATCTCTCCACTTAATCAGGTAGTGTACATCTCCATCCTTATCAAAACTTAAATTTACACAACACAGTCATAAAGCATATAATTATATCATAATTTTCTGCATGAAAAGTATGTTGTCTGAAGTATAGCATTAGCACCTGTGGTTGACGATCCGGTGAATGATCATCCACTCCGGCTTGATGCCGTAACGGTAGAATCGTTCCTCCATGGCTGCATACTGAGGGTCTTTGCTCCTCCTCTTCTCGCTGTTAAGTTCCTCCTCCCCAGAGCCATAGTCGTATGGTGGTGGTTCGTCCATGTCGTTCTTCCGCTGGTAGTTACGGTGCATTACTGTGTGATATAGCTCCAACTGCATCAAGGGAAAGAAACAGAGATCAGAGATAAAAGCACAAGGCAAAAGAGCATGCATGATTTAATGATTTAACAAAGCTGGCTCTGCGGAGGTAATGTGGGAATCCCACCTGTAGTTCGCTGACCCAGGAGCAGTGCCAGTAGGACAGCCCAGCCCATTTCACAAACAGCTGCCTCTCTGGACGACCCTTCAGCGGTATTTTGGCCAAACCGTCCACCTTCTCTCCATCTCGCCCAAGGGGAACCTCGGGTGGTAGAGGAGGATCGCTCCACACCCAGTGCAGAATCTTCTGGACCTTCCCTTTTAGCGGGGGACACTAGAAAAAATATGGATGCACAATGTTCAAAACAATACATGCCTTTATTTGGACTTTAATAGTTTGATTTGAGCCAGGTTTAAAATGTCATGAAAATGCTTTTTTATAAAACTGCATTAAACTGATCTAAATTTATCAAAGAAAATTTCTATTCATCAAAGAATCCATATGGTTCCCATAAAAATAATAAGCAGCATAACTGTTTTCAACCTTGATAATAACAAGAAATGTTTCTTGAGCTCTAAATCATTATATTAGAATGATTTCTGAAGGATCACGTGACCCTGAAGACTAGAGCTGAATTCTAATAATATTTCACAATATGACTGTATTTTTGGTTAAATAATAGAACCTTAATGAGAATTAAAAATGTATTTTAAAAGTTTAGTATTATTTTCAGCTATTTTAAAAAGTCTTCAGAATGATTTTAACTGAACCGACCTATGCAGACGTTTCTCACCATGCATCGTGGACACAGCCATTCTCCATTGGGAATTTCAGGAAGTGGTGGGTTGAGACAGTGGATGTGGTAGGAGGAAGGGCAGGTGTCACAGCACAGCAGCTCTCCTCCATCCTTACACACTCTGCAGAACTCCATGTGGTCATCTTCCTCCTCACCAGCAACCTCGTCTTCCTCCTCCTCGTCATCTTTGGCCTCCCACTGAATGCCTTCTTTTTCCTGAGAGATGAGGCAGTAAACTGTCAGTCTGAATAGCACTGGTTCTCTGGTTTTGAATATACTAGAGTGTATTTATTTGCAAGTATATTCTTGTGGTGAAGCAAGGAGGGATTTCCTCACGCAGTGGGGGCAGCTCCATTTGCCCTCAGGGGCTTTCTCCAGTTCTGGATCCAGACACACCAGGTGATATGCTCTGGGACAGGTGTCACATAGAATGATCTCTCCTCCCTGCTGACAAACCTCACAGTAATCTTGATGGTCTGTCTCGTAGCCGTCTCCATCCTCTCCTACATTAACAATGGAGTTTAAAGAGAAACCTAAATGGTTTATTGAACAGAAGTACTGTGGAATTTCAATACAAAACACTTCATAATTTTAACAACAAAATTTCAATGCAGCAACCCTTTGATTCTGTCATCTAAACTTACACTACTGTTCAAAGAATCAGTATCTCTAAAAGTGCTTTTATTTAGCAAGGACACATTAACTTTATTCTGTTCTTTTGAACTTTCTGTTCATCAAAGAATCTTTGAAAGAATGTACCATGATTGACACAAAAATATTTAAAAATCAGCATATTAGAATGGTTTCTGAAGGATCATGTGACACTGAAGACTGGAGTAATGGCTATAATAAAATATAATTAAAATATTAGTGCAATAATATAATAATTATAATAGTAAATTCACTTTTTCTTTTTTTTCGTCCTCGGCGGGCTGACTTCTTTTTGGGTACCGCTGAAGTGTCTGAGCGTACAGAGGCACTGTGAATGCTGATGTCATCAAAGTCTGAAAAGTCATCCGGGAAATCCTCCTCGCTCTGAGTAATAAGACAGTTTATGCAAAAGGCACAATAAGTCTTCATCAAAAATGAAAAGGTCTTGGAAAACAACTTCAATAAGAACCCAATAAAACTGGTTGGAACAAGAACAATGGGGAAGTATATCTATACAAATGATCCATGAATTGCTCTGAAAGTGGAAAAGCTAAAAAATTATTCGATTCTCTCTCAATTGAAAAGCTATGAGGCATCATTCCATGTGATACGCATCAAGCCCTAGAAAGATTTCAGTGAAAGCGTGTTCTCACCGAAGAGCCTTTTTTCCTTTTTCCACCCGGGCCTGCTTTTGATTTGGACTTCTTCGGTTTCCCTTTCTTTTTTGTTTCTTTCACTGACTTACTTTTTTTTCTAGCACCAGGCCCTGCAATGCAATCCAGATGAGATAAACAAAACAGAAACGTTTTTTTTTTTTTTGTGAGATCTGAGATCAATACTCCTTTCTTCAGACATACATAAAACACATTCTAGATTTGCAAACATGTATTTTTGTGAAGAAGCTAAACTCACATATGTCCACTTAAAGCTATAGTATAAAATATTTTGATGTTAAAATATTTCCTATAATATTCAGCATCAGCTAGGATGAAATTTTGAAGTTTGAAAGTTACACTAAACACATTTGAATAAAGAAATGCCTGCAGCCAAACATTAATCATGTTACATGCAGTATGTAAACAATGTAAAAACCTTCACTAACGGCTTTGGAAATCTATATATACCTATATAAAATCAACAAAAAGAAGTTTACGTTACCCTTTCCCTCTTTGGTTTTGGCTTTTTTGATTGGGCCAGATGGTGAGATCTGTTGGATACTTCTAATACAGATGGGTGGAGCCACACTGACAGTTTCCACAGCAGCAGCTACGGCAGCCGCTACAGCAGTTGCAGAGGTACCTTTGAAAGGATTGTTCGCACTGAACTCTCTCCACTTTGCTCCTAGCACTGTCATCATTTTTGACATGGGGATCTTGGGGTTCTTCTTGGCAATGAGGGGCCTAACCACAGAAAAAAAGAGATTTGTGACCAATTTTAAAGCAATAAGCTAAGAGTGGCCATGCGTTGTGGTGATTTTACCTCAAGTACTGATTGTTCTCAGGCATGAATCAGAAACCGGAAGTATACACTAAAAGAGTCTCTATCGAATCAAATAGTATGCTGGTTACAGTAGACATGCATGGTGTGGGTCTGAGAGTACATCTTGTTTCAATGCCTGTTATTAGAAAACCTGTCATCATAATGTCATTACTTCATACAGGCATTAGCATTTGCCAGAAGGAACGTTTTAAAATAGAACAAGACATCTTGACAGCAGGGCAATAGAATGTCTGTGTAGAAGGAAAACTGAAATCCTACCTAAGAAACTGGCTGAAGGCTTTGTAGTTGGTGATGGTTTTATAGTCGTCCTCTGAGAAGGCATACTGCACATCTTCAAGACCCCACTCTTGCATCAGCTGACTGGATGACTTTGGCTCCTGGTGTCACATGAGAAATTGTTATTCATTTATTCTCAAGGCAAATAGAGCATAACAGAGCATTTCCAAGTGAGAACCTTCAAGTTTCCATCGTCATCATCATCGTCGTCCTCATCATCATCTTTCTTTCGCTGTTTTGTTTTCCTCTCCTTCTTCTCTTTGGGCTTTTTCTTTTTCTTCTTCAGGGTGCTGTAGGTACTGCTCTCACTTCCTGACCTGTGACCATGATCCTCTCTGTCTGACATGTCATCTAGCCCACTTGGAATCCCCTGGGAGCACAGGCAGAGACATTAAAGGAAAAGAAGATGGAGCACTCTACATTATAGGATGGAGAATTACGGGAGCCTTTCAGTAAAGAGATAAACTCCTTTTTGGTGGAACCTGCACATATACCTTAGCTGGTCCCAAATGAAAACTACCTTACAGTTTTTTGCATGATTTTAGCATGAAGAATAATTAATTGTACCATTAATGTCAGATTTTATTGCTGATTTGATGTTATTGAAACTCAATCGTAATAAACAAATTTCCCTATTCATAGTAGCAAGTGTGCATTTATTGCCATAATGGTAACTGAAACGGCTTGGGTTACTTGACGTAGCCTTGGATCCCTGAAAGGAGGGAATGAGACATAGCGTAATCGCTAAGGGAAATCCCTTTCTCTGAACTTTCCTAAAGCCTCAACATTTCAAACTATTGCGTTGCAATAGCCAATGGCGTTCGAGTGCTGCAATAAATGCTACTATAAAGGTGGCGCCGAGCACAATATTTCCTCAGAATTTTTCGACTGAGTGACAGCTACTCATGACCCTGAGGATATTTTTATGCAACGTCTCGTTCCCTCCTTTCAGGGACCCAAGGTTACATTAAAGGGTTAGTTCACACAAACATAAAAATTCTGTCATTAATTACTCACCCTCATATCATTCCAACCCAGTAAGACCTTGATTTATCTTCGGAACGCTTCTGGGTCTGGGAACATTTCAGTTACATTGCTATCTATGCAGGGTCAGAAAGCTCTCGATTTCATCAAAAATATCGTAATTTGAAGCGTCGCCCGTTCCAGTGCCTTATACACCCTCGTACCTAACAATATGATACCCAATCACAATAGTACAGCGGCCATGCTGAGATCACCAAACACTATATAAACACACTATAAACAGTGCTTTTCAATGGGCACTGCCTGTGCATGTTACAAGTTAGGAGCGCCTTTGTCGGCCTGTACCAAACTGAGCACAACTCCACGTCCACATAGTAGGCTTCATAGCCTCTTGCGTTGGGAACAGATGGCATTACCGCCACGACTTCAGTACAATATGTGGCTCAGGCTGAATGGCAGAGGCTGAGGCTGGGGTTGATAACATTGCGCATTTGTGCTGTGCATAGAGGAAGAGTGCAGAAAAAAGCTGTAGTCAGTGAGACAGCAAGCGGTGCATTTTAGGTTTATATGAGGCAGGCCACTTTCTAAGGCTACCTATATGGCGCAGCTGTCTCCACTCTGTTTGTGGCTGGCCGCTGCTCTGAAGTGAGGGGCTGTTGGTATCGTGTGAATGAGTGATCGAGTGACTAGAACTGCACACAGCAGGCTGTTGCTTCGAGGCAGGGGGATGCCTGTATCATGTGAATGAGGGACTGTGAACCTCTGTAAATCTCCTCTCATAAACAGCACGAGGCCAATTTCCTGTCAAGTTCAGGTCCCGACTTGGGGTGAGGAGAGGCTTGATACCCGAGTCCCGAGGGTAGGCAAACTCGCATAGCACTGCATCTGCGTGGGGCAGTCCAGAAAGACAGGCTGCAAATATTCATCCTGAAGAGTAGACATGAGAAGTTTGGGTCAACAAGGGGATGCGCCAGTTGACCCATCGTAGGCTTCTGCCTCCATGGCTCAGCAGCAGAGGGGAAAAGAAGTGCAGACAGCTTTTCCACCATAATATGAAAGGTGTCATACTCACTGGAAAACTCCAGGGAAAGGCAATCCAGGCACTGTCCACTGGAGCATTCCTTCAACAGCCAGAGATAGTAGGCTTCATAGCTTCATGAAGGAGGAAGATTCTGAGGTAATATGGTGCGCTTGGTGAGGCGTTTATAGCGGCTGAGCCCACCAGTCAGATGGACGCTTGAACACCTTGGCTATTGCAATGGAATAGCGTGATTCAATGAGGCTTCAACAAAGTTTGGAGAAAGGGATTTCCCCATAGAAATTACGCACTGTTGAAAGACTGTCTTGAAAGGGAACTGATGTTTCATAATGAACTATAAACATTTGTATACTTCTCAAAACAACATAAAAGATCTATTGTGTTTTGTGCCATTGCTTTAGCAAAGCACCTTTCAATCAAGCTAAAACCAAAATTGCGATATAACTTAGTGCGCTTGGCAAACCACAAAATGCATTGTGTTTCAGAATGAAGAGTAGCACTGTGTTCATTTACATGTGAGCAGCTCACCATGTGTGCTGTTTAACATGCATTTAAGAATGCAACATGTGTCAGTTATGCTTTATTTTCACATTTACATAATAAACATTTTTATGGACAGATGATCACAGCAATTCACTGGATTTTTCACTGGAAGGTTTCCTTTGCAGTTTCCCACCAAAATAATCTCGGCTCCAGCGAGTGAAAAAATTAAGATTTAAGAATTGTAATTTTACCATTGTTATGAAGCTACCTTTTTTGTTTTTTTTAAAGTACAGTTGTTTTACAATATATAATTAATAAGAATATTTTAGAAATTTTGGTTTTGTTTACCTCAGCAGCCGGTTGCACATAGTTGGTTGTTTGGTAACAGGCCTGACAGTTTATTATCGAAGATTTCTTAACTAAACATAAGATAAGATTAAGATAAGAATCTTAAATCAAATTAAGATTTGCTTATGTAATACGAATTTGTGAAAAACCCTTAATTAAATTATCATATCTTAAGACCTAAGATAGGAAGTTTCTGTAATATACCCCCCAGTACTGTAAAATAAAAAAGATTATTTAAATATTATGATTACTGTTATATTTAACACCAACAATAATAA
This sequence comes from Barbus barbus, assembly GCF_936440315.1. NCBI lineage: Eukaryota > Metazoa > Chordata > Actinopteri > Cypriniformes > Cyprinidae > Barbus > Barbus barbus. The sequence continues at coordinate 10,189,242 of NC_136715.1, read as the reverse complement.
TAATATGATGTAATTAATCATTTCTCCATTCATAGAAAAAAAAAGCCTGGAAGTGTTACCGACATTCTCACCAAGTGAGCTTGTCCTAAAGAGACTTTTGTGCTGACTTATCAAAAATAGTGCTATAAATTTTATCATGGACCATTTCAGATTTTAGGAGCAAAAATATAACTGTACTTGTAGGAGGCATGAAACGGAGTTCCTTCTAATTGGGTAAGACCTCAATGCACAGACTTTAAATAAAAACAGGTTTTTACTATGGCCTAACTATTGATTAATGTAAAATCAACTCCACATTTTCAATAAAGGAAAAGCTAGATCATTATGACACTATTATTAGTAACATCTGGAAGCAGGGAAACCAATCAAAACGATCATGCTGCTAGGGAACACACATGTTTCAGTGGGTGAATTACTCTGTGTGTGTGTGTATGATTGGAGAAAGCCTGTTGCTGTGTTGCAGCTGTGCACTGGCTGGCAGACGTCTCTCCAGCGCAGGGTAGGCCAGCACTGCCGCAGAGCGCACAAGCTCCACCAGCAGCAGTTCTGAGTTGCCATGGAAACCAAACTGTGCAGTGTTGGAGGTGTAGGGGGAGCTCTCTCTACTGCAGCAGCCAATGGAACAGCGCCATCCAATCAGACGCGTTTGCATAACGAGCTTGTTATGGAGAGTCCCCATGGTTGCAGTGCCTGTGTTCTAGGGCCCGTCTAGACAAATCTCAATCACGTGCATGGGGGAGGGAGAAAGTGAGAGAGGAAGGAGAGGGAGTGAAAAAGGAGGGGTGATCATGCAAGAGGCAATGAGTAGAACCACTAAAGAGCTTCACAGCTGGAGCTAAAAGGTCTCCAAAAATCCAAACCACAATTTTCTGACAATGCACCTCAAAAGGAGAAAAAAGATCTGATGTAAATAATGTGTGGTTTTCAGGCTGACACCATCCTCCAGTTCATCCCCATAGAAAATGCAGTATTTAGGGAGAGTTTGGCTAAAAATGAAAATTTTGTCTCTTTTTTTTTGTTTCTTCTGTGGAACACAAATTATATGTTTTAGGCAGATTATCATTTCCATGCATAAGATATCATTGGTTCTTTTGTCTTGTAACCATTCACAATACATTTTAATGTTAAATCTAATTGGATACAAATTAGTTTTGTGACCTACTGTGGATTATTACAATTTCAGGCTTTTCCACACACATAGTTACTGTATTGCTTTACAAGTTGGAAAATAGCAAATGAGTTAAATGAACAAAAAACTTAATTAATCTTATTTTCTAGTAAAAATATCTAAACATACATAAAACGATAAATATTTTCTGAAGTAATATCACATTATACATTATGTTTTCAGAGAAAATATCTCCCTCTTGCCATTTTTTGATAACACTTTACAATAAGGTCCCATTAGTTAATGTTAGTTAATGCATTAACTAACAATCTGCAATGCATTTGTAATTTATAAATTACAAATTATTGCTTATTATTTATTGGCTTATTGTTTTACTGTTAACAGTAATTATTTTAATATGTTACCTTTTTTTCTTCTTTAAACATAAAACTAACCAAATTTATTTAGGGTTATGCTTTTGCTATAAATGTTAATCTTCTGACTGACATTTCAATATTTTGTCTTGAAAACAACACAGTCCTTTTATAATACTAAAATTGTAAGACTTTTTATTTTGCAGTGCTTGTTCCATTTATGCTTTTTTTGTCCTTTTTGTAGTTTGGCAGCCCCAGTATCTGGAGAAAAAAGCAGCGTGAACTCTGCCGCAGAAGAAAGTCAGTCATTCGGGTTTGGAAACACATGAGAGTAAGAAATTGATGAAAGAATCTGCATTTTTGCAGAAGAGTTTGAACCAAGCTTGAGAATATTTGTTTTTATTATTATTATTTATTTATTTATTTTTATTGTTGTGATTGTTATTATTATTTTTATGACTATTTTACTTCCTTTTATGTAAAGCACTTTGAATTACCATTGTGTATGAAATATTCTATATAAATAAACTTGCCTTGCCTTGCCTTGAACTATGCCTATAAATGCTGCATTTTCTGTGGAAAAGAACTGCGCAACAGTGTCAGACATCTTTGGGATCTTTTTTTTTTCCTTTTCCCCAAAACATCCTCATCTTCACCACACCAGAGCAGAAAAAAAGCTCATCTGTACTACTGAAATGTCACTTATCATTGTTTACATCTGACAAAGCACCAATTCTCACTCTGCTGTCACAATCCCTATACTCTCCACAGTCTAACGGGCTCCGGCGCAGGTGGCCGGCTTTGGCGAGCTGAGCTGTTAGACTTGCGGACAGCAGAAGGGCAGGCGGCGGTTTTGACCCCCATTGATTTGATCCCGTGTCTGACACAGCACTACAGGGAGAGCATGACTGACACCAAGCAGGGCTCTTAGCCACTGAGGGGAGACCTCTCTGCCCTCGCCACGGCACATTTACCACCGCTGAGAAGCAGGGAGGTTTGAGAGAAAGACTGAATCTGTGCAAGCAGGCAGATAAAGTGAGAGTGGGCTAGGGAGGAGAAAGAGAGGAATCCCTCTCATTATCTCAATGGTAAATACAGTCAGCTGGGGGGACTGTGACCGACTGACCTGTCAAACGTTTTATCTCTCGCCAAGGCGCAGAGAGAGAGAGAGCTGACTGGAAAAGGGCTGATCGCTAAAAAAAATACAACAAAATGCCCCTAGGTCAGGCAAGTTGTTTCATACTGATCATTCAACTCATAGGAACAGCATTTATGCCACGGCCTTGGAGACAAAAGCACACCTAGCCCTTTTTTTAAATATTTCTTCATGAGTACTGTGGTGTGTAATGTAGACTGAAGTCAGATCAGGGCACTACTTGTTGTGTGGGTGGTCTAATGTCAGCCTAACTTTTGGGAGGGAGCCCTGAAAATATTTTTAATAGGACAGTGGAACACAAAAGAAGATATATAGGGCTGCACGATATATCACAAAATTATCGTTATCGCGATAATAGAATATATGATATCCGTATCGAAGAGAGTTGCGATAAATTACATTTATTTTATGTGCCAAGCATTTGTTGCATGCATAGGTTGTCCAAGTTTGACCAATCAGATGGAGCCTTACTATCTTTATACCCGCTTCCCAAGTAGGTGTTATATGCTATTGGCTAGACCGGGCCCAAAGGTGAATCTAGTGGCTCAGATCAGAGAGTTGAACAATATTGACAAGCCTGGTGCAGCCCTAAAGATATATTTTAAAAAATTAATTAAAAGTGAGTTTTTTTTATCCAAACAATAAAAATCAATGGGGTTCCGTGCCATTTTGGACCCCACTGATATTCATTGCATGGACAGTTATCAAAGCATCTTCCTTAACATTCCACAGGCGAAATTCAGTCATACGTGTTTGGAACAACATAAGAGTGAGTACCAATAACTCAGTTTTCATTTTTACATGAATTATCCCTTTGAGTGTGTGTTGAACTAGAACTGTTTCAATTTTCCCCATTCATAAAAAAATTAAAACAAAACAAACAAACCAAAAAACACTGGAAGTTTCAGTAATGATAAGTTGAGCGATAAGTCATCACATTCTGATGATGTGATGACAACATCTATTTCATCCATGCTTCAATCAATTAGATAGAAATTAAAAGGCTTCTTACCTCCTTCTTCTTCTTTTTCTTAACTTTGGGCTCCTTTCCCTCCATTATCTTGCTGGGTTTCTTCTTCTTATGTTGTTTAACTGAATCATCCTCAGAGAAGAACCTCTCTAAGGGTGACAGGGGAACACTCCTCCGACGTTCACCTTCCTCATCCTCATCTGAGAAATAACACAAGAGGTTCACACGTATCTACCTGCAGCTAGGTCCATATATTATTTGGACACTGATACAATTTTCATAATTTTGGCTCTGTATGCCACCAGAATAGAATTAAAATAAAACAATCAAGATGACACTGTAGTGCAGACATTAAGCTTTAATTCAAGTTCAAGGGGTTGAACAAATGTAAGGAATTACAACATTTTTATACACATTCCCTCATTTTCAGGGGCTCAAATGTAATTGGACAATCATAAATATATTTTGTTGAGAATCCTTTGCAGACAATGACTGCCTTAAGTCTGGAACTCATGGACATCACCAAAATTTTCCATCATTTACGTAATCTGCAGGCTGTCCATCACTTTAACAGATTACACTGAGGTGATCTATTGTAATTTATAACTGTAATTCCCACCCCTGTCCAGTTGTTGGTGAGTGTGTACCAGTGTAGCAGCAGAGCGCGGGATCATCAGCTCCAGAACAAAAATAAAACTGCCATGAGACTTTTGCTACGTGTTTGACTACGCACAGGCGAGTATCCACTAGTAAAGCAAAAGAGATGATCAGTTCAGTGCAGTGCTACTTCACTTGATCTTAGGTGTCTACAGTGATCTATCACGCCACATCAAAAAGTGCCAAAACAGTATTTATTGCTTGAATTTCCTAATATAATGGACAGAATTTGAAATCTCAGACTTTGTTTCATATCAAAAGTAACAATGCACAAAGCTTAGCCTATAGCGAATTATTAGATGGGAGTCACACTATATGTACAGTTAATCAGGTTGATCTTAGGTTGATCTAATCTGGCCTTGTTTGCACCTTGTGGTGAACCCTCTCTATTTGCTCTTGGGAAGTCTTCTCCTGATTGTACACTTTGACTACTGTACCGAATGGAGAGTGTTCTTCTCTTGGCTGGATGTTGTGAAAGGGCTTTTCTTTACCATAGAGAGGATCCTCCAATCATCCACCAGGCATTTTTATGTTGCCAGTGCATTTCTCAGAATGTAGCAAACTGTTGATTTGGCCACTCCAAATGTTCCTGCTATCTCTCTGATGGATTTGTTTTTGAAGCCTAACAATTGTCTCCTTCACTTGTATGGAGAGATCCTTTGACCACATGATGTGGGTTCACAGCAACAGCTTCCAAATGCAAATGGCACACTTAGAATCAATTCCAGAACTTTTACCTGCTTAATTGATGTAGACATAATGAAAGTTATGAGTCAACTGTCCAATTACTTATGGTCTTTTGAAAAAGGGGGGGGAGGTACTTATTAAAGAGCTTATTAAATTCATTAACCTTTCCTCCAATTTTGATGTGAATACTCTCAAATTAAAGATCAGAGTGTGCACCTATCTATCTCTTTCTGTCTGTTCTGCTGAGTGAAGAGAAGGCTCCTTCACTCCATTAGATGAAAAGCAAAGATTTTGTTGACACACTGAAAGGGGAGCGAAAGGAGAGAGGTGAGGTCTCTGCCACCTGCTGAACTGTGAATCTCTCACTGTAAACAAAAAACTACTGTCTGGCAGCGCATATTCGATGTAACACTTCAATGATGCCACGCTGTCAAAAAGGCTAAGCGATATGGGAAAAAAAGACATCAGGAAGGCATCATCTGCAACCGGAGCACTACGGTGCAACTCCTGCCGCCTGTCTATCATCAGCTCAGACAGCGGCCCATGATATATGCAGCGTGTGTGGTGGAGTCAATCAGCTAAAGCCCTGTCCCACAGCCCACCACGCCTCGTGGGAGCTGCCGGAGATGGGGCTTTCCCAGCCTCTTGGATGCTATCCTCGAAATCCACTTAACCTTCATTTAGCTGCCACTGTTTGAAGACTTCAACTCTGGTGAGAGCAGCCCCTGCACCGTTCAAGCCTCACTTGCAGCCCTATAGGGCATTTTGGGTATTTACTCAAGTAAAATACAGAGCTCCCCATCTCTCTGTCAGCCGCTGGGAGGTTTCTTCTTATTTCAATCTTCTGCAGCACATAAACAGAGCAGTTGCCTGCGAGACGACGGATATTTAGGGCAGTGCGTCAGCAGTACATCTCACAGGGAGGCTCTTTCATGCCGGCAGAATATGTCTGCTGCCTGCCAGGCGCATCAAGCTCACATCTCGTCTTCATTCATGTCTCACTTACAGTCGTGGTGATGCAACACAGCACTCTTGAAGTGAGGATATCGGCCAAAGGTTTTACATTGTCAACTTACATTTAAGCTCTTTAGATTTTGTCGTTGTACAGATTCATATTTTCATTCTAAATATGAATAGTTTGAAGTATATATATATTTTTTTATATTAAGGCACTTTATCCTATTCTTTTGCACTTTGGTGAAATTTCATATTTTTATTCAGTATATGCATACTAATAAGCTGAAGTGTATATATTTTTTTTCAATCCAATCCAATTCCAATTTAATATGCAAAGAAAATGTATGAATAATAAATCATCTGTAGCCTGATTTCCCCAAAACTATAGCTCTATTTTTGCATCCTGGACTCGCTGTAATAGGTAGTCACGTTTTGTGCCCATGTTCCCGAGTAAACAGAGCCTCGGCCAGGAACCGCCAGGTGTTTAGAAGCTGTGCTGCTGCCATTCGCTACTGGTAGCGGGCCTGAAAATGTCATGACTGCAGCCACACATTTGTGTGTCAGCTAAGCACGGACATTAGGGTAACTTTGACCTTGCAACAAGGGCTGGGTCAGTGCCGCACTCCATTAGAGATGGGATTCACGGCCGGTCTCGCTGTTAGGAAGAGGGACGTTTACAGGAAAACACATTAGCTGTCTGACAGACTGCGTATGTTAATAGTGCCCCCACCGTTAATGTGATGAGACAGCATGGTTGGAACACCCCCTCATTGAGACCTTCAAGTTTTATAGGCTGTGTCTAACTTTCTGAAGACTATATCCATTCTCTAGGTCCCAAGGCTGATTCACAAACCTTTGCTCTGCTTTACAAAGAGATACAGTGGCACAAATTGCAAGTACACAAGCAAAGCAGTCTCATATAACAAGAACAAAGCCATTGTAATTGAGTTTAGTTGCTATAATTATTTTATTCCAGCATGCATATGCTACACTGCAGTAATTTGTTGGTAAAATTTGCAAGATGTGTTAATTTGACACTCTGTGGAGTCTGATGCAGAGACTGATGACACATAGACATAAGCATGTGATGCAACAATGATTTACGTGCAAGCACAAACTCTAGCAAAGAAGAAGGGGTGTCAGCTTTCACAGTGCAGCTTCCAAAAATAGCCCCCACCGAACAGAGCAGCTCATGATAATCTTTCAGTTTCAAAGAATATGACTATGTAACAGAAAACCAGACTTCGAATGGTGGAAATCAAGAAGGGGGCAGAAAACACTCAAATGACTTTGGCTCAGCTTCACCCTAATGCATCCTAATGAGGATCCACATAAAAAGAAACTCTTGCTAGCATTGTTGGGTTATGACGAATGAATGAAACGGCAATAACAAGAACAAGGGATAAAATATAGAATGTTTTTCATTATGACTATGATGATTCTTTTCTTTTAAGAATAACTTAAAGGGATAGTCCACCAAGAAAATTCATTTACTCACCCTTATGTCCTTTCAAACCTGTACGAGATTCTTTCTTTTGCAGACAAAATTATAAAGAATTTTTTGAAGACATTTGTCAATATAATTCAGGTCAGTGAGGGCCAAAACAACATTTTCATTCCACTGAAAAAACACTGAAACAGTTTTCAAAATATCTTCTTTTTTGTGATTCACATTGTGATTCGGGTTTCAAACGATGTGAGATTTAGTAAATTACAGAATATAATTTGTGGGTAAACTATCCATAGAATCTGCTATTGATTTTGCAAATCTTTAGGAAAACGCCTCTATGTAGCCACTCCACTCCTTTGTTCCTGACGGGCACGCAAGGAATATGGACTCAAGTTGTAACAGTTTAAAACTAATGGATTAAAATGTGCATATCTTAACATAAGCGATGCACATCCATTAACCAAATCCAATGGAAGTGAAGTAACATTAAAAACCATGCAATTATTGAGCATACCACTGAAATGTTTTCATCGTAACATTTTTATAAATCATCTGTTTGTCTCTTTAAATCTGCGGTTAGGGTATGCACTAGTGATCCCTTCATTACTCCTGGCTGGGGGCAGCAGTCATGTGTTCTGCAGTGTTTGGATCATGCAGTGAACAGTCTTGATTGCAAATCTCAAACTGCATTTTCAATATACATCCTATTACTTTACTTATGCATGTTAGATTCACTATAATTCATTTAAAATATGCCTTTTCTTTATAGATAAGCCCGAGATGAACTGGATTGATTGTATGGGAATTATTATGCGGTGGTTCGCAATTAAATAACTTAATAGCTCATTTCACATCTTAAAAATTAGCTACATTTATTAATCTCACCAAAACATTCATCAAATACCTTGTTCTAATTTCAGCAAAGGAACCAGTGAAGGTGTTCTGGCCTGCAATCAAAGCAATCACAGTGAATGGGACTAAACAGCATAACCCAAAATCCTGGCCAGTCCTGCACTGCATAGATTTCTCATTTTTAGCACATACGGGGGCTTACTGTCTACGCAGAATGAGCACGCTGGCTCATGAATTATTTCTCAATTATTAATTCTTCTGCATATTGCACATTATTTCAAATCGTTTGCAGCCCTCAGCAGCGTTCATCTCAGCCATGTTACCTTACCGCCTCGTAAAAAAAGAAGGTAAATACGCGATTGGGGTGCAAATGAGATACTTGTGCTCAGGTCTGTCACGTGATTAATTCATGACTAATTCAGAGGCAACCTAGACCACGCTGTGAGCGAAAAACTATAAACGTATTGATTTTATTGAACTGAGGGCCGTGAATGTATAAAAGGCATGCAGGCAGAACGGAGTCTTAACTACACGGCTTCTCCATTACACCACTGAGAACCCTGTTCTCACAACCAATGGAGACCAATCTATCATTAATAATAATAATAATAAGACTGATGAGGTGCATGCCCTTCACCTAAACAGGAAGCATAAACAGAGTGAAATCATAAGGATACAGTAGTCACCAGCAGCGATTAACCCGTTGATAAGGTTGGGTTTGGAGTTAACCTTGAATGCAAAGGGGAGCATAATAATTGCCTTCATATTGCCTAAGAATGCATATGCAGCATCAACATAAAGTGTCACTTTTCAACAATAATTTTCTGTAAAGCAGCTGTTGCACAAAGCATCAGTTTCATACATTCACTTAAATTAAGCAAAGGCCCTTTTTTAGCAAACACACAGATAGAAAACATTTGATTGTAACAGGAAACAAATGTAAAAATTGTAAACCTGCTAATCTACAGTACAACCATACACTTACTAAATACATAAGGTAAAAGATATAACATTTTATTATAAATGACTGAAAATAAGTCAAAAGTCTTTTTATAATTGATAACTACAGGCTAAGCAGGACAATTCTGATCAACTCTATCGATATCAGTCCATTTTACAGCAACAAACACATTAATAATAAATCAAATATGTTAATATCATACAATGCCACATACCTTTAGGAAGCCAAAAATATAAAATCACCAAACCTATAAAATCATAGTAAAGTACTGACAGTCTTTACTGTAAATTTAACAAACCTTTTGTAAGATACTGTGGAGGCTGTCTTGGCTAAAGTCTGTGCCCCTCAAACAGACCACAGAGGCAGTGGATCATTGTAGCTGATGTTTTCCTGTCACACGTGGCTCTATCAAGCACATGCACTACTTTTCCAAGACAAAGTGACCACAGAGTAGCACTTTCACCATCAGCTCTTTAATATCAGCTAATGCCATAACACCTTTTCGGGGAAGCTGATTCTTTGTTTAGATCAGTTCTAAACAATGTATAAACCCCCCCATCTCCGTCTTGCATACATTTTTTTACAATGAGACTGCAGCATTGCCATGCACCAGACTTTATATTAAAACAGTCCATCAGATTTGGAAACCATTGTGCACAGTGAGTACAATATCAGAGCAGCCTGACTTGAAAGAGGAAAAAAAAGACAACGGGTGCATGCATAACTCATTTATATGCAAAGAAAAATGCGCATGTAAAAACAAACAGCCGGATGATGTTATACGAACAGCTACAGAGAACGATTTTATCTCAAAGAGAATCGCAGACAGATGGACAGCCGCGCTTTAGTGACTCAAATACAGTCGGACAGTGCGCTGTTATTTTTGGACGAACAGTGTCCGGAGTGAGAACAGAAGCTATTGAGACTATAATAAATCGCACGCGCGTCAAGCCCCTCTTCATCCGCATTCAACTAGGCGTAGCAGCGCAGTTGTGAAGGGCAGAACTCTCCCTCCCCTGTGACTCTTTACCCCCTCACCTGGCACGTCGTCCTCAAAATCCATATCGTCTTGCCCCTCATCTTCATTGCTTAGCGATCCGGGCATCTTTACCGCTTAACAAGAAAATCACATCCGAGATACAGGAATAAAGTCCTGAAACTTAACCCTCTGAATGCCCAGATTTTCAGGTTCAGAAGAGACGTCCACCGAGGGTGAGGATAATTTTCTTTTAATATGCTCTCAATAAAATAAAAGATGGCTGCCCAGTTTAAAAAAAAAAATTTCCTTTCTCCCTCTTCTCTATCCAAATCCTCCAGTCTGAAAATAAGAAAGAGACAAAAATGGAACACACATGCCCAGATTGTGACGTCTGGTCGGTTGCCATGGCAATCCATCCCATAGTTTCCCGACACAACTAGTTAGTGCTGTTCGCCTGGTCACTGGCTTAACTAGTAGTGAGAGCATTGCCCTTTTCCCGCTCAAGTTCGAGGAATGTGAGGTTATACAGGGAGACATACGGGAGAAAGTTGCCTCTCAATCGAGGGAAGAGCATAATAGGAACTTGAAAATTTTGTGCTGTTTTTTTTTTTTTTTTGTACAAATTGAGGTCGGACTAATTGAATATCCAAGGTCACGGCTGAACGTACATTTTTGACGACTTTGTTTTGAGATGTTTTAAAGGACTTAAAGGTACAGTTCACTCAAAAAACAATTGCCACCCTGACGTAGCTCCAAGCCTGTATGACGTGTGTCCCACGAGAAAAGACTTGCAGCCTCGGTCACCATTCACTCTCCTTTCATTTTCTTGACGTACACTGAAAGTAAACGGTGACTTGGGGCATTCTGCCTCATTTTGGGTGAACTAAAGCATGGTGAAGCCAGGTTTGTCTTATTTAAATTAAACGCTACTCCTTTAGAAAACAGGCATACTACTGGGGCGGTCTCTCCGCATATGCATGCATATATATATTAAACCCTCTAATTCATTTACTTGCTTCAGGACAACCGGAGAATTACGAGCCGTTGCCAAGGATACGGCAGAGAGACGCTCTACGTGATCAAGCCAGACAAAGACATTTAAAATAACCTCTGCTACACAATGCAAGAATCATTCAAAATAGCATAAACTGACTCAAGCAGATTTGTTTGGTCTCCCAGTCTAGTTCTTATGACATTAAGCTGGCCCAAACAGTTGAGCTCAAGCTTGGTAGACCAGCTAAAACTAGCAACCATTTTAGACTGGTATAGATGTTTCAGCATATCATGCAGGTTTTTCCCGATTAAAAGGACTCTCTGAACCCTATGAGTGCACAAACTTTGGTAGATAAATCCTATATGCAGTAAAATAAATAAGTAGTTAAAGGCTTCTTTGGCTCTAAAAATAGAAAGAAAATGCACAATTATAAATCAAATGGATTTATCCAGTACTCTTTTCCTCCCAGCAAAAGACAATGTTTTGAACATAATGCAATGAACACACCAGAAACAAGGAAACTGATTTCTTTTGAAATTTTATTGAATTTACAAAAGAGTGGCATGGATTTAATCTTCATCCTCCTCCTCCTCATCCTGGTTGATCTGGAAGTAGCGCAGCTCATAGCTCTCCTTGGTGTTCGCTACTACACGCAGCCAGTCACGCAGGTTGTTCTTCTTGAGATACTTCTTGGTAAGATACTTCAGGTACCTGAAAACAACAAACAGTTAAGTTTTAAATATTCCATATGGTTGCAACTGAGATAGTAATATGGTCATAAACACTAAGAATACCGGAGATGTTTCAATGTGCATTCAAAAATTACAAATACAGGTAATTCCAAACTCATAAATATAGATACAGGTTTTATAACTAACTGTCTTGTATTCCTACCACTTGGCTTGCTGGGTAAAACAAAAGACCCTTAAATTCTGCCTTGTGTAACAATCAATAAAGTTATCAAAAATATCTTAATTGAAAGGTACATAAAGCCTCCAATTATAAGGTGTAAAATTAGTAGTAGTGGTTCTCCTAACAGCTTTTAAAGCCCTTCTTATAAGGTCTTGCTTCTCAAACAAATATTCAACAAGAACAAGTAGTAAATGACATGCCATGACACTTTCTGAAAAGTTCATGCAATATTACAAAAGCAGCAACAACTACTTAAATATGCAATGTCTCATAAAAGCCTTGCATGAAACTTCACAAGTCATTAAACAAAAATCATAGTAATGTGTCCTAATTCCTAACTAAGTCACATCTGAGCAGATGAAATAGATGATATATACAAGGAGCAACTTTCAAAACGCTTTGCTATGTCCAAAACACTAACAATAATAAAGCTGGCACAGAAAGAAGCCTTTCCCATGGCCATGGCTTTCATGTGTTTAATAGTAAAGCTCTAAGCAGACTGGGATTCAGCATCAAATGAAATGCATGATTATAGTCTATATAACAAAAAATAATAATAATTTGAGCGTACCTAAACAAAAACATACATTTGATCGCAAGGTGCAAGTATGCTTCAGTTCATTGAAGAAATTAAGGACAAATGTAAAAAACCTCAAACCATTAACAGAACTATCAGTACAATACTTGCCCACTTTCAATTTGCAAAACATGTGGGCTGTTAGTCACAATGACGATGTACACGTCTTAAACTCTTCACTCTGGTGTGCACGTGTATGATTTAACAGCATTCTGACTGTGTGAACAGACAGGGACTGATTTATAGCGAGGAAACGATGTTCATTGACACATCTATTCAATTTAGACTACTAAAACTGATATCAAGATGGCAGACAATTTCTTTAGACAAAAATACTTAAAATATGTATAGCACCTTTCAATTCACCTTTAATAATCAAACATTTTACATCACCACAATACAGCAGTGAAACAACAGCTTGCATGCAATTGCAATCCAAGGAAAAACTGGGAATGAAAGTGTGCACACTGTGAGAAAAATAAGATCTTAAAGTGCCCCTATTATGGATTTTTACTAATTACATTTCATGCAGTGTGTAACAGCTCTAAGTGAATGAAAACATCCTGCAAAGTTTTAAATCTGAAAGTGCACCATGTATAAAGTTATTGTCTCTCAAAAGAAAGAGTCGACCCTGAATCATTGAAGAGAGTCGTTTTTAAAACGAATTCCAAGCCGTTTCTTGAAGTCAACATGAAACATTAGCATATTGCCCGCCCGCTTGGTCTTTTCACATGAGTCTGAATTAGGGGTGTGCGATATATATCGTCTGCGATAATATCGTAATTGTTTTAATGATGTGCAATTTGACAATAAGAGTATTTTGCAAAAACCAAACAAAACACCTACAAAGAGCACGCATACATTAGCCTACGTGGTGCACGTGTGTATTTAGAGTGTCTTTCACTCCATGATTCAGGCTATTAAAATGAAAAAAAAAAAAATGTATATATTTACGTATCATATAGTTAAAATCACACGAAGAGTGCCGTTTTTTCTTCAAAAATAAGCATGATTACAAGTATGATATTGACTTTATACAACAGTTCAATAAACAAGTTAATTAAGAGACTTCATATTGCCTGTTTTTGCTCCATTTCGCCAACAAAAAATAATTCCAAACAGCTACAGCACTGTTTTGCGTCTCTGAGCATCATGACGGTGTTTCGTGAATCAACCGTTAAATGATTCGGTTCAGTCACAATGACTCCGTTATTACCAGTGACTTTCTGCCACCTACTGGCGGTTTCAATTTAAAGCCTATTTTCATTTTTAAAATAATTTTAAATAACAGTATTCAATGTTTTGTTTAAAATGTCAAAAAATCATGCATTTGTAACTGGTTAAAGCACTCCATGTCCCTCTGAGCTGCATTAAATAGAGTGTAAATACATCTAAATGCCACTTCAAATGCAACTTCTGCAAAGATTCATTTTGATACTGGTTTCATTTGTTTGGTAACAGCCTAAATGTGCATTATCTTAACTGACTGATTAAATGTAACAATTTGACTCAAAATATGTACACTTTCAGAAAAAAGATTGCTTTATTAAAAGGTAAAAATCTATTTAAACTTAAATGAAAAGATGAATCACTGATGTGAATTGACCACACAGAATATGAAGAATATCAAAAACTGCAGCTGTCCACGGTAGTCAGATATCAGCACAATAACACACTCTGCAAAATATTGTCTAATTATAGTTATCGAAAAAATCCAAAAACATTAAGATATCTTTTTTTCAATATCACACACCCCTAGTCTGAATGAAAATGCAAATTTATTCTCTGCCACTAGGTGCAGCTTGGTAAACTAGCAGTTTCCCCAGTAACACTGTACACAAAGTAGCACTGTGCTCACAAACGCTGCTTTATCAGGCATTACAGGCATGATGAACTGAAAATGAGACCAATCACTGCAGATTAGCGTCAAAAATGAATCATTGAGCGAATCATTTGGGAGTCGTAGAGCAAATAAGGTAAAAGTAAATGCATATTATAAGACATTATATGAAAGTGTTTTCTGACCTTGCATGCATGTCAACCTGTTGTTGGGGACTCTCAAAACCAAAATATGAACTATTCATTACCTATAATAGGGGCACTTTAAAGGGATAGTTCACCCAAAAATTAAAATTATGTCATTAATTACTCACCCTCATGTCGTTCCAAGCCTGTAAGACTACCGTTCATCTTCAGAAAACACAGAGCTATTTTTGATGAATTCTGAGGGCTCTCTGACCCTCCCATAGACTGCAAGCATACTACCATGGTCAAGGCCCAGACATGGAGCAAGGACAATGGTAAAATAATCCATGTGACATCAGTGGTTCAACCGTAATTTTATGAAGCTACGAGAATACTTTTTGTGTGCAAAGAAAACAAAAATAACGACTTTATTAAACCTTGCTACGTTTCTGGGCCTTGACCGTGGTAGGACCCTTGCTGTTTATGGAAGGTCAGAGAGCTCTCGGAATTCATCAAATATCTTAATTTGAAGATGAACAGAGGTCTTACGGTTTTAGAACGACATGAGAGTGAGGAACTAATGACAGAATTTTCATTTTTGGGTGAACTATCCCTTTAATCAAAATTGCACTGGAAATAACAGGTAATTGCAATAAACTGTTTAAATTTTGTTTTTCTGTTTGGTAATGCATAAACTAAATTTCTCCATTCCATAATCTTAATGACATCTTCACTTTAACTGAACTAAATCTTTAATATTATAGTCAAAGAAATAAGTTTGCATGCATTTGGATCTCTAATCTCAGACTTACCTTTTAGAGAAGGGGACCTCGGATGTCACTGTGATTTTGCTCTTGCTCCTTTCAATGGAGACCACACCACCACCCAAGTTACCAGATTTACCATTTACTTTGATGCGCTCCTGAAGGAAATGTTCCTGCAGAGAGACAAATGCAGACATGCCAGATCACATAGAAATATAACCAAAAAATCATGAGCCCATTCTGACCCTAGTGCAGCTGTGATGCAATTAACAGTTATTTGTGGGGGGGGGGGGGGGTACATTTTTATTTTTAGTATTTAAACAAAAATTTAAAAATTCACACAAGACCAGTGGTTCCCAATCCCAGTCATGGATTTGCGCTGCCTGCAGCACCTTCACACACGGACATATACCTCTATAAATAAATACAATTTAAATTCACATCTTGCACACTTTAATGCCCTTTGAATAGAACATGTGCACTCGTTTCTAACAGAAATCATGGCAGAATATCCAGTGAAGTCCACTTCGCAGGGCACTTACGGTCGAATAGAACAAATTTGTACGTGATAAGAGATACATACAAAATATGCAGGGCAGGGGGCATGAGGACTGGGATTGGGAAATGCTGGACTAGACAATTAAGGACGCATTTGACGATCAGCATGAAGCGAGTCCATTATGCAAGTTTTTCTGGCCATTAACAGAATGGAAGAAACTGACAAACAACTAAAAGTTAGTTTTGTTATAGCTTGTCGTTTATGGGTAGTTCTATCTGAAATGGATCTCAATGATGGATCAACAAAAAACTTAAAATACGGCACCCATAAAGAATGCAGGAAAAAAGGAGTGATGTGCACATTGTATTCTTCATAATCAGAATTTCAACAAGTCTGCAGAAAAGCATTAGGCTCAAATATTGAAGAAAGCAGGAAATACAGCTTTGCATGTGTAAGATTTAGCAAATCACCCAAAATGTCTTTTTGATCAGGTAATCTGATTGGAGATTTCTGGTTCTGTGTGCACTCGGCATCAGATGATCAGTTTCTACTCACAAAGTTAGCAGCATCCATGATGCCATCCTCCACAGGATGGGTGCAGTCCAGGGTGAACTTTAGGACCTGCTTTTTCTTTTTCCCACCCTTGGTCACCTGCTTTTTCTATAAGATTCAAAAAGACACATATGGATGAAATCAACGACAATCAGTGGTGACAATAAAAAAAATGATAAGTGCTGAATTAATTAAAATACATCTACACTAAAGATAGGTGTCTATCATTCATTAAAATGAGCTCTAGCAAAACTGGAATCTGACAGTATACGTGACAACGACCCACGTTTACACATATTTAAAGGCAATAACGTTAACTAAATATATTTGAAAACTTTGGGGAAAATATGAAATTAAATCTTCAACGCAGCCATATCATTTTTGGGCTAAACTAGCTTCGTGGTTTCGAATCTTTGCTGGAGAAACTGATTTATAAACAAAATAACAAAGACACAGTTTGTCTGAATTTTCAATCTATAAAGTATCCTCAAAAACACGCAGTATATCGGCGTCGGTTCTATGGGAAATGCTAATCAGCTAACGGGTGGTTGCTACAACGTGGTTATTCACGAGCAGGCCTCGCTCCAAACGTCCAGTAAACAAACGCTTTAAAAAACACAACACTGATGCATATATACTTTCGTTAACCAAATTAATCAAATGCTCAATGGTTTAGCCTTAATCTCCAGTGGTTTCTGCAGGCTTAGAGGTACGTGACACACTGTATTTTATCGTTTTTCTTAAACTTGCTCGTACTCACAATCGGAGCCATGGCCGACAGTTTGGCAGAAAGGGAGAGGAGAAGGAGCGCATGCGCATTGAGAGCTTCCTGTTGTAATCTATTCCAGATCGAATCGATAGAATCCGTTATGCGGAGATTGATTCGTACAATCACTGGATCATGATAATATTTATTTCATTGAGTTTTATCTTTGATGGGCATAAAAAACAAAAAATCACTCAAAAGTCAAAAATTGCTTTCAATGTTTAACCTTGTATAATTTTACTCCTCTGGTCTATCCTATTAATTTGTTTGTTTTTAGTTTATTGTTTTTATTTATTTATTTTTTCATTTATTTGTTTATTTATTTATAAACTTTCTATCTTGTATTATTGTTTTGTATTTTGTTTGTGAGGATGTTGTGGTTATATGATTGCTATGAAGTATTTTGGCATTAATAATAATAATAATAAAAAAATGAATTGTACCAAATCATATCTTTTTCTCTCAATTGTTTACACAGGCCTATTGTAAGCACTTTTAATTATAAAATTGTTCATTTGTAATATATTAATAATATATTATAATATTAAAGAGAGAGAATATATATTTTTGTGAATATATATATATACATATATATATATATATATATATATATATATATATATATATATATATATATATATATATGTATATTATAGAGTATAATTATTTTTGCTGGCCTCTTACCAGGGTGCACAAGATCTGGTTCTTCAGCTTTACCTTTGGCAACCCCCTCATTCTCCCTTTGTAACCAGCTCCCCTCCCCTCCATCACAGTCAGCTGTTTGGCATCAGGCTCCTGTTGAAGAGTCCCAGCATTACTGTCATTCCAGCTGTAGATAGTGGTCAAGACTATATAGTGTTAACCCACTGGCCCCTCCTCACACAAGCCAAATTTACTGTGTCGACTACTGTGCTTTGCTTGTAGAGATGAAGTGAGAACTGTCTTCACATGCACTTAAGCCACTCAGGGAGACCTAATACAGAGTCCTGCTGCATGGCCACATTATGAATTCCCTAATACCACTATTAACATTGCAGTATGTTTGGAATAACGAGTATGTGAACTAATATCGGATAGTGCCACTGTTTTGGATAAGGTAAGGTGCTTTTTTGGGAAATTGCATAGTGTTAGTGAACTGTTTTGTCTCTATAAAAGCAAAATGTTCAAGTAAAATAATGCAAAAGACAGATTTGCATGGATAATATCATATAACTATTTATTTATCTATCAATCAATAAATGTACAAAGCACACAGTTTATGTCAAAGCACTAGCCTGTCAAAAGTAAACATTCAACATGTGCACTACATGAAATTTAAGATCATAAGATGTTGTGCAGAGATCTATATCTGGTCAGACTTAGCTTTCTTGCACTTGTTATATATCATGCAAGCATTGCATGATATATTAATGATAAATTAATGAGAAATGATAAATTAATTCATTTTAATGATGTGTTTTTATTTGTCAGTATTTGCCTCTTATCCATTTTGAAAAAACTTAACAGGAAAATAAGTACTTCTCGTGTTATAATAGCTAATACTGTACCTATAATAATTAACAATCTTCTTTTTTTTTTGGTCTCAGAAAATAATCAGCCTATTTATTTATGATTAGCCTATAATATCCCAGCTAACAGGAAATGTTCTCAGAACTTTGGCTAACATTCTCATAAAGTTATGAACATACATTAATAGAATGGTTGTTCATAGGTTTCAGGTAGCATTTCCATAATGATAAAATGATAAAATTGACTTAACCCTAACAAAAAAATGTTTTTAAACATTTTAAAAACTGGACATTTTTAAATAATAGAACGTGTGTTCCATAACTTAATAGAACATATATAAAACATATTTTTGTCAGCTGGGATGCACATTAATTCTGGATAAAAACAGATATAGAGAGAGAGAGAGTCAGAGAGAGAAAGAGAATATGGATAAAAACAGAAGGGACATCTTATCTTCTGTGTGTGTGTGTGTGTGTGTGCGCACACACATTGTCACTTTTATCCATATATTTATTTAATTTATTTAATATTTTTATTTTATTTGCTGTTTTTTCCAGATGGCAGGAGGAATTATCTTCTCTTATGATGAGCTGTTTGATCCAGACTATGCCAGCCTCCATCCCCTCGTCTGTCACCTGTGTCATGAGCAATACCACCAACCATGTCTTCTGGACTGCCCCCACATCTTCTGTGCCAGTTGTCTGCATGGCAAGGCCAATAAAAATCGCCTCAATTGCCCCCTCTGTGGGTAAGTACAAAAATCAAATAGGAACAGTGTGCATGTATTATGCTTTACCAATTAACGCAACACAGTTGCTCCATGTGAATATTTGTTGTTATAAAAAGTTACTAAAAACATTTTTAAATGCTACTTAAAGTTAAATAAGGATTTAAAAAAAACTCCCAATAGCTTTATTGAGATCTTAGTACATTACAGGAACCTTTACCTCAAGGATTTTGAGGTGAATAAATGGAAATGAAGATAGAGGCATTCAATCAACCAGCCACAGCTGACTGAAGCCAAGTTCCTCCATAATGGTTACATTTGGTTCTCCATTTACAGTGCAAGGCATAAATGAGTACACCCCCTCTAAATCTTAACAAATTCAGCAATTACTCTTTACTTATATGACATGTTAGGGTTCTTTTGAGATATACTGTTCCAACAAGCCTGCTTGATCAATTACCAAAGAAGAATGTCAAAATTATTCAGCAAAATAAGATTTTTTTATCAAAGTGATAAAATGCTGTGTTACAAAAATGAGTACACCCTCCTGAAAGTTACTAAATATATATATATATATAGGTTTAAGGCTATTTTGGATCGACAGGTAAGTTGAACCAAAACTGTTAAAGACAAGTAATTTCCTGACAATTAAAAGTGTTATATAGCCCACTGAATCATACTTGGACTTAATTCTGGCAGCTGTCGAACCACTTTGGAGAGAAGTGCCAGGTGATTTATTTCTTAACATAAAAGAGGACAATGGTACAGGAGAAATACCAAATTATTTTTTTAAGTGTGAAGATATAGCAGAAGAAGCACCGACATTCAAAAACAATGGACTTGTGACAAGGCTCCTGAAATAATCAGGTTTTCACTTTAATTTTTTATTTAGTGATGAGTGATTTTTTTGCTAGAAAAAGAGCAGGAGAAATAACATGCGAGTGTCTCGGAGCTTGGAAAGCTACGAAAAGAGTGTCACTTTATCTCACAGAGTATGACGCAGCCTGCAGAAGTGACATGTATGGTTGTTGTCACCACTAGAATTACCTTCTGTAGCCAAAGCCAAATAAACTCATTTAACCTCTTCCAAGGCCCATATTTACAAAACAGAGACTTCTGGGAATCCATACTCTGGTCTCAAGAGACCAAGTCAATCATTTAGGATCCAAAAGCAGCCAAGATGTTCTGGTGTTGCTAGAGGAGGAGTACAGTGAGAAGTGCTTGGTACCCACAGTGACGTTCAGTGGTAGTAAAGCTTTTATATAGGGATGAATGAGTGTATTTTTGTAATATTCTAATTTTATGTAATGTTGTGTTATTTTATAATATTCTAAGTACTATAATATTATACTTATAATATTTTCTGAATTAAACTCATTTCTGCAATCCTTCATTTAAACAAAATTGGCTAATTTACTTATCTTACAGAAAATATTGGCATATATATATATTTTTTTTTTATTAAGCATGTTTAATACATTTCAATTTTGCCATCTTTCCATTAATTATATTAGTAATCGTTAAGAAAATACATCTTTTATATTTATTCAGAGGCGGTTTACTCATTTATGCTGTGCACTGTATTCTAGTTTTCTTCAAGCCTGATGTTGGGTTAATTCCAAAATGTGTCTTATGCCAAACCTGAACTCCTGTAATCTTTCTTTGTACAACCCACCCATTACAGTTTTGTATACATAACTGTCAAGTCTTCTGTTTTGAAGAGTTGTCCAAGGTTTTGATGACAAACATATGTTCTTCTCATTGTTTGATTTGTTTCCTGGTCTTCACTCTTAAAAACAAAGATTCCAAAGGAGCGTTTTAGAAGTGATAATAGAAGCTCCATTTTGGGTTCCCCAAAGAAACTTTCTCTTAACAGTTCTTAGAAATTTCTCCCCACTTTATAGAACGTTATGTGCAATGGAAATGTTCCATGATCAATGCCAACAAGGAGGCTTAAATTAAAGCAGAAATGCATACAACATGCAGCTAGCAGATCTGTTAAGAGCAGCACAGGGCAGTTGGTATTATTAGGACAGCTGCAGAATGTCCACAGTGTTCTGATTTTAGCCCCATAACAAGCACTTCACATGGGCTCTCCGATCACATCACAGCATTGTCATTTGATAAAAACAAGCATCTTGGCAAAGGTGTATAGTGCATTGATCCCGCAGCTTATAGCAATTACACACCATCTGGTGCTGACCTATTTCATCTTGTTTAGAAGTGACTCAGAGATCTGCTATTTTTATGTGCTTCTTTACAATTTACAGAGAAAATCAGGAGACTATGGTGAAGCGAATTAGTGATAGATGATATATCGACCAGGGAAATTAATCAGATAATATTTATTATCTGATTATCGAAATAATATTTCCAAAATCAACAAACAGTCAGTTGGTTGAACCTCGAGTAAATATTGTGTTAATTGAGGATTTATTTAAATTTTTATTCATCTTAGTTGTTCTCATTAAATTATATGAAACGTTTTGATCGGTAAGACTATGTAATGTTTTGTTTGAGCTTTGCTCAACAAAGCTATTTTTATTTTATCAAACATCAAAACTTTAAACAGGTTACTTATATATATATACACCTGTAAACTGTATATACCTGTATATTACTTATTTCCAAATGTAATTTATTTCTGTGATGCAAAGCTGAATTTTCAGCAGGTATTACTGTCACATGATCCATCAGAATCTATCTAAATTGCTGATTTGATGCTAAAGAAGTCATTTTTATTAATATTAATGTTTATGGCAGTTGTGCTGCTTAATATGTTTAATAATATTCTTGCTTAATATTGTCCTTTTTGAGTACCAATATTAATTTAGTTAAATATTACTGAGTGTATTTAGCTATCTTGCATTCTGTTCTTTAGAGATCTGCATCAGCTAAGAAAAATATATTTGTTGACAACTAAGTAAGTAAGTCTGGATGGTTTCCCACTATACAGGTCTCATTAACGTCTGCCTATCCAACTACTAAACAAAAAACAATATGTAGCTTGTTGTAACTCTAGCTCTAACTTCTCCCTGCTATATTTATCCATTGTTGCCCACTGCAAACTTGCATTTGTGTCATCTAAGTAGCCTGGCTTTACAAGACCAGTGTAATGGTGCCAGCAGTGTGTGGTTCAGTGGGTAAAAGCAGTGCTTCATTCAGCACTGCAGTCTATTACCACATCCTAACACAATAGAAATGCTGCAGTGTACTTTTCCAAAATAAGGAACTTTTTTATTGTTTAGATCCTGTTATACTGTAGGCTGTTTGTTTGTATGTGAGTGTGGCGGTGTAATCTTTCTCAGTTTAGTGTGAGTGTGGGATCTGGCTTTGCCTCAGAGTTGCAAATAATGAAGCTTTTGTACTTTGCAGCACCACACACTCCCTCATGCAGTGTAATCTAGGAATTCACCACTTTGATGCTGTTACTGGCAAAGAAAAGATGATTATAATGAAAACAAGATAAATTAGTGGATTGATGGAGAGGGATGATGTACATTTTTGTGTCAGTGTGTCATACAGTGGAGACCAAAAGTCTGAGAACACACTGAATACATTTGTTTTCTTTTTACCCTAAAATGTTTTACAATTTTATGTATTACAAAGAAAGGTTATTAAATAACAAAAGATTCTGGACTATTTCTAGGTATGCCAACAAATTTGTGACCATGTCATTTAGACCCTATTGTATGTATATATATATACACAGAGCTGAGTAGTAATTGATTACATGTAATCTGGATTATGTAATCAGATTACAAAAATCAAAAGTACTTGTAATTAGATTAAATTACATTTTCAAATAGCCTACTTGTAATCAGACTACAGTTAATTTTTTTTATTAGATTACATCTTCACACAATAGCAGTAAATTATTCATAATTCATTCTTTCTCCCTAATTCCTATTTTTCGTGTTTTAAATATTCCTTTTTAAAATATAGCCAAAATCTTATATACAGAAAATCTTCCAGTTTTGTGAACATTCACACAAAGATTGCACAATTTTAAAATTCACGTAATTTCTTATTTACATGTAATGCAGGCATCTGCAAACTTTTTAGTCATCGGAACAACTTTCACCTATATGTTTAGCCTACCTGAAGTAGCTACTGTACCTTGAGATTTAAAAATAAATATTTAAGCATCACATTTGCATGTTCATGGTTCTCTGGTTAATGGTCACATGACATGCAGGTAAACAAATTATATATCTTATATTTAAGTGTTTTATTTTGATTGATATTATTCTAAAATGACTTGTTTTAATTTTCCATTTTTATTATTTAATTCATTATTAGCTTTACATTAAACTCATGAAACCCTGCAGTTCATTTACAAACCCCAGTTTGAGAAACCTTGAAGTAACGTAATGTTTAATGCACTTCATGTTATTAATTACAATGAATGGAATATATTTTCTTACTCTTTGTATTTTCTCTTTATATTCTCCCTTTGTATTTTATATCAATATGGTATGAGATTATCCTATTTAAATCAATGTGATAAATGATCATCTAAAAGTAGTCTGATTACATTAGGCCTACCTAAAATGTGTAATGCAATGGAATACATTACTAACTACAATTTTTGTCATGTAATTTGGAATCAGTAACGGACTACACTCATAAAAATAAAGGTGCTTAAAAGGTTCTTCACAGCGATGCCATAGAAGAACTGTTTTTGGATCCACAAAGAACCTTTCAGTCAAAGGTTCTTTAAAGAACCATCTCTTCCTTACCTTTTTATAATCTGAAGAACCTTCTTTCACCACAAAGAACCTTTCGTGAAACAGAAAGGCTCTTCAGCTGTTAAAGGTTCTCTATGGAGCCATTTAGGCAAAAAAGGTTCTTCCAGTGCTTAATTTGAGCCGGATCCTGTTCCGGAAAATGTCAGATTTGGATTTAGATTTGGTTTTTAAAGATCCGGCATTAAAGTGGAAGTGAAGCATTCAGTCAAGTTTACACTATTTAGTAAACTGATTTCCACTTTAATTTAAAAAATACATAACAAACACGATTAATGTAACCATTTTAAAGAAAAAAAGGATATTTTATTATAGCTTTTGGAGCTAGGGCACCACCATATTGCAGTACCGCGTGTGACGTCACGGGGTTGTTAGCTCCGCTGGCCAGTAAAGTAATATAAGCATTTCTTTACCTTTTTGAACACACAAATGTTATTTTAACTCTCAAATGTTTTGGTTTTCACCATAATTTGGATGAATATTAAACATATACAATAACTATATCAATATCACTTCATCTAGGCCTATATCACGAAGTTTTGATCATTGTATCCCAAACATTGTTTTCATGTGATGTAAACCAACAACACTTCATACAGTATCGGTCATGCGGCATCTTATATCAGACCCTTCAGACATATTTGCATTACACTGGCTCATTCACCAGTAGTGGTATGTAACATATTTTATGTTCACCTGCAAATTTACCTGCTATAAAGAGAATGCAGTTTAACTAAACATAAATAGTATGTCTGAGTCCTCTTTCTTGTCTGCTTGAGCAAATGCACAGTATATGATGATAATGGCCCAATAAAGCGACGTTCAGTTGCAGAACGCAAGCTTCTAGAGGGTACATAAGTTTGAAGTAATGAATTTAGGTAAAGGGGTGCAGAGCCAGTGGTGGTTTTGTAGGCAAACATTAATTTTATATGAGCAGCTATTGTTAGCCAGTGCAAATTGATAAACAGAGGTGTGACGTGCATTCTTTTCGGCTGATTAAAGATTAATCTTGCTGCCACGTTCTGGATTAATTGTAAAGGTTTGATAGAACTGGCTGGAAGACCTGCCAAGAGAGCACTGCAATAGTCCAGCCTGGACAGAACAAGAGCCTGAACAAGAAGTTGTGAAGCATTTTCCGAAAGAAAGGGCCTGATGTTCTTGATGTTAAATAAAGCAAATCTGCAGGACCGGGCAGTTTTAGCAATGTGGTCTGAGAAAGATAGCTGATCATCAATCATAATTCCAAGATTTTTGGCTGTGTTTGAAGGAGTTATGGTTGATGTGCCTAACTGGAAGGTGAAACTGTGATGAAATGATGGGTTTGAAGGAACCACAAGCAGTGCTGTCTTGGCAAGGTTGAGTTGAAGGTGATGGTCTTTCATCCAGCAAGAAATGTCTGTTGGACCAGCTGAGATGAGAGCAGCTATCGTCGGATCATCAGGATGGAATGAGAGTTAGAGTGAGTGTCATCAGCATAGCAGTGATATGAAATATATGTTTCTGAATGACAGAACCTAGCGATGCCATGTAGACAGAGAAGAGAAGTGGTCCAAGAATAAATTACATTTTAAAATATATTAAAAAAGAAAGCAATTATTTGAAATAGTAAAAATATTTCACAATATTAGGCTTTTGCTTTATTTTGGATCAAATAAATGCAGGCTTGGTGAGCAGAAGATAATTCTTTAAAATCATTACAAATCTTACTGTTCAAAAACTTTTGACTGGGAGTGTATGTATATTTTGAAGAAAATAATGCATGTCATTTTTTAAACACAGCTGGAATTCTTTAGGTGAACTGTTAAACGTTCTAGAAGCTGCTGGACCAACATCTGGGTCAAAGAGTACAGCATCACTGTGGAGGGCCGACAAGTGGATACATCTTGTCAGGGGTGTCAGACAGGGGGTAATAGTGGAACAGATCCACTGAACGTGATTTTACGATCGCGGGGGCCCCATAGCTAAGTCAGTGCACACAGGCCCAGAATTCTCAGCGACGCCCCTACATGTTGTACTAACCTCTTTTGCCCTGTAGGCAGTGATGGAGCTACAGACGTCAGCGCGGGAGGCCATCATATTGCTGAAGGCCATGCTGGGTGAAGTGCAGACAAGTGCAAGTGTAAAAATAAAGGTGCTTAAAAGGTTCTTCACAGCGATGCCATAGAAGAACCGTTTTTGGATCCACAAAGAACCATTCAGTCAAAGATTCTTTAAAGAACCATCTCTTTCTTACCTTTTTATAATCTGAAGAACCTTCTTTCACCACAAAGAACCTTTCGTGAAACAGAAAGGCTCTTCAGCTGTTAAAGGTTCTCTATGGAGCCATTTAGGCAAAAAAGGTTCTTCCAGTGCTTAATTTGAGCCGGATCCTGTTCCGGAAAATGTCAGATTTGGATTTAGATTTGGTTTTTAAAGATCCGGCATTAAAGTGGAAGTGAAGCATTCAGTCAAGTTTACACTATTTAGTAAACTGATTTCCACTTTAATTTAAAAAATACATAACAAACACGATTAATGTAACCATTTTAAAGAAAAAAAGGATATTTTATT
Organism: Barbus barbus; assembly: GCF_936440315.1. Taxonomy (NCBI): domain Eukaryota; kingdom Metazoa; phylum Chordata; class Actinopteri; order Cypriniformes; family Cyprinidae; genus Barbus; species Barbus barbus. Next base: position 10,162,528 of record NC_136715.1, on the reverse strand, counting down.
ATAGCTTTTGGAGCTAGGGCACCACCATCTTGCAGTACCGCGTGTGACGTCACGGGGTTGTTAGCTCCGCTGGCCAGTAAAGTAATATAAGCATTTCTTTACCTTTTTGAACACACAAATGTTATTTTAACTCTCAAATGTTTTGGTTTTCACCATAATTTGGATGAATATTAAACATATACAATAACTATATCAATATCACTTCATCTAGGCCTATATCACGAAGTTTTGATCATTGTATCCCAAACATTGTTTTCATGTGATGTAAACCAACAACACTTCATACAGTATCGGTCATGCGGCATCTTATATCAGACCCTTCAGACATATTTGCATTACACTGGCTCATTCACCAGTAGTGGTATGTAACATATTTTATGTTCACCTGCAAATTTACCTGCTATAAAGAGAATGCAGTTTAACTAAACATAAATAGTATGTCTGAGTCCTCTTTCTTGTCTGCTTGAGCAAATGCACAGTATATGATGATAATGGCCCAATAAAGCGACGTTCAGTTGCAGAACGCAAGCTTCTAGAGGGTACATAAGTTTGAAGTAATGAATTTAGGTAAAGGGGTGCAGAGCCAGTGGTGGTTTTGTAGGCAAACATTAATTTTATATGAGCAGCTATTGTTAGCCAGTGCAAATTGATAAACAGAGGTGTGACGTGCATTCTTTTCGGCTGATTAAAGATTAATCTTGCTGCCACGTTCTGGATTAATTGTAAAGGTTTGATAGAACTGGCTGGAAGACCTGCCAAGAGAGCACCTCAATAGTCCAGCCTGGACAGAACAAGAGCCTGAACAAGAAGTTGTGAAGCATTTTCCGAAAGAAAGGGCCTGATCTTCTTGATGTTAAATAAAGCAAATCTGCAGGACCGGGCAGTTTTAGCAATGTGGTCTGAGAAAGATAGCTGATCATCAATCATAATTCCAAGATTTTTGGCTGTTTTTGAAGGAGTTATGGTTGATGTGCCTAACTGGAAGGTGAAACTGTGATGACAATTGACAACTGTGATTGGCAAGGTTGAGTTGAAGGTGATGGTCTTTCATCCAGCAAGAAATGTCTGTTAGACCAGCTGAGATGAGAGCAGCTATCGTCGGATCATCAGGATGGAATGAGAGTTAGAGTGAGTGTCATCAGCATAGCAGTGATATGAAATATATGTTTCTGAATGACAGAACCTAGCGATGCCATGTAGACAGAGAAGAGAAGTGGTCCAAGAACTGAGCCCTGAGGCATCCCAGTAGTTAGATGCTGCGACTTAGACACCTCACCTCTCCAAGTTACCTTGAAATACCTATCTAATAGGTAAGACTCAAACCACTGGAGTGTGGTTCTTGTGCCCTTTGCCAATAGGGTTGACAGAAGAATCTGGTGGTTTACCAGATTTAAGAAGATTATTTATAATGTAGACTAGGCTTCATAGAATGTAGGCTATGTCAGATGCACAAAAATACACTTGACATAACAGCAGCTGTAGATCGGCTATACTACAGACTCTTTAAATTTATATGTTTGGCTGACTGTATTTTATTTTGATAATGAACAGACTGCGATGGCAAGTTTGAATTGCTAGAATATGTGGTGTGTGTGTGTGTGTGTGTGTGCGTGAGGCGCCAGCGTGATCAAACAGCTGACACATTAAATAGCTCCATTTTTGGTCGCACAGATAAGAGTAACACAACCCGCAAAGTGTTTACTTTTATTTTTGCACACTCACACAATAAAAAGAACATTTGTGTTTTTGTAATTATAGCAAACAAACAGGATGTGCATTCTGTTAGCTCGGTTCTCGGTTTGGAGATCTCTGCGTCTCACATCTGTTTTATATCTGTTAATTAGCCTGTGTCAGATATTTCGCATATTTATACCTTTTCTATATAGATTATGATTGTATTTTATTTTAATGGAAACAAATGTTGTTATTTTTAATGTAACTTACATATATTTTCCTTAAATCATCCTTTGACCCAGGGTTTGAAAACCTAGGCTGTATAGTTAGGTCCATGCAGAAACCTGTGAACGATGCTCTGCGTTTAGTGACGTCATTTAATGTTCCGGGAAAACTGAAGTTGTATTGTCAGTCTCGGTCACAGCACCTTTTAACTGCCGATTTGCTGATTCTGGCAATGCTTCACTTACAAATTAAGCACTGGGTTCTTCTAAATGGCATCATGAAGCACCTTTACTTTTAAGAGTATTCAATTTCTAAGCAATTTCTGAATAATATACTGTGTGTATAAAATGTAGAATTTATTTATTTATTGCACAATTACTTAGCTGAGCTGATATGTTAATTTTTAAGATGAATTAAATGGTTAAATTACTAAAATTAAGTAAAAAATATATTATAGGTGCCTAGTAGATATTCAAACGTGTAAACAAAAAGGGATTTATATGTTTCTTTGCAGATACCCCTCAGTCGTGACGGGGACAAATGCACTTCCCCCAGAGGACCGTTTGCTCAAGTTCCTGGTGGACAATTCGACAGACAGTTTAATACAGTGTGCTAACTGTCAAAGCCAGGATGTTTTCCCAGCATGATATTGTGTCCCTGGCCAAATGCACCAAAGAGGGCCACAGCAAGTGCTGCGAATTTATTCCACCATCCTTCCTTATTTTTGCCATCTAACTCTCACTTAAAGGTTTAAGATTTAAAAGAATAGTTCACCCAAAAATGGAAATTTTGAAAAAGTGATGAAAATTTTCACACCCTCATGCAATCTAAAATGTAAATGAGCTTGTTTCTTCATCAGAACAGATTTGGAGAAATTACAGTGAATGGGTGCCATCAGAATGAGAGTCCAAACAGCTGATAAAAACATCACAATAATCCACAAGTAATCCACAGGACTTCAGTCCATCAATGTCTTGTAAAGCAAAATGCTGTGTGTTTGTAATAAACAAATTAATCATTAAGGCACTTTTTTTAACTTCAAGCTAAAATACTCACCTACACAGAAAAAATTTCAGCAAATTAGCATTTTTTTTTTGTGAAATAACGTTAGTAATGTTAAGTGTAGTATTTAGCAGATCTCAAAATGAATATCCATTTTTCATACTGTCTATTATAAAGCTATGATGGCTACTGAATAAATTTAGTTAGTTTGCTCAGACACAATGGTACAGAATTTTAATATCGATAATTTTGATGGATTTGATTGATCTATAATTTATTTACCGGCAGTTAACCAGAAAATAATTGTTGGTTTATCATTATAATTTCTTTACCATAATTATTCTCATTCAGTGTAAAGTCAAAATAAATTGTTCATCTGATGATTTGCATTTTTACAGCCTCCATGAAGGGCTTTACATCATGTTTTTGACCGAGAAAAAGTCCATGCTGTGCATCAAGTGTTTCAGAGACATGCAAATGTAAGACTTTTGCAATTTGAATTATAAAAGAACAAAATATAAATGAAATGAATATAATGAATATTTAACTTCATGATATAGTGAGAATCGCACCCAGTGCATTGACATTGAGACTGCATACGGCAGGGATGTGAAATACTGGATCAAGTTGTTCTGGTAAGTAAAGTAAGTAAAAAAGTAAGTAGGGATAGTTCCAGAAATGGCAAAATCATCTTATAATCTTTAAATTATGAACTGAAATGTGTATATGCCATATGGTTTTTACTCCTTACATTATAGAATGTACACTCCAGTCTATACAGTGAATATTACATTCATGATTAATATTACTGTACACCAAGGGTCAGAAAGGTATATTGGGTCAAAAATATATTTTTTAGAAGAAATTGATACTTTTATTCAGCAGGGATGTATCAAATTGATCAAAGGTGACAGTAAAGTAATTCATAATATTTCAAAAGATATTTAAAATAACTGCTGTTCATTTGAATTTTTATATTCATTAAAAAATATGAATTGTGATTTTCACAAAAACATTAAGTGGCTCAACTTGTTTTTGATCTTGTTAATAAAAAGAAATGTTTCTTGAGCATCAACTCATCATATTAGAATTATTTCTGAAGGATTGTGTGACATTGATGACTGGAGCAATGGCTTTTGAAAATTCAGCTTTGCCATCACAGGAATAAATTACATTTTAAAATATATTAAATTATTTTAAACTGTAATAATAATATCTCAATATTGCTTTTTTTTTTTTGAACAAATACATGTAGCCTTGGTCAGTATAAGATACTCTTTTTCAGAATGTACACTACCTGTCAAAAGTTTTTGAACAGTAAGATTCTTAAAGTGTTTTAAAGAATTCTCTTCTGCTCACCAAGCCGGCATTTACAGCAAAAACAGTACAATTTTGAAATGTTTTTACTATTTAAAATAACTATTGTCTATTTGAATATATTTTAAATTGTAATTTATTCCTGTGATTTCAAAACTGAATTTTTAGCATCATTACTCCAGTCACATGATCCTTCAGAAATCATTTTAATATTTTGATTTGCTGCTCAAAAAAACATTTATTATTATTAATAATGAACTTGATGAATAGAAAGTTCAGAAGAACAGCATTTATCTGAAATAATAATCTTTTGTAACATTATAAACGTCTTTATCATCACATTTGATCAATTTAAAGCATCCTTATAAAATAAAAATAATAATTTCTTAATTACCCCCCCATAAAGAAAAAACTAAAAAACATTATGCTGACTCCAAGCTTTTGAATGGTGTAGTAATGTTACAAAAGCTTTTTATTTCCGATAAATGCTGATCTTTACATCTTTCTATTCATCAAAGAATCCAGAAACAATTTACTCAATTGTTTTAAACATTGATAATAATAATAATAAATGTTTTTTGAACAGCAAATCAGCATATTAGAATGATTTCTGAAGGATCATGCGACGCTGAAGACTGGAGGAATGATTCTGAAAATTCAGCTTTGATCACAGGAATAAATTACATTTTAAAATATATTAAAAAAGAAAGCAATTATTTGAAATAGTAAAAATATTTCACAATATTAGGCTTTTGCTTTATTTTGGATCAAATAAATGCAGGCTTGGTGAGCAGAAGATAATTCTTTAAAATCATTACAAATCTTACTGTTCAAAAACTTTTGACTGGGAGTGTATGTATATTTTGAAGAAAATAATGCAAGTCATTTTTTTAAACACAGCTGAAATTGTTTAGGTGAACTGTTAAACGTTCTAGAAGCTGCTGGACCAACATCTGGGTCAAAGAGTACAGCATCACTGTGGAGGGCCGACAAGTGGATACATCTTGTCAGGGGTGTCGAACAGGGGGTAATAGTGGAACAGATCCACTGAACGTGATTTTGCGATCGCGGGGGGCCCCATAGCTAAGTCAGTGCACAGGCCCAGAATTCTCAGCGACGCCCCTGCATGTTGTACTAACCTCTTTTGCCCTGTAGGCAGTGATGGAGCTACAGACGTCAGCGCGGGAGGCCATCATATTGCTGAAGGCCATGCTGGGTGAAGTGCAGACAAGTGCAGAGAAGGAGGAAAGTGCTATCTGTACTCTGTTCAACAGTATGCAGGTGAGGTGACACTCCAAGAGGGGGCACACTGAGACCACAGACCAGAATAATGGGCTACTGTGAGAGATGAAGAATTCTTTGACATAGATCTTGTGTCGTCCAAACCATATCATTTAAGGATAATGTAATTTGCTTTAAACAGGCTAAATATGTGCTCAAAGCATCATTGAAAATTGCATGTTGAGGATAAAAATAGTCCAAAAGTAAAATCCATTCTTTTTGCCCCAAGGAAAAACTTGCAGAGAGGAAAGGGACCCTGTTAAAGGCAGCTGAAAGATCAATATTGTCCAAACAAATCCAGTAAGTCTAAATTGTCTATGCGTGACAGTTTACCCACATGGCTTTGGCAGAGCACAGAGTTGTGGTGTGATGGTCTGTGTTGGAACAGCAGTTGCTTGGGTTGCTTTCATGAGTCCTGTTATTTGTTATTTGAGATTTTTTTTCTCCGTCCCCTTCCCATCATTGCCTGGAAGCTGGCTTGATGTCTTCTAGGAATTAAGCTATTTATGTCAGGCTGCAATCTAGGACTCAGCGTGTACGTGTGTTTTTATATCAGGGTCATGCAAGAGCAAACAAAGGACAAAATGCTAAAATAAGAAATGATTTTGGGAAATATGCAGTCCTTTTTGTGTGGAAAAGTTTGTGTTGTGTATACATTGGCCCAGAGGGACCTCAAATGATTTTTTTTTAATATTATCATTTATTAAATTTCTGACAGTCAACATGAAGAGAAGGAGAAGGCACTAAAGGAACAGCTTTCTCACTTGGGCACCCTCCTGCCCACGCTTCAGGTACTTTAAAGAGATGGTTCATCCAAAAATATAAATTCTGTCATTTTCTTACCTTAATGTCGTTCCCAAATCATATGACTTTATATCTTATCTTTGTTCTCAGGTGCACCTGGTCACCTGCTCCGCTTTTCTCAGCTCAGCCAAGAAATATGAGTTTTTAGATATGGGATATGTAAGATCTCTCCTTTATACTTTATTATTTAATTAATTAATTTTTTTAAATACGATACCAGTCAAACGTGTGTAATAATTAAGATTTTTCGAGAGAAGTGTCTTAGGCTCAAACAGGCTGCATTTATTTGATTAAAAATACAGTAAGTATTATAATATTGTGAAATATTATTACAATTTAACATAACTCTTTTATATTTGACATTTTAAAATGTAATTTATTCCTGTGATGGCAAAGCTGATTTTACAAAAGTCATTTCTCCAGTCTTTAGTGTCACATGATCCTTCAGAAATCATTCTAATTGGTTGATTTAAACATTTCTTTATTGTTTAATAGGGCTATTATTAATCGTGATTAATCGCATTCAAAATAAAGTTTATGTTTACATACTTTGTACTGTGTATATTTATCATGATTATATAAATACGCACATATATGTATATATTTTTAAAAAATATTTGTATGCATATATATTTATACTTATAAATAAATATAAATATTTTATAAATAAATCTAAAAAAAATTCTTAATATATTCATGTATGAGTGTGTATTTATATATACATAATAAATATACACAGTAAACACACATATATAGTATTTCAACATAAACCTTTATTTTGAATGCGATTAATTGTGATTAGTCGTTTTGCAGTCGCGTTGTTTAAATTATTTAAATAAATGAAGATTTGCAGAGAATAGGTAACATCTTTCATAAACATTCAAAAATTAGATTTTTTTCCAAACTTTTGACAGATAATGTAATGCCTCAAAGACAAAATTAATGATTTTAATTCATGCTCTATGACCCTTAACAGCAGTTGATGGACAGACTGTGTAGCATTGTAAAGCTTCCTCACAAGCTTCGTCCTGCCCAGAGTAGTAAGGTGAGTTCACAACCAAACATACTGACCGTTGTGCAGATGTCTGACACTAAAGATGCATTGAACCTACAGATAAACACTACCATGCTGAGTTTGCCCGATGTCTAGGGCCTCTTCTGTTGTTGGGCCAGCGGAGGCCTGGCTCTGTACCTGCTGGAATTGCCTTGAGTAACAGGTAAGCAGTTTATCTGTTACATCATTCATAGTATTACGCAAGAAATGTTATACGACAGCACTGTTATTCTACCTCTGTTTGTTTGGCCTTGTCCTGACTGTGTTACTTACTTTGCTGAAATGCTTTTGAAAAATACATTAATTAATGTATGATGGTGGTCTCATTTCAAATGTTGTGATATTTATAACTAGAAGAATATTTGTTTCTATTGTAAAAATCTAAACTGCACAACATTTTTGCAATAAATTAATTATAATTTGGATAACAATAAACTAATTTTTTTTTTTTTTTGCTGTTAGGTTGAGTCTATTTTAATATAAAACAATATAGTAATGTAAACATATAAAAACGTACAGACTTTGATTCAAAAGTTTTATCATTTATAATGTTAGACAATAATTCTGTTTAAAATACATTTAAACTTTAGAACGTTCATCAAAGAATTCTGAAAAGAAAACTCTCTCAGTGTTTCCACAAAAATATGAACTGTTTTAACACTGATAAAAATAATAAATATTTCTTGAGCCCCAAATAAACAAATAATTTCTGAAGGATCATGTGACACTGATGAAATATATATTAAAAAAGAAAGCAGTTATTGTAAATCACAATAATATTTCACAATATTACTGTTTTTACTAAGGGTGTAATGGTTCAAATTCTGTACGGTTCGGTATGTATTGCAGTTTTGGGGTCATATTTCGGTATGGTTCGGTATGGGGATAATGGGGAGTATTATTAGAAATTTCCACAAGAATACTATGAATACTACTGTATGGTGGTCGAGAGAGCTCAAGCCGCTGCAAATAGAAAAAAACGCTTGCAAATTAACCTCTTAAGACCCGAGAAAAATGTTTTAGGAAAAAAATAGTTTTTTCATGTATTTAAATTCTTTAGAGCATTTAGAATAATGTAAAAAAAAAAAAGTAAAAAATTATATTTCATTCATAAATTATGCTATGTCCTCAGTTGAGAACATCGGGACTCAATTTCTTTGCAAAACTAAAAAGACATGAATGAACATGCATGGGGAAAAAACAATTGATTTTTCAAATCACCAATACATTTTTAGTTTAAGATTTTTTTTTTCTTTTTTTTTTACCAAACTTTGTATAGAGATGATTCTCAACTATATAACAGAATGATTTGATATACCTTTTTTCTTTATGCAAAATGTGCGTTAAATGGCCATAAATGGGTTTTCTCATTATATACAATGTATCTATAAACTAAATCTAATTTGCATATTAATGTGTTTTTGGGGCAACGTAATGAAAAAAGAAGTGTAATAATGGGAGTAATAATTGACCAGATTTTCATAATAATATATCATATTTCAGAGAATATTGAAATATAATTTATTTCCCTATTCATTTGTTGTCTCCCAAAATGCGTAATAAACATGCTTTTAGTCCCAGTGTCCAGATATGTGTCACAAACAGAGGCAGAAACAACAGGTAAGTGAAACAACAGGATGATTTATTAACAGGCAAAGCAGATCATGAGGAGAGTGATGAGCAGGTGAGTATCTTGATGCTAAGACTAATTCCGATTGTCTTGTTGAGAACTGATATCTGTCTCGTTCACAGGGGAGTGGAGAGAGATCCTGAGATCCGTGAATCCTCGCTGGAGAATAGCGGGGAAGTCTATAGGGTAAGTAAACACAGGTAAGTACATACGGAGTCTGGTTACTGTTCGAGATAGTGAACCGTAGACCAGACGATGAGTGTCAGAGAGAGAGTGGTGTTTATAGGAGTGTTGATGAGGGACTGCAGGTCCGGGTGATTAGAACTCAGGTGACTGTGATCTGGTGATTGCTGTTGACGGCGGTGACTGTGACTGTGACTCTCTGACACTACCCCCCTCCTCCAGGGGCGGCTCCTGACGCCCTCATACGGCGACGGGGGCGACCACAGCCTCTGGGTGCGGGACGATCAGGATGGATACGATGGAATTCCTGTAATAACATACCATCAAGGGTATCGTCCCTTGCCACCCAGGATTGCTCTTCGGGTCCGTAGCCCTCCCAGTCCATGAGATACTCCAGCCGGCCTCCCTGTCGCCACGAATCCAGGATGTTGCGGACTTGATACACAGATGGCTGGTCCAGTATTTCAGGAGGAGGAGGCTCGTCCAGCTCGTATTGATCTGGAGTGAGAGAAGAACATAGTTTGATCAAGGAAACGTGGAACGTGGGGTGAATTCGATATCTGGGGGGTAGTTGGAGCTGGTATGTGACCTCATTTATCTGCCTCTGGATCTTGAACGGACCAATATAGCGGGGACTTAGCTTCCTACAGGGCAAGCGGAGTCGCAGGTCGCGGGTGGATAACCACACCCCGTCTCCAGGGTGGTAGATGGGAGTTGGAGTGCGTCAGGCATCTGCAAAGCTTTTATGTCTCCGCACTGCCCGCTGGAGGTGGATGTGTGCTGAGTCCCACACTCTCTCGCTCGCCCGGAACCAGTAGTCAACAACTGGTAGTATAATTCCCATCCACGGGAAGAGCGGGGATTGGTAACCGAGTATGCACTGGAAAGGCGAGAGGCCGGTGGTGTTCTGTCAGAGGGAATTTTGTGCATACTCGGCCCACGGGAGGAAACAGCTCCAGCTGAATTGATCTTCTTGGCAGTAAGCTCTTCCACTCTTCCACTCAGCCTGGCCATTCGTCTGAGGAGACGAACTGTGGACCGCGATCCGATACTATTTCGTCTGGCACTCCGAAGTTCCTGAATACCTGATGGAAGAGGTTCTGCAGTTTCCAAGGCCATGGGCAATCCACGAAAAGGTATCAATTTGCATGCTTTAGAAATGCGGTCTACTGCTACTAGAATGCAGGTGTTACCTTCCGATTCAGGGAGATCAGTTACAAAATCTATTCCCAGGTGAGACCAGGGTCGGCGAGGAATAGGGAGGGGTACGAGCTTGAACTGTGGCATGTATAGTCTCAGAGAAATTCACTAAAATATAATGTCCTCATATGTGGCTGCAGGGTCTTAAGAGGTTAAGAAAACAACTTCATCAATTTGACAACACACGCACTGCAAATGTTCACAACACAACCAAATAAAGAAACGCACTGTAAATACTTAGAACACAACCAAACAAAGAAACGCGCTGCAAATAAAATTCTTTATTTGCTTGCATTGTGAGCATTTGCACCACCTTCTGTCAAATTGATGAAAATGTTTTCTTGATTTGCTGGTGCTTTTTCTATTTGCATGTGTTTTCTGAAGTTGAGCTCTCTCGGCCACCGTACTACTGTCTATTTGCTAAAAAGTTAAATAAAATAATAATAATAATAATAAATGTAACAGTTTGCCTCAAGTACAAATATAGTATATATTAAAATTCATATTTCTATAAATATAATTACGTTGCTTTCTGATGTGGTCAATCATGCACGCACATACTCAAGTCTTTCAAGTTTAACCATAACTCGATTGCTGATCAAATAAATTGTTTGCGAAACAGAAACAACTGCACAACACAGCACACTGATTTCAGTTCATTATATTTACATAATGCCAAATCCATTGGAAATTAATGTAATAGAGTCTGATTTGCCTAAAGCTTCCAATGACAGCAGTGATGCTGATCACACAGGTCAAAGTTCAAATCTAGATAAATAAATCTTCATAAATAAATCTAGAGATCCAAAAACTTAATGAATCCAAAACTTAACGAATCCAAAATGGCTTTTTTTTTTTTTTTTTTTTTTACTTACTTTTACTTTCTCTTTTTACACATTTCACGTCGGCACTGATCACCTATAACATAGAAACACTTTTGGACATTGGAAACCGCTACACCAACCTGTTCCAGGACACTTTATCCAGGAATCCTTCATGGCCTCTTGAGATTCTTCGGAACGCAGAGATGAACAACAACCCCCCGAGGCGACGGATCAAGAAACACTGCGGGAAACGCTCTGGGATTCGAGATAGACTCAGGAAAAGGGCTCACTGTCCTCCTCTTCTGAGCATTCTGCTCGCAAATGTCCAATCCTTGGAGAATAAGATGGACAATCTTAGAGCAAGGATTAGTTTCCAATGGGACATAAGGGTTTTGTCCAAAACATGGCTTTCGTCCTCGGTCCCGGACACTGCTGTAATGCTGAGTGATAACTTCTCTGTTTTTCGGATGGACAGAACAGCAGAGGCCGGTAAATCCAGGGGTGGAGGAGTGTGTTTCATGATCAACAAGAAATGGTGTGACCCCAGGAATATCTCCATTCTGTCGCATTCCTGGGGTCACGACATGGATTTTTTTATTATTATACTATGTTTATTGATGTTTACTTATAATGTTAATAAAGTTTTTGCAAAAAAAAAAAAAAAAGTGGAAAAATTATTCTTTTCAACACCTTTACGCTCGTGCTCAATACAGTCTTCTGAGCTTTTAGCGCCACCCGCATCGACCTTTTGGGTAACAACAGTTGCTCTGGCTATGTGATGTCAACTTATTCTACTAACCATAAACCTACCCTAACAGTCTACTCTGAGCGTTAGTAGACATGTAGTTGACATGTAGTTAAAAAGTTACTTATAGTTACTTATATGTCTAAAGTGGACTATCGAAATAAAGTGTAACCTAAAAATATTATTTAATCTCCTGCTGATTTTGTACGTTTACCCACTGACAAAGAAAGGATCAGTCTATAATTTTAATGGTAGGTTTATTTGAACAGTGAGAGACAGCATAACAACAACAAATCCAGAAAAACGCATTTCAAAAAAGTTATAAATTGATTTGCATTTTAATGAGTGAAATAAGTATTTGATCCCCTATCAATCAGCAATATTTCTGGCTCCCCGGTTTCTTTTACACAGGTAAAGAGCTGAGATTAGGAGCACTCTCTTAAAGGGATCGTGTCAATTATCTCAAGACAGCTGGGACCATAGTCACCAAGAAAACAATTGGTAACACTACGCCGTGAAGGATTGAAATCCTGCAGCATCCACAAGGTCCCCCTGCTCAAGAAAGCACATGTACAGGCCGTCTGACGTTTGCCAATAAACATCTGAATGATTCAGAGGAGAACTGGGTGAAAGTGTTGTGGTCAGATGAGACCAAAATCCAGCTCTTTGGCATCAACTCAACTCACCGTGTTTGGAGGAGGAAGAATGCTGTCTATGACCCCAAGAACACCATCCCCACCGTCAAACATGGAGGTGGAAACATTATACTTTGGGGTTGTTTTTCTGCTAAGGGGACAGGACAACTGCACCGCATCAAAGGGACGATTGACAGGGCCATGTACCGTCAGGGCCAGGGCAATGAATATGGGTCATGGATGGATATTCCAGCATGACAATGACCCAAAACACACGGCCAAGGCAACAAAGGAGTGGCTCAAGAAGAAGCACATTAAGGTTCTGAAGTGGCCTAGCCAGTCTCCAGACCTTAATCCCATAGAAAATCTGTGGAGGGAGCTGAAGGTTCGAGTTGCCAAGCGTCAGGCTCGAAACCTTAATGACTTGGAGAGGATCTGCAAAGAGGAGTGGGACAAAATCCCTCCAGAGATGTGTGCAAACCTAGTAGCTAACTGCAAGAAACGTCTGACCTCTGTGATTGCCAACAACGGTTTTGCCACCAAGTACTAAGTCATGTTTTGCGAAGGGATCAAAAACTTATTTGACTCATTAAAATGCAAATCAATTTATAACGCGTTTTTATAAATGCGTTTTTCTGGATTTTTGTTGTTGTTATTCTGTCTCACACTGTTCAAATAAACCTACCATTAAAATTATAGACTGATCATTTCTTTGTCAGTGGGCAAACGTACAAAATCAGCAGGGGATCAAATACTTCTCTTCCCCACTGTGTGTATATATATTTATATATATATATATATATATATATATGTATAATCATTTTATATTATTATTTTTAATAATGTATTGATGGGTCCAGACCAATAAAATGATTTATATTATACAGAAAAAAATTTATACTTATACCAAAAACATTGCTTAACAAGGAAACTGTATTTAGAACAATGTGCACATATGATTTTTATAGAATTTTACCTTCATTTTGCAAATTAAACATCTGAAAAAGAAAAACCATAGTGAGGGACAGGCCAAAAACCTTACCTAATCATCATAAATGCTATTTACATTATTTAAAATAATATTTAATTGACTTTTTATGTAATATTGATGAAAGAATACATAGTTTTGTTACATTTTTAAATCACAAGTTTATTTGTTGTTATAATAATTCTATGTTTGATTACTTCTTAGGGTAGCAAAAGACCCCCATTTCGTGTGAATTCTGTCTAATGACTCAGAGCTGAAAGCACACAACAGGAAGGAGACACTGGCATTACTCTGGTGCTTACTCAGCCGGTTATTAAGCTCCTAAACAGAGAAATATTTTTGTAACTTTCCCTGACAAGCACCAGGTGACAACTGTCCTGTAATAGCCAGAGTTAGTCCTGTGTCTGTGAGGTGCCAGGAGCTGAGGTGATAACATGAGGCACAGGGACACAGGAGCCAGACTTCCTGGAAAGCTCTCATTCCGGGAGAAGGACTCAGAGAGTTATGCCACTGACTGGAGCACTTCAGAGCCTTATTCATAATATAGCTGCATATGAGTGCTATACGAACAGAGTTTACGAAAGAAAGGGATGTGATCCTAAATTCCTATTCTCTGAATCCACCTCAGATCTCATTGAATTCTGGGTTGTATCAAACTCATGTTACCATGGAGTGAACTATATGGAGTTTTGATAAGCACTTTTCCAAGAAACCAGAAGAGAGGGATATCTGCTTAATGTCTGCATTGATTCCTGTCTATCTGCAGAGTGTAGTAGCTATTTTCAGGGCTGATGAATGTTAGCTGCAGTTCTAGCTTGTGAAACGAATTCTGAGGGGTTTTTTTAGTCATTGGTCATACAACAGCCCCAAAGTATCTGGACATTAGAATTTGAGTTAGATAACAAATATCCATTATTATCTTTTCTCAGGCCTAACTTGAATGAACTTGCCATTAAAACAATTATTTTTACAGGAACTGTAGACATGTTCCATAAAGTTTGACACCAGAAAGTATCAAAAAGGACATTTTATATATATTATCAAACAAAAGAACACAGGAACAACTGAATAGAAACTAAAAGTCAATGAAACTTAAACTAACTAAACATATCTGTAACCACACACACATATATGTATGTGTATATATACAGTATATATATATATATATATATATATTAGTGCTGTCATTTGATTAAAAAATTACAAATGAATTGCACAAAATAACTAATTAATCATACACTTTTCTGTAATTAATCATGATTAATTGCATGTTAATATTTTTATATTGTCATAATTTCACATTGAATCTCCAAATTAATGTAGAAACAATATAAAGATGGTATATTTTAAATACATGTTTAATCTTTTTTTATAAATAGTCTATTATTTATGAAGGCCAGTATCAATGATATCAATACTGCTACTGATGTCTCTATTAAATGCTTTTTTCCCTAAATTTTAGTCATTAATTGTTGCCATTCCACATTACAATACAACTGAAAGCCATTGTTTTTAACGTGTAATAGGTTTTGAAAAGTAGTGAACTTAAATACAATATTCACATACACTATAAATGGTAAACTATACGCTGAATATAGTCTTTAATCAAGAAACAAAAGGTAATCATCGAAAAGCATTGAAGTGATTTCTCTTTTTCTTTTGTTCTGTGATTTACATCAATGACACAGACTGCAGCAGGTTTTCTCCCAACTCTTTACAGTAATTTAGGACTTTTTAACTAATTTAAGACTGTGTTTACGAGGTCACTCCTCAAAAGTCTGAGGCGGCTTTCTGTACATATGCACTTGTCGGATGCCAGCGTTCACAGAGAGCTGCTTTACAGACAGCACACCAGTACTGAATTAAATAGTTAACCCAAAAATGAAAATAATATATATTATTATATATTTTTTATATATATTTCTGATGAAATTCGAGAGCTTTCTTATCCTGCATAGACAGCAACGCAACTCAAATGTTTTATGGCCCAGAAAGGGCCATGCAATTGTTGAATAAAGTCATTATTTTTGTTTTCTTTGCACACAAAAAGCTCAAAGCTTCATAACATGATGGTTGCACCACTGATGTCAACAATGTCGTTAATAATTTTAACCATTTTGACAATATCGTGTCAGTTGTGTTGCTGTCTATGCAGGGTCAGAAAGCTCTCAGATTTCATTAAAAATAACTTAATTTGTGTTCTAAAGATGAACGAAGATCTTACGGGTTTGGAACATACACATGTGGGTGAAAAGTGAGTAATTACAGAATTCTCTTTTTTGGGTGAACTATTGCGAAATCACAATTGAAGTTTTTTTGGGTGTTAGTATCAATGTGTTAGTCTTAAGGTTATCTGTATTCCAGTGTGCTCCAAAACAGTGACAACATCCACATTTAGAAGATATAAGCACTGAAAGCTTGCAGTTCATCACTTCCGCCAAAACGGCTGAACGATTTTTTTGACGTCATATTGTACTTCATCTTCTCATCAACTTTCTCTCCAAGGGTCAATGACATGACGCTATTTTTTTTGTGTCCATATGGTTTAATTAAATTTAAAAGGGTTAAAATTTCAAAATAAATATGAAAATTAATTGCATACATTCTCGTTTTTCTGGACCAAGTCTAAAATTTAATTACAACTGATTTTAATTCATTTTGAGAGAATATTTGGGGGATTATTGCAAAAATGTCAATGTGGTGTAAAAACCTTGTACCAAAAAATTTATCTTGTTTAAAAAAATTGAAATTCTCAATAAAAAACCAGATCAGCTAGTTGGGTATAACCGTACATTAGTACTATTTAGTAAATAAAAGTAAATGGAGCACCATTGTTCTGAATATTATAATTAATTTGGGGAATTAGGGGAGTCAAGACAAATTCCTTGAGTGTCAAGGTGGTGTAACCACCATTCAAGGAGCCATTTTGTTAATGTTTTGCAAGAAGATCATGTGACAGGAAATTATATCACAGAGAAGGACCTCTGGTGATACTAACTGTTGCATGCAAAGGTTAGTAACTCTCTTTAAAATGTGAGATAATTTGACATTTTTTAGAGTATGGACAGGTATTGTTAGGTACACATGTCAAATGGTATGACCCCAGAAATACATTAATAATTCATTATTATTATGAAAATGAGTATTAACTTTAAAAATTACATTTGAAATATTCCCACCAAGGCCATGTACTTACATCGGTGTCCGATGTAAGTATGATAATGCATGTCAAATTTGATTTTAAATTGAAATGTCAAGTGGTGTAACCGGTTACACCATTTGACTCCTATAACAAGCCTTTCTGTTATTGGCCAATTTAGTAAAATATCACTAGTTTATGATGCTGATTAAAGATGTAATATAAACAAACTAACCTACAATTTGAAACTATTTTCAAGTGTTAAATGTTATATTTTTTGAGAAAATGGTTCTTTATCTACAACTTTATTATTAAAGCTCTGTAAGTCTAGGATAAAATAATTATGTTGCACAACATTAGTGTTTTTGTTTGGGCTAACTTCAATGCATGTATTTATTCCATTCACTTAACATTTTAAAGGGACAGTTCACTCAAGAATGAAAATTACCACCTGATTTACTCACCTTCAAGCCATCCAAGGTGCATATGACTTTCTTCTTTCAGACGAATACAATCAGCATTATACTAAAAAAATGTCCTGGCTCTTCCAAGCATTGGAATGGAAGTGAATGGGTGATATTCAATAGTCAAATAGAAGTCCAATAAACTCCATTTAATCATCTTTAAAAAGTGCTCCAGACGGCTCTGGGGTTAATAAAGGCCTCATGAAGCGAATAAATGTGCTTTTGTTAGCAAAATATCCATATTTAAAACTTTATAAACCGTAATTTCTAGCTTCTGCTAACTACCATACACGCGTTCACGAGAGTGGCGTAAGCTCTGGTGACAATTGACGAACATGGAATCGTAGAGGAGAGATCAAAACAAAGCACTGGTCACGAATTAGAAGCACAAAATGAGGATTTGTGAGGAAAAATTTCAAAGGATTTCAACATAGGCCAAGAGGAGATTGGTTTTCCTTTGCTGTAAACAAAACTTGGTTCTCGTGAGACTAGAATATTCTCACTAGTGCTTACGCTACGTCCTACATCATCCGCTGGAATGTCACTCTCGTGAACGCAAGTATGATAGATAGCAGAAGCTATTACGGTTTATAAAGTTTTAAATATGGATATTTTTCTTCAAAAGCGCATTGAGTCGCTTCAGGAGGCCTTTATTAACCCCCTGGAGCTGTCTGGAGCACTTTTTTATGATGGATGGATGGATGCAGTTTATTAGACTATTGATATCACCCATTCACTTTTAATGTCACTCCTATTGTATTCATTCGAAAGAAGAAAGTTATATACTGTACACATACGATGGTTTAAAGGTGGGGAGGGGGTCATGGGGAAATTTTCATTTTTGGATGTGAACTATCCCTTTAAGCAATCTATAATATCATATAATATAATGTAATATACATAAATGATTTAATAATGTAGCAGAAGGAAGTGGGTGAGTACATTTGAACATAAATTCTGTGATGAAAATGTTAACCAAAATGTTTACATCTGTAAAATACAATTAATTACATTTCTGACATTTTATAATATAATATGATATAAGAGCCCCTTTGATGCCACAATATAATACGAAATTACAATATGAAAATTAAAATTACAATACGAGACATGTTCACTGTTCATCACTATGATAATTTTGTGTTGCCAGATGTTTTGTTTTTTTTAGCACTGAAAGAAAAAAAAAAACACTTCAGCTGAACTTGTTGACAGTCATGCTTGATTTTCAGTGTCAATTTCTTCAACAAACAATGGTCTTTGGCTGTAGAAGCAATGTTTTTTTTTTTTGTTATGCAATGCTTGTCATACAATTTTAGGTCTGGCCTAAGCGTCCAAATATTTGTTGGAGCCATTGCAAAATATCAGTCCCAATCCTCTTAGTCCACTATCATGATTAAAAGTTTCCATATTGAATTTTCATTGCCATGCCACATCATCTGCTCTGCACGTTTACACAAAAGACTCAGCATTACAGCCTCAATGCATCTACACAGAATACCCAAAGTGATAAGAGATCAGAATGAATACAGCCATTCCGCCACAGCAGCCTCCATCTCGCCATAGAGAGTCCAATGACGCAAGTCCCTGTGACTACTTTCCACATCAATCATCCGTACCGTTCTCAGGTTTGTGAAGTCCTCCATCAAACATACGTCCTCCCCCACCTGTCCCTGCGCCATCAGACAGGATAGTACAGGTCAGGCTTCTCTCACTATTTTTAACAGAATTTCAGAGAAGCGTCTCAGATTCTGCTCATAGCACTGAGCTCACAGAAAGGCGCTAGGCCATGGGAGCACTTTGTTCCTATGCCGCTGATGTCACGCCGGTGCCAGCATCTTAGATTGGTAAAAGTTCGGGGGTGGGACACTTGTCACTTAGGCTTAGAGAACATACAGTGTCCAGACTCACTCGTGGGACTTGTACTGACACGGTATGTGGAACTAGGAAAGAGAGATTAAACGAGCTTTGAAACTAAGGTAACTCTCTTTTTTCTAGATGTTTGCTTCATTATGAGCTTTCAATAGGCTTTTCATTCTTAAGCTTTTAATTCCTGTTCCTGAACCTCAGGAATTCCCATCTAAGTTTTTGTGAATGCAGAGGTGGGAATGCTGCATTTCTGTGCACCGTTAAATATAAGGTCAATGGTCATGAAGCTCTGAAAACGTGATAAGCAACAGAATCTCAGTTCAATTTTATTCTAAATAAGTCTGAATATCAATGTTTTGATGGTTGCTTTTTATATAATCTGTTATTGCTCTGCTTTAGGCTTAGAACATAGTTGTTGTTGTTGTTTTTTTAAATAAGTGTTGGTATTGTTTACTAAAGCTATTAAAAAATTTAATAAAAGAAAATATAAATATTAGACTTTATTAAATATTAAATATGAGCTAAACTTAAAATGTAAACAAAGAGTAGAAATGTTGCCTTGGCTAACTGTAGAATTACTAAAATTACTAAACCTTTACAATTTAAATGTAATCATTTAATTAAAACTTATTTGATAATGTAAATAAAAAATGAAAGCTAAGTACAAATATAAAAAAGTAATCAAATTAACATAATTACTCAATTTAATATACAATTCAAATACAAAACAAAACTCAAAATATTAGTAAATATTAATATTAATTGTATTGATAATATTTAATATAGTAATATGTATGTAATATATTAATATTCAATAGTAATATTAAAACAACACTGCATTACATGTAAATTTATTATAAAGTCTTTACTGTAAAATATAGTTTTGGTTAAAAAAAAATTATAAAGATAGCAAAATAGTTTTTTATGTACATTTAATTGTTTATTAACTTTTTATCAAAATTGTTACTAATTTAGCATTGTTAAATATACTTTTGTTTATTGGTGTCAGCATATTTGAGGATCTGCACATTTGTAACCCGTTGTCAGTAGCTGCCAAGTCCAAATCTTCACGAGAGCATTGCAAAAGCCCAACAGGTGACAAATAAGAATGTTATCAGGATAAGTAAAACAATTTAGACTTTTTTAGGGAGTTTTTTTTAAATAGAGGGTTGTCATACTTGTCTCTTTCTTATCCTACCTTAGGCTGTCCCCTCTGTTTATGTCGTGCCCGTCCCCTTCTCTCAGTGAAATGCCTTTTGGCTGCAGGCCCACCTTTCACCGAAACATTTGCACCAAGGTGCTGCTGGCTGAGGGCATAGAGTCACCCTTCACTGAGCACTGCCGCAACTTTGAGAAGAGCTACAGGGTAAGAATTAGTCCTCATTCAATAATAAATGCAGCCATATAGTCTTTTACAGACCACATGAAGTCAATTTCAAAACAAGAGTTTTATGGCTTTTATTCTGTGTGTGTGTAAGGTCTGGATACGTTACTGTACTCCTAAACATTGACAAAGTTAAACAATTATCAGTCTTTTAAAAAATTGTCAATTTTTTTTATATGTTAGCCTCATCATTTTTTTAATGATTCATAAATAATAATCTTCTCCCTCTCACCACAAGAGGTCGCCATCTCCCATCCTCCCGGACTCAAGTCTCCAGATTCCATTCACCTGTCACTCATGATTACACCCTCAGCTGTTCCCCATTGTCACAGGCTACATGTTCTCCTAGCACTCACCATTCTGCCCAGCTGTTTCCTAATTTACCTGATTGCCTTTTCCCCCATTTAAGCTCCCTGTGTTTGCTTTCTGGGGTTGGTACGTCTCACAATATTTCCCTGATGTCTGCCTGGAACCTTTATTGCCTGCTCCCTGGCTTTTCCCTGTGTGTTTATTGAAATTTTGGTGTTCCCCTTCGGGGTGGTTTGATTTGTTTATTTTCTGTTATAAGAATAAAAACCCATCTATTGCATTTGAGTCTTTGCCTCCCATTCATACCGTGACAGAACGTACCAACCACTTGAAGATTCAGCAGTGATTGGAATCCTTTTATTCCCAGCTCCCTGACGACAGAGGAACCAGACCATAGCCAGTGGGCCGCATACCTGCCCATAAAAAAATCGCCCCTTTGGGCAGTATGCCGAAGACCTCTTCTATGCAGGCCAGGGGCTAGGGATTGGAGAGAGTACCCTCATCCACCTGTTTCTAGCGGGCCTGGATGAGCCTGTAAACTGGAAGGAGCTGAGGGAACTAGATACGTGGTCCTCAGGATTCTCCTGAGGCGGCGGAGGCCGCTCACGATCCTCCCGAGGAGAGCGGTGGCCCCTCTTGAACCACCTGAGGTGGCGGTGGCCCCTCTCGAACCACCTGAGGCGGCGGTGCCCGCTCACGGTGCTCCCGAGATGGGCCCGTCTGTCCTGTCTCGGCCAAAATGGCCAGCAATAAATTTCTACCCCTCGACCCCCTGTGGTCTGTCCTGCCCGCGCCACCCTGGCCGTCCGCCGGGGGTCACTATCGGCAGGAGTGTCCCTTAAAATAACGTATATGTGTATTGTGACGAGTCGGCTGCCTCCCCCCTGTCCATCATCACCACCCAGTCCCATATTCGCCGCCCTTCACCAGGCTCCCGACAGGAGTGGGTGTGTGAGAGAGGAGGGGCGCTGAAACAGCCAGGGCTGGCGGCGTGTGATGAGGCGCACCTGACGTGAATAGAGCCTCATCACCGCCGCCGTTAAATGCCGAACGCGCCTCTCCTCGGGAGACCGGTCTCTCCCCCGTGCATGCACGCTGGTGTCCTCGTGGGTCCAGGAAGGGAGCGTCGAGGAGGACTGCCGCACCCGTTAGGCGGCTGACGGGCCAGGATGCTGGGCCGCCGAATCTCCCCAGAAGCGCCGGGATTTCCGAAGATGGACGAAGCCGCGCAAGAGACGCCGCCGCCACTCGCTCCAGGCCCCGAGAGGGGAGCGCGTGCGGCCACCGGACTCCGCCCCTTCCCTGGACCCTTCCCTCCTGAACACTGCCCTCCTGCACAGCCCCGCAGCACGACGAGGACACCAGATCCCTGTTTATTTTGGACACTTTTCCCCCTCTGGACACTTTATTTTGATATATTGTTTAATAAAAACCTCTCCGAGGCTTGACGCCACGCCCACTGTGTCTGTCGTTGGCTCCTCCCGCCACAGTATTTTATTAATTCTAGATATTTTTTTATGCACCAGGTTCTTCAGACAGAGGTCCAGAGGCTGAAGGACGAGGTTCAGGAGATGCACAGAGACTTAACAATACATCACTCTCTCATCAACACGGACGCTATGGATGAGATCCTGGAAAGGTCTCTACACATTGACAAACAGATCGCATCTCAGTACTCTGCTGTGCAGAGCCAGAGGGCTATATTTGAGGAGGTGAGGCTAAATTATAATTTTCATCAAAAACATTATTCTTTCAAAACACAGCAGCAGCTTACCATATTCTGGATGTGTTTCTAGATATGGGATGTAACCTTTCAAAGAGTAACCAAAGAGCAAGAGATCTACGAAGGTGAGGAAAAAACAACAAGGTGTCTGTGCTGCCTCAGGGTTCATTTTACCATGCATGTTAAGCTGTTTCCTTCCACTAATTAGTCAGCTAATTTGTTTGCTAATTACAGCACAGCTCCATGACCTTCTGCAGTTGAAGCAAGAAAATTCCTGCTTGACAACCATTGCACGACAAATTGGACCCTACATCTTATCCATAGCAAAAGTAAAAGAGCGTCTAGTACCCAGGTTGTTTTTCTGTTTTACCATTGAAATATTCATATTATATTTGAATATTTTACTTCAGCAAAAGAATAGTTCACCCCAAAATGAACATTTGAACAATTGTACTCACCCTCAGGCTATCCAAGATGTAGATGAGTTTGTTTCTTCATCAGAACAGATTTGGAGAAATTTTGCATTACATCACTTGCTCACCAATCAATCAGAATGAGATTAAAACATTACAATAATCCATACGTCTCCAGTCAATTAGTTAATATCTTGTGAAGTGAAATGCTGTATGTTTGTAAGAAACAAACCCATGATTAAGAGTTCTTTAACTTGAAATGGTTAATTTTCTCCATCCATAATGTTGCTTTCTCCAGTGAAAATGTCTTATCTGAATCAAGAGAGAAATATGCACAGATCAAGTACCGTTTACCGCAACAGGACACCAGGAGACTGAAGGAAGCATTTTTATAGATTATGGACTGCAAAAAAAAAAAAGGTTAAAACACCATAATGGTGGATTTGTTTCTTACAAATACTCAGCTTTTCATTTCACAAGACTTTAATTGATGGACTGGAGTCATGTGGATTACTTGCTGTGACATTCTTACCTGTTTGGAGGGTGGGTACATTTTCAGCAAAATTTCATTTTTGGGTGAACTGTGCCTTTAATATGGGTCGTTAAATATTTTACTCATTAAATTGTATACTGTTGATGTATTCACAGGTTTCAAAAGCCTGAGAATGACTGTGTGGACACTGTAGTGAAAATATGTGAGGATTGTGCAATGACTGCTGAACAAAACCGGTTTGCATTCGATGTTACTATAACACCGCTCAAAGTGCATATATTAAAACATTAGAAGACAGAATGACACATCATTTCTTCCTCCAGCTGCAATCAGAAGAGTCGCTCAGCAGGATATAATCGGGACCCTGGCACAGACAACTCTCTTATCATGCCACCTGCTGAAATGCTACTAAAGAGCAGTGACTTCTGCTGGCAAGGAAAGCAGATAAATATTTCAAAGGTCTCTTGTAGCAAAGAGATGCCACTATAGAGCTGCATGTCAGGATGATGGTGAACGCTGCCCACGAATGTGGCATGTATTTTCAAGCATGTGCTAGATGCCAACACATGAACATGGGGCTTTACAGTAACTGAAAAATAAGAAGGACATGAATGGAATATTGATAACATGAATGTGTCAAATCAAATGGACCTTAACTATAAACCAATTAGATCGGATAAATGTTTCACAGACCAGTGGATTGTGATTATTTTTTTTTGTTTTGTTTACTGAGACTGTAAAATGTAAATTTAAAAAACAAACATGAAAATTAGAATGTTCATCAAATAACTTGTATAAGATGAAGTACTTGCTAAAGCTAAAACCAAAAAATAGATTGACACTAAATATTGGAAAAACAAAAAAGACAAAAACGCATAACAAAAATTAATTAAATTGTACAATTAAAATCTTAAACTACAGGAAGTATATCGAAAATAAATACTAAAGTATCTAAAAAAAATAATGCTGGCGTGTATTAGAGAGAAAATAGGAAATATTTAAAACTAAAATTGTCATGATTGTGTGAAAAATTCTTGAAAGCTATGATTTTTATGTGTGCTGTCAAATAAATACTGATTGTGAGTGCTGAACAGCCTTTTTGAGCAAAAGTTTGATAAATAAAATAGACTAATCTATTTAAAAAGTTCAAAGATTTGCTTATCCCTCAAACCAGCTGGATGTTCATTAAAATACATTTAGAGGAACACAGGAGACCATTTGTATACCAATGATAGAGGGTGGGGTTTTTCAGTGTGCTACAGCCATTAAGTTTCTGTGAAATGTTGGGTCTGCTGATCATGGCTGTCATCACCTTCCCTGTGTGTGAGAATGGAAAGAGAACTTAACATAGCATCTCATAAAATCAGATTACAGCACTTCAGACCAATGCCCCAGAGAATGCTTTTAAACAGACTGTATAAGCAGACATAAATTAACACAGATTAAAGGATAAACAGCTAGCCAAGTGAGACAAGCAACCATTCGTGGAGATTTATGAAAAAAGACAATGATCATGACAAATATTTAAGAAATATTCTAAATGAGTAGCCAGGTTTGACATCAGTGTCAGTATAGTGATACATGAAAGCCAATGGTATTTGACGTCAAATGTGTGACGCAACTACAGGAAGCATATTTGAATTTGCATACACTGTTAAAAACAGTTGTGCTGCTAAATATTTTTGTGTAAACCTTAATGCTTTTTTTTGATTCTTTGATGAATGGAAAGCATATATTGGAGAAAAAAATGCATTAATGTAAAAGTGTCACGTTTGAGCAATTTAACATGTACTTGCTGAATAAAAGTAATAAAGGGTTAGTTCACCCAAAAATTTTAATTCGGTCATTAATTACTCACCCTCAATTCGTTCCAAACTCAAAAGACCTTCGTTCATCTTCGGAAAACAAATTAAGATATTTTTGATGAAATCCAAGAGCTTTTTAACCCTGCACTGACAGCAACACATGCAACCACATTCAAGGCTCAGAAAGGTAGTAAGGTCATCATTAAAATAGTCCATGTGACATCAGTGGCTCAACGATTAAGTTATGAAGCTATACAACCTACTATGACAAGCTCTCTTCTCTTCGATCTCACCTGTACCTGGCTCAGCTAAGTCTTCAACCATTAGACATTTGTAGTGTCTGTATTTTATTTTATATGAAAAGGAGGCAGAGCAACACTCTCTCTCGGTCATCTTGGATTTGTGTCTAATTATGTTTATTTTGTTTTATTTTATTGTACAAGGACATTTCAATGCAGCCTAATAGATTTCTTTCACATGTTTTTCTGTAATTTTATGCTCCAACAATGACTAGAACAGCGCTTTATAATACCAGACTAACCTTGTGCCATGACTAAAGCTACAGAGCCACAATTCCATACATAAGGTGAATATCTGACACAGAATGCTTAGCTGCACAGTTACAGGGAAAGAAATGGGGTCACTGCGACCTTCAAGAACAGGCCGCCAGAGTTAGTCAGACTCATTAAAAATACATTTGGTGACAGTATATTGGAAAGCGGGATGAATGAAGGAGAGGACTCCTCGTCTCAACAGTCATATATCATCTCCTCCCTCCTGCCCTACAAGGTCTTCATAAATACACACAGAGAGCCTAGTTATTCTTCCTCATTAATATTTGCTGTTTTTCTAAGGTTGACGAGGTGAAAGATGCTTACCTGGTTCAACTTATTTCTGGCGGTTTGATCCATACGAACATCCACAATTGGACTCACTGAGCAGACAGGATGCGAATGATTCTCTAATGACTTAATAACGTTCTGAGTGGACACTGCAGGACCTGCTTAAATATTATAACCGCACTATGATAATTCACTCTAGAAAATGTTTTTGAATATTTTTCACAACTGTTTCAATGTCAAAGCAGGATAAATTGTTAAAGCACAATACTTTCGAATGAATCAGTGTTTTTGAAAGAATCAGTTGAGTGAATTCAGTGACTCACACATCGAAGCATTTCCTTGTTTCCCGTCTAAGTGAGTTTGAATAAGTTAAACGGATTCAGTGATATAAGATATTCGCTTTTTCTGAAGGAAACGTTATGAGTCACTCATTAAGAGAGTAACTTGTTGCCACCTACTGGGGTATAGACAAAATATGCAGTGGTATGGTTAACTACACTGAAGTAAGAACAATGCCACAATCAATTATTTCCTAATTAATATTTTATTTTCATATCTGTTTTGTATTTGTGCTTAGGTCTGTCGACACTTTGACATGTTTTTCGAAATCGTACTGTTACTGTGATGCAAAAAAATGACATAGGCTACCTGTCAATCATGTTGTGGGAAATGTGAAGCGTGTGTAACTGTTTCATTATGTCATTGCATAACAAAAATGTTCAATGATTTCTAATATTCAAATATAGTTTACATTTTATAATAACTTTCATTAACAATACCAACCAAAATTATTACAAATTAAAATTATTATAAAATGCAAAACAGGTCATTAGTTAATTTGTGTAATTATATTTCAATGTATATATTACATGCAATACATAAATGCTTATGAATGCTTGTTAATGATTTCTTAATGAAAGTTATTACAATGTGTCAGAGAATTAAATAACATTCATCAGAAGGCTGCAGGACATCACAGGGAAGCAAGTAAACAAACAAAAAAACTGCACAATCAGAACAAAGTTATAAAGCTCTTTCCCCAAATGGAAAAAACATTGTCATCAACTTTGGATTCAGCGATGAGTTCAACTCAGAAGGCAAAAAGAGAGCTCTTATATATCGTACAAAAATAGCATGTGTAAAAAGGAATCAGTCATTTTCAAAATCTGTCCATTGACTGCTGACTGCCACTCCTTCCAAGTTTGATCATTCTGTCCAGGCATTTGCATTAGAGTTTATTTTCCATAAAACATCTCCAGAAGAAGTTCCTCCATGTCGACAGCGCCAATGACCGGTTTGAAGAAGAGACCGGCCACCACGTTGGAGTTGATGGATCTCAGCATGGAGAGGGCGAGGAAGAGTTTGGCGAATCTTGCACTGTCCCCGCGGTGAATCATTTTGACATATTCATTAAGTGCCTGGTTCGCCTCGCTCTGCAGGGCCTGGATGTAATGTTGACACTGCAGCCCTGCAACATCTAAGAGCAAGTGATGGAAAGAGACTTGTTATATCCTGTACCAGAAAAAACCTGATGATGTGCAAAGATACCTTTTGATTGCCTGTACTCTAATTCTCAAAATTATGAATTTTTGAAAATAATTCATAAAAAACAAAGAAACATGTCATGAAACTTTGATTCATATATTGTCATATATTCATATTTGAATTAGTGATCTGTTACATACCCCAACATTATTATTATTATTACAATATGATTAGATAATAATTCAATGTGACTTATATTGAAAGCAGCTTAAGCAAAACAAAGCACTATTTTTAAAATATTTATATTTCTCTAGTTGTGTGTATTATCATCATTATTTTTATTATACAGTTAATGCTTATAAATATAATTAATTACAAGTTGATCTAAATTTAAGCCAGTTAAAGTTAAAAGCAACTATGAACTGTAATTTAGGTATGTATGTGCATGTTTGCATGTATGTATGCATTATGATTATTATTATGATTAATATGATTAATATTAATTATTACAATGTGATAATTTAAAGCAGATAAAAGCAACTATAAACTGTTCTAATTTGGATATTATTATTATTATTATTTATTAGGCTACAATGTGATTTAAATGTAAAGCAGTTAAAAGCATCTATATGAACTCTCTTAATTCGGGTTTTATAATAATAATCATCATCATATTAATGATTGTTATTATTATTGTTGTTGTTATGAATGTTAATAAATTAATTTCAGAATGAGTCATAATAAAACCGGTCATTCTTAACGGCAGTTTGGAAGTGTCCCAATTCCGGTGTGACAGTGTGGCAAGTAGCCTATATCTCACCTGGATTGAAGAGTATCGCCCCTTTTAAGTACGCATACTCCTGAGTTCTTATGTCCAGTCCCCAGCATTTCCGCAGAAACATTTTAATACCCTGAACGTCGGTCAACGCCACTCCGCCGTTATTACTCTGGCTGTCCTGCTTGTCCTGTCCGCTCGTTAATATCCGCTGCAGCATGCTGGGCTCTTGTGTCTCCGAAGTCTCGAAGTCGATCCTGTCCTGCGCCATGCCGAGCACCAGCAGCGGCGCCCAGCTGCTCCGCACCAGCATGTGCTGGTCATCCACCGGCAGCTCCCGGAAACACGGCACGTTCTTCACGAACTTCAGGGTCTTGACCAGGACCGCGGAAGCGGCTTTGCATGTGGTCTGAGGGGAGCGGAGAGACACCTTCCTCTTGGAGCCGCACGCACACGCGCGCATGGACAAGGCGAGCCTCGGGGTCCTTGGCTGGTTCCCAAATTGCGCAGACTGACTGTCGTTCTTTAAAATGCTGTACAAGATGCTGTTCTGTCGCCTTTCGCTGCTGCAGTGGCAGCTGCTGTCAAAGTACGCCATCCTCCTGGTGCTGCGGGGACTGTTACGTTTCGTTGCTGAAACTCTTATGAGCTTTACGCTTGGAGATGTCCATGCATGGCTGATGTCTGAGTGTTACCATCCACCCAAATGCCAAAAATAGTTTAGAGTTTTAAAGAGCGCTGGACACCTCCCACTGTCTCTCTCTGATGCACACATAGGGGGCGCTATATTCCCTGTAGTGATGTGTGGTTTTGCCACAACAGGTTGTGCCTACTGTACATGATTGGACATCTAATGTCACCAAAAAAAAATCTATAAAAGCTAAAATAACCAACATTGAGAGCAGAGGCGTCATGCCCATTGAAAGTGAGGGGGCACGTGTTTCAAATCAATTATCTTAAGTGAAAGTCACACATCCCACACGTACGTAGATGTTGACTTGTGCAGTCATGATTGGACCATCACTGCCTGTCAGTATAGTAATGCCATCTTTTCTGACATCTGGTTATGGGTCACATCTTTTAAACTGGCATACGATAATTTACCCAAATGCCTGACTTTAATAGCAACCTATTCTTCAACACTGCCCTCATCCTCATCGCTTTTATCTTCCTTGGTCCTCAACAACTTATTTTATTACTACAACCTGATTATCTGGCGCACTCCTTTTACTGCCATCAATTACCTTATGAAATAAGTACAGATTTGTTTCTCCATCTTCCAAAAATGAACCTAAAACACATGCATAAAGGCTATTATACTTCTTGCCAATGCTGGTCAATAGTGCCAGCTACAGCAAATATGCATCCCATTAAAGGACTTTGTCAGTTATAGATGATGCTCAGATTTTTTGGTCTGTGAGTTACTGTTTTTATAAAAGTGCATTAAAAATGACAAAAAATTTAAAATAAAATTAAGAAAACACATTTGGATGTACAATTATATTTTAAATTGAATTTATTTGTATTTTCTAGTCTAAAATGAGCTCAATATGGAGCCTTGAGAGCATGTGACCTAACATGTGCTAATGCCTTCTTTACTACTTTGTTGACAAAAATGTGAAGCACATGGCTAATAAAGTTTAATTTTACTGGTTGAAGGGGGTGTTATTTGACATCACTAATATAAAATTTTGTTGGTTGAACTGTATTTTACATGCAATTTTCTTAGCATCATTTATAAATGACGATATCCCAAAGAGGGTTAATATATAATTTTATATTATTTAATTATCTATAAAATTACAATTATTTCTGGAAACATAAAGCTGTACCTACACACCTCCATCTGGTGAGATATGTCATGAAGCATTTGGAGCTAGAGAAAATCACATTCTCTTTGAAAAAGATAGAAGAGAATTTTTATAAAATCTGGCAAGCTTTCATAGATTACTTTAATGATATTAATTCTACCAGTCCCTAAATTAAAGTAAATTATTAAGCCAAGAAGAGGAATAAATTAATAAGTTTAGGTATATGTTAACAACGACAACAGCAACAACAAAAAGTCTGGATTACACAGACATACTTCTTGCACTAATCTGACCACAACTAACTTGTTTCCAGACTGCACTACCAAAGATTTGTATAGAAGGCCGATGTTTTGCCTCATGGTATTTATCTATTCATTTCTGAATACTATGACAAGTGACAGTAGGCGCTACCTCCTTGTTTGGCATCTGCCCCAGTCTAGCCTTGCTGGTTTGACAGTTTTATAGTAACATGATGATGTGTGTGTGTGTGTGTGTGCAGGCCACTTTACTCTAAAGCGCTTGTGATAATTTATTATTTTTGTTTTGTTATTAAAGTCCAGGGTCACCTGTATCGTGCACTGTTTACCAGTTTTGTCTGAGGCAGACGGGGGTGTACTGATGTCATTGCTCTCCTGAAGAAGAATATAAAAGCATATTGATTTGCAGCCTGTATGGAAAGTCATATCAAGGCGCCACTCCTGATGCTGAATAGCCGAAGGACAAGTCTATGGTGGAAGTGATGAAAGCATTAGAATATTGTGCAGTGAAAGACAACTCGCACAATTGATCTATTTGTAAAAAAGAAATGTTTTTTTACCATTTACATCAAGGCCAATGTCAAATAAACAGCCTTCGCAGCCTTCTCTAACACCTGCCCCCCTCCCCCCAATGAAGCAACACACTTATACTCACACACAATAATGTTGCAACTGTTCAAGGTCAACAGGTCTAACTGCCAGATTTTGCAAATATTCTTCACCTACCTGTCCTCATCTGTGAAACTGGGACTGCATCTTGGATGAAGGCTCTTAGTTATGTTCTGTTTAGTGAGTTTGAGGGCCAAAGCTCACGTCAAGAACATTGTCAGTAACTGTAGGATCAACATCAGAAGAGTTGGTCCAGATAACATAATCACAAGGCTAGTGTTTACTGTCACTATTTAATTTTAGAATTGTCAAGAAAGAAATCATCACGCAAAATACCGTAGTACCTGACTGTCTGAGAGTACAAAGAATGCAATTGAATCTTTTAAAAATCAAACTCATTCTTAATGGTCTTTACTAGCTGTAATGTTTAATCTGTAAAAAGTAATTTTGTTCAAATTCAAATGCCTTATTATGCCTTATCTTGCTCACTTTCGTCAATCATGAATTGAGAAAATGAATTAAACTGAATTTCAGTGCCAGCTAAATGTTGATTCTTTGATTGCCGTGCAAAGCTTGTTCTCTCTGAGTTTAGTGTGAATATGAGCATGACTTTGAGACCATTGACCCTTAAAGTGACTAGCCTTCAACTTTTTTAGCAAACACTGATCCAGCCAGCCTACACTCTAAGAAATGTCAGTAAAAATGCAGCCCAGTGTACCTTCTTAATTAACAATGCCATATAATAATTGTAACAAAGTTCGTAGGTCGGGAAGAAGGAGGCGGGAACCGGCAAACATTCAAGAATTTAATAACAAAATAACCAAACACAAAAGTAAAGCGGCTGCCCCTCACGGACGACTGCCGCACACAAAACACAAAATAAAGTCCAGGCCTGGTCCTCTCTCGTCTTCCACTGTACGGAAGTTCTAAGCGGCCATGCATTATTATAATTTTTCTGTCTTGTTTTCTCGTGAGTTGTTTTGTCGTTA
The DNA here is from genome assembly GCF_936440315.1 of Barbus barbus. Lineage (NCBI taxonomy): Eukaryota > Metazoa > Chordata > Actinopteri > Cypriniformes > Cyprinidae > Barbus > Barbus barbus. Next base: position 10,130,602 of record NC_136715.1, on the reverse strand, counting down.
TCACGACTTAATTTTCTCGTGATCTCGACATAACGAAAGTTGTTTTCTCGACATAACGAAAGTTGTCGATCTCAACGTAAAAAACGTTTTCTCACGACGTAATTGTAGCTATCGTGAAAAAATCAGGGTTGCTATATTGAAAATATATTGCTATATTAAAATGAATAATACATTTGAATAAGTATTGGCTAAAGAAAATGTTTATATATTTATTTGTTTAGCAGCAATGAGACATTTTTTATTCCCGACCGCTAACACAACTAGACACCATACATATCTAAGCTTGACATTAACTTCAGCGGAGGAGCAGATTTTAAAGCAGAAGTTACCCTTGTTTCTCACACAAAGCTATTGTGTGACTTCAATGCACAAGTGTTTCTTATTTATTTATTTTTGTGGTTTCAGAGACATGGTCACTATCAACGTCTGGAAAGAACTTTGTGAAGTCTGCAAAAAGAGCAGTTTGAAACATCTTGAAGGTGGGTAAATAATGACAGAATTTTTTCTTTCAGCTGTTTATTACAGTTTTTATCTATTGCGGAAACACTGCAACCAAGCTTTTGAAATAAAATTGTGCCAATTTTTTAAAAAGCACACCCATTTCCCTAAACTATAAACACTATTCCCCGGCTTTGACACATGAGTCAGATTTGGTGAACTGTTACTGTTACACTCAAATCCCTACATTTCTCAGTGCTTACACCATGTGGTCATGAAAGCACTAGCAGTCAATAGTTCACTCAAGTAAGCACAGTTTGAGCTCAATTAGCACACAATTACCCAAGTGGAAGCACTAGGAGTCTAAATTTATCACACACCAATCAGAAGGTTCGATGATAAAAGGGCCAAAGTCAGCTCATTCGGGTTTGAAACAATGTATCCAGAGAGACGTGAAGGAAGCAGTCAAGGACACCAGAGAGGAGGAGGAGAAGGGAGTGGAGGAAGAAATTATAAAAGATGAAGAGTAGGAGGTGGTAACATCCTTTTGTTACCCAAAACCAAAATCATGGATCTTTTTAGTCATATTTACAAATGCTTACAGTTTTTCTCGATTGCTAACACACTATAACTGATTCATTTGGCCCAATTTTCCAAACCATTCATACAGTTCTCAAAACAAAGACCCGTTTCTCAAAACATTTAACACATTTCACCTGTTTTCACACATGCTCCAATTTTCTCAGTGTTTTCTGCAAAACTACACAAAACCACTATCATTTTGCACAGGTTTAACCTTGTTCTCATTCAGAAAACACAAACACACAATATAATTAACTCAAGCATCAAAAAATGAACTCAAACAGAACTCATTTATCCTTGTGTGAACATTCAGTAGCAAAACTGATGACACACAGGTCAGAATCTCAGGATGATACGAACAGGAGCTCCGGTGATTATGTATTTTGGAAAATTACAGTTTTTCTCGATTGCTAACACACAATTCATGAAACAATTCACCATTTTCTCACAACTGTAAACACAATCTCAAAACTACACACCAACTTGTGCAAACTTCAAACTTCTGGGTCAAAAATACTTTAGTCAAAAACACATTCTCTTTTGTCAGACTCAAACTTTGGCCTCAGAGGATACACAAACCTGTCAAATACACACACTACTTTAGACATATTTAATTTAATTTAATTTAACTCAAACTTTGGCCTCAGAGGATACACAAACCTGTCAAATACACACACTACTTTAGACAGATTTAATTTAATTTAATTTAATTTAATTTAACTCAAACTTTGGCCTCAGAGGATACACAAACATGTCAAATACACACAATACTTTCCTGTCTAGAGAACACTAGTGAGATCAATTCAAAACACTGTTACAAAAACCTCCTTTTTGGAAACAGGAATCCTTTTGATAGTCAATGTCTGTTACAGTATACGACATAAATAGAGCGGTGCAGATACAGTGAAATTCAGCAATAAACTTTAAGAAAAGTTTACTTTCATTACACTACTGTAAAGAGATCTTACAGTAGATGAAAAGCACTAGAAGAGAAAAGTACAGACCAAACAACTGAATATACAGTAGACACACACTGGAATATATTGTCAGTTACTTTACATAAATAAATAAATTATGAATGCATAAATAAATACATCCATTCATTCAGCATCCTTTGTCAAATTGCATTACAGTATTGGTAATATCCTTATTTGTTATAGCAGTTTCTTAGTCTTCTGAAAAAAGATTTCTCTAGACATTCATCTCTCAGTTCTGCAAAAATAGAGGACATGTAAGGACTACTTGGCTACAAATCAATTCAACATAATGAGTTTGAGGGTGTACAGTATTTACTGTACATAGAATAGTTGTCTCATCTGAAGTACTGCTACTATGTACTGTAATTATATTGTATGTGTAAGTAGTATTGAAAAATTGTAGATGAGCCTGTAGGCCAGCTTCCCTCTTGGTCAGTGCATGCAGAAGAACATGGTCAACTATAGTGCTTTGTATTTCATCAGGAACAAATGACCTTTGACCTCCCCTCCCCATCCCCTTCATTTTTATTTTCTTCTGTTATTCATCTTTGTCATCTGAGGCCAAAGTTTGAGTCTGACAAAAGAGAATGTGTTTTTGACTGAAATATTTGATTTTGAAACCTGGAAGTTTGAAGTTGGCACAAGTTGGTGTGTAGTTTTGAGATTGTGTTTATAGTTTATAAAATGGTGAATTGTTTCATCAATTGTGTTAGCAATCAAGAAAAACTGTAAATACAGCATGTCAGAAATGAAAACCTAATGTTTCAAACCTTATATATAGTATAAAGCTTCTACTTCTGCTACATCAGCAGCTCGAAAGTATTGAAAAAATCTATATAAAATAGTGTAACAACTGATAAGCAATTTTAAGTAACAGATCACTGAAATATTTAGAAATAGCTGATTCCAGTCTCAGTTGGAGGAATAGTCAGGTGTTGAAGCTTTTCCATTAAATCAACAACAGAGTAAAAAAGACCTCTTTGAATTGGTTTTGTGGATGCAGAACAACACAGAATGAGAGAGAGAGAGAAATAAATAGGCCAACTGTGTGTCATGTCTGAGAGCGAAGTTTGGTTTTTCAGCAAGAGTGAGTTGTTTTGAGTGGAGTGCTTCATTTTGACCTGAATATAGGACGTTTGGGGAATTGAGTTAGAAGTTATGGATTTGTGTTCAGAGTTTCGCAAAAAAAAAAAAGGAATGTAATTCCAATAATTTCAAGAAATGCTTTTAAGCAATTGAGAAAAACTATAAATGCATATGCTGCACACTTCAAATCAAAGACTGACCATCAAAAGTATCATGCTTGTGTTTGAATTTTCAATTTGATCAAAAGTTAGAGTTACTGCATTACCAATCATGTCTCCCTTCATTGCAAGGTCATGCTGGATGATTTGTGTCCTCTCTCTCTCTCTCTCTCCCTCCTGTGCTTCTGCTTAAATAATTATTTTTCCTTTCTAGACTTCAGGCTAATTTCATGGACTGTTATCTGTGGATTATGATGTTAATAAACATTTGCGGAGCTGTCAACTGATCACCACCTGGTGGTGAGTTGGATCCGATGGCGGGGGAGGAAGCTGGACAGACTTGGCAGACCCAAGCGTACTGTGAGGGTCTGCTGGGAACGTTTGGCCGAGTCTCCTGTCAGAGAGATCTTCAACTCCCACCTCCGGCAGAGCTTCGACCGGATCCCGAGGGAGGCTGGAGATATTGAGTCCGAGTGGACCATGTTCTCCACCTCCATTGTCGAAGCGGCCGCTCGGAGCTGTGGTCGTAAGGTCTCCGGTGCCTGTCGAGGCGGCAATCCCCGAACCAGGTGGTGGACACCAGAAGTAAGGGATGCCGTCAAGCTGAAGAAGGAGTCCTATCGGGCCTGGCTGGCTTGTGGGACTCCTGAGGCAGCTGACGGGTACCGACAGGCCAAGCGAACTGCAGCCCGGGTGGTTGTGGGGGCAAAAACTCGGGCCTGGGAGGAGTTCGGTGAGGCCATGGAGAAGGACTATCGGCTGGCCTCGAAGAGATTCTGGCAAACCGTCCGGCGCCTCAGGAGAGGGAAGCAGTGCCCTACCAACGCTGTTTACAGTAGAGGTGGGGAGCTGCTGACCTCGACTGGGGATATCGTTGGACGGTGGAAGGAATACTTTGAGGATCTCCTCAATCCCGCCGTCACGTCTTCCATTGAGGAAGCAGAGGCTGAGGGCTCAGAGGTGGACTCGTCCATCACCCAAGCTGAAGTCACCGAGGTAGTCAAGAAACTCCTCGGTGGCAGGGCACCGGGGGTGGATGAGATCCGCCCTGAGTACCTCAAGTCTCTGGATGTTGTGGGGCTGTCTTGGCTGACACGCCTCTGCAGCATCGCGTGGCGGTCGGGGACAGTGCCTCTGGGTTGGCAGACCGGGGTGGTGGTCCCTCTTTTTAAGAAGGGGGACCGGAGGGTGTGTTCCAACTACAGGGGGATCACACTTCTCAGCCTCCCTGGGAAAGTCTATGCCAGGGTACTGGAGAGGAGAATACGGCCGATAGTAGAACCTCGGATTCAGGAGGAACAGTGTGGTTTTCGTCCGGGCCGTGGAACACTGGACCAGCTCTATACCCTCTACAGGGTGCTGGAGGGTTCATGGGAGTTTGCCCAACCAGTCCACATGTGTTTTGTGGATTTGGAGAAGGCATTCGACTGTGTCCCTCGCGGCGGCCTGTGGAGGGTGCTCCGGGAGTATGGGGTCCGGGGTCCTTTACTAAGGGCTGTCCGGTCCCTGTATGACCGAAGCAGGAGCTTGGTTCGCATTGCCGGCAGTAAGTCAGACTTGTTCCCGGTGCATGTTGGACTCCGGCAGGGCTGCCCTTTGTCGCCGGTTCTGTTCATAAGTTTTATGGACAGAATTTCTAGGCGCAGCCAGGGGCCGGAGGGTGTCAGGTTTGGTGACCACACGATTTCGTCTCTGCTTTTTGCAGATGACGTTGTCGTGTTGGCTTCATCAAGCCAGGACCTTCAGCAGGCATTGGGACGGTTTGCAGCCGAGTGTGAAGCGGCTGGGATGAGAATCAGCACCTCCAAATCCGAGGCCATGGTCCTCAGTCGGAAAAGGGTGGTTTGCCCACTTCAGGTTGGTGGAGAGTTCCTGCCTCAAGTGGAGGAGTTTAAGTATCTTGGGGTTTTGTTCACGAGTGAGGGAAGGATGGAACGGGAGATTGACAGACGGATCGGTGCATCTTCTGCAGTAATGCGGTCGATGTACCGGTCTGTCGTGGTGAAGAAAGAGCTGAGCCGCAAGGCGAAGCTCTCGATTTACCGGTCAATCTACGTTCCTACTCTCACCTATGGTCATGAGCTTTGGGTCATGTCCGAAAGGACAAGATCCCGGATACAGGCGGCTGAAATGAGCTTTCTCCGCAGGGTGGCTGGGCGATCCCTTAGAGATAGGGTGAGAAGCTCGGTCACTCGGGAGGAGCTCAGAGTAGAGCCGCTGCTCCTTCACATTGAGAGGGGTCAGCTGAGGTGGCTCGGGCATCTGTTCCGGATGCCTCCTGGATGCCTTCCCGGGAAGGTGTTCTGGGCGCGTCCCACTGGGAGGAGACCCCGGGGAAGACCTAGGACACGCTGGAGAGACTATGTCTCCCGGCTGGCCTGGGAACGCCTCGGTGTCCCCCCGGAAGAGCTGGAGGAAGTGTCTAGGGAGAGAGAAGTCTGGGCATCCCTGCTTAGACTGCTGCCCCCGCGACCCGGCCCCGGATAAGCGGAAGAAGATGGATGGATGGATGGATAAACATTTGCGAATTTCAAACGTTAAAAGTTCATGTTTATCAGCTTTTTATTGATTGTTGCCTGGTTAACAGAACCTTTTATTAGTTCCATCATTCCTAAAAGAGAGAGAGAGAGAAGACAATGAAAAAATAAGTATTCAGGAACTGTTATGTTCACTGTTTCAGAACTTCATAACCACAATTATGAGCCGTATTAAGAGCATCAAAAAACATAAAAAACTGCATTTGAATTACAATGTTTTTGTTAAAAACATTGTTAGTCTCTAATGTCAATACCACTAGGGCCTACGTGTCACGGAACGGAAAAGATGCGCCGTGAAAAGATGAGGTCAGGGTCCAAATGCAGGTAAGGCGCTCTTTAATTTCAAAACAAAAAGCCAACACGGCAAAAAACAAAGCAGAAAAGGAATGGGATACGAACGGCAACGCAGTGCATGTATCCCAGACCAGAGCAAACTCTAGAAACAAAATACATTTAATGCAACCAGGCAGAGTGGTGGGAGAGGGGAGACTATATAGTTTGTGGCAATGGGGAACAGCTGCGGGTGTAATGAGTATAATAGTTGACTGATGCGGCAGATGTGTGTGGTTTGTGACAGCTGTGTGGAGTTTAGGGAGATGGAGTCCGGGAGGATGGGAGATGGCGACCTCCGGTGGTGACAGGAAGAACTGCAGGATCCGGACTCATGACAGGACCCCTCCTTAAAGTTACGGCTTCCAGACGTTCCTCCAAAAACCCCAAAAGTCCGGAGGGAGGTGGAACAGGGGGAGGGATGGTGGGCCAGGCCCGTGTAGCGGAAGAAGGCCTGGAGACAGAGGTAGACACGGGTGCCAGGATAGTGCCGGCTGAGCAGGAGGCCAGGGCGGATCTGGTCGATTCATCCAGGGAGGCTCGTGAGTGGGCACCGCTGTCTCGGGGGGATCGTGAGCGGGCATCCCCGTCTCGGGAGATTTGTGAACGGATACCGCTGACTCAGGGGAACTGTGAGCGGACCCTGCCGCTTCGGGAGATCTGTGAGCGGGATCCACCGCCTCGGGAGGATCGTGAGCGGGCATCCCCATCTCGGGAGCTTTGTGAGTGGATACCGCTGCCTCAGGGGAACTGTGAGCAGACCCTGCCGCTTCGGGAGATCTATGAGCAGGATCCACCACCTCGGGAGGATCGTGAGCAGGCATCCCCGCCTCGAAGGACTGAAGCGAGCTCCGCGGCCTCAGCGAGAACATCAGCAGGCTCCGCCGCTTCGAGAAGGCCTGGAGCGAGCTCCGCTGCCTCGGAGGCAACATCAGCGGACTCTGCCGCTTCGGGAATGCCTGAGGCGAGCTCCGCGGCCTCAGCGGGAACATCAGTGGACTCCGCTGCTTCGGGAAGGCCTGAAGCGAGCTCCGCTGCCTCAGAGGCAACATCAGCAGACTCCGCCGCTTCGGGAAGGCCTGAAGCGAGCTCCTCTGCCTCGGAGGGAGCATCAGCGGGCTCCGCCACTTCCGGGAGGCCTGAAGCGAGCTCCGCTGCCTCGGGAGGACCGCAAGCAAACCACGCCGCCCGCACCGACATCAGCGGGGGTTCCCGCACGCTGCGCATCAGCCCAGGACGCGGACTCTTGGGGGACTGGCCCTGGAGAAGTGGGCACTGGAGGGACTGGCCCTAGAGAAGAGGGCACAGGAGCGTGCTGTCGAGGAGCGGGCACTGGGCTTGGGTGAGCAACAACCGGCAGGCTTGCCATCCTCCTAGCCAGCGGGCTTGCCATACTCATTGCCGGCTGGCTTGACACAGTCTCAACGGGGGAAAACGACGCAGAGGTAACTGTATTTTTTAAGGTTGCCTGTTCTGTCATGGTCACCAGGAGTAAGGAGCGAGGAGACTCAGGAGATAACTTCACAACGTCTTTTAATCGAAACCAAATGCCAAGGAACACAGGAACATGGAGATCACAGGGGAATTGATGCACACAAAGACAATTAACAGCCGACATGAAGACAGGGAAACACAGGGCTTATAAACAGAAGCTAATCTATATAATTAATAACACAGGGCTGGGAACTAATGAACTAATAAGCAAAACGAGGACAGGAACAGGAACTAACCAAATATGGGCACGAGAGGAGGGGAAACACAAGACACAGAGACAAAGTCTGACAGGTTGAGCTTGTGTGTAAAAGAAGTTCAAGCATTTTTAATTTGTGTTAACTGTATGCATTTTGTGTCAAAACAACAAGAAATGTGTTAATTGTATAGCCTATACACAGACGGATGTTGTGCTAACTGTTTTAAGAGTTTAGGAAAATTGTTAAAAGTATTGAAAAACTTGATATAGCGATTGTAAAAAAACTGTAATTTCAGAATTAAGTAATATTATATTTATATTGTATAGGTATAGTAAAGTATAGTATATTTATAATAGTGTATTTGAATTATATTCCATTTATGTATTTTCACATTATTTTTGGACAGCAAAAATGTTTTCAGTCTGCATAGAGTGCTTATGTTTACATAAACGTCTCTGTGGTAACTAAATCCATTCTCAGCCTAGAACAGCCTCCCTTTTACAGACATGCACAAACAGAACCCAGAAACAGACCACTAGGTTGTCATGACCCAATGAGAATAAGAATTTGGCTCAACTTCGCAGCAGCAACCTTGAAGAGTACGAAAAATGTCTTTCTTTATTTACCCTTCTTCTATCGTTTTTCCTCTGTTTGCAAATATGTAATCTTTTCAATACTATAGCATTGCTTTGTACAGTTCTGATGAATACATTTCATAGAATAATAAATTATACAACATTAAAAAAAAAAACAGTTTAGTCTAGTGTCCTTCCATATGCAATGAAAATGAAAGAAAGAAAGAAGATCAAGTTCGTTTTTAAAAACAGAAGAAAAAAAAAACAACTTTTTTGGGCCAAATTGTTCTTCTTGCCTTGTTGTGTTATGAGAGGTTTTGTCTGTTACTATAGTAACTAACTCAAATTTCTTCCTGCCTGCCTCTATGACTTTACCCATGAAGTGATATGGCCTTGTGTCGAAGAGAGTTACAAATTGAATACTGCTTTTCTCAAGGGCTTCTGTCATTCTGTCTGTGGCTTTACAAGGTATGGGAGAGGAAATTAATTTGACATGCTGCTGTGCATGTTCACCAATGTGTGTGTGTGTGTATGTGTGTGTGCATGTTTATGTGGTTTATGAGGACACAAATTTGTATAATGACATGGGTATGACAGAGGTATTACAATATGAAGGTAGTTTATGAGGACACTGCCTATGTCCCCGTAATTCAAAAGGCTTAAAAACATACTAAATTTTAGGTGTAGTTGTAGGTGTAATTTTAGGCTAAGTTTAGGTGTAGGGTTGGTGTAGGGCAATAGCACACACAGTTTGTTCAGTATAAAAACCATTACGCCTATGGAGAGCCCTCAAACAAACTAAATATTTTTGTTTGTTTCAAATAAACTACTTTAATTATGAGAGAGCTAGATAGAGAATGCTTTATTTCACTAATCGTGCGTGAAATCTGTATATGAATGTTTTAACATAGAATTTACTTGACAACAAATGAGGTCTGAAACAAAACTCTCGGGTGAGCAAGCAAGTGGCAAAAACATTCACAAGAGAAAAGGAGTGAGGAAAAGCCTTATAGAGTGCTTGAGATGTGAAACTAAATTCACTATTGCTTCCCTCATTATTTGCATATGTTTTTTTTTTTTTTTTTTTAATGTTCTTATGCAGTTTCCTATTGCAAACATTCATTTAAAAAAAAAAAACATAACTGCTTCAAATTTATGCTATACAGCATACCATCTAAATATCGTCAATTTGTATTTACCATAGACCTTGTTTTACTCTAACAACCCCATTATGAAACCCCATATGAAAATAGGGAACATATGTGACCATGTACCACAAAACCAGTCATAAGTAGCACAGATATATTTGTAGCGATATCCAACAATAGGCCTATATGGGTCAAAATGATCGATGTTTCTTTTATTCCAATAATCATTAGGATATTAAGTAAAGAATGTTCAATGAAGATATTTAGTAAATCTCCTACTGTAAATATATCAAAACTTCATTTTTGATTACTAATATGCATTGCTAAGAACATTTGGATAACTTTAAAGGTGATTTTTTTCAATATTTAGATTTTTTTTTGCACCCTCAGATTCCAGATTTTCAAATAGTTGTATCTCGGACAAATATTATCTTATACATCAATGGAAAGCTTATTTATTTCCCTTTCAGATCATGTATGAACCTCAACTTCAAAAAACGATGTATAAAAGCTGCAGCACTCTATAAGACTTTGTGCATTTCGGAGGCATATTTGTTTTTTCTTATTTATGAAAAGTAACCATAATAAAATTATGTTTTCTTCATTATTATTCATTGTGAGGTGTAAAACGCTGTAATACTTGTTTTTACTTTGCAAATTAACAGTTACTTTTCTTAAATGAGACTGCCTCCAATGACGTAGGCCCATGCAGCCTTCAAATACGACCTCTGGATGACACAGTCTCCGAAATTAGACCCAGCTTATATGAAAATGATGTAGCTGACGCTGATAGGTCAGTTATGAGTTATGACGGACGTATTGCGATTTTAGGGATTAATGTTTATATTGTTTGTATCTTTATGATTTCACGATTTAAGTGTGTATGTTTGTGTGCGTGTGATAATTTCATAATTTTGTTGGTATTGTACTTTATTTTGTTGTATTCTCAGTTTGACTAAAATGAATGTCACATGACCCTTCCTGATTAATTTAACCTGGAAGTATTGGCACAAACTGAATGGCGAGATGTGAATTCAGAGACACATGTTAGAGCTCCTACTGCTGGTTATCAGGCCAACACCTTCGAATTGTTGTGTGTAAAACTATTTCTTTGTGTTTGTTTGCATGTAGTTTTCACGGTGTTCCATATCAGGAAAATAAAACATATGGACATCAGTATCTTGGAAGCGTGGTCTGTTTAATGACCAGCGAGTAGTTACAAATGGGTTGAGCATGTTTTAGGCAAAACTAGCTGGGGACATGCTGCTTTGTTTATGTTTACAAAATGATTTGGGCATAAATACTCAAACTTTATTAGATGATTGTGAATGAAGTGCAATTGTTAAGTTTCCACGTGTTCATTTTTATCATGCAGATCTCTTGAATACTTCATTCTAACAAAATATTTCGGAATAATAGTCATTATTTGAAACCAAAGGCAATAATGCGATACAGCATGGCTTATACTTGGAAATTTGTTTTGAACAAGCCACAACATTTCTAGTCTTTGGGAAATCAAGACTTTGGGGATGTTTGGTCCACGTGCAAAACAGCATGTTTGGCAAAACTATACACTATCAGCCCAATTATCTCATATCATCCAACAAGCATTTTGGCAGAGGGGTGAAAGTTTCAGCTTGTTTTGCAGCCAGAGAAACCAGTCACCTTGCAGTCATCAACTGGACCATGACCTCAACTTGAAACAGAGAAAGGTGAGATCATCTACACCTGAAGCAGTTGTGCCATGCAACAAGACAATGACCCCAAGTAAACAAGCACATTAACTGAACTGCTGGAACAGAATTGAATGAAGGTTTTCAAATGACCTTGTCAAAGTCCAAACCTCAAACCCATTGATATGTGGCATGGACAAGTGCCATCAAATATCAGTGAATTTAAGCAATTTGTAAAGAAAGTGGGCCAAAACTCATCCAACGTGCTTAGTGAGCCTGGAGTCTGATAAATCATACATCACGTTATTTTATTTTATTTTAAATGTATGATTTAAAAATGTCAATTTTGTGGTTTTTAGGTTATATGTGTCAAATTTGAGGCCATAAAACTTATCCTTCTAAATCTTGTCGTGTCGTGAGCAAGAAACATGTCAAGCTGCCTTTCCACTATATCTGACAAACAACCAGCGACAGAACTCACTCATTTCCAAAACAAAATGTACTTTTAGCATATACAGTACATACATTTTAAAGTTAAGTTGTTCTCTTACAGGAAAACAGACTAAAAATATTGATGACTCATTCAGTGTTATGTGCTAAATTAATGACATAATGATGTATTTACTCATGCCTTATCTTTGGGTTGATAACTGAGTCTGGCAGACAGCAAAGCTAAAAGGCAAGAATACAGTGAAGGTTACTAAAAAGGGACTGTATATGATGGTGCTTCTTAGCAGTATACGTGTAAATGAAGTGTATATAAGGTTTGCAGGAATAATGAACACCCTTGCCAGTCTACAAAGGGTATATGTCAGATATGCTGTAGCATACATGGCCATTTCAAAGTCATAATTTTACAAAATATTAAAATGTCACATTCTGATTTAAGTCTGTATGCATGTTTTATGTACACAGTTTAGATTTTTTATATTTATATTTTTCATATTTATATTCAGTTCATTTGTTTACTGTTTGTATCACTCACATGTATAGAAGCTCGTTTCCACCATGGCATAAATTAAAAAGGTAATTTCCAACAATTCAGACATTTAAAACAATTCAGAAAAAAGTCTGAATTGTAAGGTGTCGTGGGCATTCGTAAACGACAATGGGTGTCGTGACAAAAGATTCAATCATTTCATCTCGTGTAGTGTGTCATAGGGGATGCCACAGCAGATGGGATGAGGAGGAGAAGAGTTGTTGAATAAAGTCAATATTTTTGTTTTCTTTACGCACAAAAAGTATTCTTGTATAGCTTCGTAAAATTATGGCTGAACCGCTGATGTCACATGGACTATTTTACTGATGTCCTTGCTATGTTTCTGGGAACATTACAGTTGTGTTGCTGTCTTGCTCTCGGATTGCATCAAAAATATCTTAATTTGTGTTTTGAAGATGAACGAAGGTCTTATGGATTTGGAACGAGATGAGGGTGAGTAATTAATGACTGAATTTTCATTTTTGGGTGAACTAACCCGTTAATGAATATAATGAACTATAGGAATATATCGACTCAAAACAAATGACCCACAAACATAGTTTTTGGGGCTAATCAACGTTAATGATTTAATAATAATAAATTAATATCATTATTTTTGCCATAATTATTCTAAATCGCCATTTTACAGAAAAAGTGTTTGCAGAATAATGTTAAAGTGAGGACAATATAGGTAATATTCAATCATAATCATAGAGATGAGCCCTTCCGAATGGAACGCAGAGAGTCCTAACCAACAAACAAATTGTGTATTCTGAACTGGGCTTTAGTCACTCGATATTAAGTTCTTGTTTATACAACTGTTGTATAAAATCGATGTACTGTTCTATGCAGGTTCTTTTTCATGCCTCTCTCACTGCATGAGGTACAACTGCCTACAACCTCATTAATACGATAAAAACATCAAGCGTTGACCTCCGTGCTTTAGCCTGTCATTATTCTCAACAAATAAATAAACAGCATTTGTTTGTCTTGGCTGGTCTGCGAGGTGCAGTTGCTGTGCAAAAAGAGTGTCATTCTACAGGGCAGTGACCATGAAAAAGACCAGTAGCACTTTGGTCGCTTCCTTCTTTACACCAATAAGAGGTCAGTGTTGTCAGCCACCGTGCTTCCGAGCTCAACATGAGTAATGCGAGTAGAGGAGAGATAAGACGATCACAGGGATGTTCAGGGTAAGATTTTAAAGAGATTGATAGGGAACCTGGTGCACAGAACAAGGACGACAGCTATCGACAGCAAAAAATGTCAAATAATTTAAATGTATTTATTTTTGAATATTTTATTATTTATATTTTTTGGGTCAACGATGTATAAAGTGTCCACAGTAAAGAAAAGGAAGGATAAATCTTGTTCATTTGAAAAGGAATGAAAAATCACATTTTTGTTGCCTACATAAACTGTTATAAAATTATAAGCTGTTATACCATTTTAAATAAAACATTTATAAGAAAACAGGCAGATTTTCAATATATTTTCTTCACACCTTGAATAAATGTGAGAAATACATTTTTAAGAAAGGTTATTTTTTTATTTTTTTATTTTTTAACAAATTTCAAAAGTTTTTCAAATATTAATAAATTAGTAAAGCAGTTTTGTTAAAATATTGATGATGTCAAAGTACATAATACATTTTTTTTCCCCATGATATCATACTGAAAAGAAAAAAATGGTGTAGGATAGGTTCACAGTACTAGGATTTACTCATTCGAAAATAATTAGAAAGAAATGATAAGAAACACATTCAATTAAACAGGATTAAAAAACAACAGAATTACTGAAATAGTATTTTCTAGTAAAACATGCTCCAGTCATCTGCATTTATTTATTTACAGTGCAGGACTGCATCCTAACATTTTTTATGCATTTTTAAATTCACACACACATATACATATGAATTGCATTTTAACGTAAATAACTGAATACATAGGACAAAAAAGTGCCATTTTACCATGAACTGCACAAGCCTAAAAATTTATGAAATGATTGGCATCAAAAATATCTTCCTCCTTTTAGAAGCTGACAAGCCTATTTATTTTGCTATCCTAATTATGCTGATTTTTTATCCTGTCATTCATGGCCCCCCATCAGAACAGACCAGTGACCCAATTTTGGGTGTGATTCACCAGTTGAGAACCACTACTAATATATAGTGTAATGTTATAAATGTTGCAGTGTGATAAAGATGCGAACAGGTTTACTTATAGTGTGATTGTTGATTGTGCAACCCTGAGACATAGAAAATGTTTCTATGACAGCTAGGAGCTTGAAAGCTGCTCTGATATTTCTCTCAGTACTCTCTCTCTCTTTCTCATATACACACGCTCACTTATGCACACACTGGTTTTCAGGGTCGTTCAGAAGCAGCAGTGTCTGCTGTTTCAGTCTAGCTCAAGGTCAGAACACAGGCATACAAACACAAGGCCGCTCTGTTCACAGTACATAAAGGAACAGATGCCAAACACACAGGTCCCTCCCTCAACCACTAACACACTTCTGCCGGCACCCACACGTCCACTGGCTTAACGACCTGGCCTGATGGCTTCCGTCCTTTAATGGACTATCAGGGTTAGCGCAGGGACCGCACGGGTTGAGTGATGTGTTGTGTTTGTATGTGAGTGTGTACACGAGAAGGAACTGTCAATTCAAAGTTGAGCAAATGGAACTTTTCTTCCTTTGCACAACCCGGAGGCCTCGTCAAGTGCACATTGCCCTTCTTCTGGCTTTTGTGTGGCTTTTTGTAAAAAATATTATTGGAGCCTTTTTCTGCTGCTCTAGGTCTCGCTATAAGGAATTGAAAGCTTGGCCTTGGCATTGTCTTTCAAACTGAAGATGCAACAATGGAAACATAATTCACTTGATGAACTGAAAGTAGAAAAACTTGCTTCACGTCACCTTCAGGCAAGGGCAAATGGTATTTAGACCAAAAAAATTTATATAATGCAACATTTGGTGCATTTACTGGTATTTGTATTTATATGGTCAAAAGTGAGATGAAATTCTGATCTGTTATAATATAAATCAATGGGATATTTAACTGTGTAGCAGACTACTTACATAAAATACATACATATATCAATAGTCCTCTATATCTCACAATAATATATTTTAGTAAGATATTTAAATGATTATGATCAAATGCTTATGATCACTGTTTTATCGTTGTGGGGGAAACATATAAAGCAATGCAATACAATACAATGAGGATTGAGAGATGTACAAATAATTATTCCTCAAAGGCCTGATGTATCTGATACATTTTAACATGATTTCTCTAAATATATATATATATATATATATATATATATATATATACTGTATATATACTATATATACACACACACAAATACACACACACACACGTGTATTTGTGTGTGTGTGTATATATATACATAGTATATATATATATATATATATATATATATATACATATAGAAAAATCATGTTAAAATACATGTGTTTGTGTGTGTGTGTGTGTGCACGTTTATGTGGTTTATGAGGACACAAATTTGTATAATGACATGGGTATGACAGAGGTATTACAATATGAAATTGGTTTATGAGTACACTGCCTATGTCCCCCGTAATTCAAAAGGTTTAAAAAACATACTAAATTATGTTTTTTGAAAATCTAAAAATGCACAAAGTCTCCTGTGAGGGCTAAGTTTAGGTGTAGGGCAATAGCACACACAGTTTGTTCAGTATAAAAACCATTACGCCTATGGAGAGTCCCCATAAACCACAAAAACCAACACGTGTGTGTGTGTGTGTGTGTGTGTGTGTTTGTGTTTTTGTGCTTTTGTGTAGAGAGAGAGAGAGAGAGAGAGAGAGAGAAAGCCTGTTGCTTCAATCCACTAAGTGGTCATCTTAAAAATGACTAGCAATAAAGAATTATTCTTATGTTTACCTCATAAAAATCTGTAAACATTTCACAGCAAAAAGTTAAACTGACTAAAGTGGTGCTAAAAAAAGACAACAATATGTTTTCAATTTGCATATCAAATTGCTTTTATGCTTTTATAATGCATTTTGGTTTGGTGCTTAATAGTCAACATGAAGGGAAGAGAGCTGTGTTAAGATTTTTCAAATTTATTCTTTTACACTCTACAAAAAAGAAAAAAAATGCAGCATGTGGGCTTGGAACCACATGAGGGTGAGTTGTTGAGGATAAAGACAGATTTTTCATTTTTCAGTGAATTAAATAGTTTGTATGTTAAAAGGGTATTTGATTCTGATTCAAAAAATAAATTGTAATGAAAGATGAATATGCATAGTTGTCTAATAAATTGTAAACACTTATATTCCTTAAAAAATATGTTCAATTTCAATTTGTATATGTACAGTCCAGAAAATAAACAGAATGCTGCAATTAGTCATTTCATTTAGTGAATATCACTTACATAGTCACTTTTATAATAAAAAAAAAAAAAAAAGGGTTTACGTTTTTGTCTGAGTACTGAATTATTAAAAGAAAAAGTTAATGGTAATTAATTGAAATATTCACAGAAATAAAAATTTAAAAACGATGCCTCCATATGAAAACACAGCATTCGTAACAGTAAGGTCCTTGCTTTCTTCATATTTTCTGGCTCCAATGAACCCTAATTAGTAAGTGCTAGACGACACACAAACAAAAAACATCACCAAGGCCATGTGAATAATTCATTCTCATTTTCTCAGTGTAAAAAAAAACTGTTTGTCTGAGTCGTGCATTCATTTGAACAGTGAGTTTTTACAGAGGTGGCTCTGATGCATCGCAGGAGATGCAGACCACTTCTCAAATCTCAGAATGCTCACAGTCGTGTTCAGGGCCTGTGCAAAGTGACGTCACAATGTAAAGATTCTGCAAACGGCTAGTTCTCAGACACTGCTTATGATTTATGGGGATTAAAAAAACGGAATGTCTATGTGGGTTTTTACGGAATGTCTATAAGGCTATTTACACTAACTCCGCCCACCAACATGTGATTAGGTTAGTCAACATTACAAAAGACAGTTGAGAGTCGTCAGCTCTAGTGACGCAGATAGTAAAACTTGTGTTCATTTTGACGTGAACAACCCAGGTTCGAATACAAATTTTGGTTAACTTTTTTTCTCCCTTTTCAAATCACATCTGAAAAGCATTTTTCAATAAAAATGAAAAAAAACAACAAAAAAAACCAAGTTGAAAATAAAAGTATCGGGTAGGGTAGGTGTAGAGCGGAGACGAGGGATCCTCCAGACTCAACGCCAATGGTGCTGGAGATAGGCAGACCAGCGGCGAGCCCACGCCACAGATGGTGAGCTGAGGGTGAGCAGAGGGGCTGACGAGCTCCGGTGATGGAGGTGTTGGAATAGGAACCAGATCAATGAGAGGAGGTAGGAGAGGGAGGTTGGGTGGGATATATTCCCAGGAATATAACTCAGGAGATGGCTTAAGGATGAGTGTGTCAGGGTGAAAGTCAATGAGATCTCCCAGGTCCAGTTCATGCTCACCCCCAGCGGTGGTGCCGTGGGCGGGGTGTTCCATAGCCCCCACGATCTCCACAGCTGTATCCACCGTCGCTTGAACTGCCGGCTCTCGCACCTGGTCAGACACTTGGGGCTCGGGCTCCGGGACGATCGGCAGCTCTGTCGCTCCTGATGGCAATGGCTCAACAACCGCGGCAAGCTCTGGCTCTACGTCTGAGGTGGGCTCGGGCAGCTCCGTGCTGCGGGGTGGTAGAGAACTGGGCACTGGGTCTCGAGTGGGGCTGGTGTCATTATCTGCGACGTCCGCGGTGAGTTTCGACTTGCAAGACACCAGCACCCACTCGATGAATGCGGCGAGGCTCTCTCGAGGACCGTCCCCGGACATCTACACTCGTGTGGAGGTGTTCAGTCCAGTTAGATAAAACGAGTAGAGGCAGCTGTCCGGGTAGCTCATACAATTCACCAGGAAATCCTCGGTGTGATCCTCGAGAGAGCGGTCCCCCTGCTCCAGCAGGAGGACGAGGACGGCAGGATCAAGCATAAAGAAAAAAGAAAAAACTGGCAAAAAAAGGGAAACAAAACGGGGTAAAAACACGCTGCTAAACTTCTGTTTCGGTCGGCTATTCTATTACGTGTAGTGATGGAGAAGGAGCACACGACGAAGAGCAGAAACGATTAAACAGTCTTTTAATACACAATCCAGGAACAGATACAAGGAGCCAACAGCACAACCACGAGAACTTCAAATAATAACCGACCAATTAACATTCAAACGCAGGAACTTATAAAGGGGCAGATAATGAGGACCGACAGGTGAACACAATCATTAGACAACACGGGGAAAACTAGGTCACAAGGGAAGACACAGACATGTTACAATTTTGTTATACTATTAAGTTCTTGTTTATTTTCCAGTTACCTGTGTACTTTTGTAGTCCCTCGTTAATTTATTATTTATTGCTTTACTGTATCACAGTGTTGGCAACTCTTACAGATTTTCATTGCGTCCTCACAGAAGTCCTTATTTTATATATTTGGTTAAATATATAAAATATATAAAAAGCTTTGTGCAACATTTCGTTACATTATGCAAGCTTAGCATGTATTAACAGTATTTGTGTGTGTGTGTGTATGTGTGTGTGTGTATGTTTTGCAGTTCTTTGTATTTTGTATAAGTGGTTGCAAATTAGTTTTTTTCTGCAGTCTGTTCATGGAAAATGTGTTAAAATTGTTAAATAATACAAATATTTCTTTGTTACAGCCCGCAGTTGTTACACTTACACAGTAACTACACGTAACAAGAGGGTAACAAGGCATCACTTTAGATTACACCCCGCAGATGTTACACTTACACAGTAACTACACGTAACAAGAGGGTAACAAGGCTTCACTTTAGATTACAGCCCGCAGATGTTACAATTACATGGTAACAACACGTAACAAGAGGGTAACAAGGCATCACTTTAGAATACAGCCCACGCATGTTACACTTACACAGTAACTACACGTAACAAGAGGGTAACAAGGCTTCACTTTAGATTACAGCCCGCAGATGTTACAATTACATGGTAACAACACGTAACAAGAGGGTAACAAGGCATCACTTTAGAGTACAGCCCGCGGATGTTACACTTACACAGTAACTACATATAACAAGAGGGTAACAAGGCTTCACTTTAGATTACAGCCCGCAGTTATTACACTTACACAGTAACTACACGTAACAAGAGGATAACAAGGCTTCACTTTAGATTACAGCCGCAGATGTTACAATTACACAATAACTACACGTAACAAGAGCGTATGTTTGCACAGTAGTTAAGAAAAAGGTTGTAGTACATTTTATTCTACTTGCCTCAACCCACATACGGAAGCCCAAATTGCATCAAAAAACATAAATTATACAGTAATTATACGTGTTGTGTATTATGCTGTTATTTATCCTGGGAGGAGCTGGAAACAGGTAATCTACTTTTCCACTGTATTGCACCTCGACAGTACAATGCTGGTGACCTGACTCGCTGCTGAGATGACCATAAGCAATACTCTTTCATCAGGTAAATTTGCAAATGGGAATTTCTAAACCAAATCATATCAGAAGCTCATCACATAATTACCCCATACTTTCAGATGAGTTGTTCAGTAATCTCCATGACCCCACACAAATAACAATAGTAAGTAATATAGCTTATATTCTTATAAGACTATGGTAGTTTTTAATTTCACTATAATTACAAAATTATACTACAAAATTATAGTATATTACAGTTTACTATTTGTATTAATGTCATGTAAGATATGTATGTTGTTATAATACAATAAGTATATTTAGTGTTATTACAATAAGGCAAATTGTTCTGAATCATAATATTGTTGCCTAACACAGTAGGATATAAATACCACGTAATCCTAGAATAGTTACACCTTGCTTATGAAATACTAACAGAGTAAATACTTTTAATTTTCAAAGTCATTATCCCCTTATTCCCCAATTGTTTCCGCATACCTACATACGTTCAGCTTTAAGTTATGCTGATGCGGAAAATTGCGGTCTCTACATACACGCAATTTCAGAATAAGTACCCTTTAGTTATAAAATACTTAAAGTATAAATGCTTTATAATTCCGCAGGTTATTATCCCCTTATTCCCCAAACGTTGCTTATTGTTCCCTTATACCTATGAGTAGGTACTGTGGAGGTACTCTATAGTTACAAATAGGCTGTAATCTAAAGCATTACCCTTCGTTTTTTTTTTTAAAAACACATTATTTTTCACATAATTTACCTTTATTCCATACCGCTCTGTCGCCTCTCCTCTAAACACGCTGATATTTTCCGGCTTTTATGAAGCCCCTCCCTCAGAAATATGCAATGGGGTCTGACTGGTTATCTGGTCCAGTGTGTTGTGATTGGCTAAACCACATCTAGTGCACATCTGAACATCCCGCCCCTCAGCTCAGAATGTGTTCCGAATGTATTGTAAACAATGGCGTCGTTTATATTGCTTAGCAATTTGAGCCCGATTGAGACCCAGAGGATATTAGTGAAGAGGATCACAGTGAACCCGTCCAAGCACGTCCAAGCATTTTAGATACGCTGTTATTTGTAAATGCTACTGCTTCTGTTAGCTTTTAATATATGGTTTTATCCTGATTAAAGCTTTAATACAGCACGACATCCGCACGCGCGCCCATGTATAACAGTTCATGTATAACTTCTCTTAGCTGTGAAATCGCAATCAACCACCCCTTTAAAGATCTCATTCCATATTTTCCATCACTGTGTTTAATCCATTCTGTATCCTCTCTGTCTTTTTGCTCCCTTGTTCTCAGGTATACTGTAGATGAGCCAGGTTACCCACAGTTCATCTGGCTCTGTGCCTCTCAATCACAGAGCCGTCTCTACGGGTGGAAAATCTGTCAGTGGGTGTCGCTCCGCCTGCTGGAGATTGATAGCTGTGACCTTAGCTGCTGCAACTCTGCCACCACGGTCCAACAATTTTACATATTAATTTATGTTCTGTAGGGTAGTAATTGAGAGAGGAGGAGGGAGCGGACTATTTGCAGAGAGATGAATGCCCCTCTCTCTATGATTTATGACACTTTCATCACCTTTTGTAAGGCTTGTTTAAACAGGGCATGTATGCATTGCCTTCACAGGTGAGTAAAACAGGGTCATGTTTGCATAAAAGCCTAAATTATGGGTGGAGATATGCTGCTGTGGAGAGGAGAGAAGATAGGATTATGGGCGGAGAAATAATTCAATAGAATTTATATGAAGTATGTAAACACTATGATTTGTTTTACCGGTGTATTTGTTAGGATGGCCAGTCAGTGTAAATGAAATGTTATTAATGTGTGAATGTTTGCCCAGTATGAAATTTAGCACCAGCAATAGTTGATTTATTATAGATAAAAATTATAATTCTCAGACAGATGAGAACCATGCTTGAACCATGTGGTCATTTGAATTTCCATAGCAGCAATTTTTCAGTTTTTAAAACATTCATTATAACCAATTTAATATATAAAAGTGGGTTTATTAAGTGATAGTCCGCTTTAGACATTAGGCTAACTAAGTAACTATGTTGACTAATTCTCACCGATTTGCAACTACATATAGTAGACTGTTTTGGTTAGGGTTAAAAGGAGACATATTAGTGTGAAGTTTCAGATCAAAATACCCCAAAGATCATTTATTATATCATTTTGAAAATGCCTATTATTGAGTTAGAGTTAGGGTTAGATTAAGGGGCTGTAATATTGTAATAAGGTCCCCTTTCAACGCACGGGGGGGGGGGGGGGGGGGGGGGGGGGGGTTGGGAGTTTGCAGAAAAAGGCTTTGAAAAACCCTGTTACCAAACCCTGGGTTGGTAGATGCACCGGGGACCTGATTATAGTGAGATTTTCATTATATGTTACCTTTAAGTTGATGTGTAGTTGCAAAGTTACTCACAGTCAGAAAGGTAGAATGCTTGTTAGAGGACCATCAAAATAAAGTGTTAGCAGATTAATGCTAATGCTAATACTCTAATGACTGCTAGACATCTACTTCACCAAAGTGCATGCAGGGACATTTTTTGGAGTTAGATCTAGATGTTTTTTTTACACTGAGATCTGGATAATCCTTTGTCTCAAGGCCTCCTTATGTAGTGAAGGTCAAAAACGTGGTAGCGGAGAGAGCCTTGAAGTCCTCATTGACTGAGAACGTGTGTGCTTTTTTCTTGCACTTCTCAATGTCAGCTGGCAGGATAATCTACACTTCCGTTTCTTCTCCATTTTTTTTCCTTCATTTTCTGCTGTGTCTTCTGCTGATGTAATTACAAATAAAAGTGTGCTTGAAGGCTGCTGCAGAAATACGGATGTAAACTGTAGAAACAGACAAACTGTCTTTACATTTTGTATTTGAAATGCTGCATTTGTCTAAAGATGTGAATTTGTATTAATTTACTTAAAATGTATAATGTATGAATTTATGTAAAAACAATAAGATCATAAAATATTACAATTAGAATTTTCAGCAGCCATAACTCCTGTCTTCAGTGTCACATGCCCCTTCAGAAATCATTTGAATATGTTCAAGAAACATCTTTTTTCTTATTATTATCAATGCTGAAAAAAGCTGTGCTTCTTAATATATTTGTGGAAACCTGATTTATTTATTTAGCATTTTGTTAATCTTCAATTTCTTTACAGAATGAAACACAAAATGCAAATCTTTCTTAACATATAACTGTAGGAAGCTTTCCATTCACATTTATTTCAATGGCTGATCATGCATGATGAGACCAGGACTGTGTATTAAGAAACTAAATATGATTGATTTCATTTCCATTTTAAAGTATCTGTTTCACGCGTCTCAGACTTGTCAGAGCCTTCCGACGGAACACAGCCCCAAACATGACATCTAAACATAGTCTATCTCTTTTGTCTCTGCCTGCATCTCGGAAACATGAATCTGAGCTGTCACCTGTAATAAAACTCATTTGCTGAACTGAGGATATGAATAAGGATGGACTAGGTCAAGGCTGGCCACTCACGGAGAGGGAGCTTTGTCGCATACAGTAACGTGATTAGCTGATGTTAAAGATGTTAAAGTTAAAGGCTTTTTTCTATATTCATATTCTCCCTCTTTCACTCTCTCATAAAAACGAAGGCATGGAAATAAATACAGCGAGATATTTGATTAAATTCTCATTGAAGAAAGTGTTTCTATACATGCAGCCTTGAATATACTAATACCCCTTTAGGACAAACGCATTGTAGACAGACCCGGCAAACACTGAAAACTGACAGTTTAAGGGAAACTTTTAATGAGTCTGTTTCTCCTTTCAGGCGCGTCAAAGGCTAGATTTGACAGAGGAGAGAAAGAAAACACAGCTGTAATGAGAAGAATGAAAAAGGTGTCCTTCGGTTTAATTTAAGGTCTTCAAGTCAAGTCACCTTTATTTATATAGCGCTTTTAACAATACAGATTGTCACACAAAGTACTGAATTCAGTGATGTCATTGTCTAGCTCAGTTTAGTTTAAACAGTATCTGCGAAATCAAATTG
The DNA here is from genome assembly GCF_936440315.1 of Barbus barbus. Taxonomy (NCBI): domain Eukaryota; kingdom Metazoa; phylum Chordata; class Actinopteri; order Cypriniformes; family Cyprinidae; genus Barbus; species Barbus barbus. The sequence goes on along the minus strand of NC_136715.1, from coordinate 10,106,908 downwards.
ATGATAAACGTTAGAAATCAAGTGTCCCCAACTGAGCAAGCCAGAGATGACAGTGGCAAGGAGCCAAAACTCCCTCTGTGACAGAATGGAGAAAAAAACCTTGGGAGAAACCAGGCTCAGTCAGGGGGCCAGTTCTCCTCTGGCCAGGATGTTATTGTTTAGTTTCTTCAGTCCCTGCTCTCCTCACCTTTGCATTAATATCATCTTATGTCTCGGAAATTACTTCATGAACCTATAAAACACACTTGGGTTTTTTTGCCAGATATGTCTATTGGGTCAACGTTGAAGGCTCAAATGTTTCTGCTCTGAATTATTTTCTCAGTAGCCTTCTTTCCTTCATGCTGCTGGTCTTTGTGGTCTCACTAGATTGCCAATGAAGTTCAAAGGAAATTGTAAGTATCCCCTTGGGATCAAGGCTGGACTTTTGTGCTTCAGTATCTGGATCCTCAAAGAACATTTACAGCCTCCAATTAACATACAACCTTCAAAAGCCATCAGTGAGTCTTACACTCATGTCATGTGTTGTTCGTTGTTGTTGTCATGTTTTGTTGCATGTTCATTTAGAGTGATGTGATGTGTTGCTTGCTTCAGTTGTAATTACAATTAAATATTCATACAAGAACATTTAATTAGGAGACACTACAATTATTACTTATTCTTTGGGTTTTAACTTGGGCCAGTAAACAACCACTCAGAACACCCAAGCAACCGCATAGCAACAAGCTAAAAAAAATCACTCAGAAAACCTTAGCAACCACATAGACAACCATCACAACCACTCACAACTATAGCATCAAAATGTGCTTTTATTCAGTGTCGTAAGGGAAGATGGAAGAGCAAGATGTGAAAAAAAAAAAAACTAGGGAGTTGAAATGGCAACCGAGCTAATGAGTCATCCTCTGCTGCCATCTACTGGTTATAATGGTAATTTCATGTAATTTTCGTTCTAAAAGTCTTTGTTTTCCGACACATTTTTAGGAATGAAAAGTGAATTTCATTGCACAGTTGAAGAGTTGAGGAATAATAAAGCTTTAAAATATGTGTTTGAAAAATGTGTTCATGACTGTAAAGGTAAGTTATCAATTATCAAGAATAGGACCTCCCATTATTATGTCCTTCACTAGCCTAAACAGTTAAGATAGTGTTTAGTTGTCAGCATTTAAAAGTTGTCTAGGTACAATACATGTTGGACACAATCACTGGTACCCCTAGAAATTCTTATGAGTAAAATATATCTGAAAATTTCCATTCATATTCACAATTTTGAGCACACCAGCGTGATTATGAACATAAAATTATCCAGCCAAGGCTTCCTGCTTCACAGAAATATAAATAGGAGGGAAAACAAAGGCCAAATTCCAAATTAATCACCCATCACAATGAGAAAAACCATAGAATATATTTCTGATGTGCAGCAAAAGATAAATGAGCTTCACAAATTAGTGAAGTGGCTTTAAGAAAAGAGCTAGAGCAGTGAAAATTCCAATTTCCACCATGCGTTGGCCATTCCAGTCCTCTGACCTGAACCCTGTAGAAAATGAGTGAGGTGAACTGAAGAGAACAAGCACCAACATGGAGCTGTGAATCTGAAGGATCTGGAGTGATTCTGGATGAAGGAATTGTCTCTGATCTCTTTTCAGGTGTTCTCTAACCTCATCAGGCATTATAGGAAAAAACTCCTGTACTAGTTTGGTAAATGGAGGTTTCAAAAAGTATTGAATAAAAGGGTGCCGTTAATTGTGGCCAATGTGTATTAGAGAAAAACATTTCATAATGATATTTCAAATTCTTATTCTCCAGTGAAAGGTTAGATTTTTGTGAATTTTTTAAATAATAGATCAAAAGGATTAACAATGCAGATTAATTCTCACAGCCTTCTTTGATCATATTTACCAAGGGTACCAACAATTCTGACCACATGTGTATATGTTGTTAATTGTCGTTAAAAAACATGAAATTGTATGTTAATGGCGCCATCATTATTTACGGTGATTGCAACTATTTTGTTTCTCAGTTTCTGACAGGAATGAGGCAGGAGAGGTTTCTGTGAGGGTCTCAAGTGTCTATCTATAAAACAACAACAAATTACATTTCACTGGTGGTTTACGAGCTGGCTTATCCTCATGTTCCATTCTAAACACATCCTTGGATATTTTCATCGCACTTTTGCTGAAGTCATCATTTCAAACTTTTCTTCAAGATAAATAAACCCTTTCACCTTTCTTAATATGCGGAGACAGGTCAGCAAGGCAGAGGAGAGATGTAAAGGCCCTCCATGTGAATGCTATTTCTTTGTGATTATTCAATTATTTTTCTGCCATCATCTGATTTAATGAGGGCCACATGAGAAGTTAAAAGTGACAAACAGGTCTTGGATGTAGACTAATTAGATCACGGCAGAGCGTGTGCGGATCAGAGCTCTTTCAAGGCCTCAATGCAAATGATTAGAGGGGGCACTTTGTATCCCGAGTCCTTGGGCTGAACAAACAAACCTCTTATGGATTGAATCTGGCATCCTCAATCCCTTTTTAATGATCTGCCATATTTTTCTGCCATCCTTGATGTGCGAATTCTAATCAATAACATGTATTAAACATGCCCGGTTTTACTTTGTTCATACAGTTTTTTTTTTTTTTTTTTACGTCTGTCTGTCAAACAGAGAAAGCAAGATACAATTTGAAAATTTTATTAAAGACAAACTATAATATAAAATAGGGTACATTATATACAAATACACATATCGGACACACTTTTATAGGGCATTTCAAATTCAGCTGTAAACATATACATAGTTTAACTAATAAAATCATTCTCCATATGGTATAAAATTGTACCATTTTAAACCTAGCTTAACCATTTATTAATATACCATAAAGTGACATTTCAGAAAAATTGTGCGTACTCATGTGCATTTTAATTCTTTTTGAAGTGGGAGGTGAAATTAAACCTTCAGCTGAACTCAGTCACTTAAAATTTAATTTTTGTTTTGTAAATCTTCACAAAAATTATAGTCAGCCAGGGGTGCATTTCCCAAAAGCATTGTTAGCGAACTATGGTCATTAATTCCATTGAACTCTATTGGTAATGATGGAACTTGCGACCATAGTTGCATTTGGGAAAGGCACCCCAGATCCGACAAGCTGAACCCTACAGTAAAATGCAACAAAGAGCTGCATGGTCAAACAAAACCTTGTCAACACATACATGTTTCATTACAATGGCAGTGACTTATCGCTGCCCTCTGGTGGAAGTTTAAAGCAACAGCCTTTGCCTTTTAAGTCTTCCTTACATACAGAACAATGTGTCTAAAAAACAAACATGTAATTTCTCCTTAATAAATATAATTCACGTAATGATATATTAACATAAGTTAGTGTACTCAACGTGCAAGTCTTTTTGACACAGCAGAGGGTCACTTGTCCCATCATGCTTGTGTGGATGTCTTGAACTGGAGGAAGGTCCAGAACTTTGTAGGATGGAAGATTCGGCTCCTGCCTGTCATTTGTGGTTTACGGATGACCCTGTGATCCTGTTTGGATGGCATCTGGTATTCAGATATCCATCCTTCTCCATTCATGTCCTCCATGGACACAGATCTGCCTGATGAGATTTCCACGAGGCATATGGGATCCTTGGTTGTCTGATGATGCTCGTCACATCCCATGCTCCACAGAGTAGATTCACAAAACATCTAAGAAAAAAAAAAAAAAAAAAAAAAAAAAAAAAAAAAAGTTAATTGCACTGCTGTATGTGCAAGATATGTAACTCTTTTAACCACCATGTAGCAAGGTGTCATTTCTTTGAAACTAAACCTATCTCTAGGTGGCGCTACGACTGTACAGGTCTATTAATTCAAGCAACTGGCAACTGACTACAATGATTGTGCCACAGAATAGTAACAAGTCACGTGACAACACCTTGCTTTAAAAAAATACATTTAAATAAGACTGGCACATTTTAATAGACACTGAATTGAAAACAAACCATGAAAAATTACGTTTGTTCAGTTTTAGACATCAATTATAAAAAGCAGCTTAGCTGGTAAAAACAGCTCATCTTCAGACACCTGTTTCAGGGCCATGACGGCAAATTTATTATAACATCTATGGTTTTTACCAGAAACAGACTATCAGCGATTGATTTAAGACTATCGCGAAATAACAAAAATACCAAGTAGGCGGCTCTATAGGTCATAAAACGAATGATTTTGTCTAATTTCCACTGACCTACTTTTAAGAGCTTTGCATTTGGTAGTGGACGCCTTCGCTATTTGCATAAAAAGGAAAAGAACAGAAGCTTGAAAAAACAACCACATCTTACCTTGATTTCGCCTCGTCGGTCAATGTTTATCTGCCGTTAGCACACGCAGCTTTTATACGAGATTTTACTGCACCTGTATGTAGATTTCCAACACAATTATCCGTAAAAAGGTGGACTAGAAAGTCCAAAGGTCTTCTGTAAACTCTTAAACGTGTCTTCTTAAAATGCTTTCTCGATGATATGCCGTAACTTGCTCCAGAGCAATGACTGACACACTCAAGCACTGCAGCGGCTTTTATTGCAGTTCTTACTCGAGGAGTTTCCACGGAAGTTTCCCTGAACTTCCAAATATTTCAGATTCTTTTTTTATTATCCTCCTCATTTCCAAGATGAACAAAACAAACAAACAAACAAAAAAATCACTTAAACATTTGAAATAATATTTTTCTGACATAAAATGTTTAGATGTACTGTGGCTTATATAAGTAGAGATATATGTAACAAAGACATTTCAGGTAAACATGGTAAAACTAAATCTGATAGTATTTGTGCCAAAAGAAAAAAAGAGCAGTGCCCAAATAATGGGTTATAAGTACAACAAAATTGTTGCAATTAATATATAAATAAAAAAATTAATCAATGATGTTTGGAATGAAGAGGTTTAAGACAATTAAAATTTCCAAACATAGATAGATAATAATGTGGTATTTTCCCTCATATCAAAATGTAAATACAATTTTGAAATATATAAAGCACATTTTTATATATTTTTGTGTTCTCAGTGAATCTGTTACCCCGGTTGCATGACAAATATCACAAAGACATCGGTACTAAATAGATATTAAATAAATCAGAATTGCTCTCATTTAGTCTTAAGTGTTTTGTTGCAATCTTGTTTTATAAGACTGGTTATGCACTGTACTTTCCATCACAGACAGTATTCTGTTGGTAGTGGATAAAGTGAAAGAGAAAGTATTTTAAACACAACAACACTGTAGGGCTAAGGTTAAGAGAGGTCGTGATTTTTCTCCAGAAAAAAAAAAGAGCATCAAAAGATCGACTAAAACATTTAATTCATGCTCTGTCTGTTTAACAGGTTTAATGGGTTAGAGCAGGGGTCATCAAACTTAATTCTGGAGGGCCGGTGTCCTGCAGAGTTTAGCTTCAACTTGCCTCAACACACCTGCCTGGATGTTTCAAGTATACCTAGTAAGACCTTGATTAGCTGCTTCAGGTGTTTGATTAGGGTTGGAGCTAAACTCTGCAGGGACACCGGCCCTCCAGGACTGAACTTGGTGATCCAAGAGGACATATATTGCACATGAAGTTTGCATATTTGCAAACTTTTAACATTAAAATGCATCCCTGTTTCCCTTGAGTGGGCAATGAGGTCTTCATGTTTGGATGTGTGTGTGCATGCATTAATGTATGTAAAAGAGTATGGGTGAGTGGGAGTGTATGTGTATGTTGGTGGATCTGGATGAGACTACATAATCTACACACCACAATTTAAAGAGCATCTTCTGCTCAGTGTGGATAATTTAAAGAGTATAACTTTGGGATTACAACAGCTGGTTTGGAGAAATGGTATTTGCAAAACTTTGTGGGTGTATGTGTTTATATACCTACCTACATAATTTTATTTTACTTTCTTAAAAAAAATCATTAAACATTTAAATGTAAATGCTTTCTTTAGTATACAGCAATGTATTTCAGCACTTTCTAACTAACATTGTTTTTCTCAATGTACGGCTTTATTAATACGTGTCTGAAGTCACTGGTCATTGAAAGGTTTGGAGAAGAGACATGGGAAAAATTGAGGTGTGTATAACACATGTAATGTTTAAAGAAATCATGGATGGTTTTGTGGTTTGTTTCAACTAAATAAAATATTTCCCAGATTAATGGCTGGGGTCCAGGAGATATTTATGACCTATGAAATCTACGACGATGTCATCACTCTTCGTTTAGTGCAAGAGGCTTGTAAAATGCTGGGTGAGTATCATTTTGTACTTTGTACAGTGGGGGAAAAGTATTTGATCCCGTGCTGATTTTGTACGTTTACCCACTGACAAAGAAATGATCATCAGTCTATAATTTTAATGGTAGGTTTATTTGAACAGTGTGAGACAGAATAACAACAAAAAAATCCAGAAAAAAAATCTAAAAAAGTTATAAATTGATTTGTATTTTAAGGAGTGAAATAAGTATTTGACCCCTTTGCAAAACATGACTTAGTACTTGGTAGCAAAACCCTTGTTGGCAATCACAGAGATCAGACGTTTCTTGTAGTTGGCCACCAGGTTTGCGCACATCTCAGGAGGGATTTTGTCCCACTCCTCTGTGCAGATCCTCTCCAAGTCTTTAAGGTTTCGAGGCTAACTTGAACCTTCAGAACCTTAATGTGCTTCTTCTTGAGCCACTCCTTTGTTGCCTTGGCCGTGTGTTTTGGGTCATTGTCATGCTGGAATACTAATCTACGACCCATTTTCAGTGCCCTGGCCCTGACGGTACATGGCCCCATCCATCGTCCCTTTGATGCGATGCTGTTGTCCTGTCCCCTTAGCAGAAAAACAACCCCAAAGTATAAACCCTCATTTCCACCTCCATGTTTGACGGTGGGGATGGTGTTCTTGGGGTCATAGACAGCATTCTTCCTCCTCCAAACACGGTGAGTTGAGTTGATGCCAAAGAGCTGGATTTTGGTCTCATCTGACCACAACACTTTCACCCAGTTCTCCTCTGAATCATTGGCAAAGTCAGACGGGCCTGTACATGTGCTTTCTTGAGCAGGGGGACCTTGTGGACGCTGCTGGATTTCAGTCCTTCACAGCGTAGTGTGTTACCAATTGTTTTCTTGGTGACTATGGTCCCAGCTACCTTGAGATCATTGGCAAAATCCTCCGGTGTAGTTCTGGGCTGATTCCTCATCTTTCTCATGATCATTGAAACTCCACAAGGTGAGATCTTGCATGGAGCCCCAGACCGAGGGAGATTGACTGTTATTTTGTGTTTCTTCCATTTGTGAATAATCGCACCAACTGTTGTCACCTTCTCATCAAGCTGCTTGCCGATGGTCTTGTAGCCCATTCCAGCCTTGTGTAGGTCTACAATCTTGTCCCTGACATCCTTGGACTGCTCTTTGGTCTTGGCCATAGTGGAGAGTTTGGAATCTGATTGATTGATTGCTTCTGTGGACAGGTGTCTTTTATACAGGTAACAAACTGAGATTAGGAGCACTCCCTTTAAAAGAGTGCTCATAATCTCAGTTCATTACCTTATAAAAGACACCTGGGAGCAAGAAATCTTGCTGATTGATAGGGGATCAAATACTTATTTCACTCATTAAAATACAAATCAATTTATAATTTTTTTGAAATGCGTTTTTCGTTAAAAAATTAATTTGTTATTCTGTCTCTCACTGTTCAAATAAACCTACCATTAAAATTGTAGACTGATCATTTCTTTGTCAGGGATCAAAAAAAATTTTCCCCACTGTAGTACAAATCACAGGATGCCAATGTACCCTTTATCTGAAAGACATTTTTAGATCTGAATGTATTTATTTGTCCTTGGATTTATATCTGTTTGCATGTGTACTTCCTTTAACGGTTGGTTAGGGACTTTGTTTAAATCATCAGAATGTTTCACTTCCTTAAAAGGCCTATTTTTGTTAGGATCCACTTTTGAATGTCTGTCATTGTATGAAACATTTGAGGAAAAAAGACAGAGAGAGTAGACTGTGATAGCCTCAAAGTTATCTCGTATTCACAATGTCCTTGGGGACTTGCAGACATTGATCAAAGTATCTGAGAAAGTGCTAACAATGTCCCTGCTGAGAATAGTCCACTGGGCATCACGATGGTTGATGTCCTAACCTGTCCTCCAATCTGTCCCTGAGAGTGAGTGGACAAGGACAGGTGTGAATCTCTGAGTGGGTCACACACCTGAACTCCACTCAGCTGGTCACAAAACAACCTGGACACAAGTAAAATTGGAAAGAGAAATTGAATTGCAGTCTTAATGGAATAGTTTGCAGAAAAAGTACTCGCATCAGGTCGTCCAAAATGTAAATGAGTATGTTTCTTCATTTCGAACAGATTTGGAGAAATGTAGCATTATATCACTTGCTCACCGATGGATCCTCTGCAGTGAACGGGTCTGCAGTCCAAACAGCTGATAAAAACATCACAATAATGCACAAGTAATCCTCACGACTCCAGTCCATCAATGAACACCTAAAAGTGTGATTTATAATAAACAAATCCATCAGACATTTTTTAACTTCAAATTGTTGCTTCTTACTAAAATACTCGTCCTTTATCCATAATATTGCTTTCTCCATTTCAAAAGTTGTCTTGTCTGAATCAGGAGAGAAATATGCACGTTTACAGTTTCAGCACTTGAAAGTGATACAGTTCTCAAGAAATGTGTTGGTGGTTTTGGATGTGAAAACACAATAGGACTTTTTTAATGAAGGAGGCTTTATTACACATTGTGGACTCATATTTTGGCCAGAAGCAATGGTTCTTAGTTAAAACGACTTGATGGATTTATTTCTTACAAACATTAAACATGTCACTTTGCAAAATGTTAATTGATCTGCTGTATTTATTTTGATGTTTTATCAGCTGTTTTATCAGGATGCTCATTCTGACGGCACCCATTCACTGTAGAGGGGGGGGTTAGCTACTCGTTAAATTGAATTTTTCTGCTTTGAAACTTATATGTTCTTCTATGTGTCTTCTAGATATCTCCTCCGAGGTGGTTTTGAAGCTTTTTGGAGAGTACATTTTCAGCTTTTGTAAGATGTCCGGATATGACACTATGCTGCGAACGCTCGGTGGAAACCTGGTGGAATTCATTGAAAATCTTGATGCTCTACACAGTTATTTGGCATTATCTTATGAGGTCAGAATACTTTTAATGCTCCTCAAAATGTCACATTGTCTCTTTGTAATCCTAACGACATCCATCAAGCAAATGTTTACATAGAAAAACAACAAAAATGCAGTGCTGTGGAACACGAAATGTGGATTGATTCTATACGTGATAAAATCATCACATACAGTGGTGTTATACTAAAAATTAATCCTAGTCCAAGTGCAGTTAACACTTTTGATTTTATACTTATTACTGATTTTACAATGACATTTGGCTTAGTGTTGGCTTATCTTTTTGTTTGCAGTGTACATATGAAATATGGAACTTTATTGTGGTTTGTAACATGACACCTTTTTTAGGCTATGAATGCTCCGTCCTTTCGTGTGGAGCGGATGGATGATGGCTGGATTCTCCTTCACTATTACTCAGATAGGAAAGGATTGTATCACATCGTGCCAGGTGAGAGTTTCAACGTAATCACAAAATCATAACATTTCAAAACTTAAAATTTCCAAAATATTTTGCTAATATAAATGCAAAAGTATATACATAAACCTACACTGTGTAATATATGGTGGTGGACGAGGAGATACCCCCCTTACTATGTAAAGCGCTTTGAGTGCCTAGAAAAGCGCTATATAAATGTAACAAATTATTATTATTATATATATTTGATATACATTTTAAATTTAAGGTCACATACATTTAAAATTTACTTTCAGTCTGAAAACATTTCCTTAGGCTGCACTGTTTACAACATATTTACAACACATATTTTAGCTCTGTGCTCTATTTGCTGTATTGTTTTCATAACTGACGGTCAGGTATTATCGAGGCTGTGGCAAAGGATTTCTTTGACAGTGAGGTTACGATGACTATTCTAAACCAGTCAGAAGAGGATGAGCGCACTGGAAAGAAGGAGCATGTGGTTTTCCACATGGTACAGAAGGAAAAGGTGACCAAAAGAAAGGCCCAACCAAGACAGAAAGGCAGCAATGAGGAAATACAGGCTGAGAAAGAGGTGTGTAAGTCCCCACTGACAGGAAGACATTGCAGAGCATAAGGGACTGCCATGTGTTTCAGTAAATTGTATTTGAAATCTATGGCACCATCATGTATATCACAGTAAAGACATATCACAATTTCAATTAGTCTTACCTGCACAAAGATCAGACGCTTCAGTCAATTTCATTTTGTATCAGAGACATCATGAATGTTTAAGTAGGTCTAGACACTCAACTGTCTGCCGTCTTTGTATTCTTGAAATTATAACTAACATGTGAGAAAGTTTGTAACCATGACAACTGCTATATCAACAGGACATGGAGGAGACAATGAAGAGGCTGAAGGCCAGGTATGCCAGCCTGCAGCTGTGTCCAAGGAAACGATCTGCATGGGAGCTTGTGAGGAGCATTGTCATGTTGGGCCAAGGTTTGACAGATATTCATAGCTGCTGTTTTTGCCTTTGACTTTGCCACTACATAGCACATTATTTACAAGAAAATTATGTAGATGTGTTTGATATTCATATATATATATATATATATATATATATATATACATACACACATACAGAGCTGGGTAGTAACGTGTAATCTAGATTACGTTATCAGATTTCAAAAATTAAGTACTTGTAATATTACATTTTAAAATGCTCATAATCAGATTACAGTTACTTTTTTATGGATCACAAGTTTACATATTATTCACACAATGGCAGTAAATTATTTATTGATAATTTACTGCTTGCTGATAATGCTACTGTGTATCATACCATTCAGCTTTGATTATATTCACAAAAAACAGACAGAAAGAAATATTTCAAGGAATATATTTCTTTCTCTTTGCTTTTTTATATGAATATTGATGATTAATTTGTGTGTGTTTTAGGACAGATGATGTGGATGGAGTCACTCAACTGCATGAGCTATCTGTGCTCTCCTAAGCTACGAAGCCTCCAGGAACTGGAGGAGAGGGGTCTCCATCTGGCCGACATCGCCCAGCACGACACCACACGAGATCTGATCCTGCTCAACCAGCAGAGGTTGGCAGAGACTGAGCTCTCCAATCAGCTAGAAAGGAAGAAGGAGGAGTTGAGAATCCTCTCACGCAACTTAGAGATCGAAAAGCAGAAATCAGAAAAGCTTCTTTATGCCATGCTTCCGACACACGTTGCCAACCAGCTTAAAGAGGGCAAAAGAGTAGAGGCAGGTGATGAAACCAGAGGAACTCCCAACAGAACTTTATTATACTTGGCATTATTCATGCTTTACATGGATCACTCTTTCTGTTATTCTTTCAGGTGAGTTCAAAGTGTGCACCATTCTTTTTAGTGATGTAGTCACATTCACTAACATCTGCGCAGCCTGTGAACCTATTCAAATAGTCAACATGCTCAACGCCATGTACTCCAGATTTGATCGACTTACAAACATCCACAGTGTCTATAAGGTGTGTAAAATGGTGCTATCTATCTATCTATCTATCTATCTATCTATCTATCTATCTATCTATCTATCTATCTATCTATCTATCTATCTATCTATCTATCTATCTATCTATCTATCTATCTATCTATCTATCTATCTATAGTTATCTGTCTAACTATCTATTAAATATAAAAAACTATATATTTATTTAAAATATATATAATTTATTATATGAATGTAATATATAAGTATATACAGAGCTGGGTATTAACTGATTACATGTAATCTGGATTACATAATCAGATTCCAAAAATCATAATTAGAATATATTACATTTTATAATGCTCATACTCAGATTAGTTACTTTTTATGGATGGCATGATTGCATATTATTCACACAATGGGAGTAAATCATTCATAATTTATTGATTGACCCTGATTCTTTTTTTTTTTCTTTTTTTTATTTTACTCTCTAAAATTTACTCTGTCATACCATTTAGCTTTCATTATATTCACAGTATAAAATGGTCATGTAAATGTCATGTAAATTAATTTACAAACCATGCTTCTAAATTTGAATGAAAAAAGAAAACTCTTTTGACATGAGATATCGACTTGAAATATCTCTGAGGAAGCTTATTTAACACAACATTTGCATGTTTACAGTTTAATGGCACTAAATGGTTGAATTCAGGTAAACAAATTTAATATTTCTATTTTAGTGTTCAGATGTTTAAATCATTTCTTTTACATTTTATGATTTAATTAATCACAAATCAAGCTTTTTATCAACTCAAAAGCCCACTGCAGTTCTTGAATCAAGCCCAGTTTGGGAAATCCTGGTTATCACTAACCAACCCTATCACAGGACAGCCCATTCAGGTATGTGTGTGTTTATACAGTCGGCTCTACTGTATGTAAATATAAGCTCTGTCTGTGTGCTCTTTTATCATATGATTTGCCAAATGAATTGGTTTATTGTCAATCTAGATAAGAGTAGGCCTGCACACCGGTTCAGTTTTGGCTGGTGTTGTAGGTGAGAAGATGCCACGCTATTGCTTGTTTGGAGACACGGTCAATACAGCCTCGTGGATGGAGAGCCACGGAGTTCCTGATCACATACACCTGAGCCCCTTCACATACAGGTGAACACTAGTTTTCAAATGGTTTTGTCACGTGGCCTAAATATAAGATTTCTATTTCACATAAATGTGAAATTTTATTCATTAAAGAATCCTAAAAATGTATGGTTTTTATATGTATGATTTCCTAATGATTGATAATAATAAGAAATGCTTCTTAGGCATCCTATCAGCATATTAGAATGATTTCTGAAGAATCATGTGACACTAAAGACTGGAGGAATGATGCTGAAAAATCAGCTTTGCCATCACAAGAATAAATCATATTCAGTTTATTATGATAGAAATATATGTTTTAAATTGTAATCACATTTTACAGTATTACTGTATTTTTGATCAATTAAATGCAGCCTGAGTGAGCATAAGAGACTTGTGGGGTCTTGATAAGTTCTGTGGGTGAAGTCACTGAAATCCTTGAGCTAAAACCAGTTCTAAGAAAAGCACTAAACTGAACTCATCGCTTCCTGTCCACTCCAGTGTGTTAAAAGGACAAAGGAATCTTTGAGATCGCTGAGAGGGGTGAGATCGAGGTGAAAGGCAAAGGCCTGATGCGAACATACTTCCTGCTGAAGAACCTCCAAAAGAGTGATGAACAGATCATTGGTTGATGGTTTGACCTGCGTGTACCAGGAAGACCCGGAGGATGTGATGGATGTCCAAAACGGAGAGAAAACTCTTTCTGCTTAGTAACAGCTTTGTTTGGCCTTTTATGCTCACCAAGGCTGCATTTATTTGATCAAAAATACAGTAGTATTGTGTCTTCTATTTTAAAGTATTTTGAAATGTAATTTATTTCTGTGATTTGAGCAGCTATTACACCAGTCTTAGCGTCACAAAATCTTTGAGAAATCATACTAATATGATGATTTGGTGCTCAAGAAACATTTTATATTAGTATCAATCTTAACATCAGTTGTACTGCCTAATATTTAGTCACATATGATTTTGTTGAAACTATCATTTGCACAGAAGTAAGTCCTGAAGACACAGACGGTGGGCAGAAAGGGGAAGAGAAAAAGGAGGAAGAAGTTGACAACCAGAAAAATCACACAACATTACCATCTCTCTGTCCAGGCAAAATCTCCCCTGATCATTTAATTCAGTTCGATGTAACGCCAGCGTACGAAAGCCCCACTGATTTCAAAGATCTACACAATGGTCTTCATTCAGACAGCATGAGTACCAAGTTCTGCTCGATACTTTAGCCCAACATCACCGAATTAAACCCAATGTTAAGAAGATTGAATTTCAAGCTTGCCATTCAAAGGGCCAGTAACACAAATCAACAGCCGTAATCTAAAACTCACAGTACCACGTGCTCTGTGCAGCGTATAATGACTGTTTTTCCCAGCTCTCCAAGAAACAGTGGGGGATTTCTACTTTGTGGACACAAATTTGTCATCTGGGAAAGGAAAGTCTCTACATCGATTCCCAGTGCTCCTCGGGCGGCCCGGCCTCATTTGCACCTGCTGGTTGCCCGCTGGTGATGGCCAGCAGTAGAACCACCCCCGAAGAAAGCTAATCTCCCTCTAGAGAAATTAATCACTTATTATGAACTGTTTTCATGTGGAAATCAGATGGCAAACACAGATGACCAGAGGTAGATAAACATATGTTTGCTATATAACGATCAAATTTTGTCTGTTAGGTAACATGGGAACTAATTATTCACTGTGACCAACAACAACACACAATCTGTTTTTCTCTCAAATAAAAATGAGAATACTATTAATGCTCCCTTTACCTCTACCACATGATTACAGTGGATATCTAATTAAAAAAAAGTGTAACTAATACTTACGAAAACTACTAGATCACATTTCAGTGAAGAAACAACTTTCAGGAGTAAAAGTTAGTTACATATGAAAATAATTATGTAAATGTGTTTTGCATCATAAATTCGTAAACAACACTGATTTCCAAGTGAGTAAAAAAAAAAGTCAAGTCATCATGGACTGCATGAAAGTTTTTCATTTGTATTATTAATTCTCTCTTTGCCTCTGTGTTCGATAAAACATGATTACAGAGATTAAACATTTTAAAAACACCCTCATACTTATGAAACCCACTTAGATTTTTGGAGATAAAATAAATAATTATCTTGCTACAGCTGTTTAATATTTTTTTTTTTTAAACATTACAATAATTAAAGGATCAAATTCCTCCATGCGAAGATTTAAGGCAAAAACAATTTTGGGGGGAAAATTCTAGAGACATACAAAAATAAATAAATGTATTCTGCAGCATAAACTAATGAATAACATTGCATGCCGAGTGAATAAAAAAACCAAACTGTCAATGTCAGCACGTATGCACAACCCCTTGGCACAGCAACGTTCCCATTTAACAAAGGCAACTGCACAACACGTTAGAAATCCAGTACAAACATCTTCAACTCTTCACTGAAGGGATACAGCAATAATCATTTATGACAAAAAATGAAAAACATCTTAGCATCAAGGCAAACAAATATCTTAAAATACCAGGAAGAGTATAAACATTCAAATCAGACTACCGTTTTCTTCATAATCTGTTTTTATAAAGTGCCACCGAATTCTTCTTCATCAGGAAATACAACAATACTTTGTAAAATCTACTGTATATAACGCTGCAATCTTTGACTGCATAGCAGTACTAGTTTTCCTTATATTCCCCATCTCATAAGCCGTCTCACGTGGTTCAGAGGGAAAGGTCAGATTCCGGAGTGTCAGTTTCCGACAAGAACTTTGTGCTCGTTCCAACCTCTTCTGGGATACTTGGAGTTGAGTCACCGTTAATGTTGGCTCTGTGGAACATCAGGCCTGTGAAAAATAAGAGGCACAGGGATAACTTTTTTTATGCTGGACTCCATTAACAGTATTAGTTGCTTCAAGATTCAGTGACTGCACCAGCAACAACGTCTGGTGCAAACTAAAGGCTTAGGTGACTCAGGAATTGAATTTGTTCTGTGTGTGGGCACAGTGTCAGATACTAATGTGTGTGTGTGTCTGTGAGACTTACGGTCCGTCTCCTCGGCCCCTCTGTCGCTGTGAGCTTCTGTATCGGAGCATGTCCGCGTCCGCCTCTGGGAGGACTTCTGCAACGCCATGTTCTCTTTTGGCAAGCTCGACCTTGAAGGAAAACAGCACCTGTATTTATAGGCACTCAGAAAATAACAGCATAAGCTGTCTGGACCAAAAACAAGAAGTCTGTGTTGTGTAAACATTTTGTACCTTTCATAATTGTAGGTGCCAGGATGGCTGATTGAGCGCTTCATCTAAACAATAAGCAAAATAAAAATAAATAAAAAAGAGAGAAAGAAAATTTTATGGTGAAGTACCAAAATTACTAAAACTAAAATGAAAACTGAAAATATAAAACTAAAAGCTTATTCAAAATATTGATAAATACTATAATATTATTAAATATATATATATATATAACATATCACACATTTTACTAGCAAGTAAGTGAGCAAAGAATAATGTCCAAGTCATATTTCTCCTCAAAATCATAAAATAAAGAAAGAAATACAAAGAAAATAGGGATATTTTCCTCCAGTTCTCATTACTGTGATGTAAAAAAATATTCTCATTACAATAATGTGAACAATATTTGAGATAATCACAATATGGGGTGAAAATGTACTTAATCATTTGATTTATTAATTTAATTGTCATGAAAATAATGCACAATCTAAAGAGTCAAAAACAAGCTACATATCCTTCATGTTAAATTTTATTTATTTTTTCTTTCTTTTCCATTGATTTTGGGGTCAAACATGACTTGTGCATGTCTGTAAAATTCACCCTAATAACTTGCCATAAAAAATGCCATACAAACTAATAGAAATAGGAACTACTAATAAAAATAGAAAATTGTATGTGATTTATGCTTGTGTCTTTACCCGAGACATTTGGACGGGAGAGGGGGACACAGGGGACATTATGGTATCAGACGGACTGGATTGCAACATATCAGTCTTAAACTTGGAATTAGTAATTTTCATACATTCTTCCAGTGTTTTGATGAAGGTTTCACAGGTGGCACTCAGTAATGACGACGCCTCGTTCCTCGTCTGGGAAAAACAGCAGAAAATACGATGATTCGGTTTAAAAGAGTTGATGATAATCTTTTTATATCACACCCACCCAACTGCAATAATTGCAATGATTACTGTGGTTTGAATGAAAAACAGCTAACCTCAGTGCTGGCCACCGTCAACTCTCCTTCCTGTTCCACTGACTCCTGAATAGTGTGCACTTGCTGCATTAGTAAGTCACAGTACAAGCGCAGCTCTGACATCTTGGTTTTAAGGGATTCTGTGGTTTCTGTTAACTCTGCAAAAACCCGTTAGGAGAGGAAATGCAACTGTTAATGGGCCTTGATATTGCTTAGCAGTCAAGATTACTGATGCACAATAGGGAATAGTTCACCCAAAAATTAAAATTCCATCATTAATGACTTACGGGCTTGGAATGACATATGTTCAAATTAAGATATTTTTGATGAAATTCGAGAGCTTTCTGAGCCTGCATAGACAGCAACACAACTACCACGTTCAAGGCCCAGAAAGGTAGTAAGGACATCAATAGTCACTGGTTCAATCTTAATTTTATGAAGATACTTTTTGTGCACAATGAAAACAAAAATAACGACTTTATTCAAGAATTTCTTCTCCATGTCAGAATTCAACATGCATTCATGACAGTACCACAACACATACGTGTGCATTCCTTTATGTTCCTCTAGTTCTATGTTAGAATGCTGGCATGTCAAAGACTGATACGGAAGACAAGAATTGTTGAATTAAGTCTTTATTTTTGTTTTCTTTGCACACAAAATTTCTGTAGCTTCATAACATTACGGTTGATCCTCTGATGTCACATGGACTATTTTAAAGATGACTTTACTACCTTTCTGGGCCTTGAATGTGTCAGTTGCATTGCTGTCTATGGAGGTGTTAGAAAGCTCTCGGATTTCACCAAAAAATAAGTAAATAATTGTGATCCGAAGATGAACGAAGGTCTTACGTGTTTGAAATTACATGAGGGTGAGAACATAATAACAGAAGTCTCATTTTTGGGTGAACTATCCCTTTAAATCTATTTTTTTCATTTTACATTTTGATTAAATTATGATTTTTATTTTTTATTTTTACTTGTGTACATAAATACAAGATAATGCTTGAGACATTGTATAAATATATAGATATAATTTTTCTATTTTAATAATAATACTAAATAAAAATTTGTATTTTGTTAGAAATTATTATTGTTAACAATAATAATAATATTGTTATTATTTAAACCTTGTTCTATTAATTACTATAATTAAAATGATAAAATACAATAATTGTTGTTATTATTAAGGAATAAATAACATTCTAAATAAAACTTTTTTTTAAATAAGTTTATAAAAATTACAACTAATAATTATAACTAATATTAGTTTATGAACATCTGTGTAGATCAAAAACAATTATGATCAGTATTTTAATGTGTAACCAAATAGTTTAAAGTCTGTTGAATCTTGCTGAAATGTGTGCTATGGCAAGAAGGCTAAAGAGCATAATAAAAAAAGTAAAAAAAATAAATAAAAGCCCACCCCTCTCTTTTTTGGTTCTAGTGTCAATGAGCCCAGCTTTGGAGCTTCCCAGAGCCACCAGCCACTTCTGCCTCTCCGCTGCATTCACTGCCTTCACGTAAAAATGCTGCTCTCCTGGTATGATCAGCTCCAGGCGAGTGTTATCAGTTGGGTGAACTGGAGCAAAACACGAGGGAGTCAAAAATTACACAATAACCAGTTTAATTTGTCATATGGATGGAAGGAAGATTTTGCAGATGAGATATACGATCTCAAATCTCACCTTTAATTTCACATACTGACATCTTAATACTGCCTTTGCTACCTTTGCACACATCATCTTGTGAATCATAGTATGATATAATGCCATTGTCCAGCACAAACCACCTGGGCTGCCATCCTGTCATAAAACAAAGTATTATCAGATGACAAAACGCATCCAAAAAGCAACTTCTACACTTTCTGAACCTAAAGTATGTAACATCACATGACACGACGGGAAGTTTGACATAGGACATAATGAGCTATAATACTCTCACTCAATAAGGACGTTCGGATAGCATAAATTATTTTAGAAAAGAAACAATACAACAGTTTCACACATCAGCAGCTCTCATGAGACAGATCTTGTGCTACTTGCAGGGCTGTCTGACTGCAGCTCAAGTGTCTGTCTATATGTCCTTATTCACTCTTACCTGTCATATAGTTTGTCCATTTGTAAAGCACGCCTTCCATTATTCTCCAAGCAGAAACCCCAATGAAAAACACTTTACAGCAGCTTGCACCAGGCAGCTGCTTGTTTGCCCCTTTTACAGGCTAAGAAGCATGCTAGCATGCTCCAGGCTAACTCAAAGATCCCCAGCTACTCATGATTATGTCAAAAGAACGGGCGGATCGTAGGGACAATGAAAAATAAACATTCGCTTTCACGGTCATTTCTGTGGAGACTGCGCGCCGCTCATGCTGGGAGTTTCTGCTAAAGGAAGACGGCGCAAGATTAGCGATGAGATCACTGTTTACAGACTGAACCGGAAGAGGCGTTTATTTAGAGATTCTACGCTGTCTAGCCACTCCACTCTAATATGGAAACGACGGTGAAAGCTATTCGAAGGCACTACATACATAATTACAGAAGTCAAATGTTTTTGCAAATTATGGTGTTTTGTAAAATTAGAGTTACTTTATCTTTTTGAATGACTACGTATTATTATTATTATTATTACTACCGCAGGCCGGTTCCCATAATGTCAAAAAATGTCAGGTTTTACTATCCCTGTGGGGACATTTGGTCCCCACAATTTAGCATAAACAAGCACACCCACACACACACACACACACACATTTAAAAAGACAATTTAAGACATACAGCCTATAATATATCTAATGTTTATCAAAGGTATACATACAATATTTAGTATATTTACTCTACGAATAAACTTGAACAGGAAGCAATTAAATATCGCCTAAAGTTTATCGAATTCAAGTAACCAGTTCAAGAAGCGAGTAACACGTGACAGCTCAACGCGGAAGAACATGTAAAGCGGACATTCTGTCATATTAGAAACTTCTTGGTCATAGAGCCCAGCGTAAATAAGCTGATTAGTCGGGGGAGATGGCCGGAGAAACAGAAGATGAGATCCCTGGTAAAATATTATGTGCTGCATTAGTGTAAACTGTTTTGTTATTTTCAGTTGCGACACGTGTGTTTCTTTAACTCTATTGGCAGTTTATGATTAGCCTGCAGGCTATATAACGGTGCTAAGTTTCATAGTGGAAGAGAATGATGTACTATGTAAACATGCCTTAACTGCTTTTATGCACTGCTAATACTATATTTATCAGGGTTTATAAAAGTAAATGGCTGCTTGTTTTGTATTTTATTCACTGAACACTATGTCCCGCTCTTTCATTGACGCCTGTGGCTACCTGTCGCCAAGGCAACCACGCCACGTGGTCACGCCTCTCTCTCTCTCTGTTCTATGAAGTAAACAATTCATTTTAACAATATCAATATCTGTATATATATATATATATATATATATATATATATATACAAATAACCAGAAACTTCCACTAAAATCATTACATATAACGTTAATTACAACGCAATATGGCGAAATACTGTATAAAAACGAACACATCTTGTTTTTGTTAACAACATAAAGATAAACCACCAAGATGGCGACATTAAATCTGTCTGCATTGTTCTGTTTTTGTTTTAGAATCCGGAGCCGTCTTCACGTTTGGAAAGAGTAAATTCGCAGATAATGCCCCCAGTAAATTCTGGTTAAAAAATGATGTACCTTTGAGAATTGTCTGTGGAGATGAGCACACAGCACTGGTGACAGGTATGATTTATGATTTTAGTGGTGGATATTGGTAAGTACAGTCTTATTCCATCATTTTGTGCATTCATTCTGTCGCTATTGTGTTTAGAAAATGGGAAGCTGTTTATGTTTGGCAGCAATAACTGGGGACAGCTGGGCCTCGGAACAAAAACCACTGTGAATAAACCCACTTGTGTAAAAGGTAGGACAGGCTGTCAGTCAAAGAGAGAGCAGTACTGACTAGGGCTGCACGATTAATCGGGAAAAAATCGCGATCTCGATTCATACATAAATGCGATTTCATTTCTAAATGACGGCGATTCACTTCCGTGTATTTCCCTGCATTCAGATCACACTGCATTCATGTGTTATTGGTCACACTCACACAGTAACAAAACATTATTAATTCACCAATCAATCATAAATCTCGATCACTTTTCTCCTCTCCCTCGTTGGCCACGTTCCGCTGTCACTCACGTGACGTGTAACAAGGCGGCAGGCCTAAACGGAGTCTATAGGCGAGTTCGCAGAATGATCACTGCTTCAACGGGGCGTCAGCATCAACGCTTGACGGAGGGCTTGTTGCTGACCAGAGCCTCTGAGAAACTGAGTTGCGACACGCTTTGATCTCGCCGCCGCGCGGTCACGTGGTTCATGGAGCTCTCAATAGTTCCAAACAGCTCCGCGCTGTCCATAGGTTTGAATGGGATTAATCGGGTCAGACAACAACAAAGTAACAACGTTTGTCTGTGGAGTTTAATGGAAATAATATTAATGGGTTTTCTGGTTTAACTATGGAGGAGTAAAAACATAGTACAATGCAACACACAGGATAAGGCGGTTACATTTCTTTGTTTGCAAAGTATAAATAGTGTAAACTGCTTAATAAAGATTGGAGACTTGAGGCATGACTTTGTGTGTTTTTGTTTTACACTTATTCCTGTGGATGTGCAGACTAATGATGAAATAAATTATGCTTATTTAAAGAGTATAAGAAATCTAATTAGTATGTAAAATGTGTTATTGTATTAATATATATTTCTTCATCTATGGTCATCTATTATTCACATTTTAATACAGTTATGATAACTAGTTTAGTTATTGTAGCTAGTGTATCTATAATAATATAATAAAAATCTAATAGTCTCACTAGCTATTATCTAACGATAAACATTATTAAACCTGACGACATGAAAATACCACTATTAATTACTATTCAAGAATAGGTCAGCTAAGGCGTTAAAATATTTTAAAAAGCAGTTATTTAATAAATTTACCAGTGAAAATGCTCCAAAGATACTGAAATAAATGGGGTTAATTCAACTTCCTTCAGGGAGAGAAAGATTACAGAAAGATGTAAAACAACTAGCATCTGGTTATGATCGCTATTAAGGTGTTTCTCACGTTATCTAACTGCAAATATAGCATATACTGCCTATTATCTAAAAATAAACATTAACTATAAAACGTTTCATAAAATACAACTACTGGTCAGATTTCCGAGAGATAAACTAATGCGTTAAAATGTCAAAAAAATGCTGTAATTTCCTCAACTTTCTGGCGACTGTGCTTGAGAAGCACGGAAATGAATGGGCTTCAATGCTGAAACTATCGGTTGTTTGGAACTATTGGCTGCTCCATGACACGCTTTACTTCCGCATTCCTAAGTTCCTATGGAAGCCTATGGGAGTGTCGCAACTCTGTTTATCAACCGCTCTGGTGCTGACCATGGTGCTGACACGCCGTCATAGTGATAACAGCCAATCACATACTTTTCTGGTGCTGCATGAATGGGATTGGCTAGCGTCTGCGCTAGGGTATTTGCATAAGACGATCTGATTGGCTGACGCCTGCGTTGGCGCTTGAAAAGTTGAAAAGTTTTCAACTTCTGCCGCGTGCAATGCCAGTGAAGCGACGCGAGGGACCCACAATTCAGTTTGGCAACGCTTGACGTCACTCCATTCAAAGTAAACGAGAGGCGTTGACGCCGACACCCCGTGTGAATATTTTTATTTATTATTGTTAAATGTTGTTAATGTTCTCTTATGTTCAACAACTTAAAGCTTTAAATTTATTCACTTTAAGGGGTCTAAAATAAAGAAAAGAGACAAGTTTTTTTACTCCAGCACTTTATTATACTGAATGTCCTGTGGGTTTTTTTTGGGGGTTGTACTTGAGTGCAATACATTTTGGTTGAAAAAATGAGAATCGTGTAAGAGAATCGTGATCTCAATTCCCATGGAGAAAAATCGTGATTCACATTTTAGCAAGAATCGTGCAGCCCTAGTACTGAGTGTTTTCTGCCATCCACATCTGATTAATCACTTGCACAGACACATTTCCCATGCTGTCACACACATTTAGCTGTTTGGGTATGATATTTGTCAGGTAATAAAGATGAGTGATTTTGAATTATTCAGCAATAATAAATTGTTTGATACACAAAATTACATGTTGCTAAGTAGCTGTAACAAAATGAGATCTTTTCAAGACAAAGCCATCGATTGTCTTAATTCCAATCTGGAGTGGTCCATAATCTGCATTAATCTGGAAAGCAGAGAGAAGTACAATTTTTCAGTATTTTAGCAAAATTGTTCAAATTAAATACATAAATAAATAAACAAACAAACAAACAAAGATATATATATATATGTGTGTATGTGTGTATGTATGTACACACGTGGGCAGAATTGTTGGGGTCCTTGGTAAATATGATCAAAGAAGGCTGTGAAAATAAATGTGCATTGTTAATCCTATTGATCTTTTATTTAAATCTCAAAAATCTAAGCTTTCATTGGAGAAAAATTATTTAAAATGGGGGGAAATATCATTATGAAATATGTTTTTTCTCAAATACATGTTGGACACAATTACTGGTATCCCTAGAAATTCTTATGAGTAAAATATATCTGAAATATATTCCTGTTCATATTCACAATTTTGAGCACACCAGTGTGATTATGAACATGAAATTTTCAGCCATGGCTTCCTGTTTCACAGAAATATAAATAGGATGGAAAACAAAGGCCAAATTCCCTTAATCATTCATCACAATGAGAAAAACCAATGAATATATTTCTGATGTGCAGCAAAAGATAACTGAGCTTCAGAAATTAGAAAGTGGCTTTAAACAAATTCCCATTTCCACCATCAGGGCAATAATTAAGAATTTCCAATCAACAGAAAATGTTATGAATCTGCCTGGAAGAGGACGTGTGTCTATATCGCCCTAATGCACGGTGAGGAGAAGAGTTTGAGTGGTCAAAGACTATTCAAGGATCACAGCTGGAGATTTGCAGAAAATAGTTGAGTCTCAGGGTCAGAAAACCTTAAAAAAATGTTCAAACAGCCCCTACATCACCACATTTTGTTTGGGAGGGCTTCAAGAAATATACAAGAAAAAAAATAATGCTTTCACCAAAAAACTATCTCCAGCATATTCAGTTATCAGACACGACTGGAACTTCAAATGGGACTGGCTTCTATGGTCAGATGAACCAAAAAAACTTTTTTAGCAGCAAACACTCAAGATGGGTTTGGTGAACACAGGGATTAAAAGTACCCCATGTGTACAATGAAATATATTGCTGTGTTTTTAATGTTGTGGACTTATATTTCTGCTGGAGGTCCTGGACATCTTGTTTAGACACATGGCATCATGGATTCTATCAAATACCAACAGATAAAAAATCAAAAAGTGACTGACTCTGTTAGAAATCTTATAATGGGCCAGGTTTAGATCTTCCAACCGTACAATAATCCAAACACAAACCTGAAAAACAACACAAAAATGGGTCACTGGGCACAAAACCAAGCTTCTGCTTTGGCCATTGAGTGAGGTGAACTGAAGAGAACAAGCACCAACATGGAGCTGTGAATCTGAAGGATCTGGAGTGATTCTGGATGAAGGAATGGTCTCTGATCTCTTGTCAGGTGTTCTCTAACCTCATCAGGCATTATAGGAAAAAACTCCTGTACTATTTTGGTAAATGGAGGTTTCAAAAAGTATTGAATAAAAGGGCCGTTAATTGTGGCCAATGTGTATTAGAGAAAAACATTTATTTCAAAATTATATTTCCCCCATTTCAAATTCTTTTTCTCCAGTGAAAGGTTCGATTTTTGTGAATTTTTAAATAATTGATTAAAGGGATTAACAATGCAGATTAATTCTCACAGCCTTCTTTGATCATATTTACCAAGGGTACCAACAATTATGACCATGTGTGTGTGTTTGTGTTTGTGTGTGTATACAATAAATATATATACGTATATATATATATATATACATACACACACACACAATATATATATATATATACATATATTACTTTTTTTGCAAGAATAAATTGCATTCAACATTTTTCTGACATGCTCAGACTGTATTTGTTTTCTTAAAGCCCTAAAATCAGAGCGAGTGAAGCTTGCAGCCTGTGGAAGAACTCACACACTTGTTTATACATGTAAGTTTTCTGCAAACATGACAGAATAGTTGCTTTTGAGTCTAGTACGTCAGTGTCTTTTTCTCTTTCATCTTAATTATGTACATATTTTCTCATTTATTTACTCATTTATTTTTCCATTAGTCGAGCCAGAAGTTGACACGTAAGAAGTAAACAGAGCAGTGTTTTAAAAGAGCCACAGGGCAACATAGGGAACTCTCTGGGAATTAATGAGACGGTTTTAAGAAAATGGGTTTTAATATAGAAACAAAAATTACACATTACTTTTAAAAAGAAAAAAATAGTATGTTTAGGATTATTTTTTAAAATAGTTTTAAATCTATATTACCATTTTAAAGTCTGGATGTTTTTATTTATTATTATAATATATTATTGATATATTATTATAATATAAACTACTATTTTAATATATTTTAAAATGTAATTTATTCTTGTGATGGCATGTTGAATTTTCAGCAGCCCAAGTGTCACATGATCCTTCAGAAATCATTCGAATATATTGATTTGGTGCTAAAGAAACAATTAATATTATTATCAGTGTTGAAAACATGTATCTCCCCTTTTTTTTGGTTTTGTAGAAACAGTGATACATTTTTTACAGATTATTTGATTAATAGAAGTTTAAAACAACATCATTTATTTGCAATAGAAATCGTTTTTTATAACATTATAAATATTTGTCACTTTTGATCAATTTAATGCATCCTTGCTGAATAAAATTATTAATTTCAAATTCAAATTTTATTTGTCACATACATATACATACATAGTATGACATGTAGTGAAATGTATTGTACGACTGTCCAACAAATTGTCCCAACAAAATTAAGAAAACCTCAAGTTTACAAAAATACAAATAGAAAATAAGTACAGTAAACATATATGGAAATAAAATAGAATAAAATAAAAATAGATACGAGATAAAAATAGAATATGAGAATAAAAATAGAATATGATTATATGATCAAAAAAAAAAATTCTGACACCAAATTGTTCTTTTTTTAAAGTGCTAAATACTTGCACATTTATTGATTTATCCTTACCTAAAATAGTTGTTTTCTTTACTGTGCAGCCCGTGGTAACCTGTATGCTTCTGGAGGGAATAATGAAGGGCAGCTCGGTCTTGGTGACTGTGATGACAGAACTTCCTTCCACCTGGTGGACTTCTTCAGCAAACATGGACCAGTCAAAATGCTCGCTGCTGGTTCCAATACATCTGCTGCCCTGACGCGTAAGAGTTCTGTTCCATCTGCCTTACAGCAACAGAGCCTATTGCCAAAAACATGTGGGGGTAATATGACATGCATAAGATGCAGCAGCAAATATTAACAGTAATGTAACAATATCTCGGTGTCATCTCAGAGGATGGCAGGCTCTATATGTGGGGCGATAACTCAGAGGGCCAGATTGGATTGGGGAAGGAGAGTAATGCACTGACTCCTCGGGAGGTTTCTGTGGGGAAACGAGTGTCCTGGGTGTCCTGTGGATATTATCATTCTGCCTTTGTTACTGGTACGTATCCCACTGCTACCTCATTATACTTAACATTCACAAGTTGTATTTAGCCGTGAATATTTTATTATATTTAAATTAGTGGTTTCAATTGATCAAAAAAATGAAATAATCACATTTTTCTGTGATTAATCACATATTAATATATTTATATTGTCATAATTTCGCACTGAATCTCTAAATAATGGAGAAACAACATAAATGGCATCTTTTTACTAAGTATCAATGATACCAATGCTGTTGATGATGTCTAAAGGCATTTTTTTCCTCAATTTTAGCCATTAATTTTAGCCATTTAACATTACAGTATAATTTAAAGCCTATTTTTATTTTTAATAGGCTTTGAAAAATACATTGCGGTAAATATTTGTAAATATTTTTAACAAAAAAAAAATCACACAATTAACATCTTAATTTTGGCGGGCTCAATTTAAATATAATAAAATATTTTTAAATAAGTAAGTAAATACAAATTCTAAAATAATAATATAAAAATTTTAATTTAATAAATTTGACTCTAATATGTTATCTCTTATTTTAGTGAATTATAATATACAATACTCGTTACAATAATAATATTAAATAAAATAGTGTTAATTTATAATAAAGCATAATATTAAAAAGTTTATTAAATTAATATATTTAATACAAATTTAACGACATAATATTGAATTATTCTTTTATGAGTAATATTTGATATACTTCTTAAATGTAGCCGGGTGATTTAAGAACTGTATTTAATTGTGTTTCGTTGTAATACCTGCATAACATTTTAAATCTCCACTTTTTGGACTATTCATTATGACCTTCCTACTTCCTTGCAGTAGATGGGGCCTTGTTCACATTTGGAGAAAAGGACAGTGGGAAGCTGGGCTTGTCCACAGAGAAGCTGGCCAATCATAAAGTGCCTCAACAGGTGACCGGCATCTCTGATAAGGTGCTACAGGTATCCTGTGGAGGAGGACACACAGTAGCACTTACAGGTAGGAGAACATATTTTGCTTTGTTGTCTTGTCTTTCTTTTTTGCGAAGACTGAATGTTATGCACATCTGGTAACGCAGAGCACGAGGTGTATTCGTTTGGCCTGGGTCAGTTTGGACAGCTCGGTCACGGCACTTTCATATTTGAGTCACGTTTACCCAGAGTGGTTGAACATTTCAGAAGGGGCAGAGTTAAACGTGTGGAGTGTGGAGAGAACCATACAGCGCTGATTACTGGTAAAACATGCACAGAAAACCACCTGATAACATTCTTTATGTACTGTAATACATTTGATATGATTTAATTTTCTCTAAAACATATGCCAGTTCTGTTTGTTTATAAAAATCTGACATGCTGGTTGCAGACAGCGGCCTTTTGTACACCTTTGGTGATGGTCGACATGGAAAGCTGGGGCTTGGAGAAGAGAACTTCACCAACCAGTTCAAACCAACCCTGTGTCCAAGATTCCTAGACTATTATGTACATTCTGTACGTATCACTGCCTATCTACCTTTTATAATACAATATACATTTTATTTCTATCAGATGGGTGAACTATCCCTTTAATTCTTTTA
Source organism: Barbus barbus (assembly GCF_936440315.1). Classification (NCBI taxonomy): domain Eukaryota; kingdom Metazoa; phylum Chordata; class Actinopteri; order Cypriniformes; family Cyprinidae; genus Barbus; species Barbus barbus. The sequence continues at coordinate 10,078,772 of NC_136715.1, read as the reverse complement.
TTGAATTTATCATTCATTTCTCAGAAAGACTGAAAAAAATATTCAAAAGTTTTTTAAATTATTATTATTATTTTAATTAATACTTTTATTCAGCAAGGACACATTCATGTCATCAAAAATGTTACAAAGTAACGATTTCTGTTTTTAAATGAATGCTGTTCTTTTGAACTTTCTGTACTTCAAAAAAAAATCAAAAATACTGCATTTCCAGTACAACTATTTTTAACGCCGATAATAATAAAAAATGTTATGTCAGCATCAAATCAGCATATTTGATTGATTTTGATTTTGAAGGATCATATGACACTGAGGACTGGAGTAAAAATGCGGAAAATTCAGCTTTGCCATCACAGGAATAAATTACATTTTAATATATTTTAAAATATTACATTGATATTTTAATTTGTTATAATATTTCACAATATTACAGTTTGTACTCTGATCAAATAAATGCAGCCTTGGTGAGCATAAGAGACCTTTTTCAAAAACATATTAAAAAATCTTACTGTCCCCAAACTTTTGAACGCTAATGTAAATGTGTTTTGTTGTGACATACAGATCAATATAAGCCACACAACTCCTATTTTGATTTCACGGCATCTGTAAACTGTGTATGTTTTTCAGGTTACTTGTGGTGGGTGTCACATGCTTGTGTTGGCAAAGCCCAGGCCTGAAGGGTCGGAGGAATTGATCCTGGAGGAGGATGACGTCACAGAAGACTACTTTGAGAAATCCTATACTGAATTACTGGGGGACACACAAAGTCAGACCACCCTACACAGGAGTCTCTCGGCTCGGGTCAGACGCAGAGAACGGGTGGGTAGATCCTGATGGATCAAAATGAGTGCAACTGATTATAAATTGGACTAGGGGCAGTGTATTTTAAGATGAATAATAATCACATAAATGAGATAAATATGGAATCTAAGGTGAGTTGCTTTTCCTCTGCAGGAGTGTTCACCAGATCAGTTTGGACAGATGTTTCAAACACTTCCAGCCCTGGGTGGATCTTTATCTGTTCCCAGCCAGATCCATCAAGCTCATAGTAAACAACCGGGAAAGGTCCCTCACAACAGTCTCAAAAGTAACAAAAAACAAAACAAACAAAAAAAAACTGTATTAAATGGGCATATCTGTGGTTTCATTTATTAAGAATGTGTAATTTTGTTAATTTACACTATTGTTTAAAAGTTTGGGGTTGGTATGATTTCTTTTTTTATTTAGCACACATTCAGCACACATCTGGACACATACAATTTCTAAAGTCACAGTAAAAACTATTTTACTAAATTTTGGAATGGTAATGTACATTATTGAGTCTTATTCAGGTTTTATGTCTTCTCTCTCAACAAGTTTCCGGAAAGAGAGAAAAGTCTCTCGATGACAGAAGCAGTGTGGAGGATAGTGAGAGTGTAAAAGACCTTGGAGAAACCACTGACTTATTAAACCTGGTAGGAGAAGCATACTATTACTTATTAAAGAAGCATGCATGCTTATACAATATATATAGAAAAATAAGTAGAATTGGACCTTTATTGATTTGGTTTATTGTAATTTTTCATGAGAAATTGCTGCTGGTTTTAAACATAAGGTAAAAAAGTGTGGCACAGTAACTGTTTACAACCGATCGGACAGGTCACAGGAAAACACAATACTAAATGCAAACAGAACTAACTGTATAATGATGAATAATTAGGAGAGAAAAATAAATAGCCTTTCAAACGGAAAAAGTAAATGGCACAGACTACATTAAATACAGGCTTAATTTAATAGTTTGCTAAGGACGTAATTTGGACAATTTTAAAGGCGATTTTCTCAAAAAAATGTTGCACCCTCAGATTCCAGATTTTCAAATAGTTGTATCTCAGCCAAATATTGTCCAATCCTAACAAACCATTCATCAATGGAAAGCTCATTTATTCAGCTTTTTCAGTTTTGAAAAATTGACACTTAAGACTGGTTTTGTGGTCTTAATTTAATAGTTTGGGGTTGCCATTTTATGCAAGATCTATGCAAGAGTTATGTAGAAAAACCTGCTGAGAACCATTAATATAAAAGACATAAAGCTTCCAAGTCTAATGTGAAAGTTTCTTTGATTTCAGACTCATGTAATGAAGATGGACCCTAGCCATAAGACTCTAGCATTGTCTCCTATGGAGAAGGTAAGAGCTCACCTGGCTGTTCAAGAAATTTGCCATTTAGATGGTCAAACAGAGGTCGAGGAGCAAAAAAATAAGAAGTTTATTCTTCAAAGGGCTGCACTCTTTTAGACCTCTGCTTATGTTTTCTCTCTTTTTGTTTCATTGACTTATTCTTCTCATTTACTTTGCAGCTTTAAAGCTCATTCTGCTCTCGTTCAGCCTGCTCTGCATGTTCATTAATTTCTCTAACACTTTCCCTCTTTTTATCCTCTGCTTCCTGGGATAGAAGAATGTTAAGCTTGTGAAAGAGCACGGTAAGGAGAAGGGGAAGCCAAGAGGTGACCCCGCCCTTTATAGAAAGAGGGCAGAGCTTTTAGCTCGCAAAGCTCTTCCGACTGAGTTACTTAAAAGTTCAAGTGGTAGCTCAGTAGTCGGAGACAGTCTTGGGTCAGGGACCCCCCACAAGAGCCCTAAGAGACATGGTCAAGATAAGGAAAATGTACTTATAGCTTTGGAGGACAGAAAGCCTGCACATCACCAAACTGAAGGAAGTAACACAAGAATGGGGACAGACATAAGCAGAACTGGATCCAAATCTTTTCAGCCCAAACACAAACAGCTGATGAAGTCACGGGATAGAGTTACAGGAAAAGACGTTGGAAATAAAGTACAGATACTTGAGGAACATTCAAAGGTAGAGGCTGAAAGTGAGAAGGTTGTTCACAAGTCAAAAGAAAGTATAAAAACAAACCAAGAAGGTAAAACAAAACCCAAGGGTCGTCCATTGGAAGTCAGTAGTCGGTCTCAAAAGGTTATGGGGGAAGTAAAAACGAAACCCATAATAGTTGTTGAACAATATCTTGAACAGACCACACATAAGGACCAAGACCCAACAGGTAAGAAGATCTCAAAAGAGATTTTACCAAAAGCTCAGAAGATGAAAGGTGAAATGAACACTGCTAAGACAGAAACCAAAGGTTTTGTCCCACAGAGCAAAAAGTTAGATTCAAAAAGTAAAAAGACAGTGCAAGAGCTTTCCACTACTTCACAACAGTCCTCTTGCCAAGAAGAAATTTCTACAAAGAAGACTAAAAAATCAAAAGCGGAACAAAGCCAATTGCTAGCAGAGGGCAAAAAAAGGGGCTCTACCATTATCTCAGAAGCTGCCTTCAAATCTGAATCCGAGTCAGAGCAAATGAAGGAAAATCCTCTCACCAAGGTGACATCTTTTCTCCAAGATGTGGGAATGGGAGGTTCTGCTCGTTTACTTGGAGATACAGCAGTCAGTCAGTTCCTTTCCCAGTCTACACCCCAAAAAATGCCAAAACCTCTTTCAAAACAGAGAACTCTGTCTGACGTTTCGTCCCTGAGTGAGTCTTTTGAGGTTTCAGGACAAGAGGAGACAAGAGAGGCCAAGAAGACGGCCGTCACCATCAATGTTAAGGCAGAACCAGAAACTTCAGACAGGGACTTGGAAAGAACCAGCACCGAGTCCAAAACCGAGGCTCATTCTGAGGTGGGAACATATAGAAGAATTGAGGAGGAGGGAGGAGAGGAATCGGAAGAGGAAGAAAGCGAGGGATCGGTGAACAGAAGAGATGAGAGTGAGGAAGTAGATGACAGAGAAGAAGAAAGCAAGGGATTGCTGAACAAAAACGAAGAGAGCGAAGAAGTGGATGACAGAGAAGAGGAAAGTGAGAACAAGACCCTAGCAAATGATGATGATGATACCACGATCAAAGCTTCTAGTGAGGATGAGGAAAGTGAGGAAGAGGAGGAGAATAGTAAAAGTGAGGCAACTGAGGATGTTGAGAGTGAAGCTGAGGAAGAGCAGAGTCGTGGAATAGAAGATGAGGAAGAGGAAACGAGTGAGATAAGTAGAAACCGTGAAGAAGAAAGTGGAGAAGATGAGGCTGAAAGCAAAACAAGTCAAGAGGAAGAAGAGGAGGAGAGTGGAGAAGATGAGGGTGAAAGCAAAACAAGTCAAGAGGAAGAAGAGGAGGAGAGTGGAGAAGATGAGGGTGAAAGCAAAACAAGTCAAGAGGAAGAAGAGGAGGAGAGTGGAGAAGATGAGGGTGAAAGCAAAACAAGTCAAGAGGAAGAAGAGGAGGAGAGTGGAGAAGAATCGGAGGGAAAAACAGAGAGCAGAAGTGACAGGTCAGAGGAAGAGTCAGATGAAGATGATGAGGATGAGGAGTCAGAGGAGAAAGATAGTGAGAATGAGGAAATGGAAGGTGACAGTCAGGCAGAGGAGGATGAAGATGGTGAAAAAACTAGTGAAGAAGAGGAGGAAGATTCAGAAAAGCGGGAGAGTGAGACTGAAGATGATGAAGATGAAGGGGAGAGTGAAAACGAAGCAGAGGAGGAAAGTGAGGAAGATGAAAAGGAGGATGAGGAAAATGAGGAAGATAAAGAGGAGGATGAGGAAAGTGAGGAGAATGAGGAAGATAAAGAGGAGGATGAGGAGAATGAGGAGGGTGAAAGTGACAAAGATGAAGCAATGAGTGAGAGTGATGAAGAGGAGAATGAAAATGAAGAGGAAGAAGAACAGGAGAGTAAAGAGAAAGAAGAAGAAAGTAATGATGAGGAAGAACATGAAGAAGAGGAAGCAGAGGAGGAAGAGTCTGAAGGAAGAGAGGAGAAAGAAGAGGCAGAGGATGAGGAGGGAGAAGAGGAGAACAAACAAGAAGAAGAGCAAGAGAAAAGTGATGAAGAGGAAAAGGAGAAGGTCAAGAGAAAACGCGACAAAGCGGCTGAATCCACCAAACCAAAGTCAAGTGTGAAAACATCAAAACAGCAGTCAAAAACCAAACGGGGCCGAGCGCAAAACGATCAGTCAGATGATGAGTCCCATGAGTCTAAGCAGTTTTGGGATGATGTTCTACCTCAATACCTCAAGCTAAAATAATTCAGCAGCCTCAACCCCTATTTTTATTTCTCTGAGTTAATGAGCTTGCTGTTTCATGTTTGCCTTTTGTGTTCTTTCTTGGTTTTTGCTATTGTCATGTTTTTTGTTGTTTTTCCCCCCACCATTATTATTCTTGCAATTTCGCCCATGACAATCTTACTAAACGTATTGCTTCACATTTTTCATTTAATTAGATTTATTTTGCAAACTGTTTACACTATGCCCAGGCAATAGTGAAGGACTCATGATGTGCCTTAGGATTTATCTAATGGACAGCCATGTTCTTTTACTAACAAATGTGCTCGATTTGTCAGTAACCTTGAAACACCCCACTTTAAATTCTTAAAAATACAAAATTATAGACCAATCTTCTGCCTTTATGTCAGATGCCTAACCATATTAAAATGGCAGCTTGTAATCTGTATGACTGGAAGAAAATAATTGGAAAAAACTGAGCTCAAGGATTAGTCATTAGGTAGGTAGCATTTAGTTAGAATTTTGCACTTGTGCTTGTTCTGTGAACTTTATTTGTTACGTATAATAACCAATTAAAGTTTTCGTTTACTTCAACTATTTGCATTCATTTTTAAATTAATACCTATGTGCTATTTTATATATCTTTATAAAGACAAAATTCTGTATGGATTAAATGAAGAAAAATACACATTACATGACTGTTTATTGAAAGCTATCATGCAGTACCTGAGAATTTCAGAATATAACATATTTACAAAGCAAATTTTAATTTGAATTGTAAATATGCAAATATAGAAAGCCATTTGAGATATCGCCAACTTGCAAAGCCCTTGCAATCAGGCAGAGTACTGAAAATCCTTCATCGGACAGGTGAGGCTGCCCTCTTTATGTACTATGTCTGTAGAGGTGCCCCTCCTAAATAGATCCCTAGTTCATGTGCCTACTCACTGTACTTGTGTGTGTGCTTATACATGTAGTTTGTTAGCTAGTTTTAATTTTACAAATACCAATCAACTCACATGAACCCTCTCCTGCCACTCTAGTGCCTTAAACCCTCTTTTTGCATTTCACAGTCATCTGTTTAGTCACTGATTGTGTCGTTTTTTTTTTTTGTTTGTTTGTTTTTCATTTTTTGCATGGCCACCATCCATTTCTCCAGCTCTGGACTGATGAGATGAATGGAAAGGTAGAGGGAGAAGATGAGGAGGAAGAATATTTAGATGAAGAAGAGGATGATGACGAAGAAGAGGAGGATGAAGAAGATGAGGAAGAGCATCTAGAGGAAGAAGAAGAGGGTGAAAAGTGTGATGAGAAGAGAAAAGAGGAGCAAAGCATTACAGAGCCAGACATACAGGTTCCCTGAAACCCTTCATTCATCCCATTTCGACTAATTATGCATGAACATAATGATTTAGCGTCACATCAGTAAACAACTGCAGCATTGCTTCGATTCGTTTGTGTGATGTTATTTTCTTACTCCTACAGAAAAAGCAGATAATAAAAGACGCATCTGTCCTCGATGGACCAAAAAAAGGTTAGTGTTTTTTACTTTTTAGCATCCTTTTTTCATTTTCACTATTCCTATACAGAAAACCAAAATGAGTTTTAGTTTTGAGGTCATCTACTGTATATAGGGAAGCTTATTTGACATTTGAGAGTTGACATCTCACAATTGTGACCTTTCTGAGAAAACAGTTAGAAAACAGTTGAGGATTGCTAGTTTATAATTCACAATTGCAAGAAAAATTGTGAGATAAAAACATGCAATAACCTTTTTATATTACATTCTATATATCTTCTAAGAGCATAATAGCAATGCAAATTGCTTATATAAACAGCTTTTTCTGTCTTTCTCTTTTTTTTGAAGATTCTGATCCTGCTACTCTTATAAAAGAGGAAACACAGTCAGAGAGGAATGGTGCTACAGAAGACAAGCCAAAGACTCTTTCTAGCTCCAGAAACAGGGTATTTAACCACTCAAACATTTGAATCTTTATAATATACCCATAATCGTGCGTAACGTCCATTGTTTGGCTTCTTTCCTACCTGGCTTTTTCAGCTTTCTCTTTTCAAGAGAGCTTCCACCAAAGGCAATCAGGCAGAGATCACCACATCAGCCAAGCCAGCAACTCACGGTCCCCCTCAAATCCCAGAGACTCGAGAGCCAGAGAGTTCTAGCAGTGAAGCACAGACCACAGCATCCAGTCGATCACATTCAGCCACTTGCAATCTGCTTTGACACCTTGTTTGAAACCATCTTCTGACTTGAAAAAGGGATCAGAATTAGTACAATCAGCAGTTCAACAAAGCGTCATCCTGTTGGTGTTGGTGGTGTTACTGTGTACTGTGCCTTGTGCTGCAAAGCAGACCTCAGAAAATAACTAGCTTTAACAGAAAACTGAGTTTGGGAGATTGATTTAAGTATAGCTGTGAGCCATAATGGTTTTGTTTTGGTAATACATTGTATAATGTTTTTCCCTTTATATGTTTGCAGTGTCTGATTTATATAACTTAGCAAATACATTCTCATTGGGAGTAAATTTACCAATATGTGCAGTATATCTAGAAATACAATTATGTATGTATTTATATATATATTTGAATTTGTTGAAAGAGTCAAAGCACCTGTGCACTTTATATATTATAAAAATCTTGTATTGTTCAAGGTAACGTAATACATTTTTGTCAATGGCATTTTTGTAAGAATCATCTCACAACCTTTGAATTCGACTTGATACAAGTAAACAACTCAAAACTGTCATTTTCTTTACTTTTTTATTATAGATAGATAGATAGATAGATGGATGGAGAGATAGATAGATGGATGGATGGATGGATGAATAGTGAGTGGGAGGAGAGCCACTAGGTGGCAGCACTCAATCGTCATTGTGTTGCTATTGACACTCAGCCTTTAGTTGTCAGTGAGAGAACAGCTACACTCATCTAAGCTGAGTTTGTTGTCCAGATTTTTCGTTTTCAGGCTAAAAAGATGGAGGAGTATCATTCTGGAGAAGAAGTAAGTGTTATATAAGGCTTGATATGGTATAATTGGTTATTATCTGTCAAACTCTTTAAAACTAGTAAACTGAAGATTGGCATTCAATGCTAGCTTGCTAACCGCTTCATCCGGACAGAAACAAAATAATAATAATCAGGATCGTCCATAATCGTGCATATTTTCGAGTCTTTACAACATTTACACACACACATATATATAGATGACTGAAAGTTCAATTTGATTTATGTTTTACATTATTGTGTTGTTCGTTTTAACATAAAATGATTCAGGGTGTGGCCAAATCATAACGTTAACTTGAATCATAAAGCAAACTATGACTTAAACAACATTGTTGCATTCATAAACTTTTATTCATTAGTATTTTGAGATTTGTTTTGCTTACTTGCGTGTACACATTTTGATCTAATGGATGCGGGTGTTTATGCATTATTAAACCCATTTGACAGCTTGTTTATCTTTTAAAATCTTTCATTTCAGGTGTCTTTCAGTCCAGATGATGCAAGTAATGTTGTAAAGGAGGTAAAATTCACTATAAAAACACACACACACACACACACACACGTATAACAACATTACAAACCCTACATGAGCTGTTGTGTGTCTCACTGAATGAACTGCTTTGTTGTTAGTCTCATGTGTAACTCATGCCTGCAGGATTAATGCTAGCCTATTTATTTGAGTGCAAGTCTGCTCCATTAACTCTGTCTGTGTGTGTTTATCGGTCAGTGCATTGAGGGTATTATTGGAGGCGTGGACTACAGCCAGAACAAAGTCAACCAGTGGACAGCCAGCATAGTCGAACACACTCTCACTCAGTTAGTCAAACAGGGGAAACCCTTCAAGTACATTGGTATGAGCTTTTCCATTTGAGTTCATCTTGTATGCAAATATCTAATAGGTTATATATCTTATGATATACAGTGCCCTCCAAAAGTATTGGAACAGTAAAGACAAAATTGCTCTGTTGGCTGTGGAATCAAGACATTTACGAATATGATTAAAAGATGAATATGAGACAAAACTACAGAATGTCACATTTTATTATTGGGTGATTCAACACATAGATGTTTTACCAGCAAATATGTTCAGCACTTCTAGAGTTTCATCCGTCAATCTGATGTGAGCATAAGTATTGGAACAGTTGCCTCACAGGTCTTCAGCTGTGTGATCAGCTGTGTCCTGTTGCATTAATTCTTCAGATATTAAAAGCAGGGAATGTGTTGTATCAGTTATATCCATTACTTCTGCATTATGAATCTTGCATTCGATGATGACACACACAAACCTAAAAGAAAAGAGGAAATCAATTAGAGCTATAGCAAAAATAAAGGGCATGGAGAAATCAAGAGTTTGGAAACCACCAGCAACCAACAACTACCTGATCGGCTGAGAAGACAACAGTAGTTGATGACAGATAAATCATACAAGCTGTGAAAATGAACCCTAAAAGACGTGTCTGTAAAATCACCAACAACTTCCAGAAAGCTGGCGTGATGCTCTGACAATCTACTGTCCTCAGGAGACTTTGACACAGAATTACAGATGCTACACAGCAAGATGCAAACCTCTGACCAGCACCAAAAATAGAAAGGCAAGATTAGAGTTTGCAAAAAAGCACAAAGGTGAGCCAGAAGAGTTTTGGAATTGTGTTTATGGACCGATGAGACAAAGATGAACCTTTATCTAAGTGATGGGAAAGCAAAAATGTGGAGAAAAAAAGGGAACTGCAATGATCCTAAGCATACAGCCTCATCTGTAAAGCATGGTGGAGGTGGTGTCATGGCATGGGTATGCATGGCTGCCTCTGGAACAGGCCCTCTCAACTTTACTGATGACTTTATGTATGATGACAGTAGCAGAATGAATTTGGAAGGGTACAAAACCATCTTGCCTACCAATATTCAAGAAAATGCCGCCAGATTCATTGGGAAGTGCTTCATATTGCATCAGAATGACCCAAAACACCCTGCCAGTTCAGTCAAGGAATTTATAAGGGCAAAGAAATGGAAAGTCTTAGGTTGCCCAAGTCAATCTCCAGATTTAAATCTGATTGAACATGAATTTCACCAGCTGGAGAGGAGAGTAAAGGCAGAAACTCCCCAAAACAAGCAACAATTGGAATTGGCTGCATTAAAGGCTGGGAAAATCATTTCAAAGGATGAGACCAAGAGTCTGGTGATGTCTATGGGTCACAGACTCACTGCTGTGATTGTGCGCAAGGGATCTGCAACTAAATAATAGCTTTTAATCTTTTATATCTGCCTTATGTTCAACTGTCCCAATACTTATGCTCACATCAATGAGTGGGATGAACTCTAAAAGTGCTGTTCTTTTTATTTGGTAAAACATGTATGTGTTGAAACGGCTAATAATAAAATGTGACATTCTGTAGTTTTGTCTCATATTCATCTTTTAATCATATTTGCGAATGTCTTGACTCCACAGCCAACAGTGCAATTTTGTCTTCACTGTTCCAATACTTATGGAGGGCACTGTATTTATAGGGCTCTATGTCATGTTTTCACAAGGCCAAAAGTGCTGTTGTTGATTGTATATATTGTGTATCAATTTCAGTCAACTGCGCTGTGATGCAGAAAAGCGGCGCAGGTCTTCACACAGCCAACTCTTGTTACTGGGACACTACCACTGATGGTAAAGCTTCTAGTTCTATATAGCTGCTTTGTGCTTTCACAGTCACACTGGCACATTGGTCTTCTAATTTAATTGATATTTTTCTCAATAAAGTTTAATAGATGCATTCCATACTAGTTGTACGTGGAACATGTATAATTTTGCTTATATGAATATGCAGTTACAAATCTCACAATTTAGAATATTTTCCTGCAGTTCTGTGTTTATATCTCAGTATTTGGACTTTTATTTCTCAAAAATATCTCAGTTCTGTTTGTTTTTCAAAGTGTTTGATAATTTTGTCAAATAATTTTTAAAAAGGTATAGTTCACCACTAAAACTGCTTAAAATTTCATGTCCGCTATCTAAACGTGTTCTATTTCATTTATTGCTTTTGTAATAAACATTAGATCTTTATAATAAAATATATATTAAAAAATCTGTGTTTTTAAGTGTCACAATTTTTCAAACTAAATGAGATGACGCACTGTGTGCATTTGATTTGATTCTAATATGTGTGTGTCTGTTTTTGCAGGAAGCTGTACAGTCAGGTGGGAGAACCGCACCATGTACTGCGTCGTCGGTGTGTTTGCAGTGGCTATTGCGCTATGAACAGGAATCAGGGCTGAGACAGACACGGACACAGAAGCATAAAAACACCTTCACTCTAACCATCACATCCTCTGCTTCAATACTGGCTTAAAACCATGTTCAACTTGTCATGTTTTGCCCAGTCTATAAACTTTAAACTGTGTGCAAATGCCTGTCTACCACATTGTATGTTTATTTGCCATTTTTGTTTAAATTGTTTTTTGGGGGGGGGGGTTTTGGACTTGCAAAGGTAATGTGCACCTTTGCTCTGTATAGGATGAAATGCAAATATGTTGATGCTTAATTATTAAAGTTGTCGGATTTGGGTTTATCAATCCAAAATAAATATCAGGATGGGTTTTTTTTTTTTTTTGTCTTCGGACTAAATGAGCCATTTTTCATATCTGAAAATGTATTTAAACTCTCAACCAAATACAAACTATGAGGGGGGATTTACAAACAATGCAAGGATGTCACTTTTTGCCATAATATCTGTTAAACTTTATTTTTGCGAACAATGTAAATCTCTCTCCTTCCTTAAAATTTGAAATCCCCCAATAAATTTGCTAACAAAAAAAATTATAAACAAAACTGAAGTCTATCTATACAGCCCACATAGAATTACCCACTATAACACCATATTCAATTCAATATCTGACTTTGTTTTATAGAGGCATGGATTGTATTGTAACGTTATGATTTAATTGATCAACCCCTCATTGCTAAACTTGAAGATTGTGTAAGGTTATTTAACTTCCACTTAAGAAAGAGGAAGCGGGTTTGGAAAGCAGAATAGTTTCACAGTAAAATACAGCACAGTAAAAAACTCTTTATAGTACATAAAAATAAACTGTGCATCATGCACAGCCATGATATATCTAGACCAATTATACATTTGGAACCGAAAATAAAAACTTTTGAACAAAATCTGCCAGTGCAGTGAAACAAAATCTATTTACAAGATATAATCTTTGAAAACAAGTCTGAATATCTTATGTTGCAGTTTAAGGATTTTTCAATATTTTTCATTGGAAAACAATTCAAAAGACTTAAATTTTTGTAGCATTTACACACTTCGTGAAGCACATCAGAAGTTTTCTTTGTTGAATATAAACTCTGTTCCAGATTCAGTGTGTGAAATACACTGCTTCCCCAGAGCTGTGGCCAAAGCCGTAGGACCACATAGAAAAACGCCTACTTTTGAACTGAAAGAAGGAAGAGGAAGAAATATTATTTATTAATGCACATTAAGTGGAGAAAGCCTTTAACCTGCTGTTATTTACCACACTCTACGTACCCTGGGTGTTGAGTAGCAATGGCACTGAACTCATTGTCCCAGTTGGGTTTACCATACCGAGTCTTCTGCTTAAGCCCAGTGATGGGATCGTTCTCTGCTTCATATTGAACTCTAAGATGGGCCGCCTTTAAACAGTAACCGAAATAATGAGTGTCAAAGTATTTTTGTATTTCAAGAAGTTCAAAATAGTTAAGCGTCTTATCTTTTTGCCCACCTCAGCATCTTTCCAGCGCGTTAGATAGATGTTGTAACTTAGGAAATCCCTCATGTCTTTTTCCATCATCTGCCTTTCCAAACTCTGCAGCAGGTCTGCAAACCATTCGAAAGCCTGCGTCTCTGGACACAGCCAATAGAAATAGATCTGCAGAGGTCAAGGGGTCAGAACGTTACATTTTTGTCGATTTTGAATTTCAATATCTGACTTTGAATAAGACTGAAAAATAAACAAAGATGTCGTTCTCTCATTCAAAGCCTTAATCGCTAAACTTAGTGCCATTTATCACCTTTTTGGTGAAGACGTTTTTGTTCTCCTGGACATGTTTGTACCACACAGACTTCAGAACGGAAGCGAAAGGTGTCACACCAATACCGGCGCCCACAAGCATCACAGCTTCATAACGAAAGACATCCTCACTGGCCGTCCCAAACGGCCCATCCACAGCCACCCTGCACAGAGAAAAACAGACATTCAGTTTTACTAATGACTGAGCATCGTGTTGTATTCTTTTAGTTCTCTACTGTAGGAGGAAGAAATTAGGAAACACATAAGGAGAAATAGCAAGAAAAATTCATCATGTTGAAATAAACATATTGCCTTCCATCTTCTCAAACAGAAACCTGGTCTCCCAACACTTCTCTTTTTCTCAACTGTGATTGTACGCCCACATCCCCTTTTAACGCATGTATTTTCCCATTTTACAAGTGAGACTTACTAGTACTATTAAAAGAACTACATCTGTGTTATTCAAGATATCTACACCTGACATTAAAAAGACAAAAAAAATTATCATTTACGTCATCCTTTCCTATCAAAATGCTTGCTACAGGATGTGAAAACCCAGAAAATCGAATCTGGTCTGAATTTCTGGTCTGAACCTGAGTTTTGGAGGCAGTGTGTAAACGTAATTGACACAGTGTAAGGTCCTATTCATTTTTTAACGTGCAAAAATTTCAGACGAGACTTTTGGACAATCTGTTAATCTGCAAGTTTCAAACCACATCATTTAGTTTTTGCAAGCGACAGCAGTGTACCAGTTCTAAGGCTAACTGTTCTGTCTTTGGCTGCACTGACGAGCACAGAACACTATTTAGAAGCCCAGCCTCACAGAAGACAAGAGAGCAGAGGATTTATTGATTTATTTACTGTATATTACACTGCTGCCACACCGATCTAATATAAACGTGATTTATTTCCCAGCTGTTTACCTTCACAGACATAACCCACTGTTTTTGTACCTCATGTGTGTGTTTTAACATAAACATTCGACATTCAAACTTACAAATAAGTTTAAGCGCAATAAGGCATGAAAGAGAACTTAGCACTCACATGCCATGTGACAACCGCTTTCTATGCACGTGTTTTGGATGTATGCACTCAGAAAACAGTATATTAGAAGTATTAGAAGATATAGCTTTCAAACACATCATTTCAGCGCAATAGACATGATAATCAAAACTAAACAGATGTTTTTTGCAGAGTATCTGAAAAAGGGGCAGGGAGTAGCAGCTCATTTGCAAAATGATATAATAAATGATCTGTGGGGTATTTTGAGCTGAAACTTCACAGACACATTCTGGGGACACCTGAGACTTATATTGCATATTGTAAAAAGGGGCATAATATGGCTCCTTTAAAGAATATAAAGGTGAGTAAATGCTGACAGAATCATTTATCAATTTTAATCTTACTTTGGTAGTGTCCAAGCATCCAGCACCACGGTTTTGTCACCTCCACAGGCTGTATAAAGGGCTTGTGTCCAGTCTCCTACAATTCGGATATGCACACTAAAGTGGTCTTCCTCCGGGGCAGAGGTCAAGGTGAAGGGATGCCATTCTAACTGAGAGATGGACGGGCACTGCATGAAAACATACTGACCGACCTCCATCTTAAAGCCCTTCTTCTTCATCTGCAGCTCAAGGGTCTTGGATGGGTGCATCACCACCTGTAAAGTGACGCAATACAGTAAGAGAGAAAGAAATCTATTGGCGGCTAATCAAACAGCTTGACTGACTAACCTTGGTGACAACCACTTTCTGCTGCGAGCGATAGAAACGCACCAGTCTCTCACATAAATAGAGAAACATGGGGCCAACCACCCACTTCCATGTCTGTAAGAGGATGTACATGTTGAGATGCCATCAAAATGATGAATGAAATGCTAGATGTATTTGAGAATATGTTGGGATATACCATCGGGGGATTTCCAGCAAAGACAGGTTCTGGGCAGGCGGTGCCATTTTGACCCCAAGTCTCGAACTTGCTGTGACATTTAATTGGGTTGTGAACCATTACACTTTCCACAGTCTGGCCTCGCACGATACGCCTACACAGACACACACGCACTGTTATTGAATAAATAATGCATGGCAATTCTCTTGCTAGCATTATGTGCCTGTCAACATGTCTTATGACTGAGATGTGTTATAATGCTTCATTAAAGGCTGCTAGAAAACCTGCCTTTTATTAGCTTAAAACTATGTCTAGCCATGTGCTCACTGGCATGAATGAGCAGAAATGAGTGGGTGGTTGTGTTTTGAAATCATCCCTTATTAGTGCTGAGCAGAATATGTGCAAGAGGAATGTGGTATTGACAGTGGAGTTGAGAAAGCAGAGAGCGCAACAAAGTTGAGAATTGCTAAACTTTAAACAGTACAAATGAAAAGAAAAAGAAAAGTATCCAATCACTGTGAGTGACACCTGTCAAAAACATTCCATTTTGCATATTACTATATTTAATTCAAATGCAGTTTCATGCTGGCTAGGCTGTAGCTATAGGTTAACAAAAGAGTATACAACAAAAGTTGATATAACGGATATACGCTACCAAACTACAAAGGTTTGGTTTCACATGATCCTTCAGAAATTAACATACTAATATGGTGCTCATTAAATATTTCCTATTAACAGTTATGCTGCTTAATATTTGTGTGGAAACATTTGCATTACATTTTGATAAAAGATTCTTTGATAAATAGAAAGTTCAAAGGAACTGCGTTTATTTAAAATAAAAATCTCAAATCAACTTCAAATTGGACCCAACACAACTCTGTTGTCATTTTTAATGCATTGTTCCTGAATGAAAGTATAGAAAAATCATATTGTCGTGTCGTGGCCTAATGGCTAGGGAGTTGGACATGTAACCCGAAGGTTGCGGGTTCGAGTCTCAGGTCTGACAGGGATTGTAGGTGGGGGGAGTGAATAACCAACGCTCTCTCCACCTCAATACCACGACTAAGATGGGACCCTTGAGCAACTGTGTGTGCGTGCATGTGCACGTGCACTTGGATGGGTTAAATGCAGAGCACAAATTCCGAGTATGGGTCATATTGTGATCTACACGTGTAGTTTTGGTTTCGATTAACAAAAAATACAAATATTAATTGAACTAAACCCTCACCCAATTCCATGAGCCACCAAACCGATGAAAAAGATGATGAACAGGTGATGGGTGAACCAGAACACCTCGAAATATGACCTTCTGATGACCTCCATAGAGGAAGTGATGATGAGGATCAGGGCGAGGGTGATGACCACCCCCGTCAGTCCTGCTATTGTAGTAAACATCACTATAGTTGGGTTCTGGGAAATCAAAAACACAAAAATGACAACATAAAACATTACTCAAAATACAACATAAAATAAAAGCAACATTAAATTAAAAAAAAAACAAAGATGAAGTAGACTGCAAAAATCTAAAGTCTCATATACACTACCGTAGAAACGTTTGGGGTCAGTATTCAACAATGATATATTAAATTAATCAAAAGTAACCATTTATAATGTTAAAATAAATGCTGTTATTTTAAACTTTTAAACTGAATCCTAAAAGAAAAAAAAATCAGTTTCCTCAAAAATATTAAGGAGCACAACTGTTTTCACATTTGTTTTCATTGATTTCTGAAGGATCATGTGACACTGAAATAATAATATTTCATAGTATTACTGTTTTTACTGTATTCTTGATCAAATAAATGCAGACTTAGTGAGCATATGACTTCTTTCCGAAACATTTCAAATATCTTCCCGATCCCAAATGGTAGTGTATACAGAGATAGTGTGTAGAGGTAAAACATTTGATTTTTTTTGTAAACCCACAAAATCGTTCAAATCTGATATAGATACTCTCGATAGCAGCTACAAAAACAGTAGATCGTTTCATATCAGTCACAGGATGTGTGTGTTGATTGTGTTTCAACATGGCACTATTAATGCTTTTGTTATGATCATGGACTTCTCATCCTCTCAATGTTCTATTTCTGGCTACTGTCCACAGGTCATCATAGCAAAACCATGGCAACAGAATTTTTAAAATGATGTGATCACAACAACGGCAGCAGCATGATGGTTATGTGATGTAACCGTGGGTGGAAGTGGGAGGTGGAACTGAAGTGAGATCAGTTGGAGGTTCCTTGTGTAATGAACGAGATGCAGAGTTTTAATGGGGATTTCTGTTAACAATGAGACTGTGTAACGGTGAAACGAGTAAAAACCTCACCGTCTCATTGGTTCTGATAGGGTTCAGGTAGGATCTGTTGTCATTGTTGCCAATCTGAGAAAGCACGTAAGGCAGGTGACTGCTGTCGATCATAAGCTGGGAATCCATGAATCTTTCAAAGTTGAACAAGTGAGCTATGATGTGAATGGCTGGGAGAATATACAAGATATCATCAGCAAGGTTTATAGAATTTCATCCATAAAATATAATATACACTCCCAGAAAAACAGTACAGACTGTCTTAAAGGTACATTTTTGTACCTTTTTCGTTGAGTTTAGATTTTAGGGTTTGAGGAAAGATTTGAAGGTAAGTGAATAGTCTTTCTTGTTGTACCTGTGTGCAGGGCAATCATGTAGGCCACTAGTTTGTGGAAAGTGAGGTTTCTGTCTAGCTGACGGGCTGCAGTGCGGCTACAGTACTGCAAACACACACACACACACACACACACACACACACTCACACCATTAATGAGGAGATTCAGGCTTTTTCACTTTCATTACCTGAAGTGGATAAGCCTTTCACTTTCGCTCTGTTGCTCTTTTCCTGACCTGTATGGATCCGCGTAGGAACGAGAGCAGATTTCTGCAGACGGGCAGCAAGATCAACATGCAGTTAAAATTCAGACATGCAGCTGGAGCTCTGGCCCATGAGAGAGCATGCTGCGTGAGAGTGTGTGAGAGAGAGAGAAAATGAGCCTTAGAGACAGGGGAAAGTTTCATTTCCTATTTTAAGCTCTGAACAACATTTTCTCTGTTGCATTAAAAACTGTACTTACAGATAAAATGTAACAATATATAGGCCTACATATGAGAATTGTACTTTTCTAAATTCTGAGAACAATCCACTATCTTAGTAAAATATACAGATATGAAATTAGATTAACAATATAATTTAACATAATTAACACTGGATTATTACAGTTACGAATGACATAATGACATCAATACAATTATTTACAATCATAAACAAATACAACAATAATACAGTAATCATATTCATACATCATTGAATAAATTAAACGTTTAAAATGCATAAATTATTCAACACTTACCCCAAGGATGACTCTAGTATAGTAGTATCTATCAACCAAAAACGCCATATAAAAATGCACAAAGAGAAACACATTGATGCCGAGCCATACCAGCTGAAAAACACAATGGAGAGCGTCTGAGAAGATTTGCAGACTGATTAAGTAAATCTAGTATAAGGTATAAAGCAAGGGGAGTATCTCTGTTCTTCAGTATGTTTAAGAATTAAAAAATAATGCACCAAACAGACACACACATACACAAATGCAAACTTTAAAATCCAAAGATAATAAAGAATGAGAAAGTTCAAATTTATAACTCCAATAGCTTACAATAACAAAAATGGATAGTCCTTCATTAGCAGCAAAGTTTCCCATGATGTTGAGCTGTGTAGAAAGAGTAAATCAAGAGAAGTGTGGATGAACGATTTTGAAGAAAGCCACAAGACAAAAGGGGATTTGGTATATATAGCAGAGAAGCAAATCAGGAAATACTGTCACAACTGTGAGACCATGAGAAACCATCAAGCAAAGTTCCTCAACCTAAAGGGGATGGTCAGATGATTCTCAGTTCTCTTTCTGATTTATAGTCAAGCCTGTCATTCATTTTTAGTTGTTGCAGCATCAGAACTTTTATGGTTATATGATTTAAATAATAATTTAAAAAAATTGTAATTTGGCTTTAATTTAAGTTATCAGAAAAACACTGACCTCACACATAGAAAACATACAGTAAACACAATGATAATGTTTCTAAATAAATAAATAACAATATAAGTTCAATAAACTGTGTACCACCATGGACAAAATAACATTCTCCTTTATTTATTTTAAAATATGGGTTTAGCTGACAGTTGCACATATCAAAAGCAGTGGTGTGCTCTATATACAGTGTGCTGAAGGACATATTTTGAGTTTCCAGATGTAACCCAATCACAAAGTCTTGCAAAATGAGTAAACTCAAGCAATTCAACTCCCCACAAGAGGGCAGTAAAGTTCGGATACAATCTTCTACTGCCTTCAAAGAAAATAAAGACATTTTTTTACTTTTTGTAATAAAAATCAGAATAATGTGCAAAAGAGGCCTCCAGATGAGACAAGTGCAAAATAGGAGTGTAAACAAAGGAAAGAAAAAGCAATCGATTAAATCATTCTTTGCAGGATTATGAAGGTCCTGGCAACCCAAATGGCATTCTCTCTATCCACTAGTCCTTAAATTTCAGGCAATTGCTTAAATTTAGGCCATATGTTATCATATGATAGGACACTGTCATATGACCAATCAGGGCTAATTTCACAGTCTTACACACAGTATGAGTAGAGCAATAAGATAAACTAGAAGAAAGTAAACATTTTTCAGAAAGCAATGCCCCCAAGGTGATGATAAAAAATCAACAGCTTAAATACAATCGTCTAAATAAATCTGCTTTAAACAATCCATACACAGAGACAGCTATAACATTAATCAAACCAACACCGTACGAGGGACAAAGCGCTCCCACATCACATGACAAAAGCAGCGGTTTCATCTCGGTAGGGAATTTCACATGCACTTCAGTGGAACATGCTGGCTCGTTTGCCTTGTACACCAAACAAGAAAAAGTATATTCATCTCAAAGTACAACAAACGTTGACTTTTACATTCCACCATTAAGACAGGAATCCAACATTTTCATTTTATTTCTCCCTTTTGATCCTTAAAGGGCACTTCATACAGTCTTTTTATAGGGATAGTTCACTTACAAAAGAAAATTCTGTCATTATTTACTCACTCTCGTGTTCCAAATGGTTCCGAATGACTTTATACCATCAAAAAAAACTTTCTTCTGGAGAAGAATAAAGTCAATAGGTTTGGCATGACATGAAGTTGAGCAAATGATGACCGACTTGTCATTTTTAGTTGAACTATTTCTTTAAGATGTGCTTTGCTCACACAGTGCTGCACAAACTCTGTCCAGTGTCCCCTTTGGTAACGCAGGGTGGATCGTCTCCAGTGTCTTTTCCTGGTGGTTTGGTCCTCATGGAACCCGGCTGGGAAATCGTCCCACGAAGCATGCAGAGGGATCCACAGCATTCCCAAAAGCCTTGGGCTGGACTGGATGAGAAGAGTTGTCGGCAAGGGTGGCAAAACTGGTAAAAGAGCAACATAAAGAAAACAGCTGTGGCATAACCCAACAACAGCAACAGTTCTAACACAGGAGCGTCCACCCATTGGTAGAACTCAGTCTGGTGGACGTACCACATCAAAGTCAGCCCCATGTTCTCGACAAAACGAAGGGAATAATACACAGCGAGGCGCCTCCACGCCTGACCCTTATCGATCAGATCAGGGTCGTCCAATCTAAGCTGAACGGCAGACCAGCAGAACACGTTGATGCCGGCGTACAAGAAGGTCAACATGCAAAGGACAATAGTGGTCCCGACACGGGTCAACGTCTTCTCAATGTTCTCCGGGAAAGGAGAGCGGCTGCTCCAGAAGAGAACCCACGGGTGCAGAAAGAACAGGACGAAGTTGGCTGACACCACCGGAAGCACCCATACCTTCAACACAGAGCTGAAGAGGACCAAAACTGCCACGCGTGTGGCGATCTCGAACCCTCGCCACAGGAACACGCACAGGTATGCCAAAGGACGCACGGAGACTTCGTAATCATCGTAGCGTATCTTTATGGCCAGAATGTTGCAGCGTAGGGCTCCGTATACAATCGAGAGAAGGGAAATTACCATCAGTGTACCTGGCAAAGAGCAAAAAGAATGAAACATGATCACGTTAAATCCAAACATACTTTGTGGTTAAGAGCAACTGAACAAACATTTGCATTAGATAAGTAGGTATTGAATAAATAAACCACTCCAGTGTGTATAGAGGCCCAAATATGCAGAAATTATAAATAAACAATTAAACAAGGAAAGACAGAAAAAAGAAAAGAAATATATGACTATATATGACCTTCTCCATTCCCATGTGGCACATAGAAAAGTAAAAATAAATACATTTAAAAATAAATAAATAAATATGGAAATAAATAAATGCATGAAAAATATACAAATAAAAAACTAAAGTATTAATAAAAACCTTTATACCCAACACATTTCCATGTAGCAGATAATAAACACATGTATAAATAAATACACAAATAAACGACTTGATACTTTCTTCATTTCCATATTTCAAACAGAAAAGAATGAATGAATGAATGAATGAATGAATAAATAAATAAAAGCAAAAAATAAAATAAAAATACAGAAAATAACACAAAAAAGCGATACAAAAATAAATTCAGGACAAAATTAAATGAAAAATTAACTATATTTGTTTTATCAAATCATTTATTTCTCTGTTTATTTTTATTTGGTTTTGGGCCTTTATAACTGTGGCACAGAATATGTTGCCATTCGGCTGCATAATTAGGGCCCAAGCCAGTAAGGCGCAGGGCCCTATTGTTCTTCTAAGGATTATTATTTTTTTTTTTATTTTTTTTTTTTTTTATTTCAATCATCCGGGCACTTTTGGGGGCCTTAACGTGCCCGAAAACTCTCGAAAATTGGCACGCACATTGGAACCTGCGGCCATTAGGACGCCGCTGAGGCTGGGACCCGGGCGTGGCACAGGGGCTCTACGGCGCCCCCTGGAAAATTGTCAGAAAACTTGATGTATAGCTCACACATACTTGCACGTATTCATATGAAACTCGGTACACATATAGAACTCATTGAGCTGAACAACTTTCACGCAGCATGTCTTAGGCTCCGCCCAACAGGAAGTCGGCTATTCAGGGCTGTTTAAAAAGCGCATGCTCTGGAATTTGATATACTCCTCTGAGGATTTCCATACGATTGCCACCAAACTCGGTGAACATGATCTCAGGACATTGGGGACGCTAAATTGCGAAGATATTTTTGATATGTCGAACGGTTTGCCCGTGGCGAGGCGATGAAGTTATGGCGAAAAATGAGACCCAGGAAATGCCTAATAACGTCCACATACATTGTATGATGTAGATCAAACTTCAGTGATTTGTTCTTTGTATGATGCCGATCGGATAGATGTGACTATTATGACTGAAAGTTATAGCGCCACCAACTGGCTGCAGGAAGTGTGTCGTTTTCAAAATGCTTTGAATTCAGCATCTTATTTTTACTCGATTTGCTTCAAACTTCACCAGAATAATGTCAAAACACGGCCGATGTAAAACTGTGAAGGGAAGATTGATATCTAAAATTATGTTGCCATGGCAACGTGTCAAAGTTGAAAATTCGTTTCTGGTGATTTTGAGGCAGATAACATGTTTAGAATGTCATGAAACTCAACACACATATGAGTATTAATGATAGTTAGACACTGGAAAAAGCTCATAAACGGGCGTGGAAGAGGCACTCTATAGCGCCACCTTTTGTCAAAAATGAGGGGGTTAGTTTTAGCTACAGACCCCAAACTCGGTACATAAATTGTTCTAATTAATCCGGACAACTTTCTAATTTACAGTCATTAGCTACGACCAACAGGAAGTCGGCTATATTTATTTTAATGTGGGTTTTTTTTAAAAACGGGCTGTAAACAAATTAATACTCCTCCAAGCAGAAACACGGAAATCACACCAAACATTTTTTATCATGATGCCAAAATACTGAAGATGCTAAATTGCGGACGGATTTAGGATATCTTGAACGATGATTTAATGGCAATTTATTAAAGTTACAGTAAAAAAGATCATTTCTTTTTTTTTTTTATCTTTTAAGAGCAGCTTCCAAACACTTCATAAAAAATTACATACACAGAACAATACAGTCTGAGGATATGTGATTAATTTTATGAATTTACAATACACTATGCAGAGGAGAAAATTTGAAAACTATCAGAGAGTTAGACTTAGACTGCTTCTGAGTGAGAGATCCCTGTCAGCCTGCAGCTGAGTGAGGGGTGGGGGTGGGGTGGGGTGTGAGTGACTGTGTGAGTGACTGCGTGGATTGAGCCAGTGGGTGAGAGAGAGAAAGAGAGAGAGAGGGTCTGTTTTTTTAAATCTTTAAAAAATGCTTATAAATCATTAAAGATTTTGATAACACTTTATAATAAGGTCTCAATTCTTAACATTAGGAAATGCATTAATTAACGTGAACTAACAATGAAAAATATATTTTTACAGCATGTTAATTCTTCCATGATAGTATGAACTAACAAAAAACAATTTTTTTAAAGCATTTATTAATCTTTTTAATGTTAGAAAATTAGTCATGTTCAAAAGATAAACTTTAAAATGTAATAATATATAAACACATTTTGGAATTAATATTGATCAACATTAAATGGTATATAATTATTAATGATTATATATATATATATATATATATATATATATATATAATGATAGCTACAGACACCAAACTCGGTACATAAATTGTTCTTATTAATCCGGACAACTTTCTAATTTACAGTCATTAGCTACGACCAACAGGAAATCGGCTATTTTTTTTTTTTTATGTGTTTTTTTTTTTTTTAAACGGGCTGTAAACAAATTCATACTCCTTCAAGCAGAAACCAAAAATTCACACCAAACATTTTTTCACATGCTTCCAAGATACTGAAGATGCTACATTGCGGACTGATTTAGGATATCTTGAACGGTGATTTAATGGCAATTTATTAAAGTTACAGTAAAAAAGAACACTTTTTTTTTTTATCTTTAAAGAGCAGCTTCCAAACACTTCATAAAAAATTACATACACAGAACAAGACAGTCTGAGATATGTGATTAATTTCATGAATTTACAATACACTATGGAGAGCAGAAAATTAAAACTATCAGAGTTCTCCTGTCTCTGTGCTTCTAATGTGTGCGGTGGGTGACTGGGTGGGTGACTGACTGTGTGAGTTCAGTGAGTGTGGAGGGGGAGAGAGAGAGAGAGAGAGAGAGAGAGAGGGTCTGTTTAAACTTCTCAATAAAATCCTTAAAAAATGCTTATAAAGCATTAAAAGTTTTGATAACACTTTATAATTAAGTCTCTTTTGTTAACAGTAGGGAATGCATTAATTAACATGAACTAACAATGAAAAATATATTTTTTACAGCATGTTAATTCTTCATTGATAGTATGAACTTACAATGAACTAACAATGAACAAAATATTTTTAATATTAGAAAAATAGTCATGTTCAAAAGATAAAACTTTAAAATGTAATAATATATTAACACATTTTGGAATTGATTTTGATAAACATTAAATGGTATATATTTATTAATGATGTAAATTAACAACAGTTAAATAATGTTGTTTTTAACATTGGTTAATTCACAAATAACATTAAATATTAACAATATATGTTTTACTTTATTCATTTGTGTTAGAATAAATTATTCATGTTAGTTAATGGAAAAATAAATCATTAAAAAATGCTTATAAATCATTAAAACCTTTGGTAACTATAATAATTTCTCATTTGTTAGCATTAGTAAATGCATTAACTAACATCAACTACCAATGAAAAATATATTTTCACAGAATTTAAAGTTTTATATGTTGTTCTGTGTGTGTGTGTTTCACAGAGTTGATGGTTTGGAATAACCCTTTAATTGCCGTATCCCTTAAAACCAAACTGCCAGAGGGTTACTGTAATGTGTGTGCTCGCTGGGCACCGTTTTATCGATGCCACCGGGATGGCGTATGCTGACGGCTTGGGCCCGTCATCGCTGCTCGCAGCTATATTTTACTATTTACTACTACTGTTTACTATTGTTGTTAAGTAATAAAAGATAACAAAAGCAGATACCCTGAAGGCCCAAATCCACCAGCAGTGCAAACATATGGCCTCCATCAGCCTTCCATCTAATCTAAAGTCAGACACCGTTTCATTACTCTATGCCTCATGAGTTAAGGGGTCAGACTGATTCACTATCCTTTATGATCTGCAGTACTGCCTTCAAGGATAGACCGCAAGGCTGTCAACACATTCCTCATGCAGCGCAGATGACTACATATCTGCGAGGCAGAGTCAGGTCTATAATTCCTAATATTCAATGTGAAGTGAGAGTTGATGGGTGGAGAGTAAAAGCTTGCAAATGCCTAAGCCGTATACAATATACAGTGGAGTCCAACAGTCCAAAAGAGACCATTTTCCTTGCATTTGTAATAAAATACACATTTTACATTTTCATTATTATTATTATTAGCATAACAATCTAGATGAAATGTCTAAATAAATGCACATGAATTTTGTAAGAATATTGCCATTATATGTTGTTTATTAGTTATTTTCACAAGAAATCCTATGACTTTATTTTGTTCCAGGTTAACAAAAATAATGATGATGAAAAAAAAAACACTGTATATGTTGCAGTAAATGTTGTTTATTGGTCTTTTTATGCAAAATCCCAGGTTTACAATAATAATAATAATAATAATAAATTAAAATAATAATAAAAAAATAATCCAGGTTTGAATAAATACAAAAGTTTTTAAATATATCATAGTCTCAGCCTACTGGCAACGTATGTTATTTATTGGTTATTTTCAGTGACTGTTCAGCGCTTCTGGGTATTTCAAAATGAATTTATCTGTGGTCTAGTTTATAAATAATTTCTGTCTGTTGAGGGCTGCACATACTGTCTGAAACCATGCTATCTTCTAGCTCAGTGGTTCTCAAACTTTTACACCAAGTACCACCTCAGAAAAATATTTGGTTTTCCAAGTACCACCATTATGACCAACATTAAAATGCAGTACCACTATGCACAGTTAAAAACAACAACAACAAAACCAATCCGTTTTATTCCTAATAAGAATATTTATTATTGTCAGCCTCTTAAAACATTGTAAATACACAGTTTGAACATTAACACTGCACTGTGTTTACTTCCAAGTAAATAAAAAACTTAATTAAATTAAAATATATTGTACCTAAAAGTGAAATAAAAACTTTACTGTACTTAAATGTTAAAAAAACGTACTTAAAGATTAAATGAAAATGTACCTTACTTAACATTTAAGTACAGTAACTTACAGTTTTTATTCAACTTTTAAGTAGCTACAATACATTTTCATTTAATCTTTAAGTACAGTATAGTTTTTATTTCACTTTACAACAGGCTGTAAGTGTAGCTGCAAGTAACGACAATCAGGCCGCAAAAGCCAGCTGAATACGCCCAGCTCTGAGCGCTTGAACGGCGAATGCGACAAGTATAAAAGCCTCGTCCGTTTGGGAAGGTGCGTGCGCAGTCAGGGGAGGCTCGCGAAGCGGAGACAGGCGAAAGTATAAATCCAGCTTGAGAGGGCAGCGTATTTGTTTTTTTTGTTTGTTTTTTTCAGTTGAGATGCTGTGGTTGCTATGATATGGAATATCCGCTAAGGTAATATGGCAGACGCATCGCGAATGAATGTTTCTCCAAACATTATTTTTCATAACAATATTATGGTACTCTGGAGGGTGTGACCCATGTGAGGGTGTCCCGCCCCTCCTCCACTGTGATTGGTTAGCTGACTAAAAAGTGACATTAATGAGCGCTAAGTTTTTACCCAAACATTCTTCAACTCTCGGCGCTGAGAAAAGAACGCCCGAGTGCTCAGCATGAAAAAGACACTCCCATTTAAAACAATTTTTAAAAATGTGTTAGCCTCGGGCAAAAAAAAAAATGCTTTGGTGGACACGCGGCCTAATTTATATTTAATTCAGAGATTCCACTAAAGGAAGCTCAAGTACCACTAGTGGTATGCGTACCACACTTAACCACTGCTCTAGCTGATATTCTCAGAAACAAAGTGTGCGTCCTTGAGATAACAAGAGGAAACAGATAGAAGTCATCTCAGTGCACAACTAGAAGTCATCTCAGAGGCATTCAGTGTAACTCAAGCATGTGTGTAGAATGTGTCACTGAGGGGAGCCTGACAAATTTAGTTGGGTGACATGGAGAACAGTTCCATGTTTACAGGACTTACAGAGAGATTATTCTAAAGAGGAAACTTTGAGAATGTGCAAAAGAGACCACATTGGTTGGGCAGAAATTTTATAAAAACCAACTGCTCTCCCTGACATTTTACACTTTACAGACGAGGTGGAGAATGCGGGAAATGACAAAACTCATTAACCATGAAAGTCATAAGCTCATAAGCTTGCAATGCTCCACTTTGGGAGTTGTACTTCAGAAGGCCAAATAACAGAACGAAAACAAAGCAGGAATAAGAAAAATGGCACTAAGCTTTTAGTTTCTCTAAAAGCCTTTATTAACCTAGTCTGTCTCCTGCAGGGCTCTATTTTAGGTGTGTCAGAATGCACTTGATAGTGTGTGTCTTCTCACCTCTACCGATGGACACCCCTTTCTGCAGCACACAGATGTAGAGTTGCAGTGTGAGCTGGGGTGCAGAGCCCAGGAAGGCCTGTATGACCGATGTCCTGGCAAAAGCGGCCCTGTGGGTGATTAACTTCCCCTCTGCCTGGCCCACTTCCTGCTCCACCTCCTCGGTCTGCCCTTCCCGGGGCATCTGCTTCTTACGGGTGATGGTGACATACGGCTCCTCCACCTTTCCAGCACTGCCATAGATACAGAAGGCATCCAAGCACCTAAAGGCATAAAACCGAATTTTATTGTTTGAATAAACGAGTGGCCAAGGTTTAAAACAAACAAACAACAAAAAAAAACAACAAAAAAAAAAACAATATATATATATATATATATATATATATATATATATATATATATATATATATATATATATATAATGTATATGTGTGTGTGTGTATACTAAAACAAATTTATATTTCTAAATGTGGATTATTTGCTCAATTTTTATTTTAGTTAAAATAACATATATCACCATTGGTTACATTTTATAAAAAAAAAATAGTTCTTTACTTTTAAAATGATAATCAAAAGACACAACTATACTGCCTTTGGTTATTTTTATTATTAAAAAACAATACAATAATAAAAACTGTCCTATATCTTTATAAATACCAGTTGAGAAACAACATATGTGACCCGGGACCACAAAACCAGTCATGAGGGTCAATTTTGTGGAACTGAGACTTACTGAATAATTGAGATTTGCTGAAAGCTGAATAAATAAGCTTTCGATTGATGTATGGTTTGTTAGGATTGGACAACACTTGGTTGAAATACAACTATTTGAAAATCTGGAACTTGAGGGTGCAAAAAAATCTAAATATTGAGAAAATCACCTTTAAATTTGTCCAAATTAAGTCCTTAGCAATGCATATTACTAATCAAAAATTAAGTTTTGATATATTTATGGTAGGAAATGTACAAAATATATTCATGGAACATGATCTTTTACTTAATATCCTAATGATTTTTGGCATAAAAGAAAAATCTATAATTTTGACCCATACAATGTATTTTTTCCCAATTGCTACAAATATACCCATGCTGCTTAAGACCAGGGTCACATATATTGCCTTGGGTAAAATAAAATACAATAAAACAAAATAAAATAAAAATTGTTCTACACTTTTTTTAAATTATCGTTGAAAAACAAATAACAAAATATTGCATTTGGTCATTTTATTATTAAAAATAATGATATTAGGGGGTTACTGGATTGGCTGCAAATGTCCTATAAATGTTGAAGTCCAATTATATTCATCCTCCATGTCACAATAGACCATGTCACAGTTCAGAGAATTGCGCTCAATCCAGTGAGAGCTCACAAGCAATGTTCTAGCTTACCCGAGGACAGCTTTTATAAGGCCTCAGTGGGCGATCTGTCCATCTCATTTAAAATGCAGAGGCAAGGTCTCACAGGACAGGTAGTAGCTGCCAACCACTGAGTGAGTATTTCCTATCCCAAACCTTGACAACAGCCTTGCTATTTTACAATAATAGGGTACAGGCAACCTTGATGTTAATGTGACGGATGACAGTGTGTTAAGAGACAGCCAAGGGAGTCTTTACAGCCCATTCACACTAATTCAGCTAAATAAACAACTGAATTACACATAAATCACAAAGGTCTGAAACATTGCTGGGCTTTATCTGAAAGAACTGGCCCAGGTCATGTTGCTAAACTGTACCATTAGAAAAGGCGATATCAATGCTTCAATTATGCACACAGTCAATGCAAAAACACACAGAAACTGATAGAGATGGAACAGTTCACTGTGAGGCCTGGACTGGAATGGAAAGCAAACTGTCAATAACATACTAATAGATGATTTGAGGACACAAATTGTCCACAAATTGCAGCTTGTGTAATATAAATACATGTACATACAAATATATATATACATATATATATATATGATGTATTATTTATATTCTATTATGTTATATAGATCACAGCTAACATAATTTTTAAGACAGTACAAAAACAAAGAACATAAATATAATGTTAATAATTGGTTATTATTATATACAAAAACATAATTTAACATGAAAATAAATTTAAATATTAAAATAAGATTTAATAAATAAAGAAATTAAATTTTTTGCTAACGGTAGGGGAACGTACTCGTTAAATTTTATAATTTGAAAAAAACATTTCATAACATCATCTATACTTCATGTGAAGAGCATATTTTTATTAGCATTATAATATTTGTATTATACAGTAAACAATTCACTGATGAGAAATGGACATGGCAATATTATAAGCATTAAATGCTGTTGTCATGGCCTTGAGTAAAAAGCTAATAACTGCAAATGTTATCACTGTCACTATATTAAAAGCCATATAGGCATATCCAAATATAAATTATATTGTTTGTCAAATAGAATGTTAACAGCTTACAGAAAATTATTTAAAAGCACCTTATCAGAAATGAAATGTGTGCATTTCACGGAAAACCCCGGGGACATGAAGCCTTGAGCCCTGAAACCATGACACTTTGACACGACTGCGCACTGTGGACTATGAATTAAACGACACATTTTCATAATATTTGTAACAGGAAAAGCACAGGTTCATGTGCGTGTTTTCGTCCAATCCGTATGGATAATTCCCTTCCACAGGCTTGAAATAAGGAAAAATGCATCCAAATAACGTTACACCGAAGAAGAATTGCAAATTGGCCACTCACCTTATTATTGGTCCTAGTTGTAGTATATGAAGCAGCAGCACTAGAGGTCTGTCTCTGCTCAGGTCTCTGTGAATAAAGATCAGTGTGAGCTGCACCAGCACGGATGGCACGAGCGTGAAGAGGAGCGTGAAGCACTGCCAAATCTGATCACCAGCGGAGCGGTAAGTGCTGCTCAGATACAGAGCAGCCGTCGTCTCGGCCGTAAACAAAGACACCGACACAAGGACAGAGATAGGGAGTCTCATCCTCACTCAACCATGTTGGTTTTCTGTTCTTGGATCTCGTGAGCCTGCATTTTGAAGTTACAGTGGACGTATCAACCAGCAGCAGCAGCAGCAGCAGATTCACAGCTGATCTCCGCGGCGAATAGCGGTCGCTAACCGGTAGAGGGCGCAGTGAGATGTAGCCACGTTCTACCTGGAGCCTGTTTCATAAAACAAGTTTACCAAATAAGCCTGGTTCATTTCAGCTAGTCTGACTTATTTTGAACCAAATCAACTGACAGTTGTTCTATTTTTTTATTCATCTTGTTTTTGTTCTGTTGCACTGTGGACAAATCAATTCCACCTATCATTAAATGGGGACTTTCTTGCTTAAAAGTAGAGTACAAGTGTGATTTAATTAGCTGTAGAAGTTTAGGCAATATGCCATTAATTATCCTGAAAATCTATACAAGTAATATTAATTATGCACTAAAATAATATGGTAAGACACACCAATTTGCAGTATCAAGATGCAAAAGGAGTGGAAGCAAATGAGGCCTGAAGCAAGACCCATAAAATGTACAAATGGTCATGCCCATTTTCACGTGAAGAATAAGGTGGATAAGGCAGGGTAAACCATTCTTGAAATCCTTTCCGCCTTTGAGAGCAGTGTCAAAAAAAGTTCCAGCCCTTTTAGGCCAGGTGATGTGTGAAATTTTTTAACTTTTTCATAAAAGCATGAAATTTGGTAGACTTGTATAGTTGGCGGTCCTAAACATTCAAACAGAAATGGAGCCATTGCAAAAACACCTCGTGGTTCCTCATGGCGACCATTTCGCTTTCCACCATAACCAAATTATGTATTTTGTGTCATATCTCCTGAACCAAATATGATTACACAGAAAAGGTGATGTCTACCCCTATGTTTTGATGGTCAAGGATTACAATGGTACCATATACAACAACATAAACTGTTCAAGTGAAGAGTTAATGGTGAAATCAGCAATGAGCAACACAGTATCACAGCATTTACCAAAGTCCATATTATGGCTATTAATTTTTTCTTTCTTTGATAATTAACTAATATTTTATTCAATAATACATTAAAAGATTTTTTTTTCAAGAATACTATCATATATATATATATATATATATATATATATATATATATATAAATCATCTCAGGTAAGTGTATTTCCAATACATTCCTGTTCTCTCTCAACAACGATCTAACATCACACGCAGACGGCATCACAATCAGGTTAATTTAGTGACAATGGATTACAATGAAATCTCAGAAGATGCAGAATGAAATTTCAAACAAATATCATGTAAGTTTAATTTACAATCACTCTCTGGGACCAGAGTTGTCTATTATGTTGTCCACAAGGGGGAAGCCAGAGTCCTGAATGCGAGCGGGTACACGCAGGTGAAACGCTAATATTTGATGAAACCAGTGGAATAATATTTATGTGTGGGGTGTGGTGCGGGTGCAGGCTGGACGGTGACAAGCATGGGCAGGTTGCGGGTCCGATAACCAAGACCATTTCGACTCGGTCCAGTGCACGCTGAGCAATGTAGCCAATCACACTGCCACTGATTGACAGCTGTAGTGATCATATTAAAGGGGGTGCTCTTTGCTTGCTTTCTGTATTTAATCTCTTCACAATTTGAATAAAAGTTTTAATAAATTCGTTTTTTCTACCTCGTGTAGGAGATTTAATGCAGGTGTGGTTCGGATTGCAGTTTTTATGTCAAATGGGTCGGGTATAGGATGAAATTAGTGTTGCTGTCAGATAACGTGTCGGGTGTTCTGTTAATTACTGCAGGTGTTGGATGATCATTTCACCAAAAAGGAAAGGTGAACGAAAATGCCTCTCTGTGATGTTACCACAAGGCATCGCTTACTTACAGATCTCAGGCTTATGGAGGGGATGTAGATTCGTAAGAGTGAGGAGGAAGTAGGAGGGTGCTGAACCTGTGGCTATTCTGTACTCAAACATCAACGTCTTGAACTTGATGCGAGCCACAACAGGTAGCCAGTGCAGAGAGATAAAGAGAGGTGTGAAGTGGGCCCTTTTGGGTTCATGGGAGACCAGTCATGCCACTGCATTCTGAAACCTATGATCTTTGTTTGTTTATAAATGATTGAAGTCCAGCTAGAAGAGCATTGCAATAGTCCAACCTAGAAATGACAAGGGCCTGGGCAAGAAGTTGTGCAGCATGCTCTGTTTGGAAGGGGCTGCTCCTCATCATGTTGTGCAATGCAAACATGCATGATCGAGCTGTCTTTACAATATGGTCCTTGAAGGTCAGTTGGTCACCAAAGAATAATTTATGATGAACCTAGCAGGATGATGAAATCATGCTGTAGAGTCGGAGTGGCAGGGAAAACGAGAAGCTCAGTGTTTGCCAGGTTGAGCTGCAGGTGATGTTCTTTGGACAGCTCTCCTCCCCAGGAAACCCTGAAAGTCCTACCTGTGAGATAATATTCAAACCAGTGGAGTGCAGATCCAGTGATGGGAGACAGGATAATCTGATGATTCACAGAGTCAAAAGCATGGAAGACATGCTAATTTTCGCACGTTGAAAAATAAATACGACCTCACGTTTTGTCAATCACGTTTGCACACTGCCTCCGAAATTTTCGTCCGTCAAAAAAAAATTCGGATCGGTTTCGATTTTTTGCGTTTTTCGCATCCGTATAAAGCATTTTGACTTTTGAGATGCTTTGAGAAGGTGTTTTGACCATTCAGAGCCACCGTACAAGTGAAAGCCAAAATCCAAAATAGTGTCAGACAAATTAATACACTTCGTCTTGCAGCACAGCGCACTTTATGACAAACAAATTGCGGAATACAGAATATAAAGAACTGCTGTAGCCTATTTTTTATGCCTGGCGCGCACCTTTCCGATGCCGCAGTTCGGTGTGTGTGTGTGTGTGTCCATACCTCAGACAGTCTCTGTTCAGGATAAATTGGTTCACGGCAATTGGTGGTCTTCTTTTTATTATGTGGATTCAGTATCGCTAGCAAAGTATCAAACTGAGGCATTGACATCCTGAAATAAACTTTGAATCTCTCGAGATAATCCCGCAGCTCTGGTGGAACCTCTCTGCGCAATCTAAGGATTGGATGGACCCAATATTTCCTTTCTCTTTTTTTAAAAAGAGAGAGGACAACAAAATCATCCTCACTACTTAAAGATATTTTGTATAGTTTTGCGAATTTTTTCGCAACGGATTAATTAAAACGCATCGGACTCAGTGTGCAAGGTCTCTGTGCGTGACGAATTTTTAAGATTGCGAATGCGAAAAAACGCATGCGAAAATTTCGGACTCAGTGTGCAGAGACCTTAACATCGCTATTGAAGAACTGCTACACTACCATCTTCAATAAATTCTTCTCCCCAAAAACTTTTGGTCAAGCATACTTAATTATTTATATTAGAGAAATCTATTACTTTGGTGAGCCACTCAAAAACCTGCTCAGCAAAAATACAGTAAAGATGATGATACACAGGGCAATTTTTAGGTTAGAAGGGGTAGTAGCCTATGCATGTTATGTTAGAGCATTGTTGAGAGAGAACAAGAATGTATTGGAAACATACTACCGCCTACCTTACTCTACCTGAGAGGTAAGGAAAAATACACTTACTTGAGGTTATATATTTTTTATATTTCTGAAATAAAGTGAGGGCGCGTGAACAGCATCCGTGTTGCCAGATCCAGCTATTATAAGCGTTTTTTGGACTTGTCTTTTCCACTTAATTTGACACTTCAAAAAGTTAATAAAGTAGGATGTTGCAGTTTAGACGCAACGATATCTTTATCTTATCTTAATTGTAAAATATTCTAAATAATTTCGGTTTATTTTTATATATTTTTTATATTTTTATTTAGTTTTGTTTGTTTAATCGCAATATCTGGCAACACTGATCGCCGGCACTTAAACTGACAGTAATCAAAAACAGGTTTTTGCAGTCGGTAAGGCAAACGCAAAAAAGAAAAAATGAAATGAAATACACAAACACTAGCCATGAAGAAGTCTATGCTATGTCATTCAGTAGGCTAGGCTAGTTCAATTTTCACATATCATGCTAAAAATATTCATGAGAGCATTAGACAGTGTTATATAGCAATGGTTATTAATAAAAAAATATAACAGTAATATGTATTGTTGCATGAATAATAAATAGCTGATAAAATTATCCACCCCTAACTATAGTAAAGTATTAACACATTTTGATGCAATAGGGTATGATTTAAAAATGACCATCACCGTCTTTTTTAAAGTGTTTATAGTGTACATAATGAGTTGTATTTGTAGGGTTATTATAGCCCAATTCTTTAACACCTCCCCCCATCCCCGGACCTCACTAAAAGCTGGCTACGGCCATGAATGCCTTATAGAAGTCTAGAAACAAAATAACTGCACCTTCTTCAGTAAGATCAGAATCTTACTGTTCAAATAAACCTATCATTGACTGATCATTTCTTTGTCAGTGGGCAAACGTACAAAATCAGCAGGGGATCAAATAATTTTTTTTATATGCATTGTCTGCCTCACCATTCACTGTAGAATAGGGAAATTTAATCCTGAAACCACCGATAAGAATAAGAGTAATTGCAGTCCACAGTGTGTGTCCATTTAATGCTTTAGATATAGATTCCCATAACCTTATCGATTTACCGTGCTCTGTTTGTGTGTGTTTCTGTGTGTGTATTTGTGGGCCAATCTATAAAATGCAATGTAGGATCCCATTTCTGTGCAATTTGACAGCTTTTCAGGAACTGATTTCTGCAATGATTGTGGACCCCCATCCACTTTGCTCCGTTACATTCCTCCGGGCTCTCCGAACGGGATTAGTATTGGGGCTGACTCAAGAGAATGCAAGATAAATTGGATATGATCTCATAGACCATCAAACAGAAACACAGCTTCACAAGCAAGAGAGGAAGTAAGCGAAGGGTTAGAGAGGTGTAAGAAGGACAGACAGATGCTTTTGGGTTGTGATCTGGAGATACTATCTATTTCTACAAACACTGTTATTTTCATTCATGCGCCAGACACAAACAGCATAAAACAATTAGCAATTTAATTTTTAATCTGAAACCCTGTCAAAGAGGCATCAGTTGTCAGGTAGAAATTTTGGATTTCTAGGACTACATTGTTTCAATGAAGAATATTTTCACGGAACAATTCTACAAAAAATAAAAATTTGCCACATATTTACTCACACCTAGGCCATCCAGGATGTAGATGAGTTTGCTTCTTCATCAGAACATAACTGGAGAAATTTAACATTACATCACTTTCTCATCAATGGTTCCTCTGCAGTAATGGGTGCCGTCAGAATGAGAGTCCAAACAGTTTATCACAATAATCCACAAGTAAATCACACAGCTTCTGTCCATCAGTTAGCATATTGTGAGGTGAAAAGATGAATGTTTGTAATAAACAAATCCATCACTAAGATGACTTTAACTTGAAACTGAAGTTTCAATCCAAAGTCCTCTTTCCATTATAACACTTTCTGCAGTGAAAAAATTCTCCAAATCTGTTTTGATGAAGAAACAAACTCCTCTTCATCTTGGATGGTCTAACAGTAAGTACATTTTCCGAAAATATTTATTTTGGAGTGAACTCTTCCTTTAAAAGCGCACAAAAATGGGAAAAGTGGAAATTTGGTGTTTATTCACTGTCGATTTTAAGCAAGCAAATAACTAATGTTACTTTGTCCAGATTGAATAACCTTAATAAAAATCTCAACTTGCAAAAACAACTTAACCACTGATTTCTAGTTGTGTCCTCTTTTGGAAGGCTACATTCACTTTCACAAGGAAACACAGCGTACTTGTACCAGCAGCAACTGTTTTCCCCTCCACCATGTTTAAAGTTTATGGCCTGCACAACTCAGAAACTTGGGTATAAAAATTATAGTAGAAAGTAGAAAATATGACAACAGCATTCATGTCCAATTTCGAACGAGAAAAGTCATATACAAAAATCAAACAAAAACAAACAAACAAAAAAAAAATTGGATGGCCTGTGAAGGCAGCATAAGATAAGGTGAGGCTGTCATGGTCATTTGTACTTGTTGGTTAAGATTAAAATGGAACACCATTCAGATTAGCATTTAGTTAGCAATAGCATGAAGGATAAAAAGAGCACTAGCAAGGGGAACATAGCATTAGCACTAGTCAGTCTTGATAGTGTTTTTTTGTTTGTTTTTTTGTCAGATTTTGGTGATATCAACGAGCTAGTCAAATGTGTTCATTAATGCTTGCTATAGCAATATGACACTATAAATGTTGACGATGATATAAAGTGTAAATCAATTGAACTTTTTCTATATCACTTATATATTGTTATGGTGTGCAAATATATTTGTGGAGCTTATAGTGGGCAGGAGTTATTGACACATCAGAGCGATAGAGTATGCATTTTGTGTATTTTCAAAATACAAAATACTGTATTTGTATTTTAAATACATTTTCTCACACAGTATTTTGTATTTGTATTTAAATATATTTTTCCACACAGTATTTTTATTTTAAATGCATTTCGATGTATTTGTGCCCATCTCTGATTATCTTGACCAGTGTGTAATAAATCCCAGCGGTAATCCAGTTGGAGTTTAATAGTCTACAGAAGTACTTAAGAGAATGAAATGCTGTCAGAACTAATCAGTGTGTGATTTTCTGCTAAGATTGGGCCCTGGATGGAACAGGGTGGAAAGGAGGTCCTCTTCCATAGCTGTTAGATTTGACAGTGAATAGAGCCGTCTGCATCATTAAATTTGTGTGAGTGGAAACCCCGTAGAGTTCAGCTGTGTCACTCAGTGAGGGACTTATGGGTTCATGTAATTGTCAATCGTGTTCAAAATGCTTTTTCATTTGTTATTCACTTCTTTGGATTCAGCTAACGGCCTGCATGTTGTGTGCAAAGGGATAAAAATGACATCATAATTGTTGCTATTAATTTTTTATTTAAATTTTCATATTATTTGCAGGTTAACATATGCAGGTTCAGTAAAGCAAAGAGACACTCTATGGGTGTGTGTCAAGGATGTTTCTAAAACCAAGAGAAACCTTTCATGAGCTTTCCAGAGAAAAAAAACGGTAAAAATATCTAGTGTACCGTAATGAAATGTTTGCTATGTATTTGTTGTTTGTAGGGAATCATGTTTTGTCAAAATACAATGTTAATTTTCCATGTAAAATCTAGTCATGAATCACTCTCTGTCTGTCTGTATGTATTTTTCATTTATGTATTTAAAGTGGTTCACTTAGAAAGCAATAATGAGCTAACATATCACAATTAATCTATGAATAGAATATTTTAGAAATTTAATCATTTTCATTTGAACAATTAAGATACAGCTATTCAAATGTATTACAGCCCAATGGTTTACTTTGAAGTTTTCCCCTCTTATAAGCTTAATTCAAGTTGTTTGCTGCCCTGCCATCAACCATCACCTCACCCTGAGCCATCAGTCAAAGGTAAGAATATAAATTTTCCTAGTATTTAACTGCCACTAATCTTGAATAATTCACAATTTGCAGTTTCTCCTTAATCTCTGAACGTGAGTCAGGCCAAAATGAGGCACTCTGAGTAATAAAAAAATCATTTTCATGCAAAAAGCTCAAGCAGCCAGCATTAGCAAATCAATTATTGAGATGTTGCTATGGTTTTCTTCCCATGTAAGTGTTCATGTGGGCATGCGTTTGTATAAGAAAAATAAATTAATTTTTGAGGACATATCTAATTTGTGCTGAACAGTCAATGCAAAGATGGCATTTATTAATGCACATAATGAAAATCTCATAGAGTTTCATAAGCAGCATAACTCTGTATTTGCACCCCATTAGAGCCACTAATGTTATGTAATGTCATTTGAGACATGACTACGACTGCGATGTTAAAGATTTACCTGCAGTTAATTACTGATCCTGAATGTTTGATCAATTAAATAAAATTATTCCCCTTGTTGTTTAAAAAACATATATCTATATATATATTCTCCATGGTTTGTCTGAACACTGGATTCTGAAAACCGTTTAATGCACAGGTAGTTCCAAGTCAGTTCAATCACTGTTCTATATTAATGCGCAGCTTTAGGCTAATTGATGCACACTAAACAACACGCATCACTCACACACACAAACACAGAGAGATACATCTGACCGATAAGGCACGTTGGGCTTATTACACTATAAGAAAATCTTTGTTCAAATTCAACCCACCTATTAAATTGTGGCTGAAAATCTTTGACAGCATCATCAAACCCATTCTTTTATATGGTTGTGAAATCTGGGGATAAATCTTGGGATAAAAACCCCACTGAAATTTTTCACCTCAATTTCTGCAAGAACATCCTGGGACTCCACAGACATGCCCCTAGTCTCAGCTTCAGGGCAGAATTGGACAGATTCCCCCTTCTAGCAGAAATCCAGAAGAGAACAGCAAAGTTCTGGTTCCATCCATCAGACGCACTGGCAGATGATTAGCATCACTGCACTCTTACTTACAAGGCAGGACACCCAAAGAGTGACCCCATGCACTGCTTAGTGGAAAAACACTGACTCAAATAAACAATTCTGTTAAGACATGCAAAAGTTAAAGAAATTGGAAAAATAAAACAGGAAGAGTACATCCATGATTGGCAGATCAAAGTAGCACAAATGGACAAATTGAAGTACTTCTACAGATTAAAGTCTGGTTATTAATTTGCACCTTACTTGATCAAAATGAAAGACTATGGTCAGAGAAAGCTCCTGACGAAGTATTCTCTTAGTGAGCACAGTCTGAGTGTGGAGACGGGCCGACATAAACACATTAGAGACACAAATTTTACCCAAATAGCTTAAATTCTGAATTCCAGCAAGCGAGCCAGACAAACTCTGATATACATTGGGATAGAAAGACAAGCGTATCCCCAGCAGCGCAGTATGTATCCTGCTGCCATATTATGAGGGACAAATTCTAACCCCTCTTTTCTTTATCAATGCTCTCTGTAAATATTCACTATTGTGTGTTTGCTATTGCGTGTGTGTGTGCTATGTGATAATATATGTACACTATGGCCATGAATAATTTTTTAAAACTGTCTATATTCCTGTATAACTTGTTCGCTGTTTATTGCTTTGGCAACATTGTGCTATTCCACAGTCATGCCAATAAAACTCATTTGAATTGAGAGAGAGAAAAAGAAAGAGAGTTCGAAGATCGCAGATTGCACTGCACACACACATAAACTTGTCAACACTTCCCCTCGATTTCTATTAATAAAATAGCTACAAGATCGCTACTGTCACAGAAGCAGCCGGACACAAGGGTAAGTGAAAACACAGTGACTTTTATTCAAAGGTAGTGCTGATATCGTGAGTCAGGTAACTGTTCTGATAATGTCCTTTTGCTTCACAGGTTAGAGGAGTGAGACTGATGAAGAGAACCGGAGCCCAGGAATGTCGACCACAACACAGGCGAGTCTGAGGACAGAGGAGACAGCGGGACGAAGAACAAGAGGTAGGTAAGCAGAGGGTATACTCATCAACGTGATGATCACTGGCGTAGAGTCCATGTAGTAGCAACGAGATCGGACAGTTTCTGTGACTGGGGTGAGTGCTTATGTAGTGTCCATGATGAGGGTGATGACGAGGTGCAGGTGCGCGTGATTAATGACTGAGGGAGACCAGGTGAGGGCGTGTATCCGGATTGGAGAGAGGGAAGGACAGGCAGACTCGTGACATTACCTCCCCCTCCCGGAAGGTGCGTCCCGCACCGTAACAGTGACATCGGGGAGGGGGGGCGGGCGTCCTGGAGGCCGGAGCAGGGCCAGGACAAGGAGGAGAATAGGGAAGCCTCCAGGGCGGATCAGGGGCCTTGGGAGGCCATGGCAGGACTGGAGACTCGGGAGGCCATGGCGGAACTGGGGATTCGGGACGCCATGGCAGGGCTGGGAGCTCGGACGGCCATGGCGGATCGGGGAGTTTGGAAGGCCTGGGCGGATCGGGGTCCTTGGGCGGCCTGGGCGGATCGGGGTCCTTCGTGGCCTTGGCCCTTGGCCTGGCCACACAGGCTGAGACTATATGGCCCCCCCCCAAAATTTCTTTGGGAAAGTTCCCCTCTGGCGGCCATATTGGAGGAGCGGGCGCATGAGGGCGCTCTGGAGGAGCGGACGCTTGGGGGCGCTCTGGAGGAGCGGGCTCTTGGGGGCGCTCTGGAGGAGCGGGCTCTTGGGGGCGCTCTGGAGGAGCGGGCTCTTGGGGGCGCTCTGGAGGAGCGGGCTCTTGGGGGCGCTCTGGAGGAGCGGGCTCTTGGGGGCGCACGGGAAGCGCGAAGCTGGATAGAACCAGCGGAGACGAAGGAGAGCTGTGCGGGACCAGCGGAGACGCAGGAGGGCGCTCTTGCGGCGCGGACTCGTGAGGGTGCTCTTGCGGCGCGGACATTAGAGGGCGCACGGGAGGCGCGGGGCTGGACGGGACCAGCGGGAACTCAGGAGGGCTGGACGGGACCAGCGGGAACTCAGGAGGGCTGGACGGGACCAGCGGGAACTCAGGAGGGCTGGACGGGACCAGCGGGAACTCAGGAGGGCTGGACGGGACCAGCGGGAACTCAGGAGGGCTGGACGGGACCAGCGGGAACTCAGGAGGGCTGGACGGGACCAGCGGGAACTCAGGAGGGCTGGACGGGACCAGCGGGAACTCAGGAGGGCTGGCCTTGGCTGCGATCGGCGGCGGGTTTGAGAGACGTGGGGCTGATTTCAGCGCTGACCGGACAGATGTTAAGCCTGGGTCTGAAACTTTAGCCCCCAGGTCAGCGCTGTTGGACACCCATTTTCGGGCATGCCGCGGACCGCGGCGGCTGTACCCTCTTGGTCACGATCTGGTTCGAGTGGGACTTGGAAATGGTGGTTCGCTCTACTGGGGTAGATTGGGAGATTGGAGTGGTTTCACGATCCTCGTCGACATCACCTACGGTGAAGGGAGAGTCAGCTAGCAATAGCACATGGTCTATGTATTGTGCAAGCGAGGCAGGGGTTGTGACAGCCTGTGCTCGGAAATACAGATGATCGTTTAGGCCAGTCCAGAAAATAAGCTTTAAC
Organism: Barbus barbus; assembly: GCF_936440315.1. Taxonomy (NCBI): domain Eukaryota; kingdom Metazoa; phylum Chordata; class Actinopteri; order Cypriniformes; family Cyprinidae; genus Barbus; species Barbus barbus. The sequence goes on along the minus strand of NC_136715.1, from coordinate 10,037,129 downwards.
ATCCCTTCGTTCCACCGCACCTGATTCACGAGTTGGAGGAATTCCTCAACATACTCTACTATGGGACGATCTTCTTGAGCGATGGAGAGTAGGGCTGACTCCGGATCAAATGTGGCATTCATCCTTTTAACTGTGTAAAGGTCCGATCTTCTGTCACAGAAGCAGCCGGACACAAGGGTAAGTGAAAACACAGTGACTTTTATTCAAAGGTAGTGCTGATATCGTGAGTCAGGTAACTGTTCTGATAATGTCCTTTTGCTTCACAGGTTAGAGGAGTGAGACTGATGAAGAGAACCGGAGCCCAGGAATGTCGACCACAACACAGGCGAGTCTGAGGACAGAGGAGACAGCGGGACGAAGAACAAGAGGTGAGTACAAGAGGTAGGTAAGCAGAGGGTATACTCATCAACGTGATGATCACTGGCGTAGAGTCCATGTAGTAGCAACGAGATCGGACAGTTTCTGTGACTGGGGTGAGTGCTTATGTAGTGTCCATGATGAGGGTGATGACGAGGTGCAGGTGCGCGTGATTAATGACTGAGGGAGACCAGGTGAGGGCGTGTATCCGGATTGGAGAGAGGGAAGGACAGGCAGACTCGTGACAGCTACATCCCAGCAATGATCTCGATCGATAATTAACTGATTTTTTACACATTCGGTCAAATATTGTGCTGCAAAGAGCTACTAGTTTTAACCTGTCTATAACTTGGCAAATGACCATGGAACAAGTGGGATAATTACAGGATTTTAAATGCACTTCGCGGAGGCAACCACCTGATGCAACCGTGGATTTAAAATCATTTAATGCACGGCTAGCCGTTGATTATCCCTTATATATACGTGTGTGTGTGTGCATGTGTGTGTGTGTACAGCGGGTAAAATAAGTATTGAACACATCACCAGTTTTCTCAGTAAATATATTTCTAAAGGTGTTGTTGACATGAAAATTTCTACCAGATGTCTGTAACAACCCATTACCCAAGTAATCCACAAAGAAAGCAAAACAAATAAGTTCAGAAAGCTACGTTATGTGTAAGAAAATGGAATGACACAGGAAAAAACTATTGAACTACTGAAATTTATTTAATACGTCATACAAATTCCTTTGTTGGTAATGCCAGCCTCAAGACGCCTCCTGTATGGAGAATCTAGTCGCATGCATTGCTCAGGTGTGATTTTGGCCCATTCCTCCACACAAATAGTCTTCAAATCTTAAAAAGGTTCTGTGGGCCTCATATGAACTCTGATCTTTAGTTCTTATTTTCTATTGAATTGAAGTCAGCTGGGCCATTCTTGCAGCTTTATTTTCTTTCTCTGAAACCAGTGGAGAGTTTCCTTGGCTGTGTATTTGGGATCATTGTCTTGCTGAAATGTCCACCCTTGTTTCATCTTCATCATCCTGGTACTGTAGGTGTTGGGACTGTACCAGCTAATATTAATTTCCACTGACAAGGGGCAGGATTGCTTTCTAATTACTGATAGATTTCAGCTGGTGTCTTGGCTTTCCATGCACCTTTGCACCTCCCTTCCTTCATGTGTTCAATACTTTTTCCCTGTGTCATTACAATTTATTACACATACTGTAACCTAATTTCTGAACTTATTTGTTTTGTTTCTTTGTATGTATGGATTACTTGGGTTGTTACCGACATCTGGTGAAAATTCCAAGTCAGCAGCACCTTTAGAAATATATTTACTGAGAAAAATGGTGACGTGTTCAATACTTATTTTACCCGCTGTAATTAAAAATATAATATTGGGAACAAGATTTGATAACAGTATACAGAGTGATAAAACCCCTTGCACACCTGAATGATTGCAAATGGAAAGACAAGGAAATATGAAATATATTATTAAAGGAGAGGCTAATAATCTGCACACTGCCATAATTTGCTAGAAAAATGTATTGAAGCAGCAACTTTTTGATCATGTTGCCATTGTCAGGCATGTGCTCTGTTTATAATAGCTTTGATAACTCTGCATTGTCATTCTGAAGTTATCACTATAGTTGATTAGAAGCAAAGGTCTCAACGGAAGCTTTTCATCGCCAGTCATGCTGAAAAGGTTACAGCAGTTCGCTGGTGACCTTTGACATGAGTTTTCTTTGCTCATTGTTCATGATTAGTCTTTTATTCCCTCCAGAATTTAAGTTGTTGAATAGGTCTTTATATGAATATTCTGGAAAATATTTGTGTCCTCTCATTTATCCAACAACATTCATTCATTGCGAAGAAAAGAAAACAATTTTCTTGTTATTCTTTGAGACAGATATTTTCAAGGAATATCAGAAATGCTATTATGGATTCATAAGTCAGGCTCTTTGAATGTTTTCTTATGGAACACAATAAAGAATGACATTTAATCAGCATATCAGGGTTTTGGCTCCGACTTAATAATTGCAGAAAAATTGCAGTAGGGAGTTTTTATTTTTTGTCAGACTGCTTATGTGAAAGGAGTGGTGTGGCCAAGATAGTGTCCTATATATGAGACATTCAGTTGATGTGACATTTAGGCAAATCAATTAAATTTCCTCACTGAAGTGTAATTGTATTTTTACAGAAGAAAAACAAAGACATTTAGAAGCCATTTAGAACAGGCTGTATAGAAAGAATCAATATAATATAAAAAAACCCTATCATACCTTTTCTTTTCATTATGGTGAAAGAGTTGTATTTTACACACAATACCAGCTCTTTATAACTTTATAAGTCTTCTTTCATCTTAAAAAACTTTCCTTTTGAATCCACTGGAAGTTATTTAAGACCTTTGTATTTTTATGATTAAAAATCCATTCTTCATGTCCCAAAATTCCCACAAGGAATCTGCATAAATAACTCTCATTCATGACTTTTCAGCTTGTAATACGTGTCCCTGCACTCAGTGGGTCAAATTTAATATTGTAATTCATTTTTATGTCATGTCCTACTCCGCCATTCCGTATGTCTTTATTTTCCTCCATTATTTTAATCATGGAATTTTAATTCAAACCCCATATCTCACATGGCTTAAAGATAATAGCATATTTTAAAATAAAATACTGGTTTGAGATCCTCATCCTCTCATTCATTAACAGATAGGTTAGAGAGCAGATTAATTTGGCAGTGGACATTTAATCAATAAGACTGCATGCGTTTCAATCCACGTGGTCTCTATAAAGTATTCACTGCTCCCTAAACGCAGAGTAGGGGACGGATGTCTGTTTGTGCACGATATAATATACGTTTTTTTGTTTGTTTGTTTTTGTAATTTTATAATTTTGATTATGCATTGAGGATGAGGTCATGTCACACATCCTGTCCATGTTGTCTGACAAATTAATTTGCATCAGAATATCATATGAAGCTTTATTTGGTGCACTGCTTTTTGAAGTAAGGAACAAAAGATATATGCCTGTTTATTTTTCCTAACTACACATAGATATATTTAGTTGTACTGTATTATTTGCATGTAGGATTGTCCTTTTTTGTGCTGTCTGCTATCAGAACAGATCTGTCTCTTATTTTTCTGGCAGCACTTTTAGGAAACATATCTTGCAAGTCCCAAAATACATTAACTATTTTTTATTTTTATTCTAATTAGGTTTTTTTGGTGGTGGTGGTGTCAACACAAAGCTGGTCATGCTTGTAAAAACGGACTAATATCAATTCACCTGTTGCTGTCATTGTTCAGACTTGATTTTGATTATGCTTACAGCTTCACATTGATATCACACTTGTCATAATAGTTTTAACCTGATTCACTTATATTTTACAACCAAGTTGATTCACTTTTATAGAGCTTTATACAATAGAGATTGTTTCAAAGCAGCTTCGCAGTATTAAACAGGAAAGTACCAGAATCAATTATGCAAACTTCAAATCCGAATTCAGTAGCACTTTATTTTACGGTCCTGTTTCTCATGTACATACTAACCCTGAACATACCCCTAAACCTAACCTTAACCCATGTAGTTACCTTATATTACCATTACTTTCTTAGGTAAGTACACTCTAGGTACACCGTAAGTACATGTAAGTACACGTTTTGTAAAATAAAGTGCAACCCCAAATTCATTTGTTGATTCAGTTCAGGTTAATACTAGTGTTGATGTTGCAAAGTTCAGCTGCAGATAAAGCTATAAAGAAGACAATAGTGGTGTTATTTACCTCAATTCAGTTCAAGTTTTGTTCTCATCCAATAGTGTCAGTGCAGTCAAATCAATAACATCAGCATTTCATTGTCAGGCATAAACTGTTGCTGTAAATATTGCCATCAAAACCACTGATTACTTAGAAGATTACCAGTGAACCTCAGCATGCAGAGGGCAATCTCCATTTATCCTCAACACATCAGCCAACTTCATCAGAACCTGCAAGTAAAAAAAAACCTAAAACAAGCAGAAAGTGTCTTACAACACAGACAAGAAAGTTTTTTTTTTTTTGATTGAAGTGCTTGAGTGGGTTTTGTGAGGTTATTGTATTATCAGAGGAGAAGAGCAGAAAAGCATATTGCTTTTTGATTTAAAGTATGTTTCAGAGTGAAACTGAGGTGGACCATTTCACCGGCAAATCAAAGGGACGGTGTGGGGTGGTCTGGGAAGGGGCAGGCCTGGTGAATGCATTCTAAAAAATGTCTTTTGTGTAACATCCCCTTTCTTCGTGTAATACAGGATTATCTTGCCTACACAATGGGAGCTCAGTCTTTGCCCTATTCATTCACAACTGGTGAAGATAAGCTAGGACATTTCTGTTATCGCTAGACACACTTCATCCATTCTCCCATGCAGCTGCAGGACCCACACATTGACTATAATCTGGTACCTCATAATGTTGATGAAAGTTGTGTATATGACTTAGTTTATAAGGCATTGTAAGAGGTTTTCTCCACTACAGACAGATCTTTCATCATGTGGCTGTACAATGAAGCCTGTTTCCATGAACAGCTATGCCTTGTGTTGATAGCTGGTGTCTCTTGTGTATTATGTAGTAGTTGTTTAATAGATGCACATCGGCATTCAAGGTATTGATTCACTGTGCAACTGTAATGGCTCAAGACAAACAGATACGTTGCATCCCTGATACCAATCAGTTTCGGTTCAGCTCATTAACGCACTGCAAATTTGAAAGTAAGATTTGATCTTCTCTGTGTTTATGATTTTCATCTAATAAACTGAAACCTTGACACTGTGTTAAGTGTCAGCTTCTCTATTTTGTCATAAACCTGTCTTGGGTATCACATTCAAAGTCTGTTTCTGTGGAAAATGTATATCTTCTGCCGTAGTATCAGACTATTGAGTAGATGGCTATACCAACATGCTTCAAAGCCGAGCACTATTTATGTTTATGCCAGAGTGCAGGTTTGTCATTGAGGATTAGGCCTACATATAATAAAAGGATTCTGAAAGTGTTTTCAAGACTATTAATGTGTTCTTCTCATCATATTTATCAGTGTGCTTCCTTGTTCCACACCAATAGCACCTTATCTGACCCATCCAAGTCTCCAACAAGCTGATGAGTTGAATCAGGTTTGTTTGATTAGAAAAAAGTTATGTTGATGTTTCCCGGAACAGGCTGAGGAAAGACTTTTCTGTGCAGGCAGAATTTTAAAATATGCCTGTAATAATAATTTGCAGTTGCCAGGGGATCTATAGCTGACATTTCATGCCCAGTTGCATAGCTGGAAAAGTCAACACTTCCTCATAGCTGCCCTAACTATCAAGACATTAGAAAAAATGGTATCCATAATCTGAAATACTTTGCCCTAACTTCACAATGTTAAACAATAAAACACAACTTCAATATTTATTAGGGGAAAAAAGAGATTGTATCTTGCTAGCAGCTAGTCAACAAATCAGTGATTCCCACACACACACACACACACGCACACACACACATACCACTCTGAATTTTAAATTTGTTTATTTATTTTAAATACACATTTGTTCTAGATTCAGTGTAAACACTATGCTTTGGTAATACATTGTAACAATCGTCATGCCAATAAAGCACATATTGTATTGAATTGTTTTGTTGAATCTCTCTCTCTCTCTCTCTCTCTCTCTCTATCTATCTGTTGTAAACTTATTATAGGCTAATTTTACATAATAATATTATTATTAATAATAACATATATATGGAAATAGAATTTATAATTTTTGTATTCAGAAAAGTAAATAAACTCTTAATAATGCTTTGAAAATCCACTTCTTGCAAAAATTTATTTAAAAATGTAAATGTAAAGTTCACATTACATTTCATAATAATCCCATTTTAACATTTCATTCAACATTCCATTTTTTTTAAATACAGAATGCAAATTGGATTATGAATTATCATCATAGTAATGCTGTCTAGATACGCGGTTTAGTACGTTTACAGAGAGCCTTTATGAAGTATTCTAGAGATAGCCTGTAAAGTAACTGCACAATAGGTTATTTCATTAATGCATTTCATGACACATTCAACAGTTGTTAATCGTTCAATGCATCTTTCAATGAACAATTTGTGTGTGTGTGTGTGTGTGTGTGTGTGTGTGTGTGCACCTGGTATTCATCACGTCCTGGGGACCAAATGTCCCCACAAGGATAGTAATACCAGTAAATCTTAATCTTGTGGGGACATTTTTTGGTCCCCATGAGGAAACAAGCTTATAAATCATACAGCATAAAGTTTTTTGAAAATCTAAAAATGCAGCATGTTTCCTGTGAGGGCTAAGTTTAGGTGTAGGGCTGGTGTAGGGCAATAGCACATACAGATTGTACAGTATAAAAACCATTACGCCTATGGGATGTCCCCATAAAACATGGAAACCCAACGTGTGTGTGTGTGTGTGTGTGTGATCCTCTGCACTTGAGAGCGCAGGCGCATCAATTTGGCATATAGGAGCCAAACCTCACATGGACTCTTCATTTGCGCACAGGATGCGCTGGAGAGGAATATCACCGGAACAAACCGTGTTCATGGTAATATTCCTGTGTACTGGACACTTGAGATTAAAAATGAACACTAGCTGATCTGATAACATGTCTGACATAACATTAACACCGACTGACGAAGTAAAGTTCCTGGACGACACTGCGGAGCGCATCAACATCAGCGCCGCTCCGGAGCATCCGCACTTGCGATCAGGCATCATTATCGCCACCGTTTACGCGCTCCTCATTACTGCTGGACTAATCGGTAATGTAACGCTCATTAAGACGTTTTGCATCGTGAAATCCATGCGCAATGTCCCCAATCTGTTCATGTCGAGTCTTGCTCTGGGAGACGTGCTGCTGCTGGTCACCTGCGCGCCCGTGGATGCCAGCAAGTTTCTAGCGGATGAGTGGCTTTTCGGGCGGATGGGCTGTAAACTCATCCCGTTCATCCAGCTGACATCGGTTGGAGTCTCGGTGTTTACGCTCACAGCGCTGGCAGCGGACAGGTAGCAAAATATAGCTATATAGCCTGTTCTTGATTTGCCTCAGTGTGGTTTAGAGAGCAAAAACTTTAATTGATGGCAACATTTTACAAGGCTGCTATTTCTGTTTAAACCCACTATTCACAGTAAGATAAACAGCTTTTTTTCTCCCCACATTCTTCAAATCATGATTAGCCTAGGTCTATTTCAGCAAAAGCAGGAAATCGTGTAAAACGGGACATTACGTTTCATGATTGATTGCCTCTTAAATATCAGGAAGCAATTAAAATATGAAAGTCATTAATTACCTCCTCCAGAGTCATATGTGATTGAGAGTGAGAATGGGAATGCTCTTCTACAAAAATACAAATAAGCTACAAAAAAAAATTGGTTAAAATGGAGATAGAAGATGTTGCAAAATCATATTGAATTATTTGCAAGGGTCTGTTTTGAGTAGCCTGGGTTTGTTTAGTCATTAGCTAGTACAGTGTGACTAACAGGTAGCGGTGGAACTGGACTGGCATACCTTGATTAGTTACAGGGCTGATAGACCAGTAACAAATTATGTGATATTCCTTCATTACCATATATGATGATATGACATGATTTTTCAGTAGGAATGGTAACACTTAAGGTAGCCTATGCCAATAACAACACAAATAAGGTTCCATTTATTAATGTCAATATGAACTAACAATGAAAAATATTTCTAATGCATTCTTAGTTAATGTTAATTTCAACATTTACCAACTCATTATTAACATCAAAAGTTCTATATGTTAATATTATTTAATGGATTACCCTAACATGAACTAAAAATGAATAGTATTTTTATTAACTAATGTTATCTAAGATTGATAAATACTGTAACAAATGTATTGCTCATTGTAGTTAAAGTTAACTGATGCATTAGGACACCTAATGGTACCTTATTGTAAAATGTTACTGGAAAATTCAATACAACATGTAAACTATAAACTTAAAGTCACTGTCCCACTTCTGCTGATGATCTGTCCCACTTGTCAAAACAATTCAGGAGAAAAGCAGTGCCTGTGTTCATATACATCTGTCATGATCACATAAGTTTTTATATTTAAGATGTTTTAGCAACACACACACACACACACCCTTCATGGTCTGTCTGTTCTCCTGGGGAAGTGTGTGACTTGGTGTGTAATAGTAGCAGATGAGGGGAAATGAAAAATAACATGCCTAATGATGTAGAAAAATGAACTGCTTCCTCTGTCTGTTAGTGTTGATGCTAGAGCACTGAAGAGTAACACGTGGACCTGGAGAGCAATGGATCAACTGAGGGTTAAGCTGTACTATTAAATGAGAAACATTGGTGACATTCTGTGGTGACATGATTGGTGTTTTTATGAACTTCATATGTAGGTGAACAGTCACGAACAGATGGCACTCGTATGTGGGAGGATCTTTTCCTGTGGTCTGCGTTCAGGGCTTTAGAACCACCTTCTAGTGGTCTGATATTTTCTGATAAACCTTTTCAGCGGCCTTAGTTCTTTCTATTCATTTTTCCCATAGGGATTTTTTAAAAGTATTCCTTAAAGCATTATACGTCATGAACCAAACCAACCATGTATAAGGTGTCACAACACTACAAACTTTAATTTGAAGCAAGAAATATTTGAAAATGGAACAAAAAGACCAGACTAATTATGGAAAGACTAAAATCCCATGAAGCACTGCAAATGACAATTAAATAACAGTGACAGAGAAATAAACAACTACTAAAGATTATGATTATGTAGGTAGAAACAATATATTTTTACATCTATTGCAAAATCTGTAAATATGTCAACTTAATTGCATCATTCGCAGTGCTTCATGGGAGTGGGTGGTCACTAAAAAGCTCTTTTTGGTGTGATTTGCTTTTTTCAGTTCTCTGATTTATTTGAAGAATCATGAGTAGTGTAGTTTTTCATGGGTAGTGTAGTTAATGCAAAGATTAAATAATGTGAAATGTGATATAATCTATTAGCAACCTCATAACTCACAGTAGGTCTGTCATTTAGCAATTTAAGCTACTGTGTAAAAAAAAATAATAATTCCCATGGAGAATATAATTGGGATGTTTGCTTACGGAATCTGACTTTTGTGTTTTAGTTCCTAATATTCTTTATCATCCATATAGGAATGCTGTTTCATGACTGCTTAGAAACCTTTATGAATCAAGCTGTATTATTTCATACAAATGCAGCTAGTGCCATTTTGATGGTAATGCTACTAGGGGGTTGGGAACATTAGGTTACATACAACTGGACTGAACAGCAGCCCATAGAGATAAAAATGCAGTTAACAGACCTCAGTTGCATGAGAGTTCCCTTTATTTATCCTGCCCTATGCCATGAGTTAATTAGTCATGTCTGTTCAACCAAACAGTCATCATTTTCTTTTTATGTGTGTTCGTTCTTAAGGTTAGATTATTAATTAAAATGGCTCCTTCTGTTCCCGGGTCCTTTTCTGTCTCTTAGATACAAGGCCATTGTCAAGCCAATGGATATCCAGGCGTCTAAAGCCTCGCTAAAAGTCTGCCTTAGGGCTGCATCAATCTGGCTGCTTTCCATGATCCTGGCCATTCCTGAGGTGGTGTTCTCCGATCTACACACCTTCTACATTCCAGAAACCAATGAGACTTTTAAAGCATGTGCCCCATACCCTCACGCTGGAGACCTGCACCCCAAAATCCATTCCATGGCTTCCTTCCTTATTTTGTACATCATTCCTCTCTTCATTATTTCTGTGTACTACATCTTTATTGCCAGGAGTCTGATTCAGAGCACGATTAACATGCCTGTGGAGGGAAATGCACACATTCGGAGGCAGGTGAGAAGTAGTGCTTTTGTTGAGTTTAGAATGGTTTTTAACATTCCGACTTCAAGAGATGTGTTTATGACAAGCACAATGTAATTTAAAAAATATTGATTTGTTTGTATTTTGAATTTAGCCTTTTCTGTGTTAATCTACAAATTCAATAATTCAATTTAATTATCGTTTTTTTTCAAAGAATGAGTTTTTCCAAACACATATATATTTTATTTTATATGGATCATATATATAGAACTTGCCTTTCCATTACGGAGTGTGCCAGCATTTCCATTAGCCAGAGTCCATGAGACAGCATCTATAATGTTAAAGTGAACCTCTTTGTTTGTCCCAATTGTTCTTGAATGGTGATTCGGATTCGCCTATAAAGTTGTCCAAATAAAGTCCTTAGCAATGCATATTACTAATCAAAAATTAAGTTTTGATATATTTACAGTAGGAAATTTACAAAATATCTTCATGGAACATGATCTTTACTAAATATCCTAATGATTTTTGGCATAAAAGAAAAATCTATAATTTTGACCCATACAATGTATTTTTTGGCTATTGCTACAAATACACCCCAGCGACTTAAGACTGCTTTTGTGGTCCAGGGTCACATTTGTCAAACAAACAATTAGCCCCACCCCAAAATCACGCCATTGGTTGAGTTTGTGTTGCTGTGTCAGGCTGGTCAGGAACTTGAAACAGCTGGAATAGTATTTTTAATAGCATTTTTAATTGAAAAATTGCACACTTAAACTAAAAAATAATATCATTAGATGATCTGAGGACAGACTGTGATTTTGACTTTTCTGCACATGTGATATTTACCTCTGTGCTTTGTAAACCATAGACTGAGTCACGGATGCGGCTTGCCAAGACGGTGCTGGTGTTTGTGGGTCTCTTTGCCATCTGCTGGCTCCCAAACCATGTGATTTACCTCTACCGGTCCTACCATTATACAGAAGTGGACACCTCAATGACCCATTTCATCTCCAGCGTGTGCGCACGTATCCTTGCCTTCACCAACTCTTGTGTGAATCCCTTTGCTCTCTACCTGCTCAGCAAATCCTTTAGAAAGCAATTCAACAAACAGCTTTGCTGCTGCTGCCCATCCATCTTGATGCATTCACAAAGCACTAGGTGTAACAATACACGACTGAGTTCAATCAAAAGCACCCAGAACCACTCTGTGGCCAGCTTCAGCCTTGTCAACGGCAACGTTGTCTGTCATTAGAGTTAAACATCAATTACTAATTCTACCCAAAAATGAAAATGTATGCATTGTTTAAAATTTTACATTTGCAACAGCATACAGGTTTGGTGACAGAATTTCCAGTTTTAGGAACTGTTCCTTTTAAAATAATTGAAAATAAAATAAAATAAAAAAACATTAGTTGTTGAAACCACATAAAATTAGGAAGGTTTTGTGCCTGCTGGTTATTATTGGTTATTTCTTATCTGAAAGCACAAATGAAAATACAATCAAATGAGGACAATGGAAAATGTTTTGGACTGTGAGACTTTCGGTTATCTGTATCTGAATTCTAACTCCGTTGCAATCAGTGGCGTTTCCCTATGTTTTTTTTTGTTTGTCTGTTTGTTTATTGAAACGCCACTGATTGGAATGAATGTTGGTAATTAATGTTGTTAATGAACTGTTAGTTAATGCAAATTTTTAAAGATATTTAAATATAAATGTCTATGCTTGCCTGGAATAAATTTGCTTATACTGAGAGGCACATGGGGCCTGAAGGAATTCATCTGAGGGTACGCACAGAGAGGAGTTTTATTTATTTATTTATTTTTATTTTGGTTGGAAAACTTAAACTAAAAGTTCAAACCTGGAACAAGGACTCCCTGGTAAAAGAGACACTGTCTCTCAACAGGACCTTTCTGGTAAAGTAAAATAACAAAATAAATAAATACAAAAAATATATATTACATGCTAATATTAAAAATTCAAAAACTCTCACGGACTTGTACAAGACTTACGAGATTCTTCAGACCAAACAACAGTAGACCTGATCAGAACGAAGGTGTCTCTAGACATGTTTTATACATTTTAAAACATGAAAATAACCAAAAAGTAATGAAATGGTCAAAGACATCCATCTAATGTATGTTCAAATAGGAAAACAACTGAAAAACATGAGCAAGGTGAATTTCGCAATTTTACATTTTGTATTATATGAATATGATCTTAATTGTATTTTCTCATGATCTAATGATATTGAGTTCATGCTGTTTGTTCCCTACATTCTTAGGTATCGTGTTTTACTTACTGTGAATCCGCTATAAATGATTTGCAAACCCAAAGGTTTGGCCATTTTACTGAAAAGAAAGAACCGACCACCGTGTATCATAGTATGTACAGCCACAGGTGCCACTGAAGAGGCAAACATTTTCAGTGTAAACCAATGAACAAAGATTATTATTAGTTTGTTTTATTTGCAGTTTTTGGATAGATATTTTTATGGTGTCTTGCAGTTCTAATAAATTTATAGAGGTAACCGGGACTGTGATTATTCTGAATAATTGGATGTCTTTTCATGGAGATTTTTGCTGTTAAGTTTATAGAGGTTGATTCAGAAAAAGTACTTCTTTCCAATGTGAAAAAAATGTGCATCCTTGTCTGCTTTACATGATAAAAGTAAAGAAAAAAAGATCATTGGCTAATGTTCTTGCTGTATTACTTCATCAGTATTGTGTACAAGGTGAACCCTGGTAAGAAACGGGTCGCATTTGCTGAAGGACGCATGCTTTCGTGGTGCCTTTAAGAGATAATTCTTTGTATTTCCAAGAAATAGAAAATGTTTTCTGCATTGCTGTTTTGTGGCTCAGTCCTTCGTGCTGCTTTTTTATTGTATTTGCCAAAGAGCATGGTAGCAAACTAATGAAGCTTTTCATTTTGTACATGTCGTACACTGCTCTAAAAAGGACACTATAAGACGAAAAGAAAACTATTTTACCTGTAATGAAGTTAATGTGCAATCATGTTGTTGTTGTTGTGGACTTGTGATCTTGTTTCACATGAAGAAACTCAAGTGTATTTGAAATTGTGAATAAAATGGTGCATTTACCTGCTAAAATAGCTGCATATTACATGGGATTGTCCATTTTTGAAAGATTGGTGTGTATGAATAGTACAATAATCTACAAGCAATTTTGAAAAGACAACAAAACAAAAGAAAAAGGCAGTCAACTATTACTAATGGAGAGATAATACTATAGCAAATAGGGGAGGATGAAGGATAAAGATGCATTTTGTCCCATCAGAGTGGTGTAGTTACAACACTTACCAGAAGGGGCAAACTGGACCATGCTTAACCTTGACCTCTTGGATGAGCTGAGCAACCGGTGCACAATTATTAGTCTGACTGATTCTAAGAAAGATAAAAGCAATGACATTTAAATGCATCATGTTGGATGACCATACAGTATATGACCTTTTAATAAACCATGTGGGATCAAAACTCATTTGGAGGTCCTCAATTTTGGCCAGATCAGATATTGATGTTATGAACACAGAATATTTAGGTGGATTATTATTTTTTTCTTTAATTTTGTAAATCAGTATTATCTCACCAAGTATTTTCTCACCAACCCCTCTTTAGAGATATATAACAGAGCCATGTCTGTCCCTTAGAGAAATCTGAGGAGATTAGACTGAGTAAAAATCTATGTATGGGAAGCAGAACGTGGTGTCGAGGTCAGTCGGACCTTTTAAGAATGCTTGTACTGGAAAATATCAGTTGTTTTCCCACCGTTTTATTTTCTCTGTTGTCAAATAATCAATCTGTTCTTAATGTTAAAAAGACTTTATTTGTTTGCCTACACTCACCCATTACTGTTTTTGCTTTGTTTTAAGACCTTTTTTCCTGTAAATTTCCTGTTTTTGTAGTTATACTGTAAAAAGTGATAAGTTGACTTAACTTAAAAAAAATTTGGAAACCCGTTGCCTTAAAATTATCAAGTAAATAATCATTTAAAAAAATAAGTTAAGTGAATTGTCAAGTTCACTTAACTTATTTTTTTTAATTATTATTTACTTAAAACATTTTAAGGCAATGGGTTTCCTCAATTTTTTTAAGTTAAGTCAACTTATCACTTTTTATAGCAAAAACTAAAACCATAACAAAATGTTATTGTTATGGTAATGGTAAATGTTATTTAAATCATAATACATGTTCAATGAAATAAAATATAAAAAAGAAACCTATTTTATTTGTGCTAGTTGTCAAGGCAACATTTATTATTTTAAATGAGCTGAACTTGATGTACTAAAACTATAACTGAAATAAAAATGAATAAAAGCTATAGACTTGTAACTATAGAAAAATTACTAAAACTAATTCAATAACCAACACTCTCTCCACCCTCAATACCACGACTGAGGTGAGACCCTTGAGCAAGGCACCGAACCCCCAACTGCTCCCCGGGTGCTGCAGAAATGGCTGCCCACTGCTCTGTGTGTATGTTCACTACTGTGTGTACACTTGGATGGGTTAAATGCAGAGCACAAATTCCGAATATGGGTCACCATTGGGAGTATGTGGTACACAAGCATGTGGGCATGACTCTACATAACGACATGTTAGTATTTATATATAAAAAAAAAATATATATATATATATATATATATATATATATACATATTTAGTATTTCTGAAAATAAATTGTGTACCTTTCTGCATATACAATTGTGTTGCATCATGTTGTACGAGGCTCCAGATCATTAATTTAATTATTATGTTGTTTTGGTAATCTGTCAGTTTCTTGGCTAAGACTTTGCAAAAACAAGCTATAGCCTTTGATCTTTTATCAGATATTTTTAAAAGCTTCTGTCCTCTGATGCTATCGCTTTAATTAAGTAAAACCACTGAAAACGCTTCCTGAGCTACTGGACTGTACATAACCCTTGACAACTGTTTTGCTTTAGAAACAAAATGTGCTTATTGCATAAAAAGCCATATCATGCAGAAAGAGAAAAATCTTGATAAACTACAGAAGTTTAAAAACAGAAATAAATGCATATTCTCTTTAAAATGTAAATATATATATATATATATATATATATATATATATATATATATATATATATATATATATATATATATATATATATATATATATATATATATATATATATATATATATATATATATATATATATATATATATATATATATATATATATATATATATATATTAGTGCTGTAAAATGATTAATCGATTAATCCAAAATAAAAGTTTTTGTTCACATAACATATGAGTGTTTACTGAGTTTATTATGCATATATAAATACAAACACATGCATGTATATATTTATAATATTTATAAAAATATTAACATGTAAATACATGTTATACTGTATGTGTGTGTATTTATATATACATAATAAATAAACTCAGTAAATACTCATATATAGGGGAAGTCGTGTACTCTCAAAGTCATATATAGGGGAAGTCATATATAGGGGAAGTCGTGGCCTAATGGTTAGAGAATTGGACTCGTGGTCGAAAGGTTGCGGGTTCGAGTCCCCGGCAGGCAGGGATTGTAGGTGGGGGGAGTGAATGTCCAGCGCTCTCTCCACCCTCAATACCACGACTGAGGTGCCCTTGAGCAAGGCACCGAACCCCCAACTGCTCCCCGGGCGCCGCAGCATAAATGGCTGCCCACTGCTCCGTGTGTGTGTGTGTGTGTGTGTGTGTGTGTGTGTGTGTGTGTGTGTGTGTGTGTGTGTGTGTGTGTGTGTGTGTGTGTGTGTGTGTGTGTGTGTGCGTGTGTGTGCGTGCGTGCGCGTGCGTGTGCGTGCGTGCGTGCGTGCGCGCGTGCGCGCGTGTGCATGCATGCATTTGTTCACTACTCACTGCTGCGTGTGTGCACTTGGATGGGTTAAACGCAGAGCACCAATTTCGAGTATGGGTCACTATACTTGACAATCCGTCACGACTTTTTTTGACTTTATATTATGTAAACAAAAACTTTTATTTTGGATGTGATTAATCGCGATGAATCATTTGACAGCACTAATATATATATTTTATTCATGTCCTCATGATTTGGATAAATAGTGTAAAAAGTGAGTTATTAGGCTAATTTAGCCGGCAAAAGGGTAAAAGAAAGTGTGTACCAAGCATTGTATACTTAATAAAATGACAGGAAGTGCATTAAAATTCCTGGTATTTTACTGAGTACAGAGTCCATTAAAAGAACATCATTCTTATGTTATTGTGATTGGACCCATATTTCTTACTGCAGATATGTTATTCACTTCCTCCATGCCTATTTCTGGCTACTTCAGATGAAAAAGAAAGCTTTGCAGTATTTATGTCAACTCTCCTGCATTTGGAGACTTCTTCCCCATTCGAAGCTACTGAACTGGGAAACAATGGGAATTATTTGGGGTGCCCTGTGCTCCTTTTGTTAGGAGTTGTAAAGATGTTACTGTTTCTCTGACAGGCTATGCATGATTTCTCATGAAATATTAATTTAGCCTGAGGAAATATTAGACAGATGCACAAAGTCACTGTCGACTTCACTTAATGATTCTCAAAAAACTTCAATTTCTTTTATTTTATTTCCTTTTTTTTTGTAAGTGATAATGTACTGTCAGATAATGACAGTGGACTGTACATTGTCTGGATTACTACACAATTAATTTAGAAATAAATATGGATTTGTGTGGAGACTGGAAAACGATAACTTCTAAATTGAAGTTAGAATCCATCATGCCAGCATTCAACAGTTACTCATGAAAAAGTGGATAGACACATGACGAGGAGGAGTTTATTACATTTCAGTTTCATTACAACTGTCACGGGACTGGGCATCCCAGTAAAATGATGCCAAACTGATATTGTTATTCTGAGAGAAATCAAAGAACTCAATAGCTGAATGCAATAATCTACATCCAAATTGCAATAGAAAGTTTATTTTTCCCCCAGCAGAACTGTTTTCAAAGCATGTGCTGTAATGTACACTAAATCATGAATGAATCTTATGAAGAATACGGAAAGGTGATATTCATTTTGACATTCTCTTCTTTTAGATTTGACCATGCTTAAAAAAATCATTTATATATGGGACAGTGACAGTGGTTTGAGAAGGTCTGTGAAGTGACATGGATTAAATGTAGAAGTGTCAGGATGAGGCAGCTAGAAATTTTGAGTTGCCCAATTTGATTTGTCTTTCCTTTATGAATGACCGGCAACTCTGAAATATATAGTTGTTGTGGCTCTTGACACCACATCATCTCAAATGAAAGGCTTGAATTGACTGCCCATGTTTTCAATCAGAAAGCCTTCAAAAAAATGACAGGAAAGTGGTCGAAAAGATATCAGCAAGTTTGGAAAACTGTTCACTGCTTTGTGTGTTGGCTGTTGATTGAACGGGGATACAGAGCAAGTATAATATACTTGGAATGCAGAATATAGACCACTTTTATGAAAATTTGATGGTGTTGTTTGGCAGTTGTGGAGCTTGACAACCCTGGTTCACATTCAACTTTCATTGGATAAAAATAGACCTGCCAGGGTATTCAATTTTTGTGTTCTGTGGAACAGAGAAAGTATTTTAATTTACTTTCAGGTAGGTAAGTTTAAACTTTTTTTGAATTTTCAGTTTTCATTTTTGGGTGAACTATTCTTTTGAGACACCAGCACAGAAAGAAAAATTGTAAGTGCATTTCTAAATTCTTTGTTCCTACTAAAACAGCCATACAAGAAATCTACAGTGGCTTTCTATGCAAAGGAAATTATGAAAATGGGATCATTCCATTAATTGCCTTTGTGCTCAACAACACAATATAGATTACAGAAATAGCATCCTCTGTTGTCCACCTACATGCATCAGCAACTATGTGGTAATTAGTCACACAAAAAAACATTACTTGATGCAATATATAATTTTCCTTAATTGTATATATTAAAGAAATAAATGGAGGCCAGGGAAGAAAAAAAAAATTGATTTGTGTAGATTTGTTCTGCAAGGATTTCATTTATTAAAAAGCTGATACACTAAAAACATAAAGTACACAGAACACACATAAGTGTTAAAGATAATGTCAACAATATTCACAAAGAACTGTTTAAGGCAATTTAAAACATTTAGGTCTGGTTTCACAGACAGGGCTTAGACTACGCCCGGATTAGGCCATAGTTCAATTAGGACATTTAAGTAATTTGTATAATTGGGCCTTAGAAAAAAAAAATACTGGTGTCCATATTGAGACAAAACAAAGACTTTGATATTTTTTAAGATCAATCAGTGTAATTTTCTTTCAGTTGAAACAACTCAGGCTTACATTTTAGTCTAGGACTAGGCTTAAGCCTTGTCTGTGAAACTGGGGGAAAGTCACCAAAATTAAAAGTCTCCTTATCCTTATGAGCTGCACTAGACTGTACCATTTTGAACTCCCCTCTAGGGCCAGTATTAAAATTACATAAGAGCCAGACAGAAATATCTAAACAAGATCAGAGCTTATTATAAAAGTCATAATCTTATAACTTGAAAAGCACCTAGAGTTCAGGCAGGTTCAGGGCACTAATATTTCAGTGTGAGGAACACAGACATAAACAGCCACGAGACGTTCTAATTTTCTAATTTTTCATGTTTTATTTGGTCTTGCACTTCTTCTATGCCCTGGAACCCTTTCATGTAGCTATGAGGACAAATGCTGCCCTTTCGCATGCCAATGATCATTGTCTCATTGTGGCAGGCTAACCTGAATGAGTATCTGTGTGAGAATGTTGCGTAGACATGTCGGCACTGGACCTTTAGAACTGTAATATGAAACTGATCTCAAAGACCACCAGAAAAAGAAAGAGCTCGGTCTACTGTCAAAACTGTTTTATACTAAACAGTTGGAGGTTTCTTGGCTCTTGTATCCTAAAATTGTTCTCAAATCCAATACACTTTGCTAACTTGAAGTAGCTAATAGCCTAAATTAATCAGTTCCTTTTGACAGCTTGAGCATAAATGGAATTGATTTTGAGTCAAACACTTGATTAAAAGCAGAAGACAAACAAAAGAGTTTACTGCAGCAATTCTGAATCATTCCAGTTGTAACAAACAAACCTGATTATATGAATTTAAATTGTGTTACGAAAACAGCAAAAGGTTTATCAAATAAATTAGCTTAATATTCCCATTGTCTTGTTTGATTTTACCCTTTCAAAATAAGGATCAAGCTAAAACGATCATTTAGAGTTATTTACCAAAATTTAGGTACAGATTGAAAGAGACACCTATTTTAAAATTATATAATACTTTCAAAACTTTCAGGTGAACTCCATGAAATATTTAATTTGCTAATTCCAGTCAGTTTGTGCGGCACATTTCAGCATGCATTATTATGAATCTGTTTATGAATGATGGCACAGTTAGAAACAATGTCGTACTCAGTAGAAAAGTCGATTAGGGTGCATGAAGTCTTAAAGGCACAACAACAAGACATTGCCAGAGAAAATTGTAATAAACAAAATTATGCACACAAATATTTGCTTAAATATATGAGCGGACCTCAGGGAAAATTTAAATAATAAAGAAGTGTGATGTAACACCTTTGAAGTGCCTTTCATGTGAAGAGAGATTAGATGCACATGCTTAGATCATGCTTGATAGACCATCTGTTGCCTGCACTGTGACCTGAAAAATTACTTGAATATTCATTTTGGCAGCATGGTGGGGAGTCACCAGAGACACAAGAGTAGAGACACAACGTGAGAATTTCCCATGATTGCATAAGGGGGCCTACTGATGGATGTTTTCCAGTGGTCACACAGAAAAGAATGATTTACAGTCCCTAAGTGAAGAGATGAACAGAACAAGAGGCTGAGGGCAGTGGGGTTGCGGTGAGTGCTGGAAGTTTAGGGACGCGAAGAGGCTGGAGTGTGCATTTGGCACAAAGTGATCCGTAAAGGTCAAGATGTCTTGGACAACTCCCAGGCATTTAACACTCAACAATTGTGTGACCTTCAACAGTAATGGACTGAGAGCGTGTGGGGAAGTCACAACCTGGAGGAAGAGGATGTCCGAACTGTCAAGGATGAGCTTAAGGAGATGAATAGGTGCCTGAGTGAAAATGTCAGGAGTGGCAGGTTGTCTTTTCCGTGGAATATATGTGGAAAGTAGTTCATTTCAGGAAATAAGCGGCATTCAGTACAAAAATACTGATTTGTTCACCCATGTACTACAACCACTGCTGTCACAGCCCTGTATTTTGAAAGAATTTCACAGCATTTCAACTCAGACTTGCAAGCAAGAGTCAAAAAAACATGACAAACAGCAACATGTAATTAAATTTCACTGTTATGCATATATTAATTTAATAAATGTTTAATGTCATCATATTATTTTGAATATTGCTACAAAAAAAAATAAAAAATCTACGCACCGTCTGAATCGGTGAGTCGTTTTGTGAATCGGTTCATTTAAATTAAGCATTTAAATGATCCGATTCACTAAAATGAATTAGATCTTTCAATGCTTCATCTGCGCCAGAGTGAGTTTAGAGAATCGTGTTAGTTATGATGAGGCTGCTGTTGCAATAAAGTGTTGCAGAGAATAGCGTTTAAGCGGTTTGTCATGTTAAATCTCTACTCATCGTAAAAAAACGGATCAGCTAGTTTTTGAGAACAGCTGAGTTGGCTACTGTCGCAAAACTGTCCTTGCATGTGCGAGCCAACTACATGTTATTTTAGTTTGTTTGGAGTCAGCTTTGACATCTGTTATTCCTGTTATCATCAGACAGGGTAACACATCAGAACACGAGTCATGGTGCTTTTAAAAAAGTTAAGTGTTAATTAATTATTTATTCAAGTTTGCCCCCAAGCTGCTTAGACCTCTCATTAATGTCATGGCTATATGGTAGCCTACTCTGTGAGTGTTTCCATGGAAATCTCACCAGAGGAAGAATACATCACAACCACAATGGACACTAGCTCCTTGTTTGAGAAGATTAGCCGGGCATTACTGGCTACATAAAGAAAACTCGCCAGGAAATTAGAAATACTTTGTGTGTAGCCTATAAACAGGAACAGAAGAAGTCAGGGTTTAAATTGAGCCGGGGCCATCCAGGGCTGAGCCCCAGCACATAGACTCCAGGGCTCGACATTAAAGGCAGGGTAAGTGATTTCTGGAAGCCAATGTTGATACAATGTTGCTATACCTCAAAAGGGACTCGCCCCTATTTTGATAGATCCGCCCCACATATACATAGCCTACGCAACCTAGGCAACGATTAGTTCTGTAAAACATAAGCCGCTTTTCCACTGAAATTACCTGGAACAATATGTCCTGTTGCTGTCTGCATTTCCATCGCGGTCTAAACTACCGAGATTAGGCAAATAGTCTGGTGACTTGACTTTAGGTCTGCGCGTGTTCCTCAATACCAAGTATGCAAATTTCGGACTTGCATCCTCGGTAATTCGGACTTCACGAGTTAGACTTGGGAGTGTGAACTCCCGCGGACGGAGCGACGCAAGTCAGGCAATTCTGCAAAGAGCAGCGTACTTGATAATGTCAATCAGCTTGCCTTGACTGCTGCAATCTTCCTCACTGTATTTACAGACGAAACCAAACACCACTGCCTCTTTCGCTTTCATTTAAACATTAATAGCTGCAGAAATGTAGTTCAGGGAACGTACATACATTACAATGAAGCAAAATATTATATCAAACATTGCCTGTTTTCATTTTCATTTTAACATATTAATAGAACAATAGAATAAAGACCAAAGATTACCTGTTAGATTTACCCAAAACAAATTATATCTTATGTTTAACCACTACAGAGACATCAAGGCCAGTGGCAGATGTCAGAAGGACTAGCCGAGGTTATGCTCCTCTCTTCGGGATACATGAGCACTGAGCGCCCGGTGATTGTGTGGAGCTCATGTCTCTGAAATCGGTGAAGCACATTTTCAAATAGGCACTGTTTTTATAAATAAACCGCAGATTTGAGTTTTAAACAACTACATTCTCGCCTAAAATACACGCATCCAGTGTAGGCAGACTTTAGCTGTTGAGTCGCGGCGTGTCCGGTGTAGACACGGTGTTACTCACCTATCAAGAAGAAACAAAGCAACGATCGGCATCTGATCGCAGGCCTTCCGCTCCTTGAGTTCTCTCTAGCGCTGGAAAGCTGATCCGATATTTACACAGGTCCTACTTCTTGCCTTATCGTTCCGCAGATGTTTTCCTCTTTTGTTTTTTATCCGCCATCTCATTTCTGTCGTTCACTGAAGGCTCTCTCCTCCATATCATGAGTAGACATGCCCCTTACTGCTGATTGGCTACAAGTTTGTTTTGGTACTCAGCCCCGACTCAGTTTTCTAAAACGTTTTTGAAAAATCGCTTACCCTGCTTTTAACGCTTCATTAACGTCAGACAATTACTTAAGTAATATGATTAAAACATTCATAACTAAAAATAACTATGTAAACACCAAAACGCAAGTATTATTCGGATTTTACTACATTTAGAATAAGTGGTGAATAGTGGATATAGCTATATAATGCATCTATTGACAGAGGTTGCGCTGCTGAGGTGAGGTTCACGCACAGCCTCTCCAGGAGAAATCAAAACCTGCAACACTAAGAAACTCAGCATGCTGAGGTAAAAATTCAAAATGGAAAGTTTTAAAATTTAAAATACAGTTAGTTAGGCAACATCACTCAATGTAAACAGTTCAATGAGCAAATACAATAATATTAGGTCACTTAGATTTTTAATCACAGCGCATCTCAAAGCAACCATCCCATTCATTGCTGAATGATTCAGTGTTTTGAACAAATCGGTTGAGTCAAAGTTTCATTAGCTCATGCACAGGGACGGCGTAAGGGTGGGGGAACTTAGGACGATTCTAAGTGCCCGACGATGGGGGGGGCCCCCCGAGGGGGAAGCATGATTTCCACCGAGGGGAACGCTAGAGCCCTGCATTTCAGCCCAATGATGCATTTCGGGCCAATTTTTAAGTCATAGTTCAGACGCGGGCCGGGCCTCGGGCCTGTTTTAGGCTTCTCCTTATTTTTATATTTTAGACATCCATCAATTAGTGATAAAAAAAATCGTGCCGCGACTGTCAAGAGTGGCTCAACAGTGTTTAGAGTCCTGCAGCAGCAGCGAGTGCCGTCAGAGAGTTCTGCGTTCAAACCATAGACTGTAAAAAAAGATGGACGACGCGTCTCCGCTTCCTTCCATTATACAAAAGTGAAGCGAATACATCTCAGTATGGCTGCTGCCATCTTGTGTAAATGACGTCATTTGGAGCCTAAGTCTGCGCAGTAGAGATTCGTTTGGAGCCCGAGTCTGCGCAGTAGAGTCGTGGGGTGGAGCCGCGGAACCAAACTCCTGCCCAATCTCCTGCAGACCCAATCAACCGTAACGACACGCTCGGTTTTTATAGCATCAAATTACTAGCTAAAATCAAACTTACCACAAAAACGAACAATGGAACACATGTGTTAGATGCACAATATGAACGTTGGCGCACACACACTCTAAGATCAAATCTGTGCGTATGCACACTTTATAAATGAGGCCCATGGTGTTTGTGACAATTAGCCCCTGTCTTTATTTAATCAGTTACTATTGAAATGAACCATTCACTGTTGGATTAATATGGATTTCAGGTTATACTAAAGCTACGATGCTATGATTTTATGTCAATGACTCATATTTTCCTCTTTGAAAATGCTTCATGCTTTCAAACACTACATTAAAATAGTTTCAGTGGTCCTTGAAAACATCTCAGTCATAGGCCTATTTATTCAATTTGCCATTTTTTATTTGAACAGCTTTCATCTCCAGTACATAATTTGTTTTATTGTTGGCAGCATGCTCAGTTATGAACACATCAACTTAAACAGAGGCCTGGCCAATTCCTCAATGCATGTGGAGTAATGAAGTACTTCTGTATGTACACCATCTCGCATGTAGTCCTCTTGCGCCATGACGTGAACCCACACAGACCGTATTAGCCCACCAGGGAACATTTTGAAAAATTATAATTTATACTTAAATATAATTATTTTAGATATAAATTATATCTAAGAAATTCCACAAACATTCTTTAGGATGAAACATTGTCTTCAGTGCAAAGGAGACATTTGCCTCAGCTATCCTTTTTCATGTGTTCAAACAGAAAAGCAGCATTGTTTTTATATTTAGAAAGCTATCGCTGCCATGTTACTGATGAGATGTGTGAATAAAATGTTAATAAAAGTATTTCTATTTGATATAAATAGAGAGATAAATAAATTAAATGGTGTTTTGCAGTCTCTGCACTTGGCACTTGCAGATTGTCAGGGCGTTGTGTTCATGGTTGTTTTCTCTCTTGCAGCTGTAAAACAAAATATGAATGAAACGGAGTATCATTAATGAAATGGTATGAAATAGCCCAAACATCCCTCCATAGTTTAATATTTGCCACGAATCTTAAAAACATTCTATGCTTATAACTGAATGACAAGCACTTTACTTTGATCGCGAGGGAGTTGGGCATTATCACAAAATAAATCTCGACAGGGTGATCAGATTCCGATGTGGACTGGCATATTACATGGCTGTTTACCAAATAAATACATGGACATTAAATATTTGCTCTGAAATTGTTTTAAAATTTTATCTGTATATTACCTTAAGCAAAAAACAAAGACCCAAACAAAAAGTACAGTGAAATTATTCCCAAAGTCCTCTGAGGTTATTTTAAATACAATTGATAAATGAGATGCAAGATGGCACCAGTTTACATTTGGTGTGACTGACCAATCAGAATGATCCTTAGTGACAAAAAATTAATAAATAACATTAAATAATATTAATATTAATAAAGAATATGTTCAGGGACAGAAAAAACACTCAACGAAACTGTAATTCAAGTACTTCACTTTTCATTCAAACTTAAGGCCTTATATGCGTTTTAATATCCAATATTTTTGAAAATCGTTCTACCTTAAGAAGATTTGTTGAATCGTGTCACGTATGGTGTAATCTGTGTGTCCATACTTTTGGAATACATTCACATCGCTCTACGTCAATCTCACAGTCCTCCTCACTGACAGTAGACGGAGGCTCTGGTATAAAAAAAAATAAAAAGTATAAATAAAATGTGTTATCGCAGATGTAATAAATGTAAAAATTATTGTGGTTGTGTGTGCCTTGAAGTGTTTACATAGAATAAAAGTTCCTGCAATATAGCAACTAACGTGTAATAAAAAGTCACCGAGGCATTCTTTCGTTAGGCCAGAAAAGGAAGTGGCAATACGTGAGTTGAAATCAATTACTCACTGACCTTGTTTACTGGAGGGGTATGTCACACACCTCTCTGCCATCCAGTCCCATATTAAACCTTTGTTGCATAGCCTCTTGTCTTCTGGTTTACGTGTAGGAGAGCAACTGCATTTACACACACACACCCACACACACGTATATTATTATGCCAACAAGCTGCAGGCTCAATCTGTAATTTCTCCAAGAGCAACATTGTTGGCGATGATGGAGTCTCCAGCATGCACTAAACTTGCACCCTTTAAAACATCGAGGAGCTCACGTCCGCCCTTTGAACACAAGACTCTCATGATGTAGAGCTGAACGTGAAAGTTATCAATGCGTCGTCCTGTAACTAATACCGATCAGTACAGCGCGCAGTTTGCGGAGAAGCATTTGCGGTGGTCTGACTTAAGGGGATAGTTCACTCAAAAATGAAAATTTTGTCATCGTTTACACTCCCACAAGCTGTTCCAAATATGTAATAATTCCTTTCTTTTGTTGAACATAAAAGAAAATACTTTGAAGTATGTGGGTAACCAAACAGTTTCTGGTCCCAAATGACTCTGATAGTATTTTTTGAAGTTACTGAGGACCAGCAGCTGTTTAGTTACCCACATTCTTCAAAGTATTCTTTTGTGTTCAATAGAAGAAAGAACTTGTAGATTTTGAACAACCTGGGTAAATTATGACAGAATTTTCATTTTTGGGTGAACCATACGTTTAAAGTGACAAACATTCAGGGGGTATTCAGTTTTATTTCTCTTCTGTCCCTTCTCTACGCCTTGCCCTCTCTGCCTCGTGGAGTGACTGGAGGCTTGATTGGACTGATTCCCTCTTCCTGTCTCCATTTTTTTTTTGCCCTGATTTACGTCTCCCGGCCTACTGTCCTGGCTGAGTTTTGTGTTCTGAAACTTTAATAAATATTTGAGTTGAACCTGCAATTGAATCCGTGTTTTTCCCTGACACTAACAGCATGGCACTGGAAAAATAATGGTTGGGGCCAACATTTCAAGGAGTTTGATGTTACACAAGAGAGACCCAGCCAATTTCAGTAAAAATTCATTGCACTCAGTGTAAGTGCAGGGGAATGCTGATTGCCTCATTGATAACTTCATCCAACTCTGCCTGTTTGTAATCAGTCTTACATTTTCTAAAACTATTAACTGAAGAAACATATTAGCTATTATTGAATATTACACTGCATACCTAATATATCATGTCAAGGTTACCCCCAGTTTCACACAAACCTATTAATTTACTAACCTCTTCTTGTGCTTCTCATGAACATGTCTTCGGATCAGCGAATGTTCCTGGCACATACACTCAGTGTGATTGGCTATTTTCACCAGCACGGGCTCTGGTCCAGTTTTATACGGAGCCAGACTCACACTCAAAATCTGTGAGGAAGAGGATGTCTTTTACAAACAGTAAGTGGAACAGAATGTACACATTAACACATTTAAGGAGATAGTTCAGCCAAAAATGGTTGTTCTCCCTCATGTAGTTCCAAAAGGAGAAATTTTGAAGAATGATTCCGGTCACTTGTTTCCATTCATTTATAATCGACGGGTACCAAGGCTTTAAAACGTCAAAGAGGACACAAACGCACCATAAAAGGGGCCAATATGAGGGTAAATAAAGTAAATTACAGATTTTTTTTTCTGGTTGAACTGTCCCTTTAAGACTGTGTTTTGATTGTATATTGAATGAACTGCACATAATTTCCATATAAATGAACAAGTACAAACAAATTGTATTGGACATTAATTTGTATGTAATACCCACGCAATGCAATGAGTAGTGCTCACAGTTTTATTGACATAAGTCACACTTGTATTACGGCAGGTAACTCCCTCTTTGTTGCAGCAGCCGCCACACCTGAAGACAGAGACGCACGGGGGCTTAAAGAACACAGCCGTATTGGTGCCCAGCTCTTTTGCCACATCTACACACGTCTCTCTGGGTATACACTGTGTTTTCTTCCATTCGTCATCAATATCTGAAAAAAGGTACTTTTTAGGTACACAAATCTATGTACAGTACTTAGACATCACATGTTCGCAATTATGTTTGCATGAGGGTCTCAACCTTTTAGCATCTCTGGGCTGAACGATGCAGCCGCATAGCGAGTTGACCTGCGGTTCTCAGGTGGAGTGGTGTATTCAAAGTGCTTCAGCTTGAGCCTGCATCTCCACAGCTTCCAGTCCGGGTACTCGGTCAACATCAGAAGCTCATCCAAACTCCCAGCTTCCCTTAATTCCTGTTCCCACCTCTCCTGGTTTATGTCCTATGGAGAAATTCAATCTTGAATGTGAAAGAATGAGGGCTGCTGATTGTAATATGGATGTGCAACATTTTATAAGAATATGAGGCTTGCTGAGCAAAATTCAGCCAAAAGTATGAAACAGCACAGCAGGAAATAGAAGGATTAAAAAAGAATGCCCACAAATTAGAAACACCTTCTTTTTCAACTTTACAACTTTCTACAAAGACTTGCATCATACAAACTTCCTGCTGTCTGTGAGGTATGTGAAGTCTTGCCTTGCATGATAAAAGGCTAACCAGTGGGATATAACCAACAACACATTACTAGATGGATAGCACACAGCTACTAAATTCTTTATCGGTAGGCTAAAAAGAAAAAAAAAAGGCAATGCAATCAATGCACATTAAAAGGATAGTTTTCTTTCTATCCACTAGAGGTCAGTAGTGATAAACAAAATTTGGATTTCTCAGCAGTTTTTGGCTGTGTAAAGAATCAGTGTTACACAAGGGAAAGGATGCAGCTGTTCCTCATGTAGTTCTGCCACCAATGAATATGCAGTGTTGCATCAGACAGAACAGATCAACCCCAATATGATCCACAGTGTATTCCCTTACAACTTGTTGAAGATATATATATTAAACATTGACATGACTGTGCAACCTTCAGAATGGGTAAATGGAGCCTTCACTCATCATAAGTAGTTCTGCTGACTGGACAATTGCACACTGATTTTTTTTAGACCTAAGTGCTGAATTTCTCTAGATTTCTTAATCTCTAAAATTTATCTAGAGCTTCGTGCTCAGTCTAGGCTTGTTGTCAGGCCATAAAGTTAAAAAAAATTCTCTCAAACCCGCTTGTGTAGCCAAACACACGGAACACCCTCTGGCAGAGGCCCACTCTAAACAACTGGAACATACGCTCTATTAGCTCAGTATGGACCACCTGTTTAGAAGCTCAGTGAAGACACAGATCCCAGGGATTGGAGTTTGGGACGTGTGCCACCAATATGAACAGAACATCATGGCTGTTTCGCAAAACATGGATTGAATAACTACTAAGTACCTAGTGACAGCTGCAGAATAACCTTGACAAAGTCACAAGTGGTCACACTTTCAGTGGCCATTGGCCAGTGGCGATATTGATAACTAGAGAGTAGGGTAAATGGCGTGCAGTATAATGCCAATATGATGTACATTACATGGTTTCTGGTCATAGTCTGATGTTTCCTAATATTTTCGCTGTGTGCTCATCTGGCTACTTTTTAGTATCTCTTGTGTAACAATGCGAATCCATGCTCTTGTTTCATACAAACACAATGGGCACTGTCTTGTGACTCATCTTGATTGTATTGAAGGAGAATGTCAATATTGTTAGTAATATGTTTTTTTCTTGCTGCTAGGTAGATTTTATGCTGTGCAATGCTTTTTTTTCTTAAAGGGATAGTTCACCCAAACATGAAAATTCTGTCATTAATTACTTACCCTCGTGTCGTTTTAAATCCGTAAGACCTTCGTTCATCTTCAGAACACAAATTAAGGTATTTTTGATGCATTCCGAGAGTTCTCTGACCCTCCATAGACAGCAAGCATCCTTGCACGATCAAGGCTCAGAAACGTAGCAAGAAGATCGGTAAAATAATCCATGTGACATCAGGGGTTCAATTTTACGACGCTATGAGAATACTTTTTGTGCACAAAGAAAACAAAAATAATGACTTTATTCAACAACTCGTCTCCTCCGCGTCACCCTATAGTGTCATTTTGGAGAGTATCACATATGTAAATAATGTAAATGTATGTATGCAGATATATTGTTTATGTTCAGATCAAAGTGTATACAACATAAACAGCATATCCGCCTACGATGCTGCTGACACAGAACAGCTTACGCTGTTTACGTATGTGATACTCTCCAAAATGGCGCTATTGGGTGAGGCGGAGGACACAAATTGTTAAATAAAGTCGTTATTTTTGTTTTCTTTGCACACAAAAAGTTTTCTTGTAGCTTCCTAAAATTACGGTTGAACCACTGATGTCACGTGGATTATTTTAACGATGTCCTTGCTACGTTTCTGAGCCTTGATCATGTTAGGATGATGGCGCAGTGGATAAGACACATGCCTTTGGTGTGAGAGACCCGGGTTCGAATCCACTGTGAGACACCAATGTGTCCCTGAGCAAGACACTTAACCCCTAGTTGCTCCAGAGGCGTGCGACCTCTGACATATATAGCAATTGTAAGTCGCTTTGGATAAAAGCGTCAGCTAAAAGAATAAATGTAAATGTAATGTAAATGTAGGATACTTGCGGTCTATGGGAGAGTTAGAGGTCTTTCAGAATTCATTAAAAATATCTTAAATGTGTTTTCTGAAGATGAACGAAGGACTTACAGGTTTGGAACGACATGAGGGTGAGTAATTAATGACAGAATTTTCATTTTTGGGTGAACTATCCCTTTAACAGAAGCAGAAAAAGTATTGAATGATAGCATATGTGCATAAATCTTGTAAACAAAGTATTAAATGAGCATTTACTTTACACAATATTTGCTTAAAACTAAACCCAAACTATATCAGTACTTATTTCATTAACCAGCTGATATTATTTGGCTAAATGGGTACTTTTTGGTCAGCCTGGGGTGCATTTCCCAAAACTTTGTTAGCCAACTATGGTTGCGAGTTCTGCTGAACTTAAGACCATGGTTACTTTTGGGAAACACACCCCTGGTCAATACATTGGTCACCCAAGTTTACTCTTCATTCATGAAGAGCAAGAGTTTACGGAGTAGATCACACACACAGGAAGGACTGCACAAACAAACCATGATGTCTACCACCTCTCATTCAGTATTGAGAATATTGAGCTATGCAGGCAAAAACCAGCAGTTTTGTTCTACACACCGGGTGTGTCCCACAAAAAGGGTGAATAAAAAATGGCACTAGGGGCCGAAGGATTTCCAATAATGCTTTTATGAGATGGGAAAGCCACAAAGCGGGTGGAAAGTAAAACAGTTGCGGCTGGGATGGAGAGGGCTGGCACGCGATATGGAAGTCATCACTAGAGAAGTCTCGCATCCTGCTGTCGTGTAGTGGCATGATCTTCTATGATCTCTTCAATATGTTAGGGTGGAGCCATCTGCATTCACTTACCCATGCAAACAATGCAACAACAAACAGCAAGAAAGAGCGAGAGTATGAGGAGGGGTTTAAAAGGAAGTAAGAATATGAGTTACAACTGTTTAAAATTAATGAGGTGGAGGCCCCTACAAGGAAGAAGAAATGAGACGGATGAGAACATTGAGAGCTTAAACATATAAAGGCCCTACAATGCCTCAGGCTGCACTTGGATACCAGGCTACATGCCACACACTCACACACATATGCTAACACAGCCTCTTTATAGAGTGTATCTGTAAAAACTAATAGGATATTATGCTATTGCGCCACTGCTTGGAGCCCATAACCTTTCTTACACAACCTACCATTGATATACGCACACAGAAAAACAGATGAATGGCCTCAGCAGCTCTTTGGAAATTCTCACTAGTAGCCACTGAGTTCCCAAGTGTGAGTCCAGAGGAACCATCTATCTTACTTTGAAGACTGCAATTCTGAACATTGTCATTTACTGATTCAAGCCTTGCTTCACACAGTAACCTACAGGAAAATTATCGAGTTTGCTACAGCAGGAGGCCCCATCCTCTTGGAACAGCCCCCCCTCTTGAAAAATGTCAGTGAGGTCTCATGCTGTTTTATGGACATTCTTTAGAAATATTATTTTTTTGTCTTCCTTACAAGACTGAAGGTCATGAGTGCGCTCTTAAAAATAAAGGTTCTTTATTGCATCCATGGTTCCATGAAGAACCTTTAACATTCCCATTCCACAAAAGGTTCTTCACAGTGGATAAATGTTCTTTACAATTTTTAAATGCTCCACAAATTCTTATTTTGCAACCCAAGTGTAAATGGACACTCTGCATTTTAAAGACCTCACAATATGTCTAACAATTGAAAACCTATAAAAATGAAAACTATTTTCAACTAAACCTCAGAATCATTCAAATTTGACTGAGAACAAACAAAATGTCCTGAGGTTTTGGCTGCACTTGGTGTTCTACATGTCTGTAGCTGAGGGATGCCATACTTACTCTCTGGGGTCTGTAGGCGTCCACGGCCAGCATCAGTCTGACATACAGGAGTAACAACATGTGAAGTCCAGCACATTTCTGTGTCTTCATCCTGCTACTTACTCTCCAGGATACTGTCCAGCGACTGAGCAGCAAGGGAGGCCAGTATCCGTATACACTCACAAATCACAAAGCAGGTTTCTCACACTGGACCACACAGGCGCACCAATAGAGACCTGTCACAATGAGCTTTTCGGAGCCAAATGGGCTCTCCTCTTTAAAAAAAAAAAAAAAGAGAGAGAATGAAACATCAATCAGTGCTGGTCTAGGACTTAGTAGTTTTTCCTTTTTTCTGCGATTTTCTTTGATCAGGACAACCCCTTGATGCTGTCATCCGTCTTGGATCGGCAAGATTTGGCCCAGTGTCTCCACAGATCCAGATGTGTCAAACTATATGTTTGCAAAATCCGCCACAGGCTCACATCCAGTCTTCTACAGCCACCAGTGTATGCAATGCCGTCTGAGAGGTGTGCATGTCTGTCCCGTCTCTGTGCGCTCCAGTCCCACTCTGCTGTCACCACGTTTCCTGCTTGCCGACTTCCAGGCTCAGTTGCTTGCACACAGGAACATGTGGTTTTAAATGTGATCCAGACCTCTACAGAGGGCAAGGAGTGAAAGAGGGGGAGGAGGAGGAAGAGGAGGAGGGAAGGGGGGAACGGAGGCATGAAGGGAGGAGAGAGAGAGAGTGCGTGGAGAAGAGAGACTGAATCCAGCCAATATCCCACTTAAATGCAGCAAAGTGGCAGGATGAAAAACGAGTGGAGCTAAGCCGACATGCCCTTTCTCTTGTTATGTATGTGTGTGCGTCACTCTCAGGCAGACCCAACAATGAGTTTGTAAAACGAGTCGGGAATAAGAGGGAGCTTTACTGCAGCGTAATGGGCTGCGAGTACCGTTCTCTGCACCCACACTCTACGAGCTCTATCGGATCATCTGAATGCTTTTACTTTAAAAGCTTCAAAAGAATCTATTATCAGTGGTCCAAGGAATCTATTACCAGATTGTTTGTGTAGATTCTCAACATCACTTTAATCAAATGTTGATAAATTGTGTGGTCAAATGTAGATCTAAAAAGACACAGATGTTGAATAAAGGAAAACATGTTGTGATCGGATACAATGTGAACAGCCAGAGCCAAATACAAAAATAAAAAGTAACAATTTATTTCGATAGTCCACTTTAGACATTCTACTAACAGTAAGTAATTTTGCAACTACATGTCGACTAGCAGTCATTAGAGTATTAGTAGACTGTCTGCTTAATATCTTCTAACACTTTATTTTGATGGGTCCACAACATACTGCTTATGTCAACTTATTCTACTAACCCTAAACCTACCCTAACAGTCTATTAAGAGAATTCGTTGACATGTAGTTGCAAAGTTACTTATAGTTAATAGAATGTCTAAAGTGGACTATCAAAATAAAGTGTAACCAATAAAAACAGAAATAAATAGATTCAAATAAAAGGTTACTATTTAAAAACATTACAAGAAATACATTAAAAGTAATATATGACTTTGTAACAATCAGAAATATATCAGAAATAACTGGAGTAACATTTTGCATAGTGGCCCCAAAAATATTTGTACCCTTAAGTTACACTTAAAAAAAATGAATGTCAGTGTATTACATGAAATTATCACACCGGTATCTGCAAACAAATGATGTTAGAGCTTTTCTTTAACTTCACTTTTCTGAGCTGTTTTTGTATTTACTTTTAACAACTGATCCCAAGGTGATTTTTAGTGGATGTATAAAGTCAGTTTTCCTCAAGTTCACACAGTTGTACTAACATATGTATTACGACTTTTTATTTCAAACGAAAGAAATATAATCAGAGTTCTATTAAAAATGTCCTAGCTCTTCCAAGCTTTATAACAGCAGAGAATGGATTTTGAAGTCCAATAAAGTACATCCATCCATCATACAAAGTGCTCCACGTAGCTCCAGGGGTGAATACAGGCCTTCTGAAGCAAATCGATGCATTTGTGTAAGAAAAATATCCATATTTAAAACGTTATAAACCATAATCTCTGTAAACTGTCGTACTGAATATTAAGTTAAAGGCACAAAAAATAAACAAAGCACATAAATTCCCATACAGAGGGATCTTCAGGAAAAATTTAGAATTTTTGACCGATCTTTGATCGCCAAACTTTTGCCCTCTCAAATCCATTAGTGGCTGATCTGTAGTCTGAGATGGTTTGATCAATCTCTTCTTGTGTGTTCATGACAAAAGGCCCTGAAAAAAAACAATTCTCTGGTTTAAAAAAAAAAAAAAAAAAAAAAAAAAATATATATATATATATATATATATATATATATATATATATATATATATATATATATATATATATGTGTGTGTGTGTTTTTTTTTTTTTTGACAACGTGGGAATACAGAATGTTTATAATATAACAAATATAAATATATTAATATGCAATATTTAAATATTTAAATTAGCACTGTCAATTTAACACGTTAATTCAGTGCAAATAACTATAAAGACTACAAAATATCAAAATATTGCTCCTTTATCTATATGTCAATCATATTTGACACAACAATTAGATGCATTTTCTCCGCAAATATTTATATATGCAATACATTTATTTTGACTAATGAATAGTCAAGTCATGTAATCATACCCTTAATTCATAAATACTTGTTCAATTTTTTTTTTATATTACCTATACCATTGTAACTTACCATGCTGAACCACAGGTTCATTAATGGGTTCACCAGCAATTAACACAAAGTGAGACTTTTCAGCTGCCTAGAAATAATAATGAAGGGAATAAAGAGACTGAATTTATAGTAAATCTGACTTCATACAAAAACTACCAGAGTAGTGGTAAGAGGGGGGAAAAAACCTTGTTTTCCATTCTGATGCATTCACCATCTTCCAAAACCACTGTGTGGTGTGGCTCAATTGTTCGCAGATCATCGTCTGGGCCTGAGGGAAATTCAAATAGCCAGAATTTCACAATCCTATACAAATTATGTTATAAATGTAGACACACCATTGATCATTTTACATAACTAGACCTGGCCAATAACCCAAGGCTGATTCAAGGTTGTTCAAGACCAGATACCCCACAAACCAGATTAAATTAGGGAAAATGTCGGCAAGAGATATGTTTTGTGAGGCAAAGATGGTCCCACATATTATTCCACCCAATTTTGGAATAATTCCCCAAAAAAGTCTGGTTCTCAACAGTTGCTCAATTTATACTAAACATATTCCAAAGAACAACAGCAATATATGATTAATTTAGAAACTCCTTTGAAGACACAAGTAGAATATTTACTGTTAATGAATGTGTGTTTAATTTCCTACAACCTGGAAATCATCAAAATCAACCTGATAAATCAACTTATCAAACACTGCTTTGGAAAACTCATTTCTCAATGTGAGAGTTAAGAGTTACCATTGGCACAAGATCATAGGAATAGTTTAAATGTCTGTCAGATGTCCAAGAGAGAGAGAGAGGAAGTGAATAATAATCGTAAAGCACCTGCTCGTATTTCAAGGACAGAAAGCTGCTGGTGGATTTGCCTGCAGGAAGACAAAGTTTCTTTTTATTCAGTCTTCATTTGAACTCACCAGTGCGTAAAGAACCTGCGAGGGTGTAGATGAAAGCTGTCCAACCTGAGAAAGGAATACTACTATTAAAACATTGGAACCATAATTATAAAATAATAATAATTGTAGGGTTAATGCAGCTAAATTGGCCCTCATTCGAATGACTCATTTTACATGAATTGACCCTTTATGTACGATGGAACCAAAAGTCTGAGACCACTCTTAAAACATGTCATTTAAACACCCATTTACACCTTTAATAAAACTGGAAGATGTAAGCTTTAGATTTTTTTAAGCAAAAAAAAAAAAAAAAAAAGATAATACTCAATTACACTCAATTACAGAACATTAGACATATAATATAATAATATACTGCATTCGTTTTAAATAATGAAATAAACAAGAGATTTCAGGAAGTCATACTGCAACCTCACTGTGATTGAAATGATAACCAATCAAACATGTTCTTATCTCGATGTGATTGTATTGGCCGTTCTGAGGCTGTATTTGGACACAGAACCAGGACCAAAAAGCCTGACTCAGCTGCTCTAATCTGCGGTCAGTTTCTGATATTGATTCACAAAAAGCTTAATACTCATGCCAAAAGGCTTCACTATACCTTTAAGAGCATTTTAAAACTCTATACCATTTATACAAGCACATTTCATGGGCACTCAACTTGTTTTTTTAAATATCTCATATTTTGAAACCTCTCAAGATGAGCCAAAAGAAGAGACAATGTTGTAGTGACTCAAACTATGACTTAATTCCTACTGGAGTTAAAATAACACAGTACTGTCTTTTCCCAGAATTTTGTGTAAGGTATGAAGCTTCACCATCATGCATTTTATGAGGAAAAAAACACAGGAGAAAAATGCCACATAAACCATGTTTATAATGTTTGTAATTAACTTTGGGATTAGTGGAAAATAATAATAATTAAATAATCAGCAAGACATCTGATAATCATTTTTTACCTTTAGGAATAGGCTGCACATGCTTTGCACCTTCTTTCAGCACAAAGTCAAGATACATGGTTGGAGTTCTCGTGTAAATCTTTGACTGAAAACAGAAAAGGCAAGTAAGTACCACAACATAATATCTTGAAAAAGTTATGGTTAACAGCAGAAGACTACTGTGACAAGATTTTATGTTCTTTATTCATATCCATTTTTACTAGATTGTGTTATTGCTACAAGACAAAAAGCAAGAGAAATTGTTCAATATTGTTTAAATTATGAGCTCAAACAGATGTAAAAACATTGTGTGTGAGTTCCAGTGCATATCTAGTTCCAGTAAGCCCAAGTATTTGGCTGACCCACATTTAACTTTAACGCTGCATCCACCCCTCTGCCCTAGAGAAACCCTCCGGAACCACATTTTACATTTAAAACATTTTACAAAAACCCCTTCCAATGAAGCCTGCTCTGAATTTCCTGCTGTTGTCTGAGAGAGAGGGCAGAGGATGTCCTTGCAGCAGCAATTAGCCTGATGGACTCCAGTATCGGATTGTAAATCGGACGTTCTGATTGGATGGAACATTTACAAAGAAGTCGGCCGTTTGGATCAAACATTCGATTATAGCTGCTCACCACGACTCAAGGATCTTGTATTTTGTATTTCCCGTAAATCATAGATGGGACAGAGACAGACAGAAGCGTGGGTAATAGTCGTAATGTGTTGATAAATGGATGCGCAAATGAACATGTTTGCGAAATGATAATCAGATGCAAGTGTCAGGCAAACGGAGGCGTACTGACTACTTTTTTCACTCAATAGTTTGCTTCAAAGAGTTTAGAATAATTATGAGGAGCATGTTTTCTATCACCTGATAAACATGAAGGCCTTCTGACTGGTAAAATCATCCATATTTCATATTAATGCTTAAAACTACTAAGAGACATTTTAAATCCAATAACCTTTTTAAATCGTTTTTGAAGGTTTTGGCATGCTTACTGAAAAAAGGGATATGAATATAAACTATGAGGAAAAGAAGGAGAAACTGGGCTCCCAAACAAGCACCTTTGCTCTGTGAAGCACTTGTGCGAACTACGTTAGGCTAGAAATGACCTTACTCCAAGTTTGAACAGTTTTATTATTAATATAAAATAACATCAATAATTGATAATAACTGAATCATTTGCGTATTAGAATGATTTCTGAAGAATCATGTGGATTGAAGACTGTTGGAATAAATTACAATACATTAAAATCGAAGAATATATAAGAACATATTTAAATTTATTTAAAGTTATTTTAAATTGTATCATAGCAAATTGTAATAATACCTCACAGTACTACCTTTTACCGGTGAGCATAATAGACTTCCCTCAACAATCCCAATATATATATATATATATATATATATATATATATATATATATATATATATATATATATATACAAAACTTCTCTCAGATCAGTAGCTTGTGTTATAACACCTACCTTTACTCCAAGAGCTTCCCCTGAGATGACGTTCACAATGACTCCATCTTTGCTGGGTTTGGGAATCTCTTTGCTCTTCATCTCCTGGTACTGAGGCTCTACCATCTTATCTGCACTTTTCAAGTTCACCCAAAGCTGAAGGCCATGAATGCGTCCGTCCGACACAGGCATCTCAGCATGAATTACCCCACGACCTGCCGTCATCCACTAACATAACAGAAAACAAAGAACATGAAGTGAGAACAAATACTAAAGTTTTATTCCATTCTATTCCTCATGGTAGACCTATCTGGTAGTAATTGCCAATAAACAGACTAACCAATTGGTTCAGGGTCTTTGCGCACTGGTTAATGTCATCTACATGTGGAGCATGAGAGATCTTTATGAGCTTTTTCAACGTAAAAATGAACCGCTCCAGTTTTACAACAACAGCTTAATAAGCCTAATGGAGCACTTTTCTTTCACCTCTTCCTTTTTCGCTTTCTCTTAGTGGAAATTTCCATTCGTTCTGAGGTTTAGAAGCCCCTCTCAGGGAGACACTGGGTACTAGGTGGTTTGAGTTATGGAGTGAAACAATCGGCAGCTTTTTCCTTCTATGCGCTACTGGTATTATCAGGGAGTCCCTGAGTGTTTGATGGTGAGGCAGTAGCCCCGGTAGCTGGAGGTTAGGTGCGAGCTGTAGTTAAAGGAGTGAGGCCTACAGACATATTAAAGGCCCATTAAAACATTCCCTCACTGACCCGGGAGAAATTGAGACAGCTTTATGTGTCATAAAAACACAGGAAGTGCCCTACGGGTGTAAAAGCTCTTAGTCCATTTGATGAGTGTGTGTATGCGTGGATACAACATCCTATTAAATGTAAATACATTTTATTAAAGCTTAATTTTAAATTATTTTAATTTGCAGCCATTTTTACAGTTAGTATATAAAACAATAAAATGGTGGCTTTCATTCCATCTATAATAGACTTGCATAAGTGTACATATTTCTGATGTGTTACTTTTAAGTAAAAGGTGTCCCACTTTATGTTAGATGCCCTTAACTACTATGTACTTACATTTAAATTAATCATTTGATTCAATGCACTTATTGGGTACATGTTTTTACATTGTACTTATATTTTAAAAATACCTGCATGTAGTTACATCTGTAATTAACTTCTGTAATTACATTTATAATTACAATGTTTCCAATCCCTTACACATTAGCCCACCCTTAATCCTATGCCACCAAACCTGTCCCAAACCTTACCTGTATCACCTCAATAACAGCAAAAGTGTTTTGCAATACAATATGTACACAATAAGTACATTGTACTTATTTTTTTATAGTTAAGGCCACCTAATATAAAGTGGGACCAAAAGTCGTTTTAAAATGATATTAGACATGTAATAGACATGTTTAACAAACAGTTCTTTTCCAATGGCAAAATTTCACATGAAAAAAAGTTCAGTGTTGATTAAATTACTACAAGGTGTTCTACCTGAAGATCCCCAGGTTCTAACTTCCCGCTGTGACCACAGGAGTCTTCATGGGCTGTTACTCCACTCAACAAGTATGTTACCTGTGCAAAAAGCGAAAACCTATTAAACCACATACAGCATAATGAAAGAACATGTGAAGCCATTTGAAACACAGGGATGAGATTTAAGATTGTAGGTTTCTGATTGAAAACGAAGCCATTTCTTGGGGAAATATTCACACAAAAGACAGTATGGAAAAGTAATCAACTTGACGTTAATTAAGAGGAAAATATACATGTCAAAAATCATACAGGTGAAAGGTGAAACATATTTCAAGGGCTATGTTTGCAGAGTAGATGCAAAACGTTTATGATTGAGGGATTTTGGTAAAGCCCTGATGGACTATAAAGCTAAATGCCATAAGCAGATACATCCTAGTCTGTGACATGGAAAATAAAAAGTGTTAGCGGGTGATAATCTAATGAACATTTTATCTGTAAATATTTCTGACACAATTACGAATACACATATTTTTCGAATGTCTAGGAAAGGTCTTTATGCACCATAAAAACAGTCCTTCCAGGCCAAAACAGAGCTAGAGGCTAGATGCTAATGTGTCATAATCAAAATTTGCATATAATAAATAAACATCTTTTCAGTTAACAAAATCTGCCTGCAGCCGTTTCCGATTTGTACACTGAAAAAGCAAAAATTAATGTACATGGTCAGCTGAGGTGGTCCGACATACAGCGTCGATGGATTGCATGCCATCTCCCACACAGACTATGCTGCTCTCAACAGGATACGGGAGGCAGGGTAAGAGGTCAACATCTGACCCCTCGGAGGCTTGCTTGACCCGTGGCCGCAGGCAGCCTGTGATCTGCAAGCACAGCTGTGATCTGACGGTCAGGTGACTGTTTGCGAGCATGTTTGCATGTTTCAGGCAACAGAGGTCCAATTCAACTAAAAATGCTCATAGAAAAATTAAACCTCTAGAACTTACAATGAGAGCCTAAACTCGACGAGCAGATTGGACATTTATCCTTCACAGTCTTGTTTTAATTTGCATCTACCCTGACTAAAGTCCATTGTATATTGTTTGTCTGTGTTATATACTGTGTGCCTGCAGAACAAATAACCACTCTAGAGGGAATAAATATTTAGCCAGAATTTGGCTTTGGAGTGCTCTCATAATGAGTCACTTTCCAGCAAATCTCGAAATACAAATATTACAAGAAAAATCCATTCATGAAGGAAGGTGACACATAGTCAGACTCATTCTCTATAGTGAATGAGATGAGCGTATATCTGTGCAGATGGCAATAGATGACACCAAGCTGTTTAAGGAAACAAGTCTAAATGATTTCCACAGCCGCACAGACCCACTTTCCATAGGAACAGTTTATGCCAGACACATTGTCAAACTGTAAGTAAACAAATGAGTACATCGGATGTTGTAAATAAATAAGGAGACAAGAAGGCTGAGTGGGTAGGTCAGCTTTTCTTTAGTCAAGTTTCAGAAAATACTCTCAGGACCAGTTCTGGCCAAAATACTGATATTTTAAAGGAAGCGTTTTTAATGACAATACATTCTCTCACAATTGAGTGAACAGTTTTTGAGTACTTAAACTGCCAAAAAACGATGGGAGTGGTTTACTGAACAATCTTTGTATGCTCGACAGCTTTGTTAAAATTGCCTTTTTTCTGTTTGGACAGAAAATTATTTAGAAATTATGATTAATGATTTAGTAAGTAATAGCGCTCAGTTGAAACTGGTAGTTCACTATTAACTAATCAATAACTACTATTTTATATATATATATATATACACACACACACACACACACACACATACAGTGCCCTCCAAAAGTATTGGAACAGTAAAGACAAAATTGCTCTGTTGGCTGTGGAGTCAAGACATTTGCAAATATGATTTACAGATGAATATGAGACAAAATTACAGAATGTCACATTTTATTATTGGGTGATTCAACATAGATGTTTTACCAGCTAATATGTTCAGCACTTTTAGAGTTTCATCCCTCTATCTGATGTGAGCATAAGTATTGGAACAGTTGCCTCTCAGGTCTTTCTAAGTGATCAGCTGTGTCCTGTTGCATTAATTCTTCAGATATTAAAGGCAGGGAATGTGTTGTATCAGTTATATCCATTACTTCTGCATTCTGAATCGTACATTCAATGATGACACACAAACCAGGATGAAGATGAGGGAGCTGACTTTAAGAGAAAAGCAAGGAATTTGGATGCTAAAAGAAAAGAGGAAGTCAATTAGAGCTCTAGCAAAAACAAAGGGCATGGAGAAATCAAGAGTTTGGAAACCACCAGCGACACCAGCAACTAACAACTACCTGATCGGCTGAGAAAACAACAGTAGTTGATGACAGACAAATCATAAAAGCTGTGAAAATGAACCCTAAAAGATGTGTCTGTAAAATCACCAACAACTTTCGGCTAATAATAAAATGTGACATTCTGTAGTTTTGACTCATATTCATCTTTTAATCATATTTGCAAATGTCTTGACTCCACAGCCAACAGAGCAATTTTGTCTTTACTGTTCCAATACTTTTGAAGGGCACTGTATATATATATATATATATATATATATATATATATACACTAACTACCAAGAACTACTGTATACAGGTTCATAATTAATGTGAATTATGCATAATGTATAATTATTTCTGAAATGAAGATCATGGTATCCACTAGTAATGACTCAAGCACTATCAAATCCTTCTAAAGGAACTACTAATTACTTGGATCAGTATTCTAAAGTGAAAAGCATCATAACTCCCTAATATTGACTGACGTCATTGTAAGCGTTTGAATATATGTAAGGTTTTGGATAGTAATGACTGATGTGTAACTACATCCTTCTGAAGAAAACTCTCAAAAGCTTACAATACAAAATCTTTGGTAATACTTGAGTCATTACTAGGTTACCATGAACTTTACTTTAGAATTAATGATACATTATGTATTATTCATTTCAATTATGAACCTGCATACAGTAGTTCTTAGTAGTTATTAGGGAGGTATGAAAAATAATATTTGCTGATTAGTTAATAATGAACTACCACATGCGACTAAGCTTTATCACTTACTAATTCATTAATCAGCGTTTCTTGTTAGTTACTAGTAGTTACTAGAGTGCTAATATTGCGTTACTCATGTGTTCTTGTGTAGTTATTCATTAATGATGGAACAGTATTCTAAAGTGTTACAAAAGACTGCACATTTTTAAAAGTGTAGGCTATGTGCTAAAAGTGTATTTTGTCAATGTTTTGTATACATACAGTACAGAAGACCTCAAAGCGAAAATGAACTAAAGCCAGTTTGGGTGACTATAGTGTGAACTAAAGCCTGTTTGGGTGACTGTAGTGTGAACTAAAGCCTGTTTGGGTGACTGTAGTGTGAACTAAAGCCTGTTTGGGTGACTGTAGTGTGAACTAAAGCCTGTTTGGGTGACTGTAGTGCTAAAAACCTGTGAGTCCCTCTAGTGGTCAAAGACGTGTCCAATCTATTATTGCAATGGGTCCACCTTCTCCTGTTTTAACTCCTTTCAAA
This sequence comes from Barbus barbus, assembly GCF_936440315.1. Classification (NCBI taxonomy): domain Eukaryota; kingdom Metazoa; phylum Chordata; class Actinopteri; order Cypriniformes; family Cyprinidae; genus Barbus; species Barbus barbus. The sequence continues at coordinate 9,994,103 of NC_136715.1, read as the reverse complement.
GTGTGTTTTTAATTTAAATAAAGTGAATGTTAACGATTCTCAGTGTCATTATTTAGTTGAAAAAAAAAATTAATAGCCTGCCTTAATTATTTATATGAGTACTAAGTACTCGGATTATAACTGTAGATAAAAGTGCAATGTTGTCACGTTGTACTTGCTACTTTTCTCAGCGATGTTTTGGGTGGACTAATCACAGCCGCCTGTTATTGCAGGATAAGAGTTCTAGTTTCACAGAAAACAGATTTCCATTTGTTTGTCATAAAATGCTTATGTATTTAATAGAACTACGCATTTAAGTGTACAAATTATTTCGTTAAACAACAATACAAGTGCTGAAATTGGAAGACATCTCAATACGATATGTGTCTTTTTGAGCCGCCACGCGCCTCCTGGCGGAAGACTCTGTTTAGACCCAACAAGAAGTACACCGCCATTCACTTCAATTCATTTCACCTGACTGCAACAATTCATGGATTTAACAAGTGTAGCCCTTTCCATTACTGTAATAATTCATAGTTGACTCTTGACTGCTGGAAAATAACGTTTACCGTTTCAAATCCACGATGAGGATGATCAGGAAAACCCGCTGGTTTGGCAATACAGAATTCATCCAGCATCAAGAAAGGGTCGAGATTCTTCAGCTGTAATAAAACAGTGTGTTTCATGCAATGTGTCACCGTGCATTTCAAAATAAACAAAAAACGAGTTTCATGCGTAATACAAAAATGCTAAAAGCAGCAATGAAAACTTGCTTCTTTCCGTCCAATACTCCGGCGAACTCGAGCCCCGACGCCTTCAGACTGCTCCACACTCAAAACGACCTCAGCAACTCTTCTAATCATGATAAACACCTTGATATCTCCTTATAATCCCAATATTTTGCTTCAGTTCTCAGTTTGTAAACTCCCAAGTGCACCAGAAATCGAAACGAAACATTTATTTATACACAACTCGGCACTGCAGTGTTATTCGCTCTCATAGTAAATCTGGATTCACCTGTGACAGGTGTGTGTTTTATATGTTGGCGTTTTGGGTTTGCCATGGCTTCCTACACAGGTCACAGTCCCACTAGAATATGATTATTTAAAGGCGCAGTGCAAGTCACAGTGACAATGCAATATTTTGAGCCACAAAGAGTGACTATGTATTTATTATCACTGTTAGTTTAAATGAGCCCCAAAACAAAAGTTAGGTCATTTATTTATTTGTCAGCTTCATATACAGTGTAGCATCTTAAAATGTCATTTCACAGCTGTTCTCAGCATCTCTCCCTGTAAATGATTCTCTTGTACAGTCAGTTTGACACCTGAGACTGCTGATCTGGTTCCCTCTCTCTTTGCAGGTGTTTGTATTTAGATGTTACAACCACATGAGGCCGTGCATATGTGATATGTACTCTTCAGTGCAGGTCTTCTCCATCCTTTCTGATGTACTCTCATCCAATCCACTGTGTTGAGACATGATGTCTTTGAAAATGCGTATACTCGCAGCTTGACCCCTGCAAGGTTCACTGTATGAGGCCCAACCTGTGGATATTTCAAATATTTATTACCTGTGCTGATGGGAATGTTATCTGCAGCCTAAATCATAGTTAGTGTGCAGGTGTTATCTAGAAATGACTCATAGTTGATGACTCCCTCACATGTTTTCACCTCATACTCATACCATACCATGTTTTCATAATACATACAATACATAATAAAGTCTGTTATGCATGGCCAGCACTCCAGAACCTGTCAAGCAGGAAATGCTTAACTTTTGTAGGCCAACAGTATTTTAAAAACCTACAGTATCGTATTTGATACACCTTTCTTAAGCTTCTAAATTATCATCATGATCAAAAATGTATTGAAAAACCTGTTGTACACAATCTACTACATGCCTTCTGTCATCTATTGATAGTTCATACTTTTGTAGCAAGTTAAAGGCTTTTAGGTTGTGGTACGCCTTTCTTTTTTACTATGAATTCTTTATATTGTTAGTAATATTTCAAGATGAATCAACTTAGGTATACTTAATTACCTATACATTATTTTTTTGAAAATGTTACAATGTGACTATCAAATATGAAACATCAGGCTTTTAAAGACCATTTGTTTGTGTATCATGTAATGCATTTCATTAAATGAAAACTACAAAGCTTTGATTACGAAACTAAGGATTTATGAGCCACAAATGTCTGATGTATCAAATATGATATTCAACAAAAAGGGTTAAACGTCTGGTCTATATTACCATGTATACAGTGTAATAATGCATTTATATTTGTGTTATGTTGAACCCCTGTTTTAAAATGTTGGTTAAGTACAAACTTGAAATGTCCACTTGCTCACTTGAATGGGGAATTTTGTCATGACGTCAGAGAGTAAAGGGTCCTGGGTAGCATCCAGTTTGCAGCCTGTCGCCAGCCAAATCTTTTCTCCACCCCATTGTTCGCCACTGTACAAGGAAACCCTCCAACGCTGTGATTGATAACACCATTTAGCTTCAGCCACCTCGGGGTAAAGACATTTACCCCAATCAGAAATCCAGTAACTTGGTTTGCACTGCTGTAGACTCTTTGAACTTAGATATTTTTTGCACTTTGTGCTCAGCTGTCAATGACTCATGACACTACCACTACCACATACCACTTGAGCATAGCTGCCTCACAATATACCCAAAAGTTCCTGGCACACCTGGCAATGAGCTCTGATCAGGAGCTGGCCACTCTGAATGAACTCTGGTCACTGCTCCTCCTTTCCTGGCTTGTTTGATCATCGCTAGCCTTTTGTGAAGACTTCTTTCATTATAGAACTGCCTTAAGTAGGCTAGGCCATCCATCTTGATCCCATGCTCAATGTGGGAATATCGTCCAATCAGACTCTCTATATCCCCGACGTCAAACTGCTTAAGCTGAGAGAGAGTAAAGTTTGTTATTTTAAAATAATTAATTAATTAAGTAGAGGTGCTGATTTTTTGCTTCTTCGAGCTTGAAGAAAGAGGGTTGGCAGGATTCATTTGATTCTTCATATATCTGACATAATTTCTACAATGGGCAACATCACCTAGAGCACCTAAACATTCCATGTCCATGTCCATAATTTATTTGGCAGGTACCAGGTTGCTAATCTCAAAATAAACCCCTTCAGGGTGATACACAACCCCTAAACTTTGTATTGTTAGGGATTATTTGGCAGTTATGATCAGTTGAGTTTACATTTTCCTTTATGTAGCTATGTTTACACTCGATTTACCTGTAACTGTTTACGTAAGACCCAAGTCACATGGCATGCACCCTGCTTCAGTGCAGTTGAGAAAATATGGGCGCTGGTCAGACCTCCACCAACCACCATTACTCTCTGACCCATCTGACACACAGGAGGAGAACCTGAGAAAAAGAGCATATTCGTCGTCTCACATTATTCAAATATAGTATGCATTTAGTAATTTTTTCCTTTATATATGGCTAATCAGGAATTGCTAGTTTAGTTTATTTATTTATAGGGGCAGTGCACATTAATGAACATAACTGTAAATGTGCCAGAATTAGTCCAAAAGGCGATTTTTCATCTGTAGACCCTTGATAGAATGTTAAAAGGTCACCCTAAAAACAAAGACAGAACATCACACATAAACACATCATATGGAGGGAAAAAGAAAACATTTAGAACATGCTAACATTTAGAAACTCACCTGAGAAGGATTCACTCATCTTTTCATATGTACAGAAGTAATGCATGAGCTGCACTGTGTGTTGTAGACTTTCCTCCGGGTAACTCTCCTGGATTGCCTGCACCCAACATGTGATGTTTGCCATCTATGCCCTGGAAGGTGCAGTCACCATGATAACTGTTTTTGCCTCTATAGTTTCCCCAGTGTGTAGCATCACCTTGAAAAACTTAACCTTGCTCTCATCCTCAGTTAAGACTGGGATGATTCTGTCCACTGTGGCTCTGATTATGTAACCCATAATCTATTATTATTTCATAGTGCATTTATAATTCAACATTTAGAGTCAGTTTAGTATTAAAATACATTGCACTTAACATTCTAAATGAGACGTTTTATCATGTTATAGCTGAAACTCAGTTTCCCATAATGCTCTGAGCATCATGCAGAACAGGTTTTCTTAATCCTTAAACAGGCAACGTGCACCACAGGATACAAATTCTTTAGGCACAAGGAAGAATTTTTCATCCAAAACTGTTGTCAATATCCCATCTGAGGTTGTTTGGAGTATGGGGGTCACGTGTCATGGAATTTTCAGTGCTTGTTTTGTCAGTTTGACCTAAAGCCAACATGTCCTCCCATGGGGCTGGACATTCAGAAAATGTAATGAGTAGGCATATGTGACCCTGGACCACAAAACCAGTCTTAAGTTGCTGGGGTATATTTGTAGCAATAGCCAAAAATACATTGTATGGGTCAAAATTATTGATTTTACTTTTATGCCAAAAATCATTAGGACATTAAGTAAAGATCATGTTCCATTAAGATATTTAGTAAATTTCCTACTGTAAATATATCAAAACTTAATTTTTGATTAGTAATATGCATTGCTAAGAACTTAATTTGGACAACTTTAAAGGTGATTTTCTCAATATTTAGATTATATAAAAAGTGTCATGAAATGATTTTTTGCAGATCATTTTCCACTCTTGCCTGTTTTAGGGTTAATACCAGTAGTGCTGTTAAAGCAACTGTAGTTTTGTGTATTTTTGCGACTTTAGTGCCCCCTACAGTTAAGTGTGTGCATTTGTTGCTGCCGTGAAGCAATCCACCCTTTTCGCGGAATTTCGTACCCGCCCACCAATCTTGGCCATACAAGAACAGCTGTTGGTGAGGGAGCGTGAGAAAGAAGCCAAACGAAGCCATTCGCCTTATTAGAAGTTAATGTACCATCAGAATGACTTCCAGTTTGATTGATTATACTTAAAAAAAAAACACTTATGCTGGGTACACACCACAAGATAATTGGGCTGATTTTGGGCCTATTAATCCCCTTCAGACAATCCTAGGTGTGCCGATTATCTTGGTGGTTCTAAAGATTATCTCATCAGATTTTCCTGTGGTGTGAGGTGTGTTAAGAGTGGCTGAATCTGCTCGAAAGAATGTCGGAGGCGCCACGATCGCGAATCGTAAATATTCAACATGTTAGACAACATTTTGTGAGATTTCAGGTGTTCACAGTTGGGACTCTGGTTGAAAATCTATTGGTGTGTGCTGTACTGTCTTTGTCACATCGCGGCACACCACACACTATACGAGCAGAACGGTTAAATCTAGGATTTTTTTGTCCTCATGTTTGTGGTTTCTCACATTTTGCAGATCTTATAAGATTTTAAAAATCTTTTAGTGTGTACCCAGCATTACATTTAGTTGCTTTAAAACCAAGCATTTCACAGTCGGTTTATTAATTGTTAGTCAGGCATTCTGTTGCGTGATGCTCAGAACTGCTCCTGGAAGAAGTCTATACTGAGCTGTGTTCCTGGAAGACTGAAATACAGGTTTTTCTGTAGGCCGTTTGTTGTGCTAAGAAGCTTTTTGTGCTTCTTTCCCCAGGCGATTGTCGTTAAAAAATGCATTCTCGTCCTGAATATAAATTTTCTCAGGTAAACAGTGCAGCTCATCCTCTCGAGTTTGCTCCAGCACAAAGTCCTGCAAGGCCTTCTGAGATTGTACACAGATGCACAAACTATTAGTCCTTTTGATAGACAACATCATTGTAATGTTTATTTCTTGGTTTGCATTATTGTGTGTACATTGTTCGCATCTGACCATCTGTTCATCTGTTGTATTTTCTTACAACAGAGTACTAACATTTGTTATGCTTTAAATCAGGGATTCCCAAACTTTTTTTGTCAGCCGAAGCCCTTCGACCTAAAATATTTACTTCAAGTTTTCTTTTTCCTTTTAAGATTTTAAGTTAACATTTCAATAGTTGAATAACACGCTGTTCACGGTTCTCTGATGTTAGTTAATTGTCATAATTGTCAAATTATGTTTAGGTAAACAAACTAAATATTTGAGCATTTTAGTAAATGTTTTATTTGAATTGTTTTTCATTTAAATTATTTATTTAGTTTATTTTTCCTTTTCTAATCAAATTATTTAGCTTCTCATAAACTTGCGAACCCTCAGTTTGGAAATCACGCTTGAACTTTTTCGAAGAGTAGAGTATTTCAAAAGCACACGTTATCCAAATGGAGATGCAGACGTCAACACATGCTCTCCGGTGCTAAGTTACCTTGTTAAATGGATCGGTGTGAACCAAACCATAACCAATCTGTTGTTCTTTTCACAAACTGCTTGACTCGCTGATGGCTTGTCTCTTTTTGCTTTTGTAGCGTACACTTTTAGCTTTAGTTTTGCTCAGCTGAATTCCCTGAAGGACGTCAGTGCTAGATTGGCAGAGAGGGTTTGAGAGCAGAGTAGCAAGGGTTAAAGCATGAGGACCTCCTCCAATTATTAAAACATCCAACATCCCTAAAGAGAGAGAGAGATGGAGGGAAGAGCTAATGAAAATAGCAAAGGAGAACACATTTGTGCATGTCGCCTCTAGTTGAATGATCTTACTCTTACTAAAGTTACAAAAATAGAATAATCTTGTACTTTCTTATGAGGTCTGTTTCCTCAAGGTGAAGATTCGCTGGTTGACAAAGTAACCTGTTGGACAAACAGTTTTTGGTTTGGGGATAGTGTGGCACGTGTTACGCTGCCCACTCTGAGTCTATAGATACTTTGGCACATGATTGGCTGTCTGACTGAGTTTCGGTCTCAGAATAGCTTTGTTCTAGAGCAGAGAGGCTTAATTTTAGCTCACACTCATCATGTTATCTACAAGAAAGAACTTTAAATCTCCAAACTATAAAAATACTATTTAACATAAAATATTGTTGGATTGGATATTCTAGATTGTCAATATACAGATACATTTATTAATATTACAAGAACTCTGAAGGATATTTGATGCTATGTGTTTGTTGTTTGCTATATGACTAGAAATCAGAGTTGTTATTATTAATTACTAGCAAACATTAAATAAATGATCCAGAACAATGCCAGATATGGTCATATTTGTTTGTTTTGTACAGATGTGGTCTGTTGTAAGAGCTACATGATTGATTCAGGGAGGAACCTCTATTTTGATGAGTCAAACTGCTTGAGTGAGTATGTTTGTATACGTGTCAGCCTAAAAAATGTAGCTCTTAAGGTTTTTCTGAAGGTTTTGAGGATGTTTATGAACATTTTACATTGTGGGTTGAATCAGAGCACCATATCATATATGTATTGATTGGTGTGTGTGCTGGTGGAATGGCGTAAAACTGTCTGGTGACTTGTTGGCAGGAAACCACAGTCCACAGAAATCAAAATATCATATGTATGAACCATGTTAGCAAAGCTGTCAGTGTAAAATGAAATATTTCTTTCAAAAATAGTATTCCTAGTATTCCTCTCCAGTGCGCTGCCACATTGAACTGTCCTTGTATGGAAAATAGCTGAAGAAAAATTCTTCAAAAATGTCCACTAGAGGCAGACATGGACCTGTTGTGTCCAACTTATTTGTCACTATGTGTTGGGGGTTGTTAGGCCAGTCTGTTGTTATTTTATTTTTGTTGTGCTATTTTTTATTTTTGTTTTATTGTATTTCTACATTCTCATTAAATATTTACCTGCTAACCACTTCTTACCTCTTTCTGTTCAAATTTTGAAACTACCTTCTTTCTCCCACCATTCATTAATATAAAAAGAATATGCCTTTTTTTTATTCTGTTACTTTTTAGCCTGAGGATGAGCTCCATGTTACAGAAAATGTAGCCTCGCTCAGCATCATGTTTAGGTATATGTAAAATTGATGTCCTTGTTTTTGTATGTAAATGGTAATTGATCTGTGCATATTCAGATGATATGGCTTTTTCCCTGAAGAGAGTAATATAATGAACTTGTTAAAAGTAAAAAAAAAAAAAAAAAAACGATGGATTTCACAAGACATTAATTGCTGGACTGTAGTCATGTAGATTACTTGTGGATTATTGTGATGTTGTTATCAGCTGTTTGGACTTTCATTCTGGCAGCACCCATTCACTGCAGAGGATTCATTGATGAGCAAGTGATTTAATGGTACATTTCTCTAATTCTGTTCCGATGAAGAAGCAGTCTACATTTGGGAAAACCTGTGAGTAAATATTTCACCAAATTATCATTTTTGTGGTGAACTATTCCTCCCACTGTTGGGATTTTTTTCTTTTCTTGATTTGGGGTTGAGCACACATACATCACATTACATAACCTTCCTGCTCGCCCCAAAAACATGATGATGATTAATTCTGAGACTGAAGGAGAGAGCATAGTAAAACCTCAGAACTGTGAACCCTGACAGAAAGGCGCTTTGTGGTAAGTTGGTTTACTCCTTCATATGTTTCATAGTAATATTCTTTATTGTTTTAACTCACACTCAGAAATACCTGCACACTATTTCAAACGCACATACTGATGCTTTTAGTAATAGAAATTAGTAATTCATTGCATTCAACCATTATAAAAACACTTGTGTTTTTGTAAAAAAAATAAAAGTAAAATCTGCTGGGTGATACTCATTCTGTGAGTGCCATATCACTTTTATGATGTAACTTCAGGGAATTCATAGAGCTGATGTCATTCTGTGGGTGACTTTGACCTCTTTATTAAAAGGTTTGCTCATATGAGGACATGCCAATTGTATACAGTGCTTATAAACTAAAATATTTTTATTGTATTATATATGTACATTTAAATTGTGTATTTGATGTCTTTTTTGCCTCTGCATAAATAGTTCAGCAGTGGGCAGCTCGACAGGATGCTCGTAGCTTTGTAGAAGGACAAGCAGGAAATGTTTTGTACAAATCAGGGTGATGGAAGCTCATTGATTGTTTTCTCATTCAGTGCAACTAAAAAAAATAGCTTGGAGTTGTCATTAGATAAGCATGCAGTTAATAAAATAGCCTATCATATAGAAACATTGCTTATAAAATAACTCAGTACATGAAGTCAACACTTGTTGTTTTATTGTTGAGTGCCATGATGTCTCTCAGAATTGCTGAAAGAGTCTGCACCTGAAGATGGATATGTTTGTTTGGTATAGATGTGGTCTGAGACGTCAGAGAGCACTCTCTGTTTCGGTGTGTCAAACAGAGTAAGTTTCTCTACAAGTGTTAACCTCAAATGTGGCAGTAGAATGTGTTAGATGTGTCGTGTTTGTGCAAATATGTCTAAAGGTGCTGAGGATATAAACATTTTACACTCTGGTTTAAGTGTAAAGGGCCATGCAAGCCATCTGGCATAATTTTGATAATCATGTATGTGGGTGTGTAGAATGGCATAAAACTGTGTGGTGACTTGTTGGCAGGAAACAACGCTATCAAAATAGCATATGTACGAACCTTGCTACTAAAGCCATCATTGTAAAATAAAATGTGTCATTTACAGGAGTAGCTGAGAAATCCTGTTTAAATGTTTACCCTCATGTTGTTCCAAACCCAAAGAATTAATTATTTTCTATGGAACACAAAAGGAGAATATTGAGGAATCTTTATACAGCTCTTTTTTTCATACATGGACAGTGGAAAAAAGGGAAAAAGCAGCATATAAAACTAAACCATACACCTTAGCTTTGTGTTAGGAGGTTAAATACCATATTAAATAAAAGTACTTTTTCCTTGGATATGTATGTCTATATACTGTTTGTGTGTGGGTGGATGAATGGATGTGTTTATGAATGCCTTGCTATTGACAAAGTCAAAAAAATACAATAAATTTACAGTTGTACACTCTTCTTCCCCTGCAGCCAGTTTCCTCTTCTTTTGTTAATATTACCTTATGAGGAAGTACTATATACGATCATGGTTCTGGAGTGTAAACGTGCTGTTCTGCATGAGTAACCTCATTTTCTTATTTCCTCAAAGTATTAATTATGTCTATTTAGGTCACTTTCAGTTTTCTGTAAAATAGGTTTTGAGGCCTGCCCGGTGGAAAGAAACAATAAAACTTTGTGGTGATTCTTACAAAAAGGCTGGTGTTTGCACACCTAGTTCGTTTGAGCCCTCCAAACGCTCTCAGTTCAGACAGAGGAATAATTTTCGGGTGAGACATGTCTCCACCACTTTTTTCCAAAGTCGATTCTGTCCTCACCGCTTTTTGAAAGTCGATGAAAAAATATAACATGCAGAAGGCTTATAATGCAAAGTAAAAGCATCTCCAACCCATCTTTATAATTTAATTCATTCATGTAACACAAAACACATTTGCGGCAGTTAGACAGGCCTGATCTATAAACCTTGTCATGAACATATCAGAATTCATAAACAGTAAATGACGTAATTATGTGTGCATCATCACACACTCTGGACCGCACGCACTCTACTGTGTGACAGCGATGAAGTAAACAGAATGCTTTATATTTACACATTTAGATCAAATATGCCACTCTCATAAATTAAGTGCATACAAATTACATGATGTAATTAGAAGTTAAATTATTATAAGTTAAAAATCCCCCCAGTTTATAATAGAAAGCTACTGTAGGTTATATTATTACAGTGAGGCAGGTCTGGTTACAGAATCAAATCACTTCTGAAAATAGTGAGAGCTCTAACCTTAATGCTAATATATTTTGACATATATTTTGTCAAAATACATCCGTTGCTATGGTGCAAAGAGCGCTCCCTTTATAATTACTTCTGTACACTACACAATGAATCTCTTATTTAAATTGCATCTGTGTCACTCTGCAAACACCTCCTTCCCTGTCCACTTCATCTTTCAAGTTTTTCCAGCAGATCAGACTCCAGCATTCAAATGCTGCACAGAAAGTTCTTATGAATGTGTGGTGTGAACAAGAAAGGGTCTGAGTCTGAGATCACTTCCATGCTGAAGAGGACCAAAGAGATCCACCAAAAATAACTCAGGTCACTTTCAGCTGGTTTGCTCTCTGGTTCACAAGAACTGTGTTTGGTTCTTTTAAATCAAACTATATGTGAAACACCCTTAAATAGGTATACATTAAAAGGTCAGCTTTGTGCCCCAGTTTGCAGACAATGGTTTGCTTTTCAGCCTCAAGAGGGATGAGCAGCATGTGCAGTGTAGTCATAGTATGTGGCACAGATAATCTCACAGAGAGCTATCAGTTTACAATTATTTGCTGAAATATTTTACTATCTTTTCCCATCTCTGTGATTACACTTTTATGTCCTTCCCCTACAACTCTATACTTCTCTTTTTCCAACCAATCATCAGGTCTACTGACTTTCAAAAGGCAGTGTTTTAGATTCTGGACACACACATCCTCATAATCGGCACTGAGATCATCATGGCAGCTGAGGTATGCAGTGTTTCGTTGTATGCAAATCTGTAGTAGCTCAACATCTATGTTAATTGATAAATGTATCCAGTTGAAAAAATGTTATGTGATGTCTTCTAGGGAAATCCTGTTTGTGGTGGTGTTATGTTGCTCCACAATAAACGTGAAGGGAAACACTCGTATGAAGTGAATGGCTATTTTAACTATAACAAAGGAAAATTCGCAAGGTGAGACTATCTATCTATCTATCTATCTATCTATCTATCTATCTATCTATCTATCTATCTATCTATCTATCTATCTATCTATCTATCTATCTATCTATCTATCTATCTATCTATCTATCTATCTATCTATCTATCTATCTATCATCTCTCTCTCTCTCTCTCTCTCTGTCTGTCTATCATCAAATGTGTAGCTATCTGGCTGTCTGTTCATTCATCTATATCTTGTTTTTTTTTCAGCAAGGGAGATAAAGTTATAATGATAAACAACACAGATGTGGAGAATTTGACTCCACACGCATTTGCTGAGCTGCTGGTTGAAGGGTCCCCCTTACTTGTGAGTTTTGTATTGATTGACACACACTAATGCAGTCCTATATGAACTTTCTCAGTTCATTGAAATGAAAGAGAGAAGTGAAACTGAAGTTTTCTCAGGGTTTTTTTTTCCTAGTCAGGAAACTTTGATTGATCACATGGACGTATGTGGGGGTTTAAAACATTAAATTCCAGAGATTACATGATCATGGATTATTTTTGATTAACAGCTTGAGGAGTAAAACACTTGTTTGAGCTAGTGTTATTTGATTTACATCAGCTGTGCTGTGGTTTTAAATCTCCTCTCTTAGACCATACATCATTCGCCCAAAAGGAAAATCGAACAGTGTGAATCTGAGGAAATCAATGTGCATAAAAAGGAGCCGACAGTCATGAGATTCAGCATGATGATGGTAAGAGAAGAAGAACTGGAAGCCACTGATGTTCAGCCATCGCCAGAGTGGGGAGACAAGGACATTGAGGATGACTGTTTCAGTGAAAACAATCTTCTGCTTGTCTCCATGGCTGAGACGAGCTTCAGTGTGGTCGTTGCTCGGGGCTGTGATCCTTGCAGCCCTTGCAACAGCTGTGGAGGGATGAATTGCCAGTTTAATGAAGTTGTTGTCCTGCCTGCAACAGCTGAGATGACCTTTAGTAAGGAACAAATGTTGCGTTCGTTGACAATACAATTCAAGTTCTTAAATGTTATAACTGTCTATAAAACGTATTTTTCCTCTGTTTTGTCAGATTCTTCAAGGATTTTTATGCAGTTTAGAGAGCAAAATAATGTGTTCATTAAGAGTTTCTTGATGGAAAAATATGTCACCCCCGAGAAGCAGCATATGTTTTTGAAAGACACCATGTCAGGTTGGTAATAAATATAAAATCTAACAAAGTTTATATGTATGTATATTATATAATTTTGTAAATACTTTTTGCAAATAAATTAAAAGTTTGTTTAGAAGTAAAATAAATAACTGAACTATCATTCTTTATTTTGATTTGATTCAAGTATATTTTGAAATATATTTTGCAATACTTTTTGTTTCAGCAAAAATCACCCTCTACTATTATTATCCTATCTCCATGGACTGTGGTGGCATTCCTGTTGTACTGAACTTCAGTGGCACAGAAAACTTCTTCTGCTGTACCACCAAGCAAGGTGAAGATAAGAAGATTTTGACAGTCACGGTAAGTTTATTTTTATATTATTTTATTTATTTGTTTTTTGTTATTATTAGGATGTATTACATGTTTTTTATGCATCTTATCACCTAAATTTAAAGGAATGTACTTTTTATACTTTTTTAAATGTCTTTTTATGTTGTTGTTTTTATTATTATTATTATTATTTTCAAGTCAAGTGAAAATTAGTGAGGTCCAACATTGTTTGGAAAGTAGATTCAAAAGTAGACAATTTTAATTTTAAATATTTTTTTTAATACAAGTATGATTTATGCATTATATTCTTATGGGTGAACTGTTCCTTTAAGCTGAAACTAGACTTGATTTGTTTGTTTGCAGAGCCATAATAAAAAGGACCTGAAAAGAATCTGTCCTGATGACCAAGAAAAATGGTCCCTTGTATTTTACATGTCTTGTGGGCGAGACAATCTCCGGCGTTTTGAGTCAGCTCTTAACAGAGGATGGTTTATCTACACACAAAGTGTAGATAATAGAGAAGTGGACATGCATAAAGAAGATCAGTTTGACAATAAACAAGGCAGTGCCTTCTCAATCATAATTCTGAGTGAGAATGGGTCATGAGGTCTTGATATGGACATCACAGCATTGTGAAGACTTTGTATAGTTGTGGTAAATTATCATTTATTACGTTAGAAGTTATTAAAAACTATTTTAAGTATCAGTTTTATCACATTTATGACATTTTATAACTGAGAATTGTTCTCAAATTAACTTAATGTTCAAAATACTGATGATTCAAGCCCAACCCTAACATCTAGTGCTTCATTCAAAATGTCAATAAATTCTTTGGACTGGCATCTTGGAAAGAAACAAATTGGTCAGATTAGTTTGTTAAGAGAATGTGCTGGAGACTGTTTAGAAGTGTATGTTTTGGACAAGCTTAATTGTTAAGGTTGTCTTAGAGGAAGCAGCCTCTTCCAAAGAATTGTGTATTTTACTGCCATCGCAGTAGTGAGTAGATGTGTATCATAATGTTTTGTTTTGTTTTGTTTGGTTTGGTCATATTTTTATATTCAGCTACTTTTAAACTGATGTTTGTAAACCAACATATGTGATTCATATTTATTTTATTGCTAACTGCTCATAGTTACTTTTTGTGCTGAAACATTATAATTTTGCCAACATTTTGAAATCTTTTTTAAACACAATGTGTGTAATTCCTCTATTTATATCATCAGTTATTAACATTTGTTAGTATAAGATAAACGCTACTAACAACTTTTGCTGCATAATTGTATCATTTACCGTATTAACGTGTGTTTACGTATTATGTTTCTTCTATAAAATCGCAAAACAAAAAAAGTTATGAATCAAGTTCAGTGCTTCAGTAATTGTTTTAGATTCATCCTACAACACAGTTCCAGTGGTACTGTAGTTATGGCTATACTTCATAGTCTGATGTTTCTTATGTCACTTATTAACTGATGCCTTTGTAGCAAATTAGCTCAAAGTGAGATGAACATAATTTATCATAACGGGTTGTTATCAATTATGTATTCATCTTCAGGAATTATAGCATTAATAGTACAATAAAATGATTTGTTTGTCCGCAGTACGGACAGTTTCAATCGTCTATTGACTCTAAGGAAAATTATTTCTCTGGTCACGAAAAATCATTGCCTTATTAGTACATTGCTCATTAGCATGTAACAAACCCGGAACGTTAAAGTGACCTCATTTCTGTGAGCTGCAGACACAGACAACCAAGTGTGAATACATATGGATGTTTATTAAACTACACTACAAGGGGAACATGTAACATTGAACTAAACACAAACATACACACATTAAACATAGATGCCAACGCACGGAAGGCATGGAGAGAGAGAGAGAGAGAGAGAGAGCATAATAGCAGGATTTGCACATCAGCTAAACACAACCTGTTAGAACCATCAAAGAATTACATCACCTTAATCAAAAGGGGTCGAAGCCTAGAAGCGCATCTAAATAGTTAACAAGTGGTTACTTGTACTGGTTTGTTGGTGCTGAGTAAAGTGTCCTGCTGCATGTATAATGCGTCTCTTAATTCTTGATGAATTCCTTTAGGAGTGAAAGCTTCGTTATTTCAGCCATGGGTTGATGGGTCCGAAGTTAAATCGCCAAAGTTACTGAACTTAAAACTGCCAGAAGCTCGGACTCCCCCCGAAAGGTGGGGTGTGGGAGAAGTTTTATCTGGATCCAGTAACCCCCACTTTTGGTCAGTTTGACCAATAGCAAGGCACATAGTTTCAGCGGGAAAGTGTTTCTTTGTCTCACTTACACCTCATTTGCATGTTTTATGACTGTTCCGCTCAATCGGTGTAATTCTTCCCACAGTACAGTAAAAATCTTATGATGTATTTCACGTTCACATAGTGTACACCATTGTTTGAGAAATAAAGAGCAGATCATTCTGATATCAAGAAAGAGACATCTAGCAGATATTAAACCAGAGATACATTCATACACCTGAATATGAGTATTTAGAGCTTACTAATACAAATAATGAGTGGTCACTAGGCTAATATAATAAGGAAACACACAAACAACACCTGCCTATACCAGATACCTTTGTAACTGAATAATTATGGTCTAAGTAAAGGAAATATCTCTATGCGTGTGTGTTGTGTGTGTGTTGTACTCGTGGAGGTATTCCACTGGTCAGCCAGGCCTGGTACCGAGGGTCATTTAGTTCTCTTGAAATGTGTTTGAAGTCCGATGGAGAGAACAGATAGTCAATTCTGCTTAGCATCTGACAGTGGGGGCACAACCACTGGCAATTAAGCACCCATATAAATGTAGAATGTGGGGCCATATTTGGATGTTTTTTCTTTTTTTCAAAATGCTGAGTAGCCAGTGCTTCGTATGCATTTGGCCAATCAGAGTACACTTACGTCCCTGATAGCTCCTATAGAACTGTTTAAGACCCTACTCTATAGTTCCCCCAACTGATGTTCCTAGAACTAAAACTATTCCTAGTTCCTGCAGTGCAAACACACCAAAAAGAGGGTACTTCCACCAATGGTTCTGGGAACTATGAAAAAGGTTCCTCTGGAGAGAAAGCCCCTTATGAGGCCCAACTCCTGCTGCAGAAAACATCCCCAAACCATAACAATTCCTCCTCCACCTTTCACTGACTTCTTTATACACTTTGGGTTCAGTCTTTCCCCAGGTTGATGATGAACATAATGTTTCCCATTGGACCCAAATAAATTAAACTTGCTTTCATCACTGAAGTGAACTCTGGAACAGTTTTCCTCTGTCCACACAACATGCTCCTCTAGTCTAGCCTTTTGATTCTTTCTGCTGATATACATTACATATACATTTACATTTATTCATTTAGCTGACGCTTTTATCCAAAGCGACTTACAATTGCTATATGTCAGAGGTCGCACGCCTCTGGAGCAACTAGGGGTTAAGTGTCTTGCTCAGGGACACATTGGTGTCTCACAGTGGATTCGAACCCGGGTCTCTCACACCAAAGGCATGTGTCTTATCCACTGCGCCATCACCACCCGCTGATGAAAGGTTTGTTCACTGCAGAGTGCACTTTCAGTTCAAATTCTGTTAAATGTCAAGACACTGTATGCCGAGACAGATCCAGACCCTGTTCAGTGCTGAACTGGTGAGCAATTCCAGCTGCAGTGTTGAACCGATTCCCCATTGAGATTCTCCGCATTATTCTGTTTTCTTCTGCATTTGTCTTTCATGGACAACCAACCTTTTGGGGGGGGACTTTAATGAGATTGTAAAGATGCAATATTCTAGAAAACACAGATTTGGAACAACCAATTTCTCTTGCTATGGCTGGTATTCACCTTCATCTGGGCAACCTGGTGTCGGAGGGTTTCAGTCACTTTAGAATGGCTCACCATTTTGCAAAGTCATTGAAAATTGGTCAGATTTGTCAGATAATTAAAGAAATTAGCAGGAGGTGCCAGATTAACACCAATAACTAGGAGGGATCTCAAAGTGTTCTCTAATTTTAATCAGGAAATAGCTTTATTTAGTTGTTTTTATTAAAGATTTTGATTAAGACTATGAATAAAATTGGTTTGTAGATCATAACTGTCAGTGCCCTAAAGTGCCCTATGATTCAATTCCAATATAAAACGTGCTATTGGCAAGAAATGTCATCTTCGTCGCTAAACTGGTTATGAACCAACACATATTTATATTTACCACAAAACAATGATTCATTTCTGATGTGCTTCCCCTTTCAATAATTACTTCATGTCAAATGCCCCAGCAGTAGGAAGATCCCCAAGTCTCATTACAAACTGTGACCTTTTCTGCCTCCATTAACCACTTTGACTTAGGTTGGTATAAAGCTTAAAAACTTTCACACCTTAACAAAACAGGTTATGTGTTATTACCTCATGCCTTTGATAGGGATAGCCTTACAAGTGAACGATTGAAATTACTGCTGAGTTTGTTTTGGTGCAAAGAGACACTTGATCCAACCCCTTCGAATTGTACGTTTGTGTTTTCCCCACCAACACACCATACAGTTTTTCCAGCCAAACCCCACGCTTTGGTGTAATATGTCTCATAACTTCCTCTTCCTACAGCAGGAGGGCTTTGACATTGAAAAAGCAGTGCTTCGAAGGCAGGGCTCACACAACTTTTTTATCAGCGCTGAGATCAACATGGAAGCAGAGGTGTGTAGCAATTTGTTATTTTGCAGCTGATTTAAATATAAATGCATATTCAGGAAAATCATTTTAAAAATAAATAGCAATTGCTCAATGCCTATATTAGTGAATTAGTCTCAAATTTTTCAATAAGGGCGATAAACTCTGATTTTTGTATTTCCTAGTTCACTTTTACTTAATACGCTCTTTCACTTCTCTGTTTGTTTAACCTGTATGATGTTACGAGAAAGAGAAATGAAATTGAAATGTTTACCTCAACCTTTCCGCCTAGTCAGGAAACTCAATGACACATGTGACCACGTTGTATTTGGCATTTGAAACAAATGCATTATCTTTGACTCCACTAAAGCAAATAATCTCCTCTCGTAGACTGTATGTCATCCGAGCACTGAAAAAACAGAAGCGTGTCAACCGGAGGCCACCCGATGCAAAATAAATATGTTGAAATTCATGAGATTCAGCCTGTCGATAGAAGATACCGAGTTGGGTGCACTTCAGGAACCATCAAATCCACAAGCAGAGGAGAAAGAGAAGGACATTGAGGACGACTGTTTCATTGATGACGATGTGCTTCGTTCCCTGGCAAACATGACCTTGAAAGTGATAGTTGATCAAGACTCTGATGCTGACAACCCTTCCTGCGACTGTGATCAGCAACCTGATGAAAGGGAGATCATGCCAGAGACAGCTGATTTTGCTTATAGTAATTTTATTCATTTTGAAGTATCTAATGTTTCTTGTTCATAAGAAAATTCAGTTCTGGTTGTAACGTTCTGCTGTCTTTTTCAGTTTCTGCACAAATTTGGAAAGTAATTAAAGAACAAAACAATTTATTCCTGAAGACACTTAAAGGATGCAAGTACATTGCATCAAAACAGAACGAGATATGTTTGGAGAAAACCATGACAGGTTTGCATCAAATAATGACAATAATATTTTTATTATTCCCTTGTAACAGTGCTATTTTTTCTGTTATTTTAAAATGACATGTTTCACAAATTTCTTTTTTTTTTCAGCAAAAATCACCATCTTTCATGGGACCTTCCTTGGCGTGGTCACCGGCAACAGAAATGTAGGTGTTCCTGTTGTGCTGAACTTCACAGGCACAGACAACTTCCTCTGCTGCACCGACCAAGGAGAGGAAAAGATATTAATCATTAAAGTAAGATTTCAATAAGATGTGTTTCTTGATTTTGCAAGGGTTGCACAGTAGTGCATTGCTCTGCAAGTTAGAAAAATATGTTTATTGTGCCCAAATATAGTATGACATGGTCTTCTTGTTCAACTTCAACTGCAAACCAGCTTTTTTCATGTTTATTTCAGACGTTTATTTATGACAGAAAAAAGATACAAATTTCTGCAGATGATCCAGAAAAATTATCCTTTATTTTCTACATGTCTCAAAAGCGTGATGGTCTCCGGGATTTTCAGTCAGCGCTCCACATAGGATGGTTCATTCACACTCTAAATGATGAGGTTGTGAATATGAAACAAGGCAATAGAACATCCAGCAGTTGCTTTGTCTTAGAGTGAGTGTGAGACCACAAAACCCACTAAATATTAAAACCTCTTATTAAATTAAGGATTTTATTCAAAATGTTCATAGTATTTTTAAAATACATTATGAGTACTTTATCAATATATTTATAATATTAACCTTTATATACATTTGCATGTATAAGCTACTAGAAATTTGAAATTTATAATTTATCACATTATAATGTGTCCATGTATTCAACATCAAGCATTTCAATAAACATTTGCAAGAAAAAAAAAAAAAAATTCTATTGGAATGTTTCCCAAAGCAGGCAATGTTGTAGATGCTTTTTTCATCGCTCTCACTTCTGATGTAATTTTTGAAAGCACCTATTTCTTTATAGTCCTGTTTGTTCAATGTCTTCTTCAAAGGCTTTGTTCACTTGTCCATCATCTGAATTCTCATATGGGTTCACAGTCTCATCAGCCTTCTTAGCTTTCCTGAAAAGAAAAAAAGTTTTGCAGTAATGTAAGCTATTAAATACCACACCAGTTGTGGTAAAACCTTGTATGGATTTGATTCATATGAATTTTTTTTTTTTTTAAAGCTTGTATTTTCCTATTTCTATAGAAACTGAATTATTATAATGTGTAACATTGCATTACTAAATGTATATTGCATTATACCATTGTTTGTGTAATTTTTAATTATTGTCCACAATGCATATAGCTGTTATGATCATGCAGTTCTACAAAACATGTCAATGTTTAATATGGACAAGAATGGGATCATCTTCACCTCATCGTTCTTGAGGTGTTTCACCGACAGTACTTACTTCTTCCTGTTTAATATCCCTGTGGTAATGAGGTAGATCCCCCCAAACGTAGTTACGCCCATTACGACTCCAAATACCACCAGCCAAACTGTGACTTTTTCCTCTTTGGGTGGAGCTAATGTTGCCTGCAGCCCAACAAATTCCAGTGTTTCATCACTGAGTAAAAATGCACCGTTGATGCGTTCTCTGGACAGCCTGTGAAGAGTTAAAAAGGGAAATTCAGTGGAGCTGCTCAAATTCTCCTTAATAATGTCATGCCACCCAATATTCATACACTGTTATTAGTTTAAAAATATTATAAAATATATAAAAAAAAATAGTAGATGGTATGGTTTCAAGAAATACCAGATAGCTGCCTCTACATCTGCCTTGGGAATGACTGTGTCTGGTTTGGTTGGATCCATCACAACAAAATAAAAAGAGATTCTGGCCGTTTCACTGTATGTGTTGATATTCTCTGGCCTGTGTGCAACAAATATGTTGTGCAATGTCACAATTTCACAATGAAAATGATTCAATCACACTCTGAAATGTGTAATTAGTGAAGGATAAGAAGAGATAATACTTACATGAAATTCATTTCTATTCCCTTCTCTTCCGAGTAGTACTGGCGCATTGCAAAGGCCATAGTGGACTTAAAGAGATACATTTGATTTGTATTCCAAGAGTACTGAAGATTAAAAATGACAGTAATTAGCAAAGGCAAATTACATTTCTATCTGTAAATCGTTTTTTGTTAAAAAAGAGGCTTACTGCATCATCTCCCATGGCAGATTTTAGGCTTATTCTAACTTTGAATGCATTTGGATCATCTTTATTTACAGAGGATGCTGTGAATAAGTAAATACACCCAATTAATATATTTTTCCAACATCTATGTGGTCATATCAATACATGCACTGATGGATGAAAATAATAAAACTTAACCAATAGCTGAATTTATTATAAGAATTTAAAGAAATGTAATGTTTATGTTCAAATGAAATGCTAACATGGGTTAATATTGACATCCCAGCCAGGCACTCTGTTGTTCTTCTGGTTCTCCTCCTTTAGCCAGTCCATGAGGGTGCTGAAGTAATGTAGCAGTGGCTGAGAGTCCATCTTCGTGGTTCCTGCCACATCTTCCAGAGCACGAGTCCATGACATGGATCTGCCTAACTCAAGCATATGCCTGCGGACCAAAATATTTGTTTGTTTATAGCAGTTATGTTTATCCTAAATTGAAAGAATATAGGACATACATCTTTGTGCATACCTGAGTTTGTTACCAGCTTTGGTTGAGTTTGTAATGTCACATTTGTAAAGGGGACCGGTGTGGCCAGCTGCCTCACATAAGGCCTCTTGAAACTGGAACTGATATACGGTTCTAGTAAAGTACCTATTAGAGAAACAAGACATGGCTATTCATATGGCTATTAGCCTATATGACATTATTTCTTGCCGTTTTAAATGTATTTAATATAAATATTGCATTGCACAAAAAAAGATTTGGTAAAAATTAGGGCTATACACATTTTTTATACAGAATTGCCCATTCATTTCAAAATAGCATGCTCTCAATTTGATTCACACTGTATCTTAGCAGGGCTGCCAACTCTGACACTGTCCTCGTGCTCTATGCCACACATCCATTTCTCACACAGTGCAAAGAACACTCTCAGGTTAACCTGTAATAATAAGCTGTTGGCCAAAACATCTGGCAACCTCTCCATTGCATATTAGTGTGTGTGTGTGTATTAGTCAATGAATGGGAGAAAGATACACTATATGGACAAAAGTATTGGGACACCTTCTAATGAACAGGTTTGTAATTTTCATGAGTACAAATCTTAATGTTTAAACATATGATGTTATTCTATGTAATTGTCTATTCTAACACGACAATGCATCTGTGTATAAGGCAAGGTTCAAAAATACATGATTGATTCAGTCAGTGTGGAACAACTCAACAGGTCTGCAGAAAGCCAAGTCCTAATCACAGCTTTGTTTTGTTTTGAATCTGTTTTGATTCTCTAAAAAGAACCAACTCAAAAGAGTTATTAGTATCATGAATCTGGCTACCCTAATATGTTTTAAATCAGTAAAAAGAACCAGCTCATATTTGTTTATGAATTGAACCTCATTGGTCGCGTTAAATGTTTGTTCATCCATGCAGACCGTGAGAACAGCTCAATATAAAGATGATTCTTGTCATTATTTAGTGGTTTACTTTGTATTGCTTCACATTTTGAAGATCCTACAGTGTGGGAACGTTGCTGAATGTAAGATGCAGTTACAGTAAGTCTGCAGAATGAGTCGTGCTGTACAAATGGGTTCGTTAAAAAATCGATATTGAGGATTTAAGAATAGCAAATTCTGAAGTGGCAATGACCCTCATCACTTTGTTAAATGCAATGCTTTATTAATTCTACAGGTGACATTACCTGATAAAAGAATAATCCCCAGACACATGAAAAAGTGCAGGTGGGTCACAATAAGCCTCATCTCTGGGCACAGCCTCAGCCACTCCAACTAGTTCTCTCCTGCGGTAACAAATGTTGTGATGAGCCATAGAGTCAAAGTGCAACCGAATAAGAGTTCATTATGTTTGGATTCTGATGATTTTTAATGTATGTTTTCTGTCACTCACTTCATTTGCCACCAGCGGAGCATCCACTCATCTTTGGGGATGGTCTCTTTTAAGACTTGCCACCTCCATTCCTCCAGCATGTAGGTGAAAGGCATAGTTGCCACGATGGTGAGGGCCTGCTTCAGAAGGAAGTTAATATCTGTCTCTGTAAATACAAATGATAATATGAATGTTTATCAGTTTTGGTGAAGATTGTTTGTATGCTGAATTCAGTTTCAGGTTATTCAGATGAAGTCAGGCAGGTATGCAATTACACTTTACCATAGTCCTGTTTGAAGTCAGGAGGTAGAAGCCCCAGTGACTGCAGGTGAGAAGGAGTGGCAGCAGACAGGGACATGATCTCTCCCACAGCCTCATGGAAGCCTTCATTAGCACCATCTCTCAGCAGATATGAGTGGTGGCGGTACGCCATTTGGTACTGGTTATGACCCATCTCATGGTGAACAGTTAAGAAATCATCCATGTTCACTTTAGTGCACATTTTGATTCTGTAAAAAATAACAAAAAAACTCTAATTAAGTTTGCTAATTCTTGCACAGAATGAGAACAGAAGCTAAAATTAATAATTGCTATTCTATTCTGACTGCTTTGTTTTAGAATCCTGAAAAACAGTTCAAATTTCACAATATTACAACTTTTTTCTGTATTTCTGATCAAATAATTGCAGCCTTAGTGAGGTAAAGAATGTAATATCTAGCATATCAGAAACAATGAGTTCTTTTCAGAAAAGCATCAAAAGGAAATATTATTTTAAATAATTAAACAGAATTCAGTTGTTTAAAATTGTATCTTATCTACTTGTTAATCATTACCAAGCATTTTGACCGAATGTAACAACATTATCACCCCACCTGAAGTCCTCCCTGTTTCCCATGTCCCATGCGGTAGGATGGCACACCACGTCTCTTCCTTCAGGCTTAATAAACATTGAGTTTGTCCAGAAGTTGTCAAACATCGCAGACATGTTTACAGACATAAAGAATTTTTCTGCCTCTTTAAACAGGCGGATTTCATCCCAGCTCTGAAATGGTAGCAAATAAGTAGGAAATTAAAAAAGAGCATGACTATTTACAACTCCATATTTTTTATTGCTCCTGCTAAAGAACAAAATGATTAATAGCATAGATTGCATGTAATCTTTGATCAAATAAAATGCGAACAGACCTTTAGTCTGGACTTTAAACATATATGAAGATAAAAGATAAAACCTTGGAGATAAAAAGACGCTTATCTTAGACCAAAAAGGTTAAGAATAGAAATGAAAACAGTCACATGTATTACCTGGGCCATCATTTCAGAGCTCACGTCGATATCAGGCTTTTCTGGATACGGAATCATGAGAGGATACAAGTTGGTCCAAAACCTTCCCCACATATCACCTAAATGTGCAAAGTCATAAAATGTCACCATTTAATCTTAAACAACATTATATCCTAATAGCATACATTTATTCTTGTATATGTAATTTAATATCACTATTTGGACAATGCAAATGTCCAAAAAGTAATGTTCCATATATTACCAAGCAGGTGTGCTGGAAGGCAAGCGTCAGAGGCGATGTGACCAGGATAGACATCTTGCAGTTTTGCTCTCACATAAGCATGAAGCTCTTTGTACAAAGGCAAGATCTGGAACATCATAATAAGAGTGAGTTTTCTGAATAAAAACCCATGAAAAACTGTTAAATATGAAGGTTCTTTATTGCCATTGATGGTTCAATGAAGAACATCCATGGAACCTTTGCACAAAAGGTTCATGATAATGGAAAATGGTAGGTTCTTTAGATTTATAAATCTAATAAAAATGGTTCTATTAAAAACTGTTTACTGAAAGGTTCTTTGGGGAACCAAAAATCTATAGCATCATTGCATAAAACACCTTTTGGAACCTTTATTTTTAAGAGTGCGTGACTTGTTTTGACTTTTTTTCACCAACCTCCTGGTAAATGCGCCTGGCGTCTTCCATAACTTGGTCTCGGGAATAACTGTATTCGGGTTCATCGATGGTTTCATAATCCCCCCTCCAGTAATCTCCATGGTCTTCATAATCTTAAATAAAATGACAAGAAAAATCTTGAACTTTGTCAACCACAACATCAGTTATCCATAAGATCAAAGCAGTAAAAGCAAAGGCATAAAATCATTTATTATCAGGTAATATCAGGTTATTAAAAGACCATGTCATAAAGTTAAGAACGGAGCTCATACTGTTGAGTTTGGCGGCTTCATTCTTCAGGTCCACATATTTCTCATAAAGGGGTCTCATCTTCATCCCTGCGGCCACTCTCCATCCCTCCCACGCATGTAGACGCTCGTCATAGTCCCTGCTGTTTGCCATGATACTCTCTAGGCCTGGTGAATGAAAAATGTATTGAAGTCAGGTAAACTGTGGCAGGTTACATGTGGCAAATGCCTTTACTGTATGTGTTACCTGGGAACTTCACATTGCTAGCAGTGAGATCTAAAAACACTACATATGATACACAGTTTGGTCAAGTGTCGTTAGTCATTCAAATTTGAGAACATACACTACTGTTCAAAAGTTTGGGGTTAGTAATTTTAAAAAATAATAATAAGTTTCTTATGCTCAGCAACGCTGCATTAATTTGCTTAAAAATACAGTAAAAATAGAAATATTGTAAAGATCAGCAGCCATTACTCTTCAGAAATCATTCTAATATGCTGATTTACTGCTCAAGGTACATTTCCTATTATTATCAATATTGAAAACATTTGTGCTGCTTAATATCTTTATGGAAACCATGAAACCATTTCTTTCCAAAAAAAAAAAAATCTTACTGACCCCAAATTTTTTAATGAATGAATTTAGATTTTTATTGAATCGTAAAGGAATATAACACCACATGTGTCTGGCCAATTTTACTTTTACTTCACCTTATATTTCAGATGTCATGTCCTCTTTTTCAAATAAACATCCATTTTCTCACGTCTTTTAAAAATGAACCTGAGAATAGAAACTTACAGTTTCCTTTTTTTTCTTTTTTTATACGTTTATGAATAAAATAGGTAATAGAAACCTTACACACAGACTCTTTTATTATTGTAAATGTGGAAACAAGGCACCTGGTTTATGAACCTGAGATTTTACTTTATCATTAGGATGGCGGTGTATGTACAGCTAACATTACCTGGCTCCAAAGTTTGACAGTCAGTGGGATCGTCAGTTTTGCACACAGTTGCTGTGTTGTAAATAGTGCTCATCTCTGACATGATATTCCTCAGCTGTGATACACAAGGCATTCAGGCCATGTTAGTTTCATCATGTTTGCCACATTACCACAAGAAAAGTGAAACACTAGTACGAAAGACAATTTCAGCATCTGGGTGACATTATTGTAAAACATCAATGTCATACTTACTTCACTAGCCTTGTCCGGTGAAAGTGCCCCTGATCCTTTATCTTGGAGCTTTTGGAGCTGAATTTTAATCAGCGGATCAGAGATTTGATCAGTGGGGTAGACACTGGACTCCTCGGACATCTTACTGTAGTACTCACTCCAGATTGCATATGCTTCAGCCTAAAGACAGAACATCCATATCCAGTCACCAGTGTTTTCTCCAAAAAGTAGATATTTTGTTATTTCAATATTTGAACAAGTTAAAAACTGTCTGCAGAAGATGTGCAAAGATGCTCAAGTCATCATGAACACCCATGTCCAGTTACTACTGGTGTTGTTCAATTAATATTTTCTCTCAACATTAGCTATTTCATGATGTCAGCAGTTTAACAATTATCACAGAAGAAAGCAAAATGCTCAAATTGATGCTCATCATGAACACCCATATGTGCAGAAATGTTTTGCCCCCAAATGAGATATTTTGTCATTTCAGTAGTTTAAAGAGTTACAAATAGGGTCACACTATCACACTTACCTCTTTATCGGCATTTTCCTGGGAGATATCTGTGTTGTAGGCCCAGGATGCAAGGGAATACTGGTACATGAGACTGGTTGCCTCCTCATCAAATTTCTTTAAGAATTCCCTTGCGTTTTCCTCCACGGTCTGAGAGCAGGCCACAGAGGCCATGGCCAAAAGAAGGAGCCAGCGAGCAAACATCGCGACAGCGCTTGTCCCACCGACACTGACACTGTTGTTTTCCCCATGCGTGGTTTTATCGAAGACGCTCAATTGCTTTGCCCTTTGACCAACATTGTGCTTGAATGCAGGTGGGATGGTCTCACTGAATGTTGCATAACACATTTTCTGCTAAAGTGAGCATTTTTATTATTAAATGGGCATATTATTAATATTAAAGTAAAATCACACCTCTTCACAAATGGTATGAAGCAAATTGGTAAACTACAATTTACCATTTTATTTTTTCATTACTATTCATTTTTAAATGAATGTGTGCTTCATATACTGGCTGTATCTGGTTTGTTCATTACTGAAAGCTAAAGCAAAATACACCAAAACACTGATTTTTGCGAAGAGCAGACCTATGATCTTTACTTTGAGCGGTAAGTTCATTGTGAAAACATAATCTAGGCCTATAAAATCATAAATAACAGTGCCTGTGATGGCTAAAGTAGATCTTTATCAAGATAAGCTGATGACTCAGAGAGTTTCATAGAAAACATAGATAACTATTTGAAATTGCATTTGGAATAATTCCATGAATCATTAAAATGGAATAGTTGGGAACATTTAAAAACAGTCTCACTATAATTTAGAGGCATTACACAGTTTTTAACCCCACCATCACATTTACAATGGCTAAACACAATGTCCAGACAAACGTTCAGTTTTCAGTTTCAAATTTCAGATTGTTTAATAGCTGTCTTATCTGTTTATTTTAGTTCATTCATGAATCATTGATGTGCTTTTATCTCTTGTTTTGTTTTATGGTTGGGTTAAGGTAAGGTTATCTTTGTTGCCCCTAATAAAACGTGACTAAATGTTTACCAGTGAAAACCATCTTTCTTTCTCTCTTAATTAATTTTTTAGTTACTCCCAAGTATACACACACACACACACACACACACATATATATATATATATATATATATATATATATATATATATATATGTGTGTGTGTGTGTGTGTGTGTGTGTGTTTATGTATGTATATGTATAGAGTATAGCAGTACAAGAGAGACTGAGGCTCTGTTAACCAGGTTATATATTTATTTTATGTTCATAATCATAAAATAATGCATTTTCTCGCTATATTTCACAGAGACAATTCAGTGATAGTTGCAAAGTGAGCACCAGGTGGTGATATTTCTTTATACGCTTTTTAGTTGCTGTACAGATTCCATTTCCACCACGAGAGGCTGCTCGCCAACATATATGGTGCGGCTCTCTTGATGGTAAAATCTTTGTCATTTAAATACTAAATACTGAAAAACTCAAGAGTTACTCCTTGGCTATCACAACAGCTTTCACGTCTCAGGTCTATCTATACTACAATGCCAAGCATTCAGCTCAGCTTTTGTGTTGTTAAGCCCAAGCATCCCTAAGTCCTCGACAAAAGAGTGGATAAAGTTTATCCAAACGCTACCCCTAACCGGAAAACCGCTGCAATGATGTAACTGCAGCCTTTGCTGTTCCAAAACGGTGCACAGATAGGCTACTTTACGCCGTCACCATTGTAGCAATCACAATGGAGCATTAATGACGTTGTCAGTGGTTGTGAATGAATTTATTCATTTCAGCTGACTGAAAGGACTTAAACTGCCTATAGCTGTGTATAGAGAGCAGACCGTGTTTTATTGTAACGCAGGGTGAGTTGTAACCAATTAAAAAACATACTCACTATCATACACCACCAACAACTTCCCGAGGTAACAGCATACGTTGTATTATTATACAAAATAATAGGCTATTGTTTATAGGCTAATAATTATTTTGAACAGTGTGTTTGATTACCTCAATAAATTTACCCATTAATAAAAAGGGTTAAATCTGTTAAAACGAATTGTCTAACACATTATTTTTCTAGATGAATTAATCAAAGCTATATAAATCTTCATCCGTTCCCCTTTTAAAACCTAATACGGTTAAGGCTTTGCTCATGCATATTAATGAGGCTCCTGACTGGACGCTTGTAAGGCGACGTCATCGTGCTATAATTAATATTTAAGACATATGCCTTCGCCGTAGTAGAATGCGTAGTTTCTCTCCGCTCCTGGCGCAAGTAGACCAGTCCGTGTTTTCGCAAAGCCTATCTCTATCTAACTTCAGCCTCAAAACCCTCAAAAAACCCACTAGCCTACCAAAAGGCATTCAGGAGCAGAGGAGGAGCAGAGAATTTCACTGAGAAACCTCCATCCCTGTGTGATCTCCTCTAACGGGAGAACTCAAGTGATGGCGGGTTGCGCGGAGGATTCGTGGATTTTTGCTTGACAGGCACCAGAATCTTCAGTTGGATTAGTTGATTGGTTTATTTATGGGGGATTTGCATTTACCTACTGAAAAATGCCTTTTGCCAAACGGATCGTTGAGCCCCAGCTGCTGTGCAGACATCCCATCCCTAATGATGAAGGGTTGCTGTTCGAGGATCTGTGCTCCATCACCAATGTGGCTCTATCCCAGACCCTGCGGCAGCTCTCCGACCTGTCCAAACACGCCTGCTCCTTATTCCAGGATCTTGAGAACGAAATAATCTCCACAAACCAACGGGTTTGGGCTTTGCAGAACAAAATCGGCAAAATCCAGAAAACCTCCAGTGCGCTGGATCCAAAACTGGAGGCTGTGCGTAAGTAGACCATTACGCGTAAATTATGGTTTAGAGATTGTATACACGAAAGTGTGATGTTTTGCAAATTATTGGAAAAGAATGAATGAATATGGTGGTTATATGTATCAGGTCACATGTAGACACTGCCTCGAAGCTTTGCCGGGCAAATTATAATGTGTCACACGCCTGTATGCGTAACCAACACCTGCACCATGACCGGTTGCGCTTTTCGCTCCGAACCGAAAAACGTCTTGCCACACAGTAACCAGCCGCTGCATGTTGTTTTTTTTTGTTTTTTTTTTGTTAGTCTAAATGTGTTATCGGTAAGATTTTAAGACGTTAGGAGACAGTCTGGGTCGGAGACGGTGTTTGGAGAGAGGGCGTGTATGAGCCATAGCTATTTCAATACCACTGCTTATTAAAATGGATAAACGCAACAGCTATCTCTGAACTGATATATAACATGATTTTCATTTCATTTTTTTTTTCGAGCATAGTAATAAGGAATCTATAGTGTCTTTAAAACGCGGTAATTGCATAATCACATTCGACTGCGCTATTTTTTTATTATTATTATGCTTATTTTTGCACATCCCATTATCAAGACGGTGTAAGTAACATAAAATAAAACATTTTGTCCTTATGTCATATTAAACTAGCGCCCACCCAGCTGCTCCAACAGAATTAAATGCAAGATAAAGGATAAATCTAACCTAAAGGTTATAGGTGATGTGACATTTAAACACAATGAGACATGATATCTTTTTCGCACTCAAATAAAAATTTTATGAGAAAACTAGGCATTTTACATGAAAATTCCAGGTTGGGTGTGGAGAGAAAATAAATATGCCAGTTGCTTCGATTCAGCACTAAATGCAAAGCAACATCCACCTCATATCCATGATGAAATGTCTAATGTCCAGTGAAAAAGTGGTATCCATAACATATGTGATTTAAAAAAACCCTCCTTCTGCTTCATTTCAACTGCATGGGCCGATGAATCCAGGCCCCTGCTTTGAAATAAAATGCTACAGCCTCAGCGCCCTTGTCAAGCCTCTGAGGAGATCATAGCCTCATGTGGATCATAGCCTCAGAGCTGGGTGCTACTGTATAGCTTTAATTATAAGAGGATGTTAAGCTGCATTGCATGGGCATAAGTCCAGTGCATAGATACAGCACTGACAAGATGGAGATTTCCCCCTCCACTAAGGCAAAAGAAAAACAAGCACATGTACAGACACATGCAATTAGTTCAAATAGTATTTTCATTTCGATGCCACATGACGTGTTTTGAACCCGGCCACGTCCAGGAATAAACTGATTTGACCCAAAAACAGATTAAGCCATGTAGGTCAAGCTAGGACCTGCTGAAATAATCTCTTTCTCCCAGAATGATTATTACCATCGGACCAAAACTACTTCACCCCTACAGCTCTGCTCCTTACAGAATCAGTGTGCAGCAGTGTGTCATTTTTGAGGACTATGTGTCCTATTTGTCATGTTAAGGGGTTCATGCCATGGCCTTGTAGCTTGGCAGAATAAGGTGAAACTGGCAGTGTGTCAGGATTTATTGGCGTACCTTGCTAGACTGACATCATCCCCATCAGAATAAGTCAGTGTTTTCTTCTTGGCAGAAATTAAAGGGCATTTGACATATGAGTTTTGCTTTGATTGATTGATGCACTTAACATTAGATGACAAAGATGTTCCTGTTTAATATGCTATCATAGTCCACAGTTTATAAGAGCACCAAACTTAATTTGATCATTGATGAAAATAATAGTCATTGTATTGACCACAAGCTCTAATTCAGACTCACTGTTGGTAAAAGCCTTTATAATTAAAATCATTTAAAAATAAAGATAGCTGCATGTGCATGTGTTGCTGCCGTAAAGCAATCCGCCCTTTTTGTGGAATTTCGTACCCGCTTACCAATCTTATATACTCCCAGAAAGAACAGCCATATATGAATAAGCGTGAGAAAGAAACAGAAGCCTTATTAGAAGTCAGTGTACCTTCAGAGTGATCTTGAAACTGATATTTCAAGGTTTAAAAAAGGACGTACAATTGCTTGAACTATTTAAGCATTCGTTTTTCTTCTGGTTCTTGTTTCATGAGTTTATGATTCCCTACATTTCTATATTAAATCAACATTATGGTGATGATTATATTCACTTTACCCTCCAAAAGGCTTGAGTTCCCCAAACATCAAACACCACCTAAAGATGGTCAGAGCTTTATGTATACTGTAGTGTGGATTTTTGAGTTGAGCCCAACATCCTGAGATCTCCAAAAGCCTGTTTAACATCAAAAAGGTACGGTTCATCCCTGGTGTTATCCTGTAGTCTGGTTAATGTAGATAAAAGCAACTAATTGCCAAAAATGATGGAGTATGGACTATGTGTGTGTTTGTATGTCTCGTGATGAAAGGAGAACAGTGTTATGCTAAAGCCGGTTGCTGTGTCTGACTTTGCAGTCAAAATAAAAAGATTAAAAGCAAGGGGTTTTCGGTCTTAAGCTTTGAGGAGCACAAACTTATGCTAGCCTGTAATTTTTGCATTCTTTAACAGACAGAAAAATTTCGAGCTTCAAGTTTGACTCTTTCACTAAAATGTAGGAAGCTGTATTTTATGTTTGAAAATGAATTATGACGAATCAGTGAGAAAAGGTGGATTAAGAAATGTGAAATTGTGTTTGATTGGAAAACATTGGTTGTAAACAGTTTTGATGGGAGTCTCTAACTGTCTCGTTGTGTGGTTGAGGCGTGTGTCATATCCCTTTATGGCTCAATTAGTTTAAATGATCCTTATTCCATATTTGCAGTGTATTGTCTTGTTATTCCAGTGATGGCATGTGGTGCCAGGAACGACACCCTCCTGAATTTGAATGGACAGTTGGCCTGTAGGCAGGTCCCTCATACAACTTTATTTGTGACCTTTGCTAACTTGCCTCTTTAGATTCACTCCAGAGCAGGGTTATTTTACTAAATCTAAAAATAGACTACATAGACACACAACTTATTAGAAAAGGTTTTCCCAAGGAAACCTTGTTGCAAACATCAGCCTTTAGAAGCACGCTATGTACAGCACAGTAACTCAGTGATACAATAAATAGACATAAGGGACAATAAACAGTCTATATATATACAAACAATAGACAAAGTCAGCATAAAACGACTAGTGCAACATCCTGTAACAATGACAGTTTTGAGAATTGTTATTATTATTATTGTGAGTTTTAAAATAGGTTGAGTGAGGTGGATTGTTAAGGTGTCTAGAGCTACATATGATGCAATGTATATGAAATACATGGGAAAAGGGTCCATGCTGTGTCGTGTGTAAGCTGTCAGAAAGTGTTGCTGATGGTTCTTACCACCTGATCCTCCGTAAGTTTTGAGGTATTTGCATAAATGCTCCTTAGTCTTGGTCCTGCCCTGTTCTTTTAATAAGGGATATTCATTCCTGAAACCTTTAAGCAGTGCATTAAAAGTGATGATAAGTGCATCCCATTGCATAACAGCACAGAACAGGAACAGCTACAGTACCTCACACAACATTGTGTCTAGTCTTGAATCTAATCCATTCTGGGACCGTTTTCTCTTTCTGTCCTAGAAATAAGAAGGCCTGTGATCTGGCCTCCCCAGCGAGGATGGGTAGAGATTACCTTGCCTGCCCCCGGACCTGTTTAATTAGACAAGATCTCTCCCAGAGCATACAGGCATTTGCAGGTTTTACTAATGAAGGGAAAACACCAGACTGAGGAAAGTCGATGAGAAACACTTTTGACTTCTCACTAAAACATATTGGGTTAAAAATAACCCAACTGTGGGTTGGTGTAGCACCTTCCCATCTATGGGTTATTTTAATTAGAATTATTTCAGGTTTTTGAGTAATAGAAAGTTCAGAAGAACAGCATTTATCTGAAATATAAATCTTTTGTAACATTATAATTGTCTTTATCGTTGTTATTTTTTTTATCAATTTAATGCATTCTTGCTAACGAAAAGTATTAACCCCCCCCCCCCCCCCCCCCCCAAACAAAATGTTTCTTGAACAGCATATAAGCATTTTAGAATGGTTTCTGAAAGATCACATGACACTAAAAAATAGAAAGCAGTTATTTTAAATAGTCAAAATATTTCACAATATTGCTGCTTTTACTGTATTTTGGATCAAATAAATGCAGGCTTGGTGAGAAGAAGAGACATTAAAAAACATTAAAAACCTTACTGTCCAAAAACTTTTGACTGGTAGTGTACATGTATCACTAATTCAAATAGTTTTCTTACTTTGAAATGTTTCAATTAACTGGCAGAGATTCCACTGTTGCCGTTTTTGCTTCACGGAAGAATCCATTGTCTAAATTAAAACATAAGTATAAACACATTTAGTACAACACATTGAACAAAAACATGCCAATCTCTCATAGCTTCATATGAGAAATGGCTGTAATTAGAGGCTGTTCTAATAGATACATAACAATATTCAATATCATATGAATAAACCATAAAAACACTTTTAGTGTTATTAGTGCTGGTAGCTTTCCAAACACTTGACACTGGTCCTGTTTTGACCAGCAGGCGTCACTGTTGTGTCACGAACGCTTGTAAGCAGTGAATTATTTTGAGAAGCAATTGGTTTAATTGATTCGAAACTTCGAAAAGCTTAGTTTCTCCCATCACGTCTTTCTTATGGGAGAATTGGACTATTTTTAGACTTTTCTAACAGAGAATTCACCGAATTTGAGCGCTTCTCTCTGGACTAAGCTGGTCTGAGCTGCTGCTGCGCTAACGTTATATACTGGATCGACAAGTTAAATGGTCCATGCGGCACGGTTCAAGTGAACACCACTGCATTTGCCGTTTCCCATATATAAATGTGATAATCACTAGTGCGACCAAACAAACTGTAGTCAGAACAGGTCTGCAGCCCTCCATTAACTGTAAAATAATTTAAACCTGGCGTTATGGTAGATAGTGATTTCAGTAAGTGTATAAGTAGTAGGCCTAACTCAGGCTTAACGTTATACATTCTACGTTACACATTATTAACGTTGGGTAATACATCTCTAAACTTGTGACCCAATACGTGTAACCCATCGGTTGGGTTAAAAAAAATAACCCATGGTTTTTGCTGTGTTGTTACATTTAACACCCATGCCAAAGGGTTTGAGATTGAAACAGTCTCAACTTCATACTGTTGAAAACTGCATCTGTAAGACATGTGGAAACCACTGATGTTGAGTTGTTTTTATTCATAATTCTTGCATAAAAGAACTCGGTGAAAACATAGGCTACATGTAGCGTTATGAAAATACTAGTGCTGTCAAACCATTAACCATTTGCGATTAATCACATTCAAAATAAAAGTTTTGTTACATAAATATATACAGTGTGTGTACTGTGCTTATTTATTATGTATATGTAAATACACACACATGCATGAATATATTTAAGAAAATATGTTATATTGGTATTTTAAATATATATAATATAAATTATATCAATATACATATGAATACATGTAAATATTTTCAAAATATATACTGTATGTGTGTGTATTTATACATTTTAACATAATAAATATACACACATTACATAAAAACTTTTATTTTGGATGCGATTAATTATTAGGTGCTCTAATTTAAAGTATTTAGATAAAAATATCAATAAAATATTTTATGCATAATTTGTATTACATTTGTGCAATGTAACAGCACATAAAATTATTTATTTACTTATTTTAATTTATTTATTTATTTTTATTTTTTTCATACCAGCACACAAAGGCAGAATAGTAACCTGGCCTGAAGGAGAGAGGTTCTAACCTTTTAACAAAGCCCACTGCAGCACCCACTCTTTTTACTCTAAGAGCCCCTGGAGCCAAATTCATTGTCCTAAAGCTTTAATAGCCCATCACCACACACAGACATACCCATAGGCCCCCTACCCACATACACCAGTGCACATTTTCACCGTCAACAGAAAAAGATTTTTGATTGTACTGATAAACATACATGCAAATGTAAGTATGCATCTAAAAGACAGAGCACCCCAGAAAATGTGTGCTCCATCTTCCATTCTCTCTTTGTCTTATAATACGTCAAAGGCTCTCTTGCTTGTTTCATTTTGATAAGTATCATACATAAATGAGTCTCAGTGGCCTGGAATTAAAGTAGCTATGAACGGCACATCATCCTCTCAGCTCCAGGCCACTGTGTGCTTAGATCTGATTGGACAGATTCAGAAAGCACTGCAGCCCATGGTTTAAATACTCAGAGTTTGCCCACCATTAGCACACACAGTCTTAGAGAACAAGTCTACCGTGAGCACTTGTACATCGCCTCCAGTCAATAGAAGTATATGCTATTACTTTTGATGTTTTTATGGTATGAAGCTGATGTTTGATCTAAAAGCAATATGTTAGTAAAGAGGCCACTTGCATTATTATACTTTTTTAACTAAGGTTCACTGAATAAATAATGTTCATGTTAGAATTCCAAATGCAGTATATCATGGAACATTTAGATGCTTTGTGGAATGTGGGAAATTTGGCCTGAGAAAGTCATGGAAAACATAGCTTACACTTTAATTAAAATAAATAACCCATTTTACTTATAATGTGTCAAGAAAAAAATCTATTTACATTTACTTTTAATGTTTCCACAATGGAATAAAAATAAATAACCCATTTTACTTATAATGTGTCAAGAAAAAAATCTATTTACATTTACTTTTAATGTTTCCACAATGGAATAAAAAAAATTAAATAAATAGTGTAATTGCAATTTTTTTTTATCTCTCAATTCTCAGTTTGTCTCTGAAATATGAGTTTATATCCCACAATTCTGATATAAACTTGCAATTACCAGAAGAAAAGTCCAAATATTGAGATGTAAACTTAGAATTCATAGGAAACAAGTCAGAATTATGAGATGTAAATTTGAAATTGTAAGAAATAAAGTCAGGGTGACACTTTACTTAAAGCTTTTATGTATAATGCATTATAAAAGTAGTTTTAATTCATTAATTATGCCTTATAATGCCTGTACAATCTCATGAATAATTGTAACCACAGTTAATACATTATAACACTGTGCATTTTAAATTTGGTTAGAATTATTTACAATAAGACATAATGTATTACAACTAGTGCTCTCAATCGATTAAAAAATGTATCTTGGATATCACAAATTTAAAATACTAGGATTTACCTGTAAATGTGTTGAAATAAAGAAATATATGACAAACTAGTTTAAGGAAACAGAACCTTTCACATCTCCGCCAGGAATGAGACATAATCCTTATTATTATTTTGTTTTTATTCAGCCATTATCAGCCATACTGGCAATAAAACATTTACCAAATCCACATTGCTTCAATCCCAGTATACATTTACCCAACTATTATCAAAAGTATTTCTAAATAAATACAATAAAAACATTTATTGCGACCTTACATGAAGTATTAGGACAAAATGCATTATGAAGAAGAATTGGACCTGTTCTGCAGGTGCATTAGAGCTAATATTAGCATCATGCTACATAAGACAATTTATGCGATTAATAGTACACTTTTACTCAGAACTCACTTTAAACCACCATCGAGTGTTTGTAATAACTTACTTTTGCGATCACATGGGAGGCCGCGGTACATTATAAAAGTAGCCCAAAAAAAACCCGCAACCCACGGCTCTGTAATTTTTCCCACAATTGTATTTTCAAAATAGCCCAATTGTGCGGGTAAACCACAACCCTGGCAACACTGGTTCGCTGTACCCTTATACAGCTATCTCTCTCTCTCTCTCTCCCAATGTGCATACTATCCACCCTATCTGCCCTAAATAGTATTGAAAATGACTAATATCACATAGAATTTAGGATGGATAGTGTGCACATTGGGACGCAGGCAATGATAGATTACCTTCAGCGCTGCAATGACAGCAAGAAGTTCAAACCTTATCAAACGATTAATTTGCGTTAAAAAATATTAAGGCGTTAAAAATTTTAGATTAATCGCATGCGTTAACGCGTTAACGTTGACAGCCCTAATTACAACGCACATTATGAATAATTATAATGCATTATACCCTTTAATAACCCTTGCATAATACATAAAGGTTTTAAGTAAACTGTTACCAAACTCAGAATTCTGCATGTTCATATTTTGCCATTCTATGTGTACATCTCACAATTTAGATTTTTATTTTCTCTGAAAAACAATTGTAAGATAAAAAGTCACAATTACCTTTTTTGAACAACTTCCATGGTTTTTATAGAGTTTTTGTTTTCAATAGAGAGAATTTCTAAACAGTTATTCATTGATTTATCTACTGCATGTTACAACCCTAAACCAGAATTCCTGATTTTCTCACGTAATATAACATTTTTTACTAATGCATGGTGTAATTTGAGTTGTTCTCTAGTTCTCTTAGCCTTGGGGCTGGGCTGTCCATAACACAGAGGTTTACACAATGAATGGAAAGGTGGTTATACCGCTTCCTTTCAGGTAATTTCTAATAGAGTCCAGACAAAGGGCAAGTGACACTCTCAGGTCATAATTTACTTCAAATATAAGCTCAAAATGAAGTATTAGGTATTGTTATGGTCTATTGGGTGATTTGGGTTAGTGGCAGGAGTATTTATGCTGACCTAGAATAGTTGAATCAAAACTCATTTTAGAATAGTTGAATCAAAATTATGTTTTGAACATGCTTCTTAAGCACCACATGTGCATATTACAATTATTTCTGAAGGACCATGTAACACTTAAGAGTTAGTAATGGCTGATAAAAAATTTGAAATATTTTAAACAAGAAAACACTTATTTGAAATTGTGATAATATTTCAGAATATTGATGTTTTTACTGATATTTTTGATCAAATAAACACACCCTTGGTCAGCATAAGACATAATTCAATATATATATTGTATAGGTGGCACCCTGTGCTGTCACTCGTTCAGACAGCTGGTTAATGGCAGAGTTTAAATCCTGACCTCATGAATAATTTGTAAGAGCAGCAGGTCTGGCGTGAATTATTGTTTCTTTCATTTGCATTAAAAATTCATAAACTAAGTGTATACTTGGAGGGAAATAGAATGGCATCCACACTCTGTTCCGACTTGTTCTGAGTGGAAGCCCCTTTCCTACATTCTACAGTACCCCCATCCTAAAAGGAAGAGCATACCGAGCACAGACGCATAATGAAGTCAGAGAACACCTGTGTATGTGGGTTAGAGGTGCTGCGTCTCTCTGCCAAGGAACATGACTGGTTGACCCTCAGCCAAGCATCACTGTTCAAGCCAAGCTTGACTAATGTTTTGTTTGCATTTCATTAAAATCAAATGAACATAGTAAAGGACAGATAGTAGAGTCAAAAATATTTTTTCATTAATGAATGAATGAAATATATTTATAATCAACATTTCTCTGCCATGATAGATATCTAGGATTTCATTCTCTGGGTTTTCAAATAGACTTATAGGTTTCATTTTTATTTCTCTGTATGAAAAAAAGCAATTAAAATTTACAGTATGTAAGGATCATAAAGTCAACATTTTTTACTTTCTGCCTTCTAGCCTTCTCAGTGCTCTACTTTTTCCCTTAGAGTTGGTCTACTTCTGCGTTTGACAGTACTTTTAATGTTTAATGCACTTTGATTTTCACAAGGCTCTCTGGAGAAGAAATCCGCATCCTCTTAAGACAAAGCCTCAAGTAAAGGTTGAGCTGAGAAACAGTCAAACTGGAAGTATATTGTGAGCTATATGGACCAAAACAGTCACCATTTTGTTTAGACTGAAAGAGAGAGGCAGATTTTATTGAGAAAACAAATTATTGTTGGTTTATAGTTATGTACTGTAAATTAAAATGAACATAATCAGACATAATCTAAATCTGTAATTTCTGCAACACTGTTATTATTTTTGGGTTCAGTACACCAAGTTGCACCAGTCACCATGTCTGAAGATCCCTAGTAATACGTATATAGGGATGTTTGGCACAGTGAGCAATTATCATACAGTTTCCCCAAATTATTCCATGTGAGGTTCATTCCTCGGCCTAAATGCTTTTAGTCTTGGTGAAAGAAATGTGCCCTGTGATTAAATATAAATGGACAGAACCTATTCTCAGTTGGGAATTGTCACCATAGCTCAACTTTAAGACTGTTTGTGTCAGTTTCATGTTGCTTTCAGTGCTTGTCTACAATAATGTAAAAAAGTATAGTGTTAATATGGTGTTGTATAGTGCCCTAAACCTTTTTGACATTGTCCTGGTTCAGGACATTCTTAGCTGTGCTAAGTAGCATTTGAAAGCGTTTCCCTGACCTCAACAGAGAAAAAAAGACCATTATTAGGATGGCTAAGGTCCTTCATGATCTTCCTGGTTTTGGTACAGCATCGTTTGCTGTAGATGGATTCCAGGTCAGGGAGTTCAATGCGAATGATGCACTCATCTGATCGCACCACCCTCTGCAGGGCCCATCTGTCCTGCTTTGTGCTGTTTCCGAAGCAGGCTATGATCTTTCCTGTCAGGATATTCTCAATGGTGCATGTGTAGAAGTTTTTTTAGCCCTTTGATGGGCAGCTTAAAGTCTTTTAAGCACCTAAAGGTGGTAAAGACGTTGACAGGCTTTCTTCACCAAGGTAGTAATATGATCTGTCCATGACAGGTTGTGTGAGATGTGGACTCCAAGGTAGCAAAAGCTATCTTCTCTCTCCACTTAAGCCCCATTGATCATAGTGGGTTGGTGGCTCCTCACCTGTTTTGTGCTGAAATCCACTATCAGCTCCTTTGTCTTGCTCCACCAGTTCTCCAGTCTTTTAATCTCCTGCAGATAAGCTTTCTCATCATTATCATCATTATCGTCAGCA
Source organism: Barbus barbus (assembly GCF_936440315.1). Classification (NCBI taxonomy): domain Eukaryota; kingdom Metazoa; phylum Chordata; class Actinopteri; order Cypriniformes; family Cyprinidae; genus Barbus; species Barbus barbus. Next base: position 9,953,891 of record NC_136715.1, on the reverse strand, counting down.
AACTTGATGATGAGTGGAGTCTGAGGTGGCAACACAATCATATGTGTACATCGAGTACAGCAGAGGGCTTATATATTCTCCTCCAGATTTAGACCAACCTATTTTGTATTTAAATAAAGCATTCACAGGCAAATTTGCTTTATGTACTGTATTTCCCCGGCGTCAAAATCAGGCACATATAAATGTCAGGAAACATGATTCCTGGCTGCATATCAATATCAATGGACCACTGGATATTTGGTAAGTTGTAAAGAACATTATATCGAGTTCAACAACCTTTAGTTTAAACTGATAACCATTTGTTTTACTCACGTTTGCGCAGTTTCCCTATTACATCCATTCATGCAGCAGGCTCTTTTGCCACTCAATCCGGCTGAGGGGGCGTGTGCCGGCGGGAAAGTGACGTCAATGCATACCCTCTATCGAAGCACTATTTGGAGTCAGTTCTTTACAATGAATCAGCCAAACGTGTTCAAGAAATCTGAATGGATTCTCATTTCAGTCTCAGAATCGTTTGGAGTGTTTCCCACTCAGTAAACAGAAAACAGACAACAAAAAGACCAGTAGGATATTTACCTACAGTCAGTTAAAACCAAACCTACAAATGCATTCTATCATCTGACATCGATGAAAAAGCAATTGATTATGTGCAACACCTGCCTGTGTCACTTGTGAAGGATTCAAATAAAAATGCAATTTATACAAAACCAGTTTATGAATTCATAGCATGCACTTTGCAATTCTGCTGTTAATGTCTATGGTGACAATGCGTATTAGGCCTTTTTTTGGCATATGAGTGAATCTCACTGAAGTATATATGTACCTCTGGATTTCAAAACACCATGATCTTCACAATGAACTCCATGATAAGATATCTTGTTAGTTCAGACAGAGGGGAAGCTTCTGGCACACTTGGGTTTTTCTTGCCTGTATACATTCAGACTATAATCAAGTCTTCTGCCTGTGATACCTTTGATCACACCGCTACGATGATGAAACAAGTGGAATTCATACATGTCATGTCAGCTATGCTTCAGTCATTTCTTTTTCTCCCTCTCTCCTTGTAGATACACAGCTGGAGAGAGACAGTATTATGTTTATATGCCCTTATATTCGCTCTTTGATGATGTTCTGTCAGATTATTCTGGAATGTCTGACACCATTCTCAATAAATTAATTTTTATGGCATATAGCAATGCTCAAGAATTTGGGTAATTTTTATACCTCAAAAGGACACCTTGGGAAATCATTAACCACCTCCCTCGATGCACTGGATGTATGAATGGGTTAAACTGCAGTTCGACTCGAGCTGGCAATCTGCCCAGACTTGACTAGTTTGTCTGCACAATGGAAGACTGAGAGGTCAGCAGGAAACCTAGTAAAAGTGTGTGGGAAACCTGTTAGATAACAATTACTTTTTGCAAAAATCAGTGGGAATCCTCACTTTCTCAGTGACTGAAGGAAATCTTTTCTGTGACAGAGGACCAGAAGGAGGAGTGTTTATTTGGCTGCTTGTGCTGCAAAAGAGCGGTTGGTCTCTGAGAGAGAGAGTGAGGGAAAACAGAGAGGAAAAACTTGGCTGATTGAGTCACAACAGAGGGAATAGCCATAATTAAGACAGACAGACAGCGGGAGAGAAATGAGAGAGGGTTGTGATGATGACAGTGTATCAAAGCTGCAACAGTAAACAGGGCTGTTGTATTTGAGCTGTCTTTAATCTACACTGATTGAATCAGTGGGAGTCAGTGTGCAGTAATTCTATTGCATTGTATGGACAACTTTAATTTGAATCTGAATTTTATTTTGAAAGAAGTTTTTAATAAAATCTTTAAATCATTACATTAAAATATTTTGATTCTTATGACTTTTAATATTATGACTATTAATGTTTTGATATTGTAACTTCTAATAAAAGAGTCCAGGTGATATGCTAAACAAACAGATGACAGTCTTGTCTGAAATAAAATACTAATATGGACTCTATGGCAACTCATCTCTTACTTTGTGTAGAAATATAATGACCTTAGTAAGTTTCAGGATCACCCGCCTTGATCTATTAAAACCATATGGCAGATTTAACTTTTTAAGGACAATTTAATGCTTTCTTAAATTAAATTAAATATAAAAATAATAAAACATTTTATAAATACATTCAAGCTGTGTCTAAAAAAACTTTAGAAATGTATTTAAAAATTTAGAAATAAATATTTAGTTTTATTTTAAATGACACTAACTTTTAATGACACTAATGCTGGCTCAAAATCGAATCAAATCAAATATGTAAGCTGTGTTGAAAATGAAATATTAATATTTAAAGTGCCATTCATTTACAATAGATTGTATGGACAGCTGATGGCTTATTTAATGAAAAAATTCATATTTTAGTGTGATGATTTTTAATGCTGTCTTAAATTATAAATTATATTATATGATGATAAAAGGGTGTATAAAATAATACGATATAAAAATCATATTGCATAGTGAATAACTGTCCACTGGAAAAACATTTTTTCTTTGGGCTTGGGCAAGCTTTCGTTCGCTATTTTTATCTCTTAACAAAAAACACATGCCACTTTGAGAATGGAAAGTGAGCCAGAAAAACAACTCCGTCTTATGTAATAGTTCTAAACTGAGTTCTGTCTTTTGTGGGACTTTAAAAGCCTTAGGAAATAAATCTCTGCAAGACCATGTCCAAAAACCATTGCACTGTAAAGCATTATAGGTTGTGACTAAAGACATATTGTACCAAAATACGTCATCTTTTTAAAGAGATTTCAGGAACATTCGTGCTGACCTGTGGCATTGCAATTGTTTTTTTCCACATACCTTTTAAACATGAATGGACTGGCTGTTTACTGGATTTATAACAAATCCCTTGTTTTTTTTTCCTCGCTGCTCAGGTTTCAGGAGAAAAATCTGTATAGGTAAGTTGTTTGTCAAATGTTGATGATAGCATTAGACTCTCTTTCTGTAGCAAAGACAGTAGACCCCCATCTGTAGATTATAGGTGTACGTATATATGTGTGGTTTGTGTGGTTTGTGTGTGTGTGTGTGTGGTCTTAAACCAGACCATTCTGTCAACAGATCGCCTTTAGTAAGCATCTTACAGTCTTGTTTACCTAGTCTGAAGGACAGATGCCCATTCTGTTCCTGAAAGAGACATCCTGGAGGTCACATGATGCTCTTATTATATCTGGACAGATATAGGGATATCAGCATGAACAGATCAAGAGCGGCTTAAGTAGAACAGACACTGAAAGCAAAGCGCAAATCCGAGCTCATTAGTTCAGGAATTAACTGCTATTACTCCATTACTGGGGCGCAAATTAAAGCAATCTCCAGCCAGGACGTTGAAGTGTGCTGTCCAAACATCCCCTGCCCACGAGTCAGTATGGATTGTCTTTTTTGACTTGTCCTCAATTTGAGGTTTCGTCAAATGCTTCACCAGAGAAGAGGTAACATGTTTTTGTTTTGTTTTTTCCATGTCAGAGCAAGCAGGATACAGTATGGTTGTTGATGCATTATAAATTTATATTACATTTATAGTATTGTTTAAAAGTTTTGGGTCAGAAATGCATATATATTTATTATATATATATATTAAATCAATACTTTTAGGGTTATGGGACACTGAAGACTGGAGTAATGGCTAATATAATATTCCCATTACAGGAATAATTGTTATTTTTTTATTTTATTTTATTAGGGCTAGTGAAGTTAAGGCGTTATTATCGCATTAACGCATTAATTAACGCTGACAATTATTTTATCGTGCATTAACGCAATTTTTATTATTATTATGAACATCAACATTCACAAACATTCACATTTCTGTTATTTTTAACTCTCACATTAAATTGCTTTACAGATCTATCACTTTTGCCAATAAAAATATTTTAACTGCTACTGCTATGTAAAATGAATACTGCTGTAAAAAACACCTTAGTTGTTTAACGTGTTTGCAAACCAAATGTCATTGCACTTTTGTTCATATAGCAGGACCTTTAAATTAAAAAAAGTGTGCAATACTCTACGTTTGCATTCATTATTGAATTTTGCGCATAACAATGAGATGAATCGCTATTAATTGCAGAAAAATCATGCGATTAATCACGATAAAAAAATGTAATCGTTGCCCAGCAGTACATTTTATACATTTAAATCATTTATTAAAATGTAATAAATAATAATTAACAAATATATTTGAATAGAAAATGGGAAATTTTAATTGTAATACCATTTCACAATATTACTGTTTTTACTGTGTTTTTGATCAAATAAATGCAAACATTTAAAAAAAAAAAATCTTACTGATCCCAAACTTGTGAAAAGTAGTGTATGTGAGTGATTATTGGTCATTATCACAAAATAAAATCTTCAGGACCCCCTTATTTTATTTTGAAAAGTACACTATATTATTTTATTTTTTATTATTTTGTATTTTAAGAAAGAGACCGTGCAGTAACATGAAAGACGTTAAACTAGCACAGTTATTTTGTACATTTTAATTTCAGCCAAAATTCTAAAATATTTATCCAAGAACATCCTATTCCAGAGATCTGTGTATATATACATAATCCTAGACCCCCATTTAAGTATCTCACTCGAGGACACAATAGTGAAAGTTCACAAATCGTTCTTTAGGGGTTTTAAACACTTATAGTCTATAGTCTTTCAGTTCCCAGCCCAAAAGGTCTTCAGCTTGTCTGAATTTGGCATCATGGAACGATCGTGGAAAGACTTGAGTGACCTTTTGTCACTGTTCAGTGATTAGATTAGCTTTTCGTCTGATAATTCTTTAGGAAAGGATTTGGTGGGAGACAACAGGCCCTAGATCAGTCTGTATGAGTTTATTTTTGCGTGGTCTGCTGAGTGGGCTGATATGTCGTGTGCTGACAGCAGTAGTGGCGTGCTGCAGGGCTGCGGGCTAGTGCAGCTGCTCCACTAGACAGTGTTAAAACACTGCATGCTGGAAACACACTCACGCTGCACCTTATACATGAGGATGAAGAGCCAAAAAAAGAGATACTGAATGAAATATACCACCTAGATCATACTATTATAAATTAGAGCATGAATGTACAGAAGCTTCATTTGTCTGATAGAACCAGATCTACATCCACTCTATGTTCAAGTAATTGAAAGTGACTATTTTTACTCAGTTGAATAATTACATGTCAAACTGCAATTAACTTGCCTTGTAATTTCCACTGGGTACCCCCCCCCCCCCCCCACACACACACACACACACACAGACACACTTCACTCAGTGGTGTGTGTCATTGTGTGCGCATGTTCGTGGGAATGTATGTTGTATTTAGGACGCGTCATTTTGCGTGAGGAAGGGCTGCGTTACTCTCCCTGGGCGTGAAGTGCAGATCTGCCATATGGTTTTAATAGATCAAGGCGGTGATCCTGAAACTAACTAAGGTCATTATATTTCTCAATCTGTGGCACCATCTGCTGTTGCTTTTGCTCGTTTGTTTATCCTGAATCTACAGATTTTAAAGCACAGTCTGACTGGCAGGAGAATTATTACATGGAAGCTATCGTCCTTCACCAAAATGTCACTGTTGCACTGTATTAAAGTGACATTAAAGGATCATTCTGGTACCATATTGATTTACCCAAGGTCAAACTATTAGGGTTAAAAGTCTTCATTTATTCACAGTCATGTATTTCCAGAACAGCTACTACAGTTTGACGTAAAAAGAGATGTTTGGCTGAATGTACACACACTGCTCTTTTCCATACAGTGCAAGTGAGTGGTGACCAATAAATGGCAATAAAAGTAAAATAAATGTACAATAACAGTAATCTCATATGAATTATGTTCTGAAGCCATATTCATTGTGTCATAAACAGACAAAAAAAAAATCATAATTATTCTCTTTAAAACAATCTTCCCCTCTGACATAGCTCTTAAATCTCATTTGGGTCATTTGAAAATGTACAATACCATTTTTTTGGAAGAAATTAATACTTTAATTCATAAAGGATGCCTTAAATTGATCATTACAGACTCTTGTAATGTTACTATTGATGCTGTTCATTTAAAATTTTCTTCATCAAAGAATCCTGGGGTACAACATTTTTATGAAGGTTTCCACAAAAATAGTTTCTTGAGCACTAAATCAGTATATGAAAATTCAGCTTTGCCGTCACAGGAATAAATTACATTTTAAATATATTAAAATTGAAAAGGCTGATTTTAAATTGTAATAACATTTCATAATATTATAATATAATATAATATCTTATTGTATTTTTGATCAGATAAATGCAGCCTGCATAAGAGACTTATTTCCAAATCCAAATTTAGAGACTTGAAATATAGTGTGCAAGTATGGACTATTCTTGTCGTTTTTTCTTTGTCACTTCTGTTCAAAAACATGGTAATAGCCAAAGTGTGCAGAGGTTTGTGGGGAGAATGTCACTATGGTAGCATTTTGGTGCTGCATCATGAAAGTCGCTACAACAACTATTACTTTGGCCTGTATATGCGAGAGAATTCAGGCTATAGATTTCATATTGAACATAATGAGGAAAGGCCCAGCAGTTATAGGTCCATCTGGAATTCAGCTACTTTTGTAAAGAGAAAAAATAAATAAACATTTCTAGTTTTTGCAATGGCTAATTATTTTGCCAGTTTGCTTTGACCTCATTGTGGCCATTATAATGAATGCCTTCTCTCTGTACATTATGTAGTATAGGCTACTTGCAGTTGTTTTGTACAGAAATAAAAAAGCAGAATTTTTAGGGTAAAGTTGATTTTTTTTTTTTTTGTGCTTGTTTAGCAGATCTTCATTAGCATGAGGCCTTTGGGTCTCTTTTGCTTGTGATTTTAATATAATAACTGGCTCATCTGACAGAGTTGAAGGGCTTTAGGGTTCGCTCTGACTTTCTGTGCTGACCTCTCATTAGATGTGCTGGTGCTAAGCCAGTTACCAACATGGGCTTGATCCGAGCCACACAAATCTCCAGATTAGACGGAGGCGATTGAGCGTTCCGATCAGATTATTCTTCAGGGTCTATGGCATTGGATTGGGCCTTGTCACAATCTAATTATCTGTAGCTCATGTGAGCAGGCTTTGCATATAGAATGATCCTTGGAACGCTTTGTTCCATTTAGATTTACCGAATTGATAAGGAAGCATTGTCATTTGCTATGAGAAGTACACGCTGAAAGCTTCTCTAACATCAATAATGTGTAAAGAAGTTTGGGATTAGAGTGTAAAACTCAGTAATGTTGAAAGGATGGAGTGGATTTTGTTCTCCATTGCTTGCTAAAATGGTTCAGCCATAAATCAGTGAACCTGTGTTAATCTTGTCAATGGAATTACAGAAGAAAATGTTGTTTAAAGGTTTTGTTTGTTTGTTTTTTTTTTGACAAAATTAACAAAGGCTAAAATGCATATCAAAATGATAATTAAACATGATAATTAATATGTTTTACTTAAAGCATACTGTGATGAAGATCAGATCAGGAGATCTTTAGGTTTGATACGATTAAATTAATAAATAAATCCAAATGTGTGAAAATTTGATTTATTATTTAAATTAAAATGCCTGAAATGTGTGTAAAATTGACAAAAATTTATGAATATGCCTTAAAATATTGACTACATTTGAAGGACATTTTCATCAAAAGACAAAAGATGAAACATAACAAAAATATAAAACTGTAAAAATGATTTAAACTAAACTAAATTCTGTCAGCGGATAGGAATGTGTAAATACTATATTTAATTTCAGGAGCTCTTTCACACATTGTATTTGTTTATATAAAACAAGTTGTAATATTTTATACATTTAATGTGGTTAAATTAATTTTTAAAAAATCCAAATGTGTAAACATCTGATTAAAAGTTTAGTCTAATCCAGTTTGATGTACTAAAATGTCATTTAAATGAAAATGCCGGAAATATGTGCATGTAAAATTACAACCCAAATTCCAGAAATGTTGGGACGTTTTTTAAATTTGAATAAAATGAAAACAAAAGACTTTCAAATCACATGATCCAATATTTTATTCACAATAGAACATAGAGAACATTACAAATGTTTAAACGGAGAAATTTTACACTTTTATCCACTAAATATCAATTTTTCATTTCAAAATTGATGCATGCTACAGGGCTCAAAAAAGTTGGCACAGGGGCAACAAAGGGCTGAAAAAGCAAGAAATTTTGAAAAGATTCACCTGGGAGAACATCTAGCAACTAATTAAGTTAATTGACATCACGTCTGTAACATGACTAGCTATAAGAGGGATGTCTTAGAGAGGCAGAGTCTCTTAGAAGTAGATATGGGCAGAGGCTCTCCAATTTATAAAAGAGTGTGTAAAAATAATGTGGAATATTTTAAAAACAACGTTCCTCAACGTCAAATTGCAAAGGCTTTGCAAATCTCATCATCTACAGTGTTTAACATCAAAAGACAAGGCTGAAGACCTTTGTTGGATGCTTGTGGTCTTTGGGCCCTCAGACAACACTGCATCACTCATCGGCATGATTCTGTCATTGACATTACTAGATGGGCCCAGGAATACTTCCAGAAAGCACTGTCGGTAAACACAATCCGCCGTGCCATCTGCAGATGCCAACTAAAGCGCTATTATGCAAAAAGGAAGCCATATGTGAACATGGTCCAGAAGCGCCGTCGTGTCCTGTGGACCAAGGCTCATTTAAAATGGACTGTTTCACAGTGGAAAAGTGTTCTATGGTCAGACGAGTCCAAATTTGACATTGCCGTGTCCTCCGAGCTAAAGAGGAGGGAGACCTTCCAGCGTGTCATCAGCGTTCAGTTCAAAAGCTAGCACCTCTGATGGTACAGGGGTGTATAAGTGCATACGGTATTGGCAGCTTGCATGTTTTAGAAGGCACTATGAATGCTGAAAGGTATATAAAGGTTTTAGAGCAACATATGCTCCCCTCCGGATGATGTCTATTTCAGAAGGACAATGCAAAACCACATACTGCAGCTATTACAACGCCATGGCTTCATAGTAGAAGAGTCCGGGTGTGGAATTGGCCTGCCTGCAGTCCAGATCTTTCACCTATAGAGAACATTTGGTTCATCATTAAACGAAAAATGCGTCAAAGACGACTACGAACTCTTCAGCAGCTGGAAACCTATATCAGCCAAGAATGGGACCAAATCCCAACACCAAAACTCTAGAAACTCCAGAAACTCATAACCTCGATGACCAGACTTCTTCAACCTGTTTTGAAAAGAAGAGGAGATGCTATGCCATGGTAAATATGCCCCTGTCCCAACTATTCTGAGACCTATAGCAGGAACCAAATTTGAAATGAGCTCATTTTGTGTATAAAATTTTAAAATTGCTCAGTTTAAACATTTGTTATGTTATCTATGTTCTATTGTGAATAAAATATTGGCTCATGTTATTTGAAACTCTTTTAGTTTTCATTTTATTCTAAAATGTTCCAACATTTCCGGAATTCGGGTTGTAACAAAAATGAATGAATATGACAAAATATTAACTACTTTTAAAGAGAAATTTTAATCAAAGGCCAAAAACTAAAACAGAAAACTGTGTTAAAGTCAACATTGCAATAAACTGACAGAAATGTGTTCTATATTTCATTTCAGGAGGTTTTTACACATTGTGTTTATTTATATTGAACAAATGTTGAAATATGTTATGTATTTATTGTGTAATGTGAAAATTTGACTAACAGATGACACACTTGTGATTTTCCACATTAGCATCAACTAAAATTTTCACACAATTATTTTTGTTAAATATATGCTAAAGTTATACATTTAAAAAAAAATCCAAATATGAATATTTGACTAAAGTTTGGTCTGTTAGAGTTTGAGACACATTTTTGTTGACCTAAAAGTGTGAAATGTGTGAGCAAAAAATCTAAACAGTATACAAATTAACCCTGCAACTGACAGGAATGTTAGTGATTTGACTTGTATTGTAGTTCTATGTGCATGATCATCTGCAGAGATTGTGCATCAGTGTAACAAAGATGTTTTGGGCTCCACTGAAGCTTGTGATTTTAATTGTGGTTTGCTTTTCTCCAGGGTTTTCATTCATCATTCTGTACTCTGTCTGAACAACGTGTGTCTCTGACACCTGGAATTGAGGCTGCGGAGACTGGGAGCCAGGTTTTCAGTGTGTTTGTTGCCATGTCCTCTGGGGACTGTTCTGTCTCCCTGTCTTTCAGCGGCCTTACACATGGCTAGTGTTGTTGGGGGGCGTCACGGGGGACTGAAGGGGACAGGGGAGGGCTGGTAAAGTCCCTGGGATCTTTAGAAATGCTGTCAACGTTTTGAATGATGAGAAAAGAGGCTTGCGGGGGGGAAGAGTGAGACAAACGTGAGTTTGCGCTTCTGAGAAACAAACGCGTACACAAGCACACATGCACAGTCTCAACTTGTAAATGGAGCTCGGTGGCATCTGCGCTGTGGTCTGTCACAGGGTCAGCGCAGTAACAACCGCAGCTAATTAACCAATCACCTGCAATCAGTCAGCAGAGCCCTGATAGTCGTCTGTTTGTGTAGCTTTCCTTTTAAGCTTCAGAAGCTGGAAGGCTGGTCCAATAGTGTGTTCATCAAAGCTGTAATGCCTTGGCTTAGCATTCTTAAGTATGAGCAAAAGACTCCCAAGGTGACTTGGGGAAACCAAAACCACTAAAGTATTAATTGTAGGTTAATACTTAAGTGCTAAAAATACAGCTACAGATCGGTCTAATCTCTGCCTGTGACGAAAGTACCGTTGAATTTATTTGCTTTTTTTTGTGTGGAACCGATTGGCGTTAGCATTAGCATGTAGAGCTAACAATTCACCAATCATTTACTCACCGTCATGTCATTTCCAACCTTAAGCTGTTTGTTTGTCCTGTGGAAAACGAAATGATTTCTGAAGAAATTTCATGGTGCTCTTTTGCATGTGATTATCTCCAAAAAGAACAAAAACAGCACTGAATTCCAGTGAATATACAAGACTTACAATTTATTAGCCGATGTGTAGCTAGAATAGTGTGATATTTGCGCTACAATCCTGGGTGTTTATGATATAAGAAATTAAAATAATATAACATCAATCAGCATAACAGACATTTTTGTACAGCTAAAATAACTCGGAGCAAATGACACTAGAAGCCTCACACATTCATATTAAAAATAAGGATATTCTGAATCCTCTCAAACTGTGATAGTGAAAATGAATATATTTACATTTTATTTATATACACATATTTTTATAATTATATAAATATATATTTTTGCATCCATTTTATTCATACATGCTGTCTCATTTAAAATAGTTGAGAAAGATTTGAGAAGAGCAAGTGGACAAAAAGATTTGAAATTTGAATCTAGAGAATTCTATTATGGATCACCATGAGAGGAACAGTATTTATTTATTTATTTATTGAAAAAAAAAATACTTTTTAATGATACACAAACAAATAGAATTTTTATTAATATTATTTTAATTAGCAATTAGTATTTTAATTCATAATTATTAGTATTTTAATTCATTTTAATCAAGCTAGATCCACAGTTTTATTTTAAACATTTTAGACAAAGCATTTATTGTCTGAGAATGTAAACACTTGTACTGTGTTTGTGATCTGCAGGGAAACCCAAACCGACGGACAGGAGATTCCCCTGCTTCCATAGAAACAAATAAGTGTACCCACTAGATGACAGTGAAGCAGTGCTCGGTTCTGCCCTTTATAACCTTCTTTTGCCCTTTACTCATCTCTCTCCTTTCATTTGACCATTATGGCCCTAATGGCAAACTTTGTTGATGTAGTTACAATCTGTGGCTGAGATAAGGAGAGTCATTATGATGTATTCAAATTTAAAAGACAGCACTGAATATTTTTTTGCCTATTCAGTTGGACATGTGTGGTGTAAAAATATATAGTGAAAAATAAGAAGCAGCCCGCAATCTCACTTGGTTCCCACTCTCCGCTCAGATCTGCTCTATCTAAAGGGATTACAGCCTTCATGCAATCCTTCTCTGCTTTTTCAAATCTGTGTTTGTATCTCTAGCCCACACAAAAATTTCTAGACAGTGAGCAGAATCCTGGCTAGATTATTTCTGTACCCTCACATACCACCAGCTTTTAATGTCCAGCAACTGTCTACACAGTTGGAAATTTGTTTGCATTCTCGGACATGGCGTATATTGGAAAATGTTAATTAGCATTTGATGTTTTGCAGATTACATATTGTATAAAGTTTGTCATGCATGCAGTCTACATAAAACCATAGGCTAGAATTTATCAAAAAAATAGTTCACCCAAAAATGATAATTTGCTGAAAATGTACTCACTCTCAGTTGATCCAAGATGTAGATGAGTTTGTTTCTTCATCGGAACAAATATGGAGAAGTGCAGCATTACATCACGTGTTCACCAATGGATCCGTTGTAGTGAATGGGTGCCGTCAGAATGACCACTCAAAAAGATGATAAAAACATCACGATAATCCACAAGTAACTCTAGTCCATCAATTAGCATCTTGTGAAGTCAAAGGTTTTGTGTGTAAGAAAAAAAAATACATTGTGTTTGTATGAAAAAAAAATGCATCATTAAGATCTTTTAAATTCAAATTATTGCGCCTGGCCAAAATATGAGTCCATAATTCATAATAATGTTTCCTCTAGTGAAAAAGTCCATCCCCTGCTGTTCTCTCTTATCATAATCCACTGACATTTTTGTTTAGAACTGTTTTGGACTGTTTTTGCTTGTAAACATTGCTTGATCTGTGTATATTTCTCTCCTGACTCAGATGAGACATCTTTGTTAATTGATGGACTGGAATCATGTAGACAACTTATGGGTTATTGTAATGTTTGGACTCTCATTCTGATGGCACCCATTCACTGCAGAGGAAAGGCAGACTCTGCCTTCTCAGTCTTTCTTTACCACTTACTAGCATAATATTTCATAGGGGCAGTCGTGGCCTAATGGATAGAGAGTCGGACTTGTAACCCAAAGGTGGTGGGTTCGAGTCTCAGGTCTGGCAGGGATTGTAGGTGGGGGGAGTGAATAGACAACACTCTCTCCACCCTCAATACCACGACTGAGGTGAGATCCTTGAGCAAGGCACCAAACCCCCAATTGCTCCCCGGGCGCCGCAGCATTGGCTGCCCACTGTTCCGTGTGTATGTTCACTACTGTGTGTACACTTGGATGGGTTAAATGCAGAGTATGGGTCACCATACTTGGCCACACACCACTCCCCTTTCTCCTCCAGTGTCTTTTTTTTTTTTTTTCTTGGTTTCTCTCTCTTGCAGTGACCCTGCCATACTCTATATCCAGCATTTGTGGTTGTGATTTTAGCCATGTACTACTGAAACAAAACATTGTGCAGAAAAGCAAAAATACACTCATAATCTACCCTAGCTGCTCTTAAATTACCCCACCCTCTTCCTGTCAACCACTTTTATTGTGAAGGTGAAAATATTTATAATTTTTAGAGTAAATTGATTTATTAAATGTACCAAAATATTATTGCATGTTATGAAAATATCTTGTATATTACCTTCTATACAGTCGTGGCCAAAAATATCGGCACCCTTGGTAAATATGATCAAAGAAGGCTGTGAAAATTAATCTGCATTGTTAATCATTTTGATATTTTATTTAAAAAATTCACAAAAATCTAACCTTTCATTGGATAATAATAATTTAAAATGGGGGGGAAATATCATTATGAAATAAATGTTTTTCTCTAATACACATTGGCCACAATTAACGGCACCCTTTTATTCGATACTTTTTGAAACCTCCATTTCCCAGTTTAACAGCTCTAAATTTGCTCCTATAATGCCTGATGAGGTTAGAGAACACCTGACAAGAGATCAGAGACCATTCCTTCATCCAGAATCACTCCAGATCCTTCAGATTCACAGCTCCATGACGGTGCTTCTTCTCTTCAGTTCACCTCACTCATTTTCTACAGGGTTCAGGTCAGAGGACTGGAATGGCCAGCAGAAGCTTGGTTTTGTGCTCAGTGACCCATTTTTGTGTTGTTTTTGAGGTTTGTGTTTGGATTATTGTACGGTTGGAAGATCTAAACATGGCCCATTATAAGATTTCTAACAGATTCAGTCACTTTTTTTTTTTTTATCTGTTGGTATTTAATAGAATCCATGATGCCATGTGTCTAAACAAGATGTCCAGGACCTCCAGCAGAAATATAGGCCCACAACATCAAAAATACAACAGTATATTTCATTGTACACATGGGGTACTTTTAATCCCTGTGTTCACCAAACCCATCTTGAGTGTTTGCTGCTAAAAAGCTAATTTTTTAGTTTCATCTGACCATAGAAGCCAGTCCCATTTGAAGTTCCAGTCGTGTCTGGAACTCGTGTCGTGATAACTGAATATGCTGCAGTTTGTTTTTGGATGAGTTAGGAGAATTTTTCTTGAAGCCCTCCCAAACAACATGTGGTGATGTAGGTGCTGTTTGACAATTTTTTTAAAGGTTTTCTGACCCCGAGACCCAACTATTTTCTGCAATTCTCCTGCTGTGGTCCTTGGAGAGTCTTTAGCCACTCAAACTCTCCTTCTCATTAGGACAATACAGACACACATCCTCTTCCAGGCAGTTTCGTAACATTTTCTGTTGATTGGAAATTCTTAATTATTGCCCTGATGGTGGAAATGGGAATTTTCACTGCCCTAGCTCTTTTCTTAAAGCCACTTCACTCATTTGTGAAGCTCAATTATCTTTTGCTGCACAGAAATATAGGCCTATTATGTTTTTTCTCATTGTGATGAATGATTAAGGGAATTTGGGCTTTGTTTTCCCTCCTATTTATATTTCTGTGAAACAGGAAGCAAATGGCTGGATAATTTCATGTTCATAATCACCCTGGAGTGCTCGAAATTGTGAATATGAATGGGAATATACTTCAGAGATATTTTACTCATAAGAATTTCTAGGGGTGCCAATAATTGTGTCCAACGAGTATTTGAGAAAAACATTTATTTCGTAATGATATTTCCCCCCATTTTAAATTCTTAATATCCGAATGGAAAGTTAGATTCTGTAAATAAAAGATCGTATTTACCAAGGGTGCCGATATTTTTGGCCATGACTGCATGTATATATATATATATATATATATATATATATATATATATATATATATATATATATATATATATATATTATACATACATATATATATATATATATATATACATATATATATATATATATATATATATATATATATATATATCAACCTTTCTTTAGTAACTCAGTTTGCATTAATATCATAAGAGTTGAGTGTAAATGTGTGGCTGATTTGAATAAACCCCAACTTCTTTATATTGTTACCTGTTATCACTATGCATTGTGGTATGGAGAGCTATGTGCAAACCACGGGAAGGAATTAAAGGGTTTGTGGATTGGATTGACCATATGCAGGCCTGCTGTGTAAGCCTTGCTGGACAGCAGGTTGGTCTGGCAGGCAGTTTAGATGGAAAATCCTTCCAAAAGCTTGATTGGTCGAGAGAAAATGTTTATCACATGGTAGACAGAGCATGTATGAATGGAGGTTTGTTTTGACTGCTTGTAAATACTTGAATGTAACCACATATTTTAGGAATGCAATGGAGAGAATCAGTTATTGTAAAACACATTGATTGATCAATGATCTGAATACTCAATGTCTGTCAATGTCTATTTTATACTTTTACATTAACAATGTAATCATTGTATTCTATTTATTAAAGCCATGTATGAATCTCATCAAGGTAGTGTTTTTAAGCATTTTACATTTATTAAAATAACTGAAGGCAGTATAATTTTAACAAAATATTTTATTTGTGAACTCTTGTTTAGCTGCTATTTTTAATCATTAACTTTTAACCATTTTCCAATCATCAGTCATTAAAGCTCAGTAAATATAGGTCTCAGATTTACTTTAAATTTCACCAAGCTCACTTAAAACTCCCACAGATCATGTTTTCAGGCCATTTCAAGTCTTATTTTGATGTAACAAAGTGGTTATAACTAAGTGTGTGAGTTGTTTACTTGCTTTTTAAAATTAGTTTTCCCATTAACACCATTATATTGTTAATTCAGACTGATTCGCCAACTCGCACAAACACGAGGCAGAATTTATTGCATGAACCAATCACAGACTGTCAGGGAACTGTTGTGTGTCTGTCATGTGTTCCTGCCCCTTGTGCCCATATTTGGTTTGTTTCCTGTCCTTGTCATATGTAATCATCAGTTAATTCTTGTCTAGCCGTGTTCGTCTCATTAGCGTGTGTATTTAAGTTCCTGCCTGTTGAGTTTCGTGCTGTCTGGTCTACTCGTTACTCCCCGGTGTTCCTGTCTGTGTTTTGGTCCTGCCTTGTCTTGCCCTGCCTTGATGTTCTTCAGTAAAGTATGTTATTTGAGTTTGTATCCTCGTCTGCGTGTTCCTGGTTCCTCCCTCGTGTGTGCACCGTGACAGAAGACCAGACCAAAACAGTAAGCGGCGCCCCTTCACCTCGTTTTTGTTTTCCGTTTTTTAAAAGTCTTTTTGTTTGTTCCTGTTTCGTCTGTCCCTCGCGGCATGGAAGTCGCCGCTTGTCATCCTGCCTTAGCCCGCGTCAAGTGGGCGTGGGAGTTTGGTGGGATCACCGCGAGTGCCGCGAGTCCGCTGGCCGCGAGCCCTCAAGTCAAGCCCGCGGGATCGCCGCTGAGTCAAGCCCGCCGATCGCGGGAGATATCCGCCGCTGCCCGCGGCTATCCCAACCTCGCCGCTCACACCGAGCCCGCCGTTCGCGGGAGTTCACGCCGCCGTCCGCGGCACACCGAGCCCGCCGTTCGCGGGAGTTCACGCCGCCGTCCGCGGCACACCGAGCCCGCCGTTCGCGGGAGATCACGCCGCTATCTGCGGTTCACCCAAGTCCGCCGTCCGTGGGGAAAGCCAACCCACCGTCGGCGGCTTCACCGAGCCCGCCGTTCGCGGGAGATCAACGCTGCCGTCCGCGGGGAAAGCCAACCCGCCGTCGGCGGCTCCCCCTGTTCACGCCGCCGTCCGCGGCTCCCCTGTGCACGCCGCCGGTCCGCCTCTGACTCAATGCCCGCCGGTCCGCCTCTGACTCAATGCCCGCCGGTCCGCCGCTGACTCAAGCCCACCGGATTGCCGCTGACTCAAGCCCACCGGATTGCCGCTGACTCAAGCCCACCGGATTGCCGCTGACTCAAGGTTCCTGTGGGATGTCCTGTCGTGTTTGTCTGACCCTGGAGGGTTTCTGTCGTGTCTTGTACTGTTTTGTCTGTCTAGCCCCGGAGGGCTCCTGATACCCCCTGGATTCCCCATGGAAATTTTGGGGGGGGGTAGTAGAGCTCTGGGTGGAGTGGGTGGGCCGAAGAAGGATGCCATGGCCACAGTTACCACCTGCCATGACCTCCTGAGCTCCCTGCTCCGCCATGGGTCCTGTCTGTCTGTTCCGCTCTGGAGGTCCCCGTCTTGTGGTCCGTGTCTGTCCTGAGAGGCCTCCAGAGCGCCCACCCCCCCTCCCTGATGGAACTGTTAAGGCTCGGGACGAGCCTTTCGGGAGGGGGGAGTTATGTCAGGGAACTGTTGTGTGTCTGTCATGTGTTCCTGCCCCTTGTGCCCATATTTGGTTTGTTTCCTGTCCTTGTCATATGTAATCATCAGTTAATTCTTGTCTAGCCGTGTTCGTCTCATTAGCGTGTGTATTTAAGTTCCTGCCTGTTGAGTTTCGTGCTGTCTGGTCTACTCGTTACTCCCCGGTGTTCCTGTCTGTGTTTTGGTCCTGCCTTGTCTTGCCCTGCCTTGATGTTCTTCAGTAAAGTATGTTATTTGAGTTTGTATCCTCGTCTGCGTGTTCCTGGTTCCTCCCTCGTGTGTGCACCGTGACACAGACGAATATAACCAGTCATATCCAATCATTTCACTCTCACATGACTTTCCCCCCATTCATTCTCAAATACCCCCAAAAACTCACCGCACACTTTAGGGGGTCTGTTAAAACTCAATGGGCTCAGGGGAGGCGAAAGACACCCACTGTAACTTTACCTGCTGGTGTTGCTGTTGGACAATGTTTCTTTTAGAAAAACGAGTGAAGAAAAAAAGTCATATTTTAAAGTCATATTTTGTAATACGGGTGTTGTATTTTTGTGCTACGAATTTTTTTGTTTCTCAATCCAGTATTTTGAGGAGACACTGCCTCCCTTGCCTCCTTGGAGGAAACACCAAAAATTATAGATTAGATTATAGATTTATAAATTTCTTAAATTAAAAATTATATATAAAATGTTAATATTAATAAAATATTCATTCTTTTTTATTTTTTTATTTCATGTTATTCCTATTAATGAGATATCTTCATTGTAACTGCTTTATTTTATCACAAATGCTATACATAATGGTCTGATTTCTTCCGTGAGATTCTTCTTTGTTCTGAAATGTTTGTGTACGTTATTAATAATTGAGGTTGAGTGCATTGCCGGAGCGGAAAGGAAGATATATAGGTCACTGTGCGATCACTGCTCAGGGAGACAGAAAACACACGCACTCTCACACATTTGCACACACCTGCACATAAATGATTCTCCATGGAGTGTTGGTATTGGCTAGCAGCCTGACGTGAGATGCGTTGCCTTTGCCCTCACAGTCCCATTTAAAGGGAAACCTGTCCCTCAGGGCCACCGTAGAAACAAACCTCCCTGTCATCGACGACAGTTGCAACAATCTAATGAGGGTTATTTATGTCTCTCTTGCGTTTTTGTGAATTAAACATTCAAAGCATTGATGTAACCAAAGTTAACAATCATATACTGTCATTGTTTGTTCGATTAAATCTTATTCCTGTCATATGATATTTGTGAATGTGTCTTAATATGTTGTACAAATACAGGTAGATTTTGTGTATGACATGGCAGGTGGAGGTGGGTTCAGGTCACAATAAATGATTCACTCTCAATTTCCAAGCGCACTGCCCTTCTGGAAGCTAGTGTAGTAGGGCGTGTATATGTGTCTTTCTTCCACATGACCTACATTCACCAAGCTCTGGTTGTTAGCATAAAACTGCCTCAATCACATCGTCACCCAGAACGTGTTGTTGTTGCTGCCGTTCCATTGGCTGTTCGCTGTTGGATCCCGTTTGCATTATATCGAATCCAGTTTTCGTGGACCAACCACGTGTTAGCGTCTGTTTTTGTCACTATATTTTTAAGACTGCATTTTTAGTCGATTCAAAGATGAAAACATCCAGAACAACTGAGAAGGAAGAAAAATGAAAAGATGAAGGTGCAAAGCACTCTTATATCAAGGAGAGTTCACTGTGCATGGTGCTGTAACTAATTCACTAATCTTTAAGCTGTCATAGTAACATAGAAATGCAGGTGGGAATGAATGGTTGTCTGCTTGGCAACCTTACTGATGAGCACAGCACTACTTCTACAAATAGTACTAGACTGAGGTCAGCTTCCTTGTATCATCTCTGAACTTAAGAAGTTTTCAGATTCAGGGCTGAGAATTTACGGTGGCCCAGTAGCGCACAACATAACGGAATCTCCACAACACAACAAAATTAGCACAATACAACGGAAACAAGCTGCAACACAACAAAATCTCCACAACACAAAGGGAACAAGACACAAAACAGTGAAATCTCCACAACACAACGAAAGCAAGCCACAAAACAATGAAATATCCTCAACAAAACAGAAACAAGCCGCAATACAATGAAATCTCCACAACATAACGAAATTAGCACAACACAATGGAAACAAGCCATAACCCAATGAAATTAGCACAATACAACGGAAACAAGCTGCAACACAACAAAATCTCCACAACACAAAGGGAACAAGACACAAAACAATGAAATCTCCACAACCCAACGAAAACAAGCCGCAAAATGAAGTCTCCTCAACAAAACAGAAACAAGCCACAAAACAATGAAATCTCCACAACATAACGAAATTAGCACAAAACAATGGAAACAAGCCACAACCCAATGAAATTAGCACAACACAATGGAAAACAAGCCACAACCCAATTAAATTAGCACAACACAATGAAAAACAAGCCACAACCCAATGAAATTAGCACAACATGATGGAAAACAAGCGTCAACACAATGAAATTAGCACAACGCAATGGAAAACAAGCACTGACACAATGGAAACAAGCAGCAAATGCATTGTGTTGTGGAGATTTCATTGTGTTGTACAATATTGGGCAACTGTAAGAATTGGATTTGGATCAAGTAACCGAAGCGTAAAAAAAGATTTTTGAAATGATTTCTTGAAATAAAATACAAGAGTAGAGGCTTGTTTTCATGGCATTTACAGTAATTACTTTCTTGTACAGAAATGTACATAGGAGCTCAAGAAAGAAGAGCTTTAGGTTTTGAATAACTATGTGTAGGCTAAATTATATATCCAAAAATATAATATTATGGCAAAGGTGTTTGCAACGTGAGACAAATGTTTGCTTTTGAGATGAGTTTGTGATATTTTAATGGCAGTGCTTCATTTTGCAAGAGATGTGAGGCATTTTGCATTTTGTGTGTGCAATTATTGGATTTGTGAGTAAAGTTTTGAAAACAAAAAAGAGGCAAAGTTTTGAAAATGTGTGTAAGCAGTTGAAAAAACTGTAAAAGATTCTGAGTTCATAGAGAGAAGAGAGCGAGTTCATAAAACCATGTCCATAAACTAATTCTATTCTTTCTTTTTTTTTCGTCTTTCTCTTTTGGCTGCTGTTTCATGTTTTCGTTTCTTCACCCTGCTTTCGGCTTCACACTCCTTCAACATCCCCTTCTGTGTTACATAGGTAAGTTCATTTATTCCACTTCAAAATTCGCTTTGGTCTGTTTTGTCCAAATTTATTAGACAAAATGTTAACAAATGATGTTGTCAATGTTGCATGTAGTAATCTAATGGAATACGTAAAAGCTGCGTTGAAACTTTACCTTTTAAGGCTACATGCTTATATATTTATATTTTAAAGTAGGTATGATTTTATTTTATTTTATTTGATAAATATCATGATAATTTTCTGGATATATTTATTTATTTCTATTTTATATATATTTTTTATTTGTGATATAAAGATATGTGATCTGAAGCAGGTCTAGAATAGATAATATGCCTAGATTTTGCTTTTCTTTAATTATCTTTCGCTTTTCCCTCTCCTTATTGCATTTAATATAGTTACATAACATAACCTATGGCGAGTCTTTATGAACCTTACGTAACTGTTATGAACTCTTTGGGTAACTACTAGTGCTTATTAACTGTGATATATTAGTCAGACACAGGCCTGAGTGTGAACTGGCACTGCCTGTCATGTGATTAACTAATAATGTTAAATCTAAATCCTGCCTGTGTGATCCAGTTACTGGTTTGTGTATTGTTCCACCTCATTTTGTGGAGTATGACTTACCAAATTGCTTATACTCTGTGTGGTTAATCAAATGTGATTTTGTGATTTGATCTGACCTCATAAGACACACGCTCACACATGCACACACACTGCAGCAGGCATGCACAACGTGTGTGTGCTTCCTCCAGATGAAGCAGGATGAACTGCTGCATCTCCACACACACACACTCACTCAGCAGGGTGCATCGCTCCCAGCATATGTGCTGGTTTCCATGGAGACAGAGAGTTAAAAATAACATGGGCGACGGCTTTATTGTACCATTCACCAACACGTCTGACACAAAATGTCACACACGCATATAGACACCCACGGAGATCCCATCCCTCTCGGTGATGAGATGGGAGTGACATTACTGATGGCGATAACGGTGAATGCTGGACTTTTATCTCACTCTCATTTTGGTGCACACACACTCTCACACACGCTCTGCTTGCCCCATGGGCTCTGCAGTGCTGCTGCACGACGAGGCTGCACCCCACCCTGCTGCAGTGCCATTCTTAAACACACACGCGTGTGCATGATAAGCTCCCTTTACCCACATTAACCCATTTCCAACTGCAAACAGCAGCCCTGCTCTAAACGATACAACCTAAAGCATGGCACACATCTCTAATTTGCACGTCCCAGCGATCTCTTGATGTAAAAGAAGAAGTCAGACAGAGAGATGCCGTCCCATGAGCAGTTCACTGGAAGACATAGCAACTTCATTAACCTAAATTTAATCCCTTGAGCATCCTTTCCTTTAGAAGAATAGTCAATGCTTCAGACAGAGATGTCTAAGAAGACGACTAATTCGTTTTATTTTGCTTTTCTATTTTTGTCAGCTTTTTAGGGGCACAGAAAGAAGATTTGATTAATTCGTAAATTTATGACAGTTGTAGAAAAAATGTCAGGTGCATGGAGATTTTGGAGATTTTTGTATTTCAAGTTGTATAAATAAACATTGGTTATTAAATAATGAACGAGCCTTAATTAATATTGAAAATTCGAAATCATTTTAAATAGTTAAACATTTGGGGTTTTCAAAAGAAATGAATACTGTTATTCAGCAAGGATGCATTCAACTGATCAAAAATTTGGAAAGCTTTCTGTTTTAAATAAATTCTGTTCTTTTGAGCTTTTTATTCATCTAAAAATCCTGACCAAAATGTGTCATAGTTTCTAAAAACAATTTATGCAGCACAACTGTTTTCATCATTTGTAATAATAAGAAATGTTTCTTGAGCACCAAATCGGCATACTGTATTAGAATGATTTCTAAAGGATCATGTGACACTGAAAACTGCAGTAATGATTCTGAAAATTCAGATTTGTCATTGAAGGAATAAATTACTTTTTAAAATATATTCAAATAGAAAACAGTTATTTTAAATTATAATAATATTTCACAATATTACTGTATTTTTGATCAATTAAAAGCATAAGAGATGTATTTCAAGCACATTAAAACATATTACCAACCCCAAACGTTTTTGTATGACCGCATGTATACATGACCTTACTGGACCTTTAAACAGAAGATGAATGTTGAATTACGCAGGTGTGTTTGTGTGTGTAACATTACTGGATTCCATTGTGGCCGACTGAAATGGAAGCCGTTTCAACAAAGACTCTTGTAAAGAACTTCATGCATCTGTTCCTTCCTGTTCTCTGTTATTCTGTGGTTGCCGTAAACCACATGTAAGAATAAATGACGTCATATTGTATATGTATTCTGGACAGTGTTCTGAAGCACATCACTTATAACGTTGTATATTTTAGCACGGCGTATCAATATGTGTGCCCTCAAAGAATGTATCATTTAGAAAGTCAGAGCAGTTTGTGTCTCTAACTTCCTGTTTGAGTGCACGTTTATGCTGAGCCAGCTAGTCACACACATGTGGTGGACCATCTTTTGTCTCTGATTTGCGTGGTTCTGTGTGTCAACCATGTGTGCAGCTTATGGGTGGGTTTTGGTAGTTTATGTATAGTGTGTAAGGATAGGGCTGAAACTGTATTAATATGCAGCATTAGTTATTAAGTGGCTGGATAGAGTCTGCATTGGGGGTGTTTGAATAGATTTTGAGTACATAAGTGCCATGATTGGATCAGATGTTAAAGCCGAATTTTGAAAGAAATCAATTCTTTTATTTAGAAAGAATGCATTAAATAGTTAAAAAAAAAAAACCCAGAGGAAGCCCTGGAAGTGCCAGTGGAAATGCACGCTTGCTTTTGGCCCTACAATGGAAACGCGGCTACTATGGAATTGACTCGGCCTAAACCTAGAGAAAGCTATCCATTAGCATTTATTTCAGTGTAATGTTTAGGAAATCTGTTGGCTGTTCATATTACATTAATATTAGTTTTAGACATTTAGACATTAGACAATTAGTTTTATCTCTACTCTCATATTTCGCACACAATTTGCTCACTCTGTCACTTCAAATACTGCATGTGCACACTTGCAGAGATCATCACCTAAAGGGTCATGTCTGGATGTAGTTACATGATTAGTGTAATTATAGATAGCCACATCCTGCTGCGAACTCAGGTGAGTCTCTGTGATGGCAGAGAAGGAGAAGCTGAGGTGTCCCATTTACCCCAGAAGTGTCTGTGACACTGATCACAAACACTGATAACGCTCTCTCCCTCAGACAATTTTGTTTTGTGACATCTACTGTATATTGATGATATAATTTCAAAGAGCAAATATTAGATTATATTTATTGTATGTTAAATAATGAAAGATTGTATTTACTTACATTTTTACAAATGTTTATCTTAACATTTTATATTTTTGTTTATGAATACAGCAAGCATTCTCTCAAATATTGTTTGTGAAAATATGGAGTTTTAAGCTGCAACCATTATTAAATGCAACCTTATCTCCTTTCCAGCACTAGAGGCCAGTGTTGAGAAAATATTGGGTTTCTTGTGGAAATAAAAACTGATTGACAGGCAAAAGACTCACTCATGTAATATTCATACCTATATACATTATGTATGCTATATATCTTCATAAACCCCCCACATAATACATAACAATTGCATAAAATTCAGAAACTGCTAGTACACAACCTTCACAACTAATTAAAGCAACAGTGAGTAACATTAAATATGCAAACCTTTTTTCAGCTTTAAAATTGTTGATAAGCTTTTTTTTAAAAGGTGTACAGGTGCAGTGTACATTAATCTTATTTTTTTACATACAGTATAAGTTATTCAGGCATCTTGGCATCAGGATCAGCCCCAGACAAATCAATGCAGTGAAACAGGCTATCCTGTTCCTGTCTGAAAGATTCTTACATGAACCCACATACCCACATTTTTTTCAGAAATACACCAAGTTTGTTTGTGTGTGGACAGACATACAGATGGGAAACAGATAAAAGAAGAGTGATCCGGAAAGAGAGAGCCAACAGCTGTTAGAAGAAAAAAACTATGAACAAACCAGGGACATTCAAGACTTTCTATGCAATGGTAAGGATTTTTAGCTTTTAGAAAGTGATACATTTCAGAAAGAAAAATAGTGAAAAAGATGGAAACTATAGTGCATGCCAGACTTGATTCTGGTCCATCTGCACACAAAAAAAGGTAATATTAAGGAAATCCACAATAAAAGGCAGAAGAAGGGTGTGACCCAAGAGGGTGAGGAAAGAATAGAACAGGTGTGCTCCATGCGGGCCGTTTCATGGCTTGTGACTTTTGAAAGTCAGCAAATGATAAAGTGTGTGCTTTTGGGCATCACACTGCTGACAGACAATAATGCAGACTGATCTCTTTCATTGTCATCAATTATTTCATGACAATATCTTCCCTGTTTTACATATTGTTCTGTTTGAATCTGCCCCAAAATCACACATAGGTGCAATTTTGCCTTTGACACCTGCCATTGCATTAGCCATATTGGCTTCTCCCCAAGTCCAGGCATGTGAATATGTGCTGTTAATGGGCATTGCAGAGTCACAAGCTGCCGACCGAAGTGGCCAGACCTGTGTTTCTCTGTTTGCCAACGTGATTCTGTCTGTACTAAACACTCACCTACTGTCAGACCATTTGACGCCAAGGTCACAGGATGACCAGATTAACATGGATTAGCAGGGAGGTCTGTATTATTTCAGGCAGGGAGACTGCTGTGTGTACCGCTCACACACACGCTCAAATGCATGCTCACACATGCACATGAGGACTTCTCAAATATGTATATATGGGGGCTCTCATTCACTTTGATGTCTACACAGAGCAATAAGCTATTATTATGATTTAATAATAATAATAACAATAATACAATATTTTGAGTATTTGTATCAGTTAAATTGCACTAAAAGGACTTTTATGTATGAATGATAATGTATTTTATTGAGATTGAAATTATGAATGAGAATTATTTTAATGAATTATCCTAACTGGATGCATATATACATATTATTTATGGACAGGAAACTGTCTTTGTTCAGCATTTTGTGCCAGTCTATATAAAATCAATATACGATTTTGCAGAAAAAGTCACATCAGCACCTTTCTTTATGTATTCCTGAATGCTTTTCATATTAATGTTGTGAAATAATACAACTCGTTTATGCTTCAAGATATAGTTTTTTTCTCTGTGATAAACAAAAAAAAATACAAATTGGTGTGGTATTTTGTACAGTTTGTATGCTGTAATTATTACATTTACTAGCAAATGATAATAAATAAATAAATAAATACATACATACATAAATTAATTAATTAATTAGTGGTGTCAAACGATTAATCGCATCCAAAATAAAAGTTGGATTTTTCAGCCATACATGCCCATGCCATGACACCACCTCCACCATGCTTTACAGATGAGGCTGTATGCTTGGGATTATTTGCAGTTCCCTTTTTTCTCCACACTTTTGCTTTCCCATCACTTAGATAAAGGTTCATCTTTGTCTCATTGGTCCATAAACACAGTTCCAAAACTCTTCTGGCTCACCTTTGTGCTTTTTTGCAAACTCTAATCTTGCCTTTCTATTTTTGGTGCTGGTCAGAGGTTTGCATCTTGCTGTGTAGCATCTGTAATTCTGTGTCAAAGTCTCCTGAGGACAGTAGATTGTCAGAGCATCACCCAAGCTTTCTAGAAGTTGTTGATGATTTTACAGACACGTCTTTTATGGTTAATTTTCACAGCTTTTATGATTTGTGTGTCATCAACTTGACACACAAATTGTCGTTTTCTCAGCCGATCAGGTAGTTGTTGGTTGCTGGTGGTTTCCAAACTTTTGATTTCTCCATGCCCTTTATTTTTGCTAGAGCTCTAATTGATTTCCTCTTTTCGTTTAGCACCCAAATTGCTTGCTTTTCTCTCAAAGTCAGCTCCCTCATCTTCATCCTGGTTTGTGTGTGTCATCATCGAATGCAAGATTCAGAATACAGAAGTAATGGATATAACTGATACAACACATTCCCTGCTTTTAATATTTGAAGAATTAATGCAACAGATTAATGTGTGTATTTATATATACATATTAAATATACACAATACACACACATATATTATGTAAACAAAAACTTTTATTTTGGATGCGATTAATCGCAATTAATCGTTTGGCAGTACTAAAATAACTCCTTGATCTTCTAACTGGATGGATTTCTAGCTAATTTAAGGGACTGACATTTTTTGGGAGGTATTTATACCAGTCTATTAAAAGTTGTTGTATGATTTTGAAGGAATAATCATATCAAAGCACCATTCTTTTTGTATTCCTGTTTAATAACCCTCTTTGGACCAGTTCTTACTCTGACCCATTAGAAGATTAAGGGCAAACGGAGTACAGACTAGACTGTACCACCTGCAATATGCTCCTAGAAACAGGGGGGACTCTAGGTGGAAATGGAGCAGTGTAAGTGCAAATGCTGCAGATGTGCTTACTTTGGTGTTAGGGTTAGTCTGTTTATGTGGCTGCGTGGCTGCAAACCGCAGCAGGTGAGCTTGTGCACTCGCCTGTATCTGCATGCATGAAGACGAACAGAATGAGTGTTGAAGGACAGCTGATCTGGCTAAAAAGCAGTTGGACGTAGCTGTCCTTCCCAGACAATGGCTTTTGCCTGCTGTGTTCCTGTCAGATCGAGAGGTACGTCCTTCAGTGCATTCCTTTCCAATGCGTCCAATCAGATAATGCTGTTCTTTCACTTGTTGTGATTTAAATTGCTATTCATTTTAATATTTATGAAATGATGCAGCTCATTTAGATCAGTTTCTGGTCTATTTTGATATTCCAAACTGTATTTAATACAACTGAAAGGCATTTGCATCTTCTTGTTTTTCTAGTAGAAAGACTAAGGTAGTATTTTCTTGTAAATTATTTTTGTTTACAATTTACTTTTTTTTATAGCGTACATAATCCATCCGCCTTGGTTATTTCCCTATCTGAGATCATCTTTGATTTGTACTAGGAAAGCTAAGCCTGCCATAGTGATGATGTCTCTGTCACACAAACTGTCTGTCCATGTTTGGTCTGACATGTTGGAGCATGCAGTTGGTTAAACTGTAAAGTGCCGTGTTGTTGCTTTGCTGAATTACAATGTTTTTTCCCGTCTTTCTGATGGCTTTATTCCATATATATTGTATCCAAACATCTGCAGATATGAATTTGGAGGTCTGTGCACCATTGTCATTTCCATAGTTTACACATGTATGTGTGGTGTGGGAAGCGGGGTTGTGATTTGACGTCATTACATAACAATAAACTTGTAAATCGGGGGAAATGGTATTTTCTTGTAAATGCAATAATGTTTTATTCACTTTTTAAAATATATATCCACACAGCTTGTAACCATATGGTAACAGTTTTTAGAAACACTGGTTATTATGTTCCAAAAAGGACAAAATACACAAAGTAGTCCATATGGCTACTGTATGTCTCAGATGATTTAGAATGTAGTGCATAAAGTCAAATGGACTACTTTTGTGGTGCTTTTATGGTGCCTTATGTCATCCATGAACTATCAACTGTCATTTTATGGAAAATAAATGTGAAGAATCTTCAAAAATCAGATTAAACATGGAAAACGATAGCTGCATATGGTTTGGAATGACAAAATGCATTATAACAAAACAGTTTTTTGGGTGTACTGTCCCTTTAAGAAAATCTGAATTATTAAACTCTGACACAATGGCATAAAGTAGCGTTTATTAAAAGCAGTGTGTGTGTGTGTGTGTGTGTGTGTCGGAGCAATGTAGTGGTCAGCACTACAGGCAGCGGTCAGTCTTCATGCTTCAGTGATTCTGCTGTGACTCATTTGTAAAGGTCTATAAGTCAAGTCTCAACACGGCCCCTTGTTCTTCACCCTCCAGCCAGCCATGGTGCCCTCAGCTCAGACTTGTCTTATCACAGACCCCCTTTAAATGAAGGATGGTGATATGCTTACAGGATGAACTGCTTTGGATTTTGTGCATAAATAGCTCAGTGTTCACCTTTGGTTTATAGATAAAATATAATTTGTTGATATGAGTGAGCATGTTGTTAACTGTGTGTTGGTGTTTAGCATTCCTCTGCCGTGATCTTGGTTTATATACATTTTATATATTAGAAAAATAATACTTAGGGATATGTATATTTTTCACCAGCAGTTCCATGATTTATAGCAATCATATTAGTTGGAAATTCCATAAAAGCACATACAGTAGGAAACCTTTCTTTTATTTATGTTGCCTGTCACTTAAAAAGTAGCTAAATGTTAATCCATGTTAATAATTTTTGCATTTTATTGGGCCTGATACAACTGTTAGTATTCTAGAAATGTAAAAATATTTTTAAATCAGTTTTATGGTAAAGAATATGCTGAATATGCTGATTTGGTGCTCAAGAAACAGTTATTATTATCAACATTGATAACAGTTGTACTTTGTAATATTTTTGTGGAAACGGTGGTTCTTTGGTGATTACAAAAACGGAGTGTCTATTTACACTAATTGCAAACAGCCCGCCTTGTTGGCAGAGGCTATTTAAACTAACTCCACCCACCAACATGGGATTGAGCTAGTCAACACTACAAATAACAGCTTCGGTGGTGTAGATGGTAAAGTGCATGTTGTAGTCTTTTTGATGTGATCGACCCGAGTTCGAATCAGAGTTTTGACAAACTTTTTTTTCTCCCTGTTTAAATCTCATATCACATCAGAAAGGCATTTATTTTCAATAAAAATGAAAATAAAGTGTCAGGGAGGGTTAGGGTAGATGTAGGGAGGGCCTTTTTTGTCCCAATAAGACGGCATCCAAATAATTACACTCAGTACGTTATTATTGCGTACTGTTTTATAATGTACTACAATACTGAGGTGCAGATAATTGCCACTATTTGCAATAAGTAGTATAAATAGCAGAAAATCCTGTTATTTTAACATAGTGTACATAGAATCCATTGCTATTTGCACTTAGTGTAAATAGCCTTTATCGCTATTTACACTTAGTGCAAATAGCCGCTGCCTTAAAAAAATAGACGCTTTTATCCAAAACGACTTACAAATGAGGACAATAGAAGCAATCAAAACCAACAAAAGAGCAACAACGTGCAAGCGCTATGACAAGTCTTGTTATGAAAGAAAACAGATAGAATAGAAAAAAAGGAAAGCTAGTGTTAGAGAGTCAGATAGATACAAAGAAGACTAATAGATACAAAGAAGACAGATAGATAAAATAGAATTAGAATAGAGAGTGCTAGAGTTAGAGGGTCAAATAAAGATGGAAGAGATGTGTTTTTAGCCATTTCTTGAAGATGGCTAAGGACTCAGCTGCTAGGATTGAGTTGGGCAGGTCATTCCACCAGGAGGAAACAGCTAATGAAAAAGTCTATGAAAGTGATTTTGTGACTCTTTGGGATGGTACAATAATGTGTCGTTCACTTGCAGAACGCAAGCTTCTAGAGGGCACATAGTGTCAGTCCTTGTCTTGTGTTTCCCCTCCTCCCGTGCCCATATTTGGCCTTCCTGTTCCTGTCCTCATTTGTCTTCATTAGTTTAATTAGTCCCTAGCCCTGTGTTTGATTAGTCCACACCTGTTCCTTGTTTTCCTAGTGTTCTTAAACCCTGTGTTTCCCTGCCTCTGTGTCCAGTCTGATCGTCATTCCCTGGTGTACGCTTGATGTTGCCACATTCCCTGTGATGCCTGTGGTTATTGCTTCATTAAAGTCAGTGTTAAAGAGAAGTTCCTTGCCTTTCCCTGCTCCCAGAGTGAGCGTGACACATAGGTCTGAAGTACTGAATTTAGGTAAAGGGGTGCAGAGCCAGTGGTGGTTTTGTAGGCAAACATTAATGCCTTGAATTTTATGCGAGCAGCTATTGGTAGCCAGTGCAAATTGATGAACAGAGGTGTGACGTGCGTTCTTTTCGGCTCATTAAAGATTAATCTTGCAGCGGCATTTTGGATTAATTGTAGAGGTTTGATGGAACTGGCTGGAAGACCTGCCAAGAGAGCATTGCAATAGTCCAGCCTGGACAGAACAAGAGCTTGACCAAGGATTGTGTTGCATGTTCCGAAAAGAAAGGGCCTGATCTTCCTAATATTGTATAAAGCAAATCTGCAGTTTTAGCAATGTGGTCTGAGAAATTCAGCTTATCATCAATCACAACTCCAAGGTTTCATCAGCTTTGTTGACTGCAGACTGACAATTCCAGAGACCAATGGAAAAAGAAAGTAGTGTATTAGTAGACATAGGCAAAGTGCGCAGGTTGTTAAGATTGCAGTGTGTGAAGTGTGGTTTTTAGTAAGTCTTTTTTGGGGGTTATATTTCAAATAGATTTTTTTTGTAACAATGTAAAAGTCTTTACTATAATTTTTTTATTTATAATCACATTTGATTATCAATTTATTTAACAAAAAAAATATATAAAAATATACATATTTATATACATACCTTGTTATCATGTGAGGTCTTGACATAACGTTCATGAGATAGAAATGAAATGTGTTAAATAATAGAACATTGTGTGCTAATTATATATACAAAATTAGTGATTAAAAATATACTTATTATTCTCTGAATTTAATGAAAGTTTCATGTAATCTCAGCGGGTACTTAAAAGCAATCCAGGCCACAAGAAGTTCTAGTGCTATAAAGATAGGCATCCCCTGCTGTAAACGGAAGGAAAATGCTCCTCAAAGAGGACAAGTTATATTGATATCTATAGTCCATAGAGTTGTTAGTGCTGTGAAGTATCAGTGGGTATTAAGCACTCCTGCAGAGGGACCAGCTGTGAGACACAGTGTCCCCAGCCCCCATCAGAGAGACAGTCAATCTCTATCCGTACAGCTGCAGCTAACAGTCTCCTTTTAGGGAATAAATGATTTTATCATTGATCAGTCAGTGCATGAGGGCGTCTTATGTTTTTTTTTTTTTTTTTTTTTATGCTGTTTAGTGCTTTAATATCAAGTCTACCAATAGATAAATCCACTATTTGATTTTCCCCAGCAATGTGTCTCTCTGAGCTCTGCTAGGCAAGCTTGACCTAGATTCAACTATGCAGCTCTGTGACTGTTAATGACTAGAGCATCTGTTTTATTAAAAGAAGAACTGCAACTGATGATTTGTGTACCGTGAAAATGTGTACTTTTGCTTCGGATATTTGTGAATGGAATGAAAAACTCCTCAAACTGGATTGCATTGCCTTTATAGTTTGAGCGTGTGGTTCGTAATTGTCCCTTAATTTTGCCATTTTGATTTCTCAGTTTATCCTCAATAGAAGTGAATATTTATTTTTCCTTTACTTTGCATAGTTGTCCTTTGAATGTAATAGGCATGTATAATTTATTTATTCAAATTATAGGGTCATTATTTATATATATATATATATATATATATATATATATATATATACATACAGAGTTCTGGCATGAAACTCTAGATGCTGCAGTCCGATAGGTCTAACTTAATCTGACCTAATGACATTATTATCACATGGCACAGCTGATTGGTTCTATCCTGTATCGGTAGCCAATGAGCTCTCTGCTCAACATTCAAATATATGACTAGTGTTTATTGTAGCATTTTGCAGCGTAGTGATTCATGTATGCTATAGGGGGTTATTTCATGTATGTTATATTTGCAGCAGCAGTATTTCTTACATGCTCACAGCAGCATTTTGTGGATGTATTGGCTGTAGCAAGTCTCGGTATACTGTATATTTCGGTAGTTTCATTATATTAATTAGAATTTTTTTTTCTTTCTTTATTGCCCTTGTGTACCACTAATTAGAAATTTGTCAGTACTTTTCTTTGCCTTGCTGTTGGCTGAGTCCTGACTCACACTGCTGACTGTGCACCTGCTGGAGACAGAAAGAAAGAAAAAGAGAGAGCGAGAGCAGTTCTGTGTCTTGCTGTAATGCTAGTTCAATCCTTCATTCCTTCATTTTGTGTGAGCAGTCCAGGGAAAGATGGGAAACTCTCAAAGAAAGATAGCTGGCTGTGGCTTGAAAAAGAGGAGAAGAACAAAGAGGGTTAGTAAAAACGCAGGCCAGAGAGCAGGCACAACAGGTAAGATGACTAGATTTCAAACAAGGATAGTGATCTAGATTCCCTGCAGAGATGAATGCAGTAGTCAATGAACGAGAATACAGATGACCATTATTTGAATGTTTTAATTCATTTACAGTACATTCTGGTGCAATTATACTTCAGTGTACTGCTGTCTTACTAAGCATTGACCTCTTTACGTGAATCAAACCCTCCTGTAACTGCGGTTTTCAATGCCACTGGACAGAACATTGAGACTTTTGATGTTTCTGTGATTAAATTTTGAAATGTACATTGAAGAAATGCATGAAATACAAATTTTTTTAAAATGTTTCTGTGTGCATAAGATTAACTGTGACTCATTACATAATAAGAGTCTCAGATTATATGTTAACTCTACATACAAAGCTTACTTTTTCTTTGGCTGAATTAATTTGCAGTAAATGACCGAAATTTCCAAGTGCAGAGGGACTGATTAAGGCGCATGTATGTAGAGATCACCTATATGTGCCGCATGAGGATCAGTACTTGTTAATGCTGGGCAAAAACCAAAAAAACAGCAGAGCGGTGCTGAGTAATAGAGTCTGTTCACCGCATTCGCACATTCTTTACAGCACAAGTCCAAATGGAGGGAGTGCAGATGAGGGTAGGGCTTTCATTAAATCACTAACTCAGTTATTTCCAAAGCAGATGTTTAATGATATATACGTTTATTGTCATCAGTGTTTCTCTCACCTTGTTCTCATTCTTGGATTATTTTTTTTTTTTCAGTAACTTTGTTACAGTGCATTCTGGGATTGCTTTCTTTTTGAAGGCTACTGCTGATGCTTTAATAGTAGCATAATTTTCATAGTAACATTGTTACTGATAGTGAGTATTATTTTAGACATTTACTCAAATCTTATTTTAGATTATACTGTTTTTATATTATATTATATTATATCATAGTATATTATATTCGTTCAAAAGTTTGGGGCCAGTGAGTTTATTATTACTTTTATTTTAGAAATTATTACTTTTATTCAGCTGACTGTTTTTATGATAATAATAAATTATTTTTGAGCACTGACATATAAGAATGATTTATGTGACAGAGAAAACTGGAGTAAAGTAACTAAGGAATAAATTAGATTTTAAAATGAATCAAAGTAGAAAACGTGTATTTTAAATTGTAATAATATTTCACAATATTTCTATTTTTACTGTATTTTGTGATCAAATAAATTCAGCCTTGGTGAGCATAAGAGACAAAAACTAAATATTTTCACCAACCTCAAACTTTTGAACAATATCACCTATATTATGTTTATCGGTCTGCACATGTTATATTACATAGTGCTAATTTGGGCTTTTATCTGTAAATATACTGGTTTAAAGTCAGAGGATTTCCCGTTTTGCTTAAAATCACTAATGAAATTTAAGTAGCTGAAGTAAAAACAAAAACTGGCCCACTCCCAGAGACCTGAAAGCATTAGTCTAGACTTACTAGCTCTTAATTTTTATTGAAGCATGAAAGCACTTCATCCAGATTTAAATTCCTCACACTGTTGATTAGAATTTGGTTTAAAGTCAATGTAAAAATGTCTAGAATATTAAAAAAGTTAGTTTTTCATCATTTGTTTACAGATGCAAAGTAGTTTCATGTGAGCTTTGACATCTCATGCAGTTAAGTTAAGTGTATTTTAAGTGTATACTTGTAAATACAAGATGTCCACTGTGCAAATTTATGAATACTTGTGCTTATTCCTACCATTTAGTCCCCAGCTGTCTCATTCATCAGTGCAAGTTAACACTGAACATAGAAGGACATTTAACAGTCCAAAAAGCGGGTATCAGATTATCATACTTGAGTAAAACCACTCAAAACATTGTTCATTTTAATGGTTCTCTGGCTGTGGTCAGGTTTAAGGTTATATAAGTGGCTTGTATCAGATTAGCAGATGTGTGTGTGTGTGTGTGTGTGTGTGTGTGTGTGTGTGTGTGTGTGTGTGTGTGTGTGTGTGTGTGTGTGTGTGTGTGTGTGGCAAGAGCGAGAGAGGCCTTGTATGTATAAATTTCTGTCAAACCAATAGACTTGGCTATTGTCATGGTTTACCTCGTGGTTAAAAAGCACTAAAATGTTTCCTTTCTGACTGTCAGTCTGAATTGTCTGCTTCATATTTAGCCAGAATTACATTTCAGAAATGTAAGACCCCTTTGCGGTCTCCTCTCAGAAAACTTACTGTACCAGAGACTAAGAAAAGAATATTCCCAGACTCTTTCTTGAGGAGCCACTTCTGTTTTGTATTACCCTTTCGAGTAATACTGTATGTCCTATGGCTTTTGTTCCAATTGCATACAACAAAGAATTTGTTGCTATAAAATCCAGCGTTTTTCCAAGCATCCATCATCATCAACCCTCCACCCTTTTCTCTGAGGTCTTCTAAGACAGGAAATGCATTTCTGGTATTATTCTGCTGATCACGGCCTGATAAGAATCTGCTAATTCATTGTAAATTAGATATGAAAGGTTGCTTGGATACAGATGACTCTAGTTCAAGGGGACCACTGCACATTGAATACTGATGGGCAGATGCTCCTTTATAGAGGAAAGGAGGAGACAGGAAGCTGGGCAAAAGAGAAAAAGATAGAGGGAGAAATACTAATGAAGCTGTCTTTCACCTTCGTCTCCCTAGAATGACATTTTATGTGTTGTAATGCGTAATATTGTGAATGAATATGGAAAATTTGGGGTTTGACAAGAGTTTTGAAATGTTTTTGAAATCCAGGCTGCATTCTTTGATGAAAAATCATTTGGTAAAAAAATTCAATAATATTCAGAAATACATGACTAGGACAAGATGGCTGCCGCTGTGTTTTTCTGAACTTGTGTAAGGTTTCCAATCAAACTGGAATCTGAAGAATCCTGCCTAAAGTAAAAATTTTATTTTGAAGATTGTGTTAAGAAGAGTCTAATCTACGTTAAATTGCAAAATTGTGGATTTTATTGGTACTTTGTGGAGGTTTTTGGCTTTAGGAGATTTTTGGGCCTAATAGGCCTTGTTGATCAAACCATGCCACCTAAGGCTACAAGCAACAGCACCGAGGAATATATGTCACCATGGTGCAAGTGCGTGAACTGTTGGAACAGCAAAAAGACTTCTATAGAACCTTGCTCGAACAACAAGAAAGAAGTTTCAAAACTTGTGTACAAATCATTGTTGACTCCTCAAACAGAAGGATTGATGACCTGTCAAAGCAAGTTCATGATTTTAAGGTGAGTCTAGAAATGACTCAATAAGAACTTGATGATCTTAAAATCTCATGTAAGACATGGTTTTCAAATTGTAATGAAACCAGGACAGATCTGGACACAATCTGCAAGGCCAAGCAAGACACCAAAATATTGTTGTGGAAGGCATTAAGGAGTCTGTAAGAGAAAAGGTGTCTGAATCTGAAGAAAAAGTGAGAAAACTCTTCAGTGAAAAATTACAGCCGGAAAATAAAGTTGGATTGGGCTCATAGAGTTGGGAAGTCAGTGGTATCATCAGCGAAGCCCCGACCTATTGTGGTCAGATTTTTCTGATTGAAGGATAAACTTGCAGTTTTGAATAAAGAACTTAAAGGGCTCTGGCATTTTTATTAACGAGGACTTCCCTCAAACCATCCGGCAAAGAAGGAGAGAATTACTTCCAGCAATGAAGGCAGCCCGAGAATGAGGTGACATTGCATATCTGAAATACGACAAACTTATTGTTCATCCACCTATCCAAAATCCACCAAAACAAAGGAAGGCAAGTGTTCAGAGTTTGGTTCAATAGATTTATTATTAGTTATTTGTTGTATTTTGATAAGTTAATCACATCTATTGTATATTTCTTTATATACATTATTGATTCCAACAAATTTGTTTTTGAAACTGAGACCTTTAAGCCATTTGATCTTTCTACAGTTGATTCTTATAACTTGGATGTTGACCCAGATTTAAATTATTTTTCATCATTGAATGCTTCAAACTCTTGTAGTTTTTATACTGAAAATCAGTTTAATGATTTATGTAGATCTTTGCCTTCTAATGTTTTTTCTACTTTTCATTTGAATATAAGAAATTTATCTAGGAATTATGATAATTGTATTCATTATTTATCTTTACTTAAACATCAGTTTTCTATTATTGCTTTATCTGAAACATTGTTAAATGAAAACTCTAGAGAACTGTTTAAATTATCTAAATATAACTGTGTTCATTATGTTAGAAAGAACAGGTTGGGAGGTGGAGTATCTTTGTTTATTCATGAAGATTATAAATTTAAAATTAGGGATGATCTTGTCTTAAATTCAGATAGAATTAATGTGGAACATTTATTTGTTGAGCTCTCAATTGGTCATGGAGGAAGAAATATTATTGGTGGTGTTATTTACCGAGCACCTGATTCCAATATTCAATATTTTAATGATACTTTTGCCAACTTACTTGATTTGATAAACAATGAGCATAAATATTGTTATATTTTGGGTGATTTTAACATAAATCTCCTAAAAAAGAAATTTGATACCCCTACAGCAGATTTCCTAAATATTCTTTACTCTAGTTATTATGTTCCTCTTATTCATAAACCTACAAGAGTTAAAGAAAATTCAGCAACTTTAATTGAAAACATTTTAACAAATTCTCTAAGTCAATGAATTAAATCTGGTGTGTTATGTTCAGACTTGTCTGATCATTTTCCTATATTTCACCATTCTGAAATTAGGGTTAACCGGGTTCAACTATCAAAAGAAATTCAGCAAAAGAGAATTATGAGTAAGTTAAATATTTCTAAATTTATTTCTAATTTATTTCTGATTTATAGTAGTTCTTGGGATGATCTGTATAAGGAATATGATGCTGATAGAGCATATCAACCATTTCTGACTGTTATTAGTTCTAGTTTTAATAAATGTTTTCCAGTCAGTAGTTCTGCAAAGGAGCTTAATAAGTCTTGGTTTACAGTTAGTTTACGGAAAATGTTGAAGACAAAGAACAAACTCTATAGAAAATATATTTTAAATCCCACTCCTCTCACCTATAGTGTTTATAAATCTTACAGAAATAAATATAACCGTTCTATTAGATCAGCAAAAAAGACATACTTTGGTGAAAAATGTAAGAAATGTTCAAATGATATTAAATCCACATGGAATGTAATAAATCAGTTGCTGCAAAGAGAATTACCTTCAGACTTTGTGGATGGCAAAAAATTATTTTAATGATCCATTTGACATAGCTCAAAAATTTTATGAATTTTTTGTTAATGTTGGTCATAAATTAGATAATAATATCCCTATTGGTAATGGTGTACCCCTGGACTATATATCAGGAAACTTTCCTATTATCTCTATTTTTAAGCCACCTGAAATTCAGGAAATAAGTGAAATTATTGATGAATTAAAATTATCTTCAGCTGGTCATGATAATATTTGTGTATTTCTTGTCAAACAGGTGAAATGTTCAATATTGCAGCCACTTGTTCACATTTTTTCTCTTTCTTTGAAAACGGGCATTGTACCAGAGGATTTAAAAATAGCTCAATTATTCCTCTGTTTAAAGCAGATGATCCACAATGTTTTGCCAAAATAGATATAGGTCTATAGTTGTTATGTTTATATAGTATATAAGCGGATTCTTTCTCACTTAGACTCAAATTCTATTCTTTATAAGCATCAATATGGATTCCGAAAACCACTCTACTTATATGGCTTTGCTTCACCTGATTGATAAGGTTACCCTTGCACTGGAAAATCAAGAATTTGCTTGTAGTATTTTTTTAGACTTGTCAAAAGCTTTTGATACAGTTAATCATTACATTTTATTGGATAAATTGTATAAATATGGTTTTCATAATTTTACATATAAATGGTTGATGAAATATGTTTTTAATAGAAGACAGTTTGTTTGTTATAAGGGTTGCTATTCTAGCAAAGCAAGTCTACTCTGTGGGGTTCCTCAGGGGTCCATACTTGGACCATTACTATTTCTTATTTATATAAATGACCTGTCAAATGTTTCAAATATTCTTACTCCAGTAATGTTTGCTGATGATACAACCTTAGTTCTCTCTCACTCATATTTTAATTAAGAATGCAAATAATGGTTTACATGCTTGTGCAAATTGGTTTAATTTAAACAAATTATCGTTAAATATAATAAAATCAAGTTTTATCATTTTTAGTGGTAAAAAATATACCCAAAGGATTTATCAAAAATTATTATGGAGTCTATTAAGGTGCCTCAAGTGTCAACTACAACATTTTTGGGAGTATTTATTGATGAGACTTTGAGTTGGAAAGAACAAGCGGATTACGTGAGCAGGAAAATACATAAATCTACTGGTATAATAAGGAGGGTTAGGCATCTTGTTACTACAGAGTGTCTTCTTATGCTTTATTATAGTTTAATTTATCCGTATCTTTCATATTGTAATATTGTTTGGGCGAGTACTCTTCCTACTACTCTTCGAAGAATTTTTGTTCTTCAGAAGCATTTTGTTAGGATTGCAACCCAATCAAACAAATATACTTCATCTGCTTCTTTATTTCATAAACTTCAGGTTCTTACCGTTTATGATATTAATATTCTTCAAATATGTGTTTTTATGTATAAGATATATTCAAGTGAGGGTTGCATTCCAGAGCAATTTATGTATATATATATATAAAATGTATTTTAAAGTAAATTCACAGGTTCATAATTATTTATCATTTTCCTAACGTTCTCACTTGTAGAGGTCAATACTTGATATGATTTAGGGGTGTTAAATTATGGAATTATTTATCTCATCTAGCAAAAAAAAATTCCCCTTTAATATGTTATAAAAGAAGAATAAAAGATCATTTAAATGCTGCTTTGTAATAATTTATGTTGTATTTTATGTACCATATATGGTTTATTTTGAGTATATTCTGTTTTTTTTTTTTTTTTCTCGAGATATGTTGTAATTAATTTGTATCAATATACTTGTTATTGTAATCTAGCTCTTTATTTAGATTCATGAGTTTATTTGTTTTTCATTGTTTAGGTGGAGGCTCTAAATAAGCCCTTTAGGTTTTCTGCCTCTCCCTGCACAGTATATGGATTGTATTATATATTTTTGGTTTGTTTGTTTATTGTGTTTTTATTGTATATATTTACCCTTGTGCAAAATAAACTAAACTAAACTACAAAAAAATATTATTACAATTTAATTTAATATGTTAAAATGTAAATTTATTCCTGTAATGGCAAAGCTGAATTTTCAGTAGCAATTACTCCAGCCTCCAGTGTCACGTGATTCTTCAGACATCATTCTAATCTGATTTTGTGCTATAAACTCATATATTTTTTATTTCTATTTTGTTGTATAAAATGTAATGCATCCTTGTTCAATAAAAGTACTTATTTCTTTAAAACTTTTAAACGGTAGTGTATATCCTATTCACTATAAGGTATTCCTTTTTTGGATTTACATCATTTGGAATTTATTATGAAAGTTTCTCATGGGAAAGTACTGACAGGATTCTGACATAATACAAATTAATGTTCCCTTTGTAGAACATCACAAAGAAATTAAAAAATCTCCTGTAGAAAGTGCATTCAATAGAATCAAATAAGCATTGCAAAAATCATGTAGGATTTTCACTCTGTCCAGTAGGATCTAATCCTGTTCTTAGCAGATTCTTATTTGATAGAAGTTTTAATAAAAATCATGTGCATATTCCAGATTTCTGACCTTGTAACTTCTTTGTCTTTCTCTCTAGCGGTATCAGATCTGGACATTGAGAGTAAACTGACATCACACTATCAGGCTCCATGGCATCAACAACACAACCTGTTCCACACTTGTACACGGCCACCATGTTTGGAAGAGTTACACCGACATGCCAAGCTCAACCTGCGGGCACTACACAGAGGTAATGAGTTTCATTTTTTTGGTTCCAAACAACAGTGCCGTTTCATTTTTATGATTCTTTTCATCCAAACATATCTTATATCACAACAGTTGTAACCAAATTCCCCCTGTGGTTCAGTGGTCTGCTCAGGGCCACAATGGTGATAGATCAGTGTAGAGAAGTGACAGATCAGGATAGATGAGAATTATGATCCTGGAGTTCCCCTCAGGGATCAATAAAGTGTTTCCATGTAGTCCTGAATCTGTTGAAACCGCTCAAACCTTAATGAGAGCAGGTCAAACTATTGCATCACCATATTTTATCTCCCCTTTGTATCTTGCTTTGAGATCTACAGTATTTAGTTTTCAGTATTGAAGGCAAACCGTAAGATACCTTATTAAATTCTGTTCTAAATTAGTGAGTTTGAAGTTGTAGATATATGAAACTATATTAAGCTGGTATATGAGAAAAAAGAAAAAATATCACACATCACCTTAAAATGCCTTATGTTGGTGAAAATCTGATTCATACTGCCACCTTGTGTTTGATGAAATAATTTGCCATTGCCTCAAGTTCAATGTGAATCATCATAGCATAATTTATATTTTCCCCTAGAATCAATTTTACTTCCATCAGTTACACATAAAATGTGACCAGAACATTGATTGTACATTGACAGTATGCAACAAATCCATTAGAGGCCTACTACACATTAACAATTTAGTTAGCAGTTGGCAGTTCGTAAATTCTATAAAACAGAAATTGTTGTAATTCATACTTTAGTTTAGAGTAAAATAGCTCAGCCATCTGAAGAGTGTGTGTTTGTGTGTGTGTGTGTGTTTATGTGGTTTATGAGGACACAAATTTGTATAATGACATGGGTATGACAGAGGTATTACAATATGAAGGTGGTTTATGAGGACACTGCCTATGTCCCCGTAATTCAAAAGGCTTAATAAACATACTAAATGGTATTTTTTTTTTTTTTTATCTACAAATGCACAAAGTCTCCTGTGAGGGCTAAGTTTAGGTGTAGGGTTGGTGTAGGGCAATAGCACACACAGTTTGTTCAGTATAAAAACCATTACGCCTATGGAGAGTCCCTATAAACCACAAAAACCAACATGTGTGTGTGTGTGTGTGTGTGTGTGTGTGTGTGTGTGTGTGTGCGTGCGCATGTACTTTACAGACCAGCGTCAGCGTTCAACCAGCAGAGAGCGTGGTCGGGTCACCATATCAATATCTGTGGCCCCACCTATGCCAACCTTCCCTTCAACTCACAAACTCAGAAGGCGGGAGCAGAGGGGCCGGCATTCACGCCTGGTAAGAACACAACATTTAATCTCCACTCATGTAGAAGAGGTTAAA
This sequence comes from Barbus barbus, assembly GCF_936440315.1. Classification (NCBI taxonomy): domain Eukaryota; kingdom Metazoa; phylum Chordata; class Actinopteri; order Cypriniformes; family Cyprinidae; genus Barbus; species Barbus barbus. Next base: position 9,911,755 of record NC_136715.1, on the reverse strand, counting down.
AAATCAGTGGTTCTCAGCTGGTTTTGCTTCAGAACCCAGATTTTGTGTCAAATGTAAAGTGGTGATCTAACCCAGTATTGATTATCTTAAAACAAGAACTGTTATAAGACCAACTAAATATTTTTGGCCTAAACTTTGGCACGCTCTCTTCTGCCATGCACACCAGGAGAGGAGCGTTAGAGAGAGTGATGTGCAAAACATCCAGAGGAAGGTAAAGACTTTCTCTTTGTTTATATTGTGTGCACATTCTCTGTGATACCATCCCATTGAAATGTATTTTGCCATGTTTCAGGGTTTTTATTTATATTGTTTTAACTTCCTCAGTCCTGGAACAGGAAATATTACGAAACATGTAATTATAGAAATGCTAATAAACCAATATTAAATGGCAAATTACATGAATTCTGTTTATATATATATATATATATATATATATACATATGTGTGTGTGTGTGTGTGTGTGTGTTATGTATATATATATATGTAGTGCTGTCAAGCAATTAATCACGATTAATCACATTCAGAATAAAAGTTTTTGTTTACATAATATATGTGTGTGTACTGTGTATATTTATTATATATATATATATATATACACTGAACAAAATTATAAATGCAACACTTTTGTTTTTGCCCCCATTTTTCATGAGCTGAACTCGAAGATCTACGACTTTTTCTATGTACACAAAAGGCCTATTTCTCTCAAATATTGTTCACAAATCTGTCTAAATCTGTGTTGGTGAGCGCTTCTCCTTTGCAGAGATAATCCATCCACCTCACAAGTGTGGCATATCAAGATGCTGATTAGACAGCATGATTATTGCACAGGTGTGCCTTAGGCTGGCCACAATAAAAGGCCACAATAATTGTCAATAATTGTGCAATTATTAATAATGCATGCCCTATAATGCATTTTTACATTTAACGTTTCAGTGCATAAGTGCAAAGTGTAACTTATGTCAGAACGTTCAGCATACTGGAAATTCTTGAATGAGAAAAAGTATCTTCCTTGTCATCATAACACTCCATAATAATGAACATGACAAATATCAAAGTTGAGTTGAGTTTCTTTCCGACATGCTGATTTTATTCATAAGCTGAGCCTCAAACTCTTTCTATATATGACCAATCAATATTAACTATGAGTTGTGTAGAAACACTTAAAAAATGTCCAGTGTACTAGGTATTTGGAATGACGTTATTTATAATTTATGTTATTTATAATGTACTGTGTTTTACATCTTTAAATGTTTTACATATTTTCATAAGGTAACATGCACAAGAGTAAAATGGGCTGCTGCATGTGATTTTAAAGATTGTCAAAGGGATCTTGGATCTTGGGATCTTTATCTGTTTTGTTTATTGCATTTAACTGCTGCAGGAGAGACCAGCCAAAGAGGCTGAATTCAAACCCGTCCTCAGAAAGGTAAATTACATAATTTTTTTACATTTTTTATTTGACAACAGGGCTCCTGACCTCTATCTGTGTTTTTGTTTTTTTATTTTTAACTAAAGTACAGGTTTTGCCAAGATAATCGGATGGGTGCCAGATTGATTCAAGTCCTTCCATAACAATTCAATTTAGCAAATTCCTTCTTCATCAGATTACAGCCTTTCATTTCAGCATGTATGTTGCAGACTTGAACCCCAAACATCTCAGTGTTCAAGGTTGTTCACAAAAAAACAGTTCCAAAAGAGAACATGTCTGTGTTGTTTTGTGTGTGTATATGTCACATTCCGCACAACATGTGCTCACCATGGACTTCTCAGAAACATCATATCAGACTTTTTTTTATCAAGCACAACTTTTTGTCATTTGTTAAGTTCTGTTTTCCATCTTTTAATTTTAGTTTCAGCGTTCCCGTTCCTCCTCCCCTTTACAGTGTTGTTACTACATTCCCTGGATTAGAAAGGTATTTTGCCCCATTAAAGACTACTTATTACCTCTTGCTCCTAATAATTTATTTTTCTTCTTTGTTTTAACGTGATTAGGGTCGAACAAGACTTCCTTGAGATGAAAATGCTTCATGTCTGTTCATGGCCATTCAGCCAGTTAGCAGTATCAGCTAGCAGGATCTGCGAAAATATGTATTTAGGATTGCTGATAAAAAAAGTTGATAGAACTCAAAAATCTGCTGAAGCTGGTTGCCTTGAAATTTTAAGTTGGCTCAAAGTTTTTTTTTTTTTTACAGTGCAGTAAATCCTAATGATCATGAAGTAAATTACTTCATAAGGATGTGTTTGCATTTACTGTATAAGCAGAATCAGTTAAAGAATATGCTATTGTATAAATGACGGTTTATGTGATTTGTTAAATAGCACCATGTTAAGTGGGACAGCTCAGTATCATTTGTTACATTATATTGAGATATATTGAAATATTTGATGCTATATTGCATTTGGAGTATTACAGAGGGTTCTGATATGGTAAGATCATTCCTTCTATTCCACTGCTTTTTGTGTGAATAAAACCTTGGATTTCCTTTCTGAATTATTTACTCCCTAGGGTGCAACCTGGCCTTCATGAAAGACATTATTTTATACATTTGCATGCATCCATAGAAAAAAAAATCATACTGTCTCTTTGCCGTTTCATCTATTCTTCTTCTCTCTGTGTGTGTGTGTCTTCTGCCTCATAATCAAAGCTGCATTTCTTATCAACACAGAAAAATGGGAATTTGGCAATACATGTATGTATGTAGATGTCAACTTAATACATCTGGTCCCAAAAACTATTTGGACCCTTAAGCCTCATTTATGCATGAATGTCTGCATTGAAAAAACAAAGTTTGTTTTGAGAAAAAAATAAAGGGTTAGTTCACCCAAGAATGAAATCACTCACTTGCCTTTGACTTAGAATTTCTTTCTTGTTTTGAATGTAAAAGAAGATATTTTGAAGGACTTAGGTAACCAAAAAGTTGCTGGTCCCTTTAGGCATCCGTTGCCACTTGGTTTGTTATTTTGGATATTTTTTGGATATTTCTAATGCAGTGAAATCCATACATTAAGTGTGACTCCAAAAGTGTCTGAAGGTTTTTGGGGCCACTGTATAAAACTTATGATCCTGTAGATACAATTTTGTCTTTACATTTATCTGTGTGTTTACAGTATGTGAATTGTATTATAAATTGTCAATCTTGTTCTGAGTACAGTTTAACAGTTCTAAAATCATCCCGTATTAGGCTGGAACCAATACAGAAACAGATGGCGAATTGCCAGTGATGAGCCATAGGCCTAAATGTCCTGTTCCCAATGTACCTACCACCTTGGACAAAAAGAACAACTGGTCCAAAGCCCTGCCTCTCCCCACTCCAGAAGAGAGAATAAAGAATGACTCTCAAGTGATTTCATCCTGTATCATTCCAATAAATGTTTCTGGTAAGCAACATTACTTCAGATTCAGTACAACCTAAAAACACCAACAATATGTGTGGACCACAAAACCAGTCATAAAGGTCAATTTTCTGATTTCCAATTGAGATCTATACATCATCTGAAAGCTGGATAAATAAGCTTTCCACTTATGTGTTTGTTAGGATAGGACACTATTTGGCCAAGATACAACTATTTGAAAATCTGAAATCTGAGGGTGCAAAAAAAAATCTAAATATTGAGAAAATCACCTTTAAAGTTGTCCAAATTAAGTTCTTAGCAATGCATATTATTAATCAAAAATTAAGTTTTGATATATTTACTGTAGGAAAAGATTTTTAGGATAATGATTTTTGGCATAAAATAAAAAATCAATAATTTTGACCAATACAATGTATATTTGGCTGTTGCTACAAATATACCACAGCAACTTAAGACTGCTTTTGTGGTCCAGGGTCACATATATGTAAAATTAATTCAAAAAGAATTTAATAGTGTGGAATATTTCACCTACTCTTAACTACTTCTGAGCTTAACTACTTCTGAGACTGTTATTTTTCTTCACAGGTGTTGGATTTGACAGAGAAGCAAGTGCTCGCTGCTCTCTTGTTCACTCACAGTCGGTTCTACAGAGACGCCGGAAACTCAGGAGAAGAAAAACGATCACTGGCATCCCCAAACGAGTTCAACAAGACATGGGTATGGCCAAATGATGCTTTGCATCTAAAGTCCAAGTTCATCAAAGCAATTATTATTTTAATTTAACACCCACAGGTCACATTTTCTTCAATTTTATCTTCATATAGATCTAGTTTAAGTATTGGTTTTCTGATTTCCCTGTAGATTCTGACGAATCACCTGTGGCTAGAGAGAGAACAGTGATCATCCATGCCAACCCCAACAAGTCATTGTGGCATGAGGAGCTCTCCTTGAGTGGCCGAGTACTGCTCACCAAGGACTCTGGCTGTCAGACAGATGACTTCTTGATTGCTGCTCCATCCCGGAGGCGTATCCGTGCCCAGAGGGGTCAGGGAATTCCAGCCTCTCTCTCACACTCCACTGGAAACATCACCTCTCTGCCAGATCACTCTGATACTGTGTATACTGCAACATCATCCACTCGTGTCCGTTCTAGAAGTCTACCACGTGAGGGTGGCCGGCTTCTGGATGAGGACCAAGATGACAGTGATGATGATGATGATGATGATGATGATGAAGATGACGAAGAGGAAGATGAAGAACTCTCTCCGTATGAAGCTGAGGACTTCCTACCAGGTCCAGGACAGAGAATTCCGAAGGATGAGGAGGAGAGCACTGATGACCAGGCCATGCCAGAGCTCCAGTTTGGAAGCCTCAAGCACATGCAGCATTCGGAGAGCCCTGACCACACATGGATTGAGAGAGGCAGATCTAGACTCCCACGCAAAGTTGACATGGGGAGCTGTGAGATTTCCTCCAGCTCTGATACTTTCAGCAGCCCCATCCACTCTGCCTCCACTACAGGAGTGCTAGGCAGCCAGATGGACCATAAAGAGGATCACCAGTCCTCAAGCGGTAACTGGAGTGGAAGCAGCTCCACTTGCCCATCGCAGACATCTGAAACTCTTCCGCCTGCTGCCTCGCCTCCCCTGACTGGATCCTCACACTGTGATTCAGAACTCTCCCTCAATACTGGATCCCATGTCATTGATGACACCACTGGCTTCATAATTGATCCCTACTACATTGACAAGCCACAAGGACAGGGGCAGCGTTCCAATTCTTTTACCTCATCGGCTACTGATCAGATGGATGATGCAGGGGTCAGCACTGCTAGTGATGGTGAGTGGAACTGCACCCAGGACCAGCAGGATCAGCCCTGCCCCCAAGACTTCAGCCCAAAGCATTCCAGAGAGGATGAGAGTGGTGTCAGCTGCCCCAGTTATTCAAGTGGGGAAACTTACGAGAGTTTCAGTGACCAAGCATCCGTTAGGAAATCTGAGATGCCCTACACCGTTGACACTGAAGGATTTTATTCCTCCATGCACTTTGACTGTGGTCTTAAGGGTAGCAGAAGCTACTACAACTATGCAGCCATTGACCCTGACTGTGGCCCAAGTGGAAATATAGCACCTGGCATGGGTGAATACACTCAGTCAGAGTATAGAGCCACCAGTACACTGGGCAGACCATGTCTCTCCTTAAAAAAACCAAAGGCCAAGCCACCCCCACCAAAACGTAGCTCTTCATTAAAGGAAACAAGCAGTGGTGTGAACACTCTAGAGCAGGACGAACCAAAGATTACTTGCGAGTTGCCGCTGCCCTTGTCTTCCAGGCAGATGAAACTGCATCTGGTCTTGGCTGATTCTGCAGGGCACCTTGACACTGCAGGTCTTGAGTCACTTGGCGCATGGGGAGTGGAGAATGTCAGGGACATGCTTGACTGCTCCTCTCCATTCAGTTCCTCAGACACACATTCATTCAAGGATGAAGGTGCTGTGCAAGCAGACTATGCAGACCTCTGGCTCCACAATGACTTGAAATCAAATGACCCTTACCGGTCTCTGTCCAACTCTAGCACTGCTACGGGTACAACTGTTATTGAATGCATCAAACCACCAGAATGTGCAGAAATGCAAGCCTGTCAACCCAGGTCCAGACCTACTTCTCCAACTCTTCCTCCACCTGAAGGTCACTTCAAGCTGGCTTCCCCTGAAAAGTTGATGGGCTTGGCATCCCCTTCCAGTGGATATTCTAGTCAGTCAGAAACACCTACATCATCCTTCCCCTCAGCTTTCTTCCCAGGACCCCTGTCTCCAACAAGTGGCAAAAGGAAACCCAAAGTCCCTGAAAGGAAGTCCTCACTTTGTTCCCTACAACAGCCACAGCTTTCAGTCCGAGACCCAGGCATTTCCTCTAGGAGGGAAACTGACTTCCATGCCGTACCCCCCAGTCATCTTGATCTAAGTGCTCTTCACAGCAAGCACTTTTCTCACAGAAATCAGATGCACATTATCCACCAGAATAAGCAGAAAGCTGCCATTGCTGCGGCTGCGGCTGCAGAAGCTCGCACTGCAGCCGCTGCTGCTGCTGCAGAGGCTCGCACTGCAGCTTCTACTTCAGAGAGTGCAACAAGCACAGTACCCAGCTCAGCCCATTTGGCCATCACTCCAACTGTTCTTAGATCAGTCCAACTGCGATCTATTTGTATATTAGCTGAAGGGAACCAAGGTTATGATCTGGTCAGTGCAAATCCAGTAACTCGTCCCAAGTGTCCCACAGTAATAACTGATGTCCCATCCTCTAGCAACAGGCACAACAGGAAACCACCAGCCTACAAACCCCCTGCGGCACAGCTCTGTGATTCACAGGTTCCACCGGTGGAAAACATTGTTCTTCCCCAGGAGGAAGTGAAAGTGAGACAGGAGAGGCTTGGTCCTGGTACTTACTGGGCAATGACTGCTTTTAGAACTCCTGTAGACCCTACTCCTGAAAAAGAAGACTCTTCGACAAAGTCATCTCAAGGTCCTGAGCAAGAACAAGACCGCAGAAAGTACCCAGATGTGCAACTGACATTGTCACCAGAGAGACTAAAACAAGATCTAAATCAGCTATCATGGACAGACCCTTCAGCACAGCCCATGTGTTCGGCCAGCACAATGCCGCCCCCCGCTTACAGTGAAATACAGAGGAGCAATTTTGTACTGTACAACAGCCCTGACAAAGTGCCTGTTTCAACTCAAGAGGCATCGCACACTTACACAATCAGCGATGTACAAGGCCAAGAAGAGGATTATGAGACATCAGGTGTCGCAACCAGAAGTGCCTCACAGGACATAAGGGAAGAAGGCTCGACCCCGGACACAGAGGACTACTTCAGCAAGGGTAATTGTCCTGAAAAAAAAAACTTTTACTTAACAAATGTGATTTATTTTACCATGACTGTAGCTAATAATAACAAGTACTGTCAACATGGCTCGTTTTTTTCTGTTAGTGTTTTAAATCAGCTTCTCAAGCGCATATTCCAGGGTTGGGAAGGTTACTTTTCAAATGTATTTCACTACAGATTACAAAATACATGCTTTATGACATATTTTGTAACATATTTTGTTAGATTTCACAAGTTTAATAACTTAATAAATTCTAAATGCATAAATAATATTATGCAATTCTTTTTTTAAATATAACATTTTGAACAATGAAATATAAAATGATGGGGAGGGAAATAAATTATGTTTTATGAAACATAAATATGAATATAAATATGAAACTAAAACCACCAGTAGGTGGTGGCAAATATTACATTCTTAATGAATGAGTCATGGAATCATTCTATTTGTTCAAAAGGACCAATTCATTAAGGAACTGAACAAGTGATTTATGAATGTAATTGAATCATTCGCTCAGCCAGTTCGTTTGAAATGTGGATTCATTCAAGAACCAATCAGCACTAGGTTGCTCTCAGACATGCAAGTCTTCTGTGTATTTATCTCAAAGGCAGTAGTTATTTTCATTAAGTGCAAATAGCATTAGATGGTACTTACTAAGTGTAAATAGCATCTGCCGCTATGTAACTTACACCAAGTGCAAATATCCATAATTATATTTACACTTAAAAAGGTAGTAAAAAAATGTAAAAAGGTAGTATTTTCTTTGCAATAAGTGTAATAGTAATTAGATGCTTTATTTATACTTACTACAAATAGTGGCAGATATTGTTGTAGTACATAATAAAACAGTATGCATTTTAAATGCAAATTACAATTAAATGTATTAATGGATTCTGCCTTACTTTGTTCTCTCCCTACACCTAACCCTACCACTGTACTCAATAAACACTTCTTCAACAGCCATCTTTTGTAATGTCCAGACATTGGTGGGTGTAGCTACTCTAAATTGTTTCTGCCAACAAGGAGGGCTATTAATGTATGTCACTTAATATTAACTTATTGTTTTTGAATTGCATATAATCAGTATGACGTTTTGGAATTGTGCTAATATTCAGGAAAGCAGGACTCTTCTTCTTCAACTGATATTGCTTAAAGGGATAGTTCCCCCAAAACTGAAAATGTTGTCATCATTTACTCACCCTCATATCATTCCGAACCTGTGTGAGTTTCTTTGAACATAATGTAAAAGAAGATATTTTGAAGAATGACGGTAATCAAACACTTGATGGTCCCCATTGACTTCCATAGTATTTCTTTCCCTTCTATGGATGTCAATGGGGGTTAACAGCTGTTTGGTTCTTCAAAATATCTTTTTTTGTCACACATTTTATTTTAATATTAAATTAAATAAATGCTATTTAAATTCAAAGTAATCACTTAAAATGTAACTATAACATAATACAGTTACTCATATTTTGTTTTAAATATGTAATGACATTACATGTATTCATTACTCCCCAATCCTGTGCATAATATAGTCACATGACACAACAAACTCCATGCAACTCCAAGTTGGTGATTGTTTTCATTTCACCTCTAACGGGCGATATTCAAACTATACTATAGGAACTATAGGACCAGATCTGTCCATAAAGCTATATTGATATATTGGTCAGTCTCAACATGATTTTTTTACTAGACTGATTTCACATTCAAGCTGTTGAATGCATAACTTTATTTCAAAAGCTAATTGAGCTTGACGTATAAATGCTTTGTATGTTGACAGATTCAACTCCCAGTGACAATTCAACCTCTCCTTTGACTGATGACTCTAAACCTGATGATGATGTTTTCCCATCCCCCAACAAACTACGCACAACTGAAGATCTGTTTGCTATGATACACAGGTAAGCATGATTGTTTCACATTCAAGTGCCCTATTTTGTGTCTCCATCTTATGTTCCATATGTCTTACGATGTGACATTGGTTGATATTTCATGCGATCATTAAAACTTTTATGTGACCGAAATACACTTTCAACCAAATGACTGCAGATCTAAAAGGAAAGTGCTGGGACGTAAAGACTCGGGGGAGATGAGTGGAAAAAGTCGGCCTGGTGTAGCACCTGCAACCGCAACCGCTCCTGTCAGCAATCCTACTGTATGCCCGGTCACCCCTGCTGCCTCAGTCCCTTCAAACAGCTCTCAGCGAGCCTCAGGACCCATCTACAGGAGTGCCAAAAAGTCCAGTACATCCAGTGAGGAGTTCAAACTCCTGTTGCTAAAGAAGGGTAGTCGCTCAGACTCAAGTTACCGCATGTCTGCTACGGAGATCCTCAAGAGCCCCATCGCACCCAAGACTCAAGGAGAGCTGCTACTAGAGGCTGCAATGCAAACAGAGGAGCCCCCCTTACCTCTCCAGGATTCCACTATCAGTGGAGATCCACTTCCAAGCCAGTTCCCTAAGACCAACGGTGAAGGATTCTCCCCAAAAACACTTACCATCTCAGCTGCCTCCAGACAGGGACGTTCCAGAATTCCACCTGCAGCAAACAGCAGTCGCTATAGCACGCGAAGTCGGCTGTATACTGCCCCAATGCAGGCCATATCAGAGGGAGAGACTGAGAACTCAGATGGAAGTCCACATGATGATCGCTCCTCTTAGTGGTATAATCATTTCTTTAACCACTTAGAAAAATTATAAATCTTTTATAATACAAAAACATTCTATTTGAACTGTATGAGAGTGCTGTATACATATTATGATCTACCTTAGTTTTCTCCCCTGATGTTTGTGGTTTGAAAAAAAAAAAAAAACATTGATTTCTTTAAGCTCCTTTTGTATTCTATAAGAAGAAGAACTTGAATTTTTCGCATTACCATTTCTCATTGAGAGCTATGATTTTCATCATAATCCCACGCTTTTATGCTCACAAAATGAGGTTAAATTAGTTCTTTAACAAGATATTGAAAGATAACATTTTAATATAGAAAATTATATTTCCATCATCCATCACAATTACATGCATATGTGGATGCGGATGCTCTACTAATGATAATTGCACCATGGCCTTTCTTAGCAGGGTGTGCAAGGGGAAAGATTTCTGAGAAAAAGAAAGCTAGAACTGTTATGAACATGGTTCTAATAGTAGACTGGTTTGCAAAACCATCAGTTCTTTTGCACTTAATTTGGTTAATTATACCTTGAAATATACAACAACTTGAAATATACTGCTAAATAACAAGGCAAGCAGACAAAGCAATCCAGTTTTAGTTTAGTGAAATGTAATGGAACGTACAATACATGTCAGAATCTTCATGCTGTCTGAATCTCAAACTGTCAAACAGCATTCCAACAACTGTTGTTTAATTTACCTTTTCTTCAAAGACCCAAATTGGGTTGTGTATTTTTGTCACAATTTTCAGGTGTCATCATGTATATTTACTTAACCAACCAACATGGAAGATTTTTGTGACTGCAGAAGAAGTGAGGACCTCAATCTCAATGTATTCTGTGAATACCCTTAAAATCAAGCGTACTGTTCATTTGGAGGAGAATGGATTCACTTTTAAAGTGAAACTCTTCAGAGTTGGAGGTCTTCTCAGAGTTCAAAACTCATAGGAATTAGCTAGATTTGTCAAGCCTACACTGTGCCACTGAAGGGAAGGTGACATGCTGTGAAAAGATTGATTTTTGGTCATCCGTCTCTGATGAACGCTCTTTCACTGTGGTCGTAATTCAGTTTCTTCATCCTTTGTACAGCATGCAATAAAACACAAGAACATGTCACATCTCCACATAAAATGTATTTCCACCTTCACTTGAATTTGTTGAGTTTGTGCTCTGTTCAGTAAATGTACAAAATGTGTGAGATTTGTTGAAATTTGCAGTTTTACATCACTGTATACACAGTTAGAGTTTTTTCCCTTAAGTGGAGGAACTGGACAATCTAATCTAATGAAGCACTATTTGTGTACAGCTGAGTTTTGAAAGAACAGACTGAGGCATAAATATGGGTCCATTTTGTTGAAATGATGATATAATTTTATTTAGGGATTAATGTAATGTCAGTACTGATTGATATCTCAATCTCTGAGATGGAAATGAAAATGACTGCAAGAAGGCAGGAGTGGTTCATTGCTCATCTGTATATTTATAGATGATTGACATAATATTTCAGCCTTTATTCTGAACTGTCATTGATTTGTTGTGTACTGTCATGCTCAAGAGGTTTGAGAATTGATTTATTTTTGTTTTATACCGAGAAACCTTCCCGGATATTCTGAGACACTAACAGAACTAACAGATATTTTGTCATTAAATAGGATCTGCAATGTGCCACGTCTTATTTCTCCTTTAATACAACTCTGTCTGATGGTTGTCGCAATTAGCTTTGCTTTATACCTACAATTTTGGAAGTACAGACTACTTTTTTCTCCTTTGTGTCCATGTACTAGAACTAAATCTATGAAATCTTCTTTTAGATTGCAACATTTAATATAAAAAAAAGTATTTTTAATTATGGGATATTTTATCCAGAGAATTATTTTGTTAATAAATTTGGAAAAGAATAATTATAAAGCTTTATTTAAATAAAATAAGAAAAAATATTTCATATCAGGGGTGTATCGGCCAATGATGAAGATACCGAACTTGTAAACATTTCTAATTAGCTGTAAACTTGCATTCTCAACAAATAAGCTATTCTATGTTAAACGACTGTAATTAAATGTTTTGGTGCTTTGAATTCTATACCCAGGCCATATTCTGTCATTGTTGCCATGGGGGGGTGTCATCGATATCATCAGCTTTCTTTTCATACTTTTCTCTCAGTGCTTGTGATGCAATTGCAGTCATGAAAACAACACTCGTGACGACTCAAAAATTCAGATATGTAGCAACGATTGTCTTTTTCTATTTTCACAACAGTAGCCACATTTGAAGTATCAACCTAGTTAACTGTACTGTAGTGAAGCTAACCAGTCAGTTTAGGCCTTATTTGCTAAATATTAAAGAAAAAAAATGTTATCTGTATCATAGTTATTTTACCTCAAATACAGCTTTGGACTGTTTTAAACCGGCACAAGTTACTATACAAAAATTATCATATCAATAAAGAACAAAAGTGTAACAGGAAACAAAAAGACACTACACAATTATTTTATTGGTTTTCTTTTATCATCATAATCCATCTTTTCATTTTTCTAGACACCTTTTGCCGAATTTCTCTGCATTAATGGAGAAGCACAGACTTTTTTGTTTGTTTATTTGTTTACCAAAGGGTTTCAAATGTGTATTGGTGTGAAACAAATAACAAATTATAATTAATTAATTGACAAAATAAAAAAATGAGGGTTAAAGTGAAAATGTCTAACAATAAGATGCATCTCATTCAGTTACAATAAGCAGGAAGCAAATCTCATTCTGCGTACAAGCTTCACTTCAAGAGATTTGAATCCATTTTGTATTTTTGTATAAACATGTACAAATGATCTTTTTAAAGTGAAAAGGAGAAAAGACACCGTTTCATTTTGTAAAATGTTTTAAAAGTTTACATTAATTCCAAGGCTTTGTATATTTTTGAGATGTGCGACTCTCTCATTCCTGTATTTATTTTTTAGTAAACATTGTGGGAATTTCATTGTAAATTTGAACCATTTCTTGCCAGCTCAAGTGACTGCTTAGTAACTGTGCATAGAGAAAACCAATAAATGTGACTGCATTGAAAAATAACTGGATGCCTGAAGTATGATTTACATATTTACTGTAAGCATTTTGGAGAACGCCACAAGAGGAGACTGTTTCTCCATGAAACATAATTCTCACAGAAATGTCTCAAGTAGGCCTATGCATTTTCGTTCATACATAGAATCATTGAACGTTAAGTTTAACATCTTGTGTCTGTCTTTTTAACGATTTTTGTTTCTCCAGCTGCACAGTGAAGCTTCAGGTAGACCAGGATGAGATTTACAAAGAAGGTTAAGCGGCTTTGGCAGAAGGGTGAAGCGATTTCATGGAGCCTCCCCTTGTAGCGCTTTCAGTCAGGTAGCCTAGAGGGCGAAATATGTCCGGATTTCGCCCGCAAATCTTCGATTAACAACCTTTAATTATTAATTAGCATGCATGAAATATATCAGTTAGGCCTAAACACTGATAGTATTCCAAACAGCTTTTTTGCACCCTTAAAAGTCACTTCGGTGTAGGGAAGGCAATTTGTTGGGACGTTCCAAACCAAAGTGATGACACTTAACAAAGGGCCCTTCCAGAAGTCCTTTAGTGAGGGGAACATGCAATGGTCACTTAAAGGAAGTGATTTTCGTTTGAGATCGTGTGATGTTGGATTAGGAGTTATTGCTATATTTAAAGCTACAGTCCGTAACTTTTGCCTCTTTGTCGCCATCTCTGTTTGAAAACCTAGAATTGCAGTTTCTTGCTGAATTATCTTCCGTGCGTGGGCTTGTGATCCGGTTTTCCGGCATGGATCCAGCGCGGATGAATCTAATGTTTTGATGCATTCACATGTAGCTGTCAGCCACCGCACCGGTGTGGATATTTACTGTACTTCGCAATCACAGATTTTAGCCTATGTCTTGGAATATATGGCCCAAATAAGAATTTTCACCATATATTGCCATCTGAACAAGTAACAAGTCTGCCATGTTTGTTCTGCCCAACTGAGCATTACAATAAATCACGCTACCAATGGTGATTTAATCTAAAGCTCGGTTAGCTCATATCACATCTAACTGTGAAAAGTATTATCATTGTTATACTTTGTTCTCAAATTATTAATGTTAACAACATCAGCATTGCATGACTATGAGTATAGTGTGTATCAATGTGTAAATTTCAATTTCTGTACAGTTTCATTTCTAACTGTCATACAAATTTCATATTAAGCAATTCTTTTAACCCCAAAAGCAAACTATGCTCCCTTCGAACTGGTTTTCTTTAAAATACAAATCTTGTGTAATCCCAGGCTATCTGTAATCAGAAGCACATTTACAACTGGAATATAATTTAATTTCATTCACATGTGTTTCATAAACACATAATACTTTCTGGATTACAATCCGCCATCAAAATGGTGATAAGGTAAGGTGATAGTTTTGAACACTGGCTGGTTATGTACTTTCTCAAATATTGATTTTGGATAATTTTTAACCAAAAAGAAGTTACGGACTGCAGCTTTAAGGAAAGTTGGGATTGAGTTTGACTTAACATGTAGAACAAAACAAGTGAATTTGTTTTTATTTTAATGTAATATTTTGAGTGATGGAAGTATGATTTAAGAGGTAGTGTATAAGCAAGTTTAAGCAAATTTAGTTTTAAAAAAGTTTAATAGTAAACAATTAGGCAATATTTGAATCAAATAATAATAATATAGTAAGAAATATTTATTTCCAATAAGACTGATGGAGTGCTGAAAACTGCACGCACACGCAGAGTTGTCAAGTTAACATTTTGTCAGTCATTCCTGGCCTTCTCCAAGGAAGTTCCAAACGCTTGTACACAGTATTGCCACGAGTCCAGAAAAGTGAACCCAAAACGTTTCAATCACTTCCAGGTGGCTGGACCTAGTATAGGTCATAAACCCCGCCCTCTCCACGTAATCTAATGGAAAGTGAGACTTATTAAATAATTAACTAATTAAATAATCAAATTACACTTCAAATAATTTTTTCTGTCACTTTTTGTAGTACTTATCACACTGATGTATATCAAAGTGTTCATGTTTCTAATAAGTTAGATTTTATAGACTAATTATGCTATAAAAACTGGGAATGGCATCATGATTGTTAGTTTACGATTGGGTCTGTGGGAGTTTGGGTCGGATTTTGATACCATAGCTCCACCTCACATCACGACTGCAAAGACTCAGGCTCCGAATGAATCACTACTGCGCAGACTCTAGTTAAAAAAAAAGAAAGGACTTTCTTTCCCTTCAAAGAAAGTAGAGCATAGGGATGCTCACTTCTGTTTGGAATTTGCTGATTACTTAAAAAGCGTACTCTTACTGAGTGAGATGTCACTGTGACAAAGTGAACAAAGCTCCCATGATCCGTGAGGCTTTTTAAACTTTCCATAAGAGATTAGACAGGAGCCATTGATAAGTGATTAAGCGCTAGACAAGATATGGCTGGAGGGTGTTATTCAGAGGTGGACCCTTTGGCCCCAGAGGGTAGTGCACAGCATTGTTGAAGGTCATGGCAGTCTTTGAGGCTGAATGTGGGATCTTTTAGAAGCAGGAGACCAGAGATGACATGAGGCAACAGACCACCATCACTTCTGACACAATATGGAGTTACTTTTGTGTCTTTTTTTATTCAATCAAACATATTGTGTTTGAGAGCAAAACTAATTATATTGTAATTAAAAAATAAAAGATTGCAAATAAAAATTCTTGCTAGGATTTTTTTATTATTAATTACAAACAAAGTAATTGATAACAAAACATTGCATTGCAAATATTCTATGCAGTCCTGCACTTTTCATTATGCACCCATTTATTTTGCTTGTGAGTGAGCTGCATCTCAGTAAGTGGTAACTACTGTATGCACCAGAATGAAAGACGTGTTTCTATTGTTCACTCTCACGCTTGGTGCAATAGTTTGGCCAGACCCACTGCACGGTCCTGGAGATGGTGCGTTTTAATACAGGGGCTTAATACACAGTCTAATGTCCAAATGTAATCTATATTTCGATAATTTTCACTGTAACAATTTCAATGGACATTCAACTTATAGTTCAACATATAGTTGAATGAGCCAAGTCATTTCGGAGCATCCTTTCTAAGCCATGTTCAAAGGTGCATAATGAACAGAACAGAGAGCAAAATAAATGAGTGCATACTGAAAACTGCATAGAATATTTATTTGCAATGTAAAGAATTTAGTTATCAATTACTTTATTTTTGTAAACAAAACCCTAGCAAAAACCCTAGCAAGAATTTTTATTTGCAATCTTTTATTTTTCAATTGCAATATTAGTTTTGCTCTCAAACTGTATGTCTGATTGAATAAAAAAGGCACAAAAATAACTCCATAGACCTTCATCTACAAGAGATGATTCAGATGACAAAGCAGCACAGTTTGAACTGAGTGTTCTGCAAGACTGTGCTGTTTCTTCTGTTTCCGGTGATTAACTTTTAAAAAGCAACTGAGCCACGCTATAATTAATTAACCAATCTCTTTACCTTCAAACTTCTTCAAAATTCAGCCCACTAGCACACCAATGACCTCAGCAACCTTGTTGGTCCCTTATCCATTTGTGGTCCCGTTACCTGTACCATTACCCATACCAATCCCAATCCCTATCCAAAATGGAGTTTAAACTCAAAAACTTTTTTTAAAACCTCCAAAAGTGGTTCTATGATTGAGAAAAGCACAATGACCTCGCCTACCATCTCTTGCTGTACCAGAAGCACGGCCTGCCCTGTATTTCCACATACACCGTCAGTCTCTCAGGAAGAGGTGCTTGACCTCTCAATTAAGGCAACCCAAACTAAGCGGGAACATGTTTTATCTGCTTCACTAAACTCAGCACTGGATCTGTCTGTGGTACGCTCGAATAGTAGACTTCAGAATGGACGAAACACATGGACAGTACATGAAGGCAATGGAAGCAACATCACATGCTCAAAGTATGACTACAATGGCAAGACTGTGTGCCCAACTCAAACAGTCAAAGTCATTGTGTCACCCACAGAGACCGCTCCTGCCCCTTTATGCGACAAACGAAGAGGTTTCTCATGGGACTACATAATAAACTCACCCATGAAACCAGGATACTGTGCCACAGGACAGCTCTAGGAAACTGTCCACAGCTCACCCTCCTTGTAGTGAACCACAGAGACAGATCTTAAACAACAAAAATGTATATTTCAAAAGGGACGGGTCAAAAAACATGCATGAAGACACTCCTCCATTAAAAAAATAGCATCTAGCTTATTTTCTGCCCTGAAAATAGTCAAAATTTAGCATATGCTATATGTAGTATTAGTTTTTGTGATATTGCAGATATTTTATTTATTTTATTATTTGGCAAGGTAGCCCAGTTTTATTAATCTTTAGTCATAATATTGATTATTATAAATGAATGTACATTCTGTTAGAATATACAAAAGTTCAATTAAGTTAAAGTTAAACTAAAATCTGTAGCTAAAATGCAATAATGATATATTTCATTAATAACATAAATACAATATAAATTTTATATATATATATATATATATATATATATATATACAGGTGTCAATTTGAATATCGTGAAAGTTTTTTTTTTGTTGTAACATTTCAAAAAGTGAAACTTTCATATATTCTAGATTCATTAAATGTAAAGTAAAACGTTTTTAATTTAACGTAAAAAGTGTTTTTTTAAAAAAAAATTTATGATTAGAGCTTACAGCTCATGAAAGTCAAAAATCCAGTATCTCAGAATATTAGAATATTTCCAGAAAAAGGATTTGCCAAACAGAAAAGTTCATGTTCTTTAAAATATGTTCATTAATGCACTCAACACTTGGTCGGGGCTCGTTTAGCACAAACTCCAGCATCAGTGAGGAATGGCATGGAAGCGATCAGCCTGTGGCTCTACTGAGGCACTACTGATCCTTCAGCTCGTCTGGATTGTTGGATCGACTGTTTCTCATCTTTCTCTTGAAAATATCCCATAGGTTCCATATGGGGTTCAGGTCAGGCATGTTGGCTGGCCAATCCAGCACAATAATATCATGGTCAGCAAACCATGTGGAAGTGGTTTTGGCACTGTGGGCAGGTGCTAAAGTCCTGCTGGAAAAGGAAATCAGCATCTCCATAAAGCTTGTCAGCAGATGGAAGCATAAATTGCTCCAAAATCTCCTGGTAGATGCCTGCTTTGACTTTGGACTTGATAAAACACAATGGACCAACACCAGCAGATGTCACTGTACCCCAAATAAATAAAAGGGATAAAGGGAAGTGGTGTGTGGCCAAGTATGGTGACCCATACTCGGAATTTGTTCTCTGCATTTAACCCATCCAAGTGTGCACACACCCGGACTGCAGCACCAGGGGAGCAGTAGGGGTTCGGTGCCTTGCTCAAGGGTCTCACCTCAGTCATGGTATTGAGGGTGGAGAGAGTGCTGGTTATTCACTTCCCCCACCTACAATCCCTGCTAGACCTGAGACTTGAACTCATGACCTTCAGGTTACAAGTCGAACTCTCGATCCATTAGGCTACGACCACCCTATCATCATATATATCACACGCACATACAAATTTAAACCCAAATGAAATGGTCATTTTTTTTTTTTAAAGTAAAGCATATTTAATGAGGTAATGCACCTTTCCACTGAAAATATGGTGAAAATGACAACTTTATAAATGCAATTATTTATTCAAATGGTAGAAAAGTGTTCAAATAAGGAAATACAAAATATTTCAACCTGAGTATAAGAGCAAAGTAAATACAGTGCATCTAAAAGGAGCTAAAAATTTATATAAATGTGTATCATAACAAAAAGCTCCATCCCACAAGTCAAAAAATCTATTACCAATGATATAAACTGACACAATGCACTCAAAAAAGGTGATAGTTTCTACCTATTAAATAAAAAATAAAAAAAATACACTGAAGGACAGAATACTGAACTAGATGCACATTTGTATGATACACATAAAAAGAACCACATACATATCTGGGATTGCTGCATGCTCTGTACATCATTCAGCATGCAGATAAACCTCTCAGGACCATGTGAAATTATGTCCACTTCATGGGTGTCACCTGAAGTGCTGGTGTGGACATCAATATAGTCCGTTTTTAGAGGAAAAAGACAATATGAAGTTAACAAAATATGAATAAATGAAAACGTATTGTACAAGTGTCCTGAGTAATTATCTTGAGTTAAACATCAATAGTAATTCAGTTTGATGAACAGTCAGAAGTAAAATTGTGCTTTTAAAATTGGTGCCTTTTATAGAACATAAAGCCATTTTTGGTTTATATCACTTAAATTAAATATCTTTTTTTTTTTCTCTGTTACTATATGAAACCGCATAACATTTTGAAATATGATTGTGTATTCCCATTCATGTCACAGGAAAAAAAAAAAAAACTGAAAATAACTAATTTAAATAAACACTATGCCAAATTGTGAAATTTGATTAACCGGCACCAAAACCCTTCACAGTCAGTCAATGTACAAAGTGTATTACAAATACATCTTCATTAGACAAAGTGTGAAATACAGTGGAAAGTGAACATTTGTCAAGCTGTCTGTGCATGTAGACAGCACCAGAAACAAGACATAAACAACACTGTGAAATCCTTTGGGATTCAGCCTTCTCTACCATGGTCTGTAAACGCAGAGCATTGTATCGCTGAGGTACTGAGGTCTGTAGCTGCAGTCTTACACTGATTTTTTTTTTTTTTCTAGATGTGAGACGGTGAACATTCTTGTGCAGAATGGTTGTACACAATGTCCATCCAAAGTTAGGCAGTTTTGAAAAGTCAATCTGCTGATGTCAATTTTTGCATTTGTTTTTGCCACAAAAATTAAAATATTTGGCTGGTCAGTTTTTTTCCCTCCACCGTTTGAACCAGCAGGAATGTGTACAGCTGAAATAGCTCAACATATTGGACCTTTGACCATCAATGTCACAGGTAATAAATATCCATGTATCTTGAGTGAAGTCTGTGGTTTGACTCTGAAATGTAGAGAACCTGTATTTTCCTCTGTTGCCCTCTAGTGGAGCCAGCTACTATTTTGCCTGTTTGAGTCTCTCAATATGATGACAAAGTTTAAGAGCAGGACCCAGTTTTAGCCCCATGTACTTCATGATCATGTCACTCCGTAAAAGCATCAAGGCCTTGCCATCAATCTCCTGTGAAAAAGCAAAACAATTAATCTATTATAAAATGTACTGTAATATCTTCTGAAAAAGTGCAAAAAACAACTGAAATCCAGAAAATCTCACGTGTTTCCTGAAGAGCTCTGCGTGTGGGCCCAGTGCTTGTGGATCAGCATCACGCACAAACTGCATCACTTCCTCTATACTCCAGGATGATGGACTTTTACTAGACGTTTTGGTCGGATCCTTCTCTGCTGCTTGATGATCAGGCCCAGTGGTTGAGCTAGCAGCTAGAAAACGACCCAAATTAAGATTACAATTATTCATAAGATATCAACAATACCACACTAACAGAAAAATAAAACTGAATGTAGTTATAGCTAATAAATTTGGAAACTACAAAAAGCTTATTTACACATTCAGATGAATTTATTAAAATGTATGCAACTAGGGGGCACTGTAATATATATGCATTACAAAAAGGCTCTGTTCAAAGCAGCATTCGAACATACTTCTTTCTGCAGTATGTATACTGTGCGCACAGCATGTACATTTTTGTGTGTATGCATAGAACAACAGGATGATCAGGTCACTTATCACTCACAAGGATTTAATATTAGTTTATATATTATATCAAATTTATTGTGGTAGGCAGTAGTAATTATTCTTACTAAATGTAGAAAGTTGGTCTTTTTCAAACAAAATTCAAATCAAAAATGGAAAATAGAATTTTAGTGAGAAACTATAGGTATCATCTTAAAACTATGTAAACTATTGTGACGCATCGACGTGCTCTGGCATATAAATACTGTTCAGTTTCTTGCACAGACCGATTGTTTCGTGTCTTAAGACCTCAATGTATCGTCACAAGCCGCAGGGTTTAATTAGGTTTTGTCTGTTTCACCCTCAAAACCGTGGGTTCCATTGACTGTCATTATATGACTGACAGACTGCAATGGTTTGAGCTAAAAATCTTTGTGTTCTACTGAAGAAACAAAGTCACCTACATCTTGGATTCCCGGGGGGTAAGCAGATAAACATCAAATTTTAATTTTTGGGTGAACTATCCCTTTAAATATGCTTTTTTATTTGTGGGAGGGCAGTATTCATTCCACACATTAGCCAGAACATTTTCATTTTGTGCACAATATATGTACCACATATTACAGAAACAAAAAGAATAGTATGATAGCATCAAATACAGCCTACAGCTGAAAGTAGTAGATGCTAGATGTCAAAAACCCACAAAATGTTGTCAATTACATGTCATCACACAGTAATGAAGCATTATGCGTTTTATAGTCACAAAGTAATTAAATCTATGTTTATCCTTTTTTCAGCCCGCCTCAACTGGCGTATGTATTTTTTGGGAAACTGATCATGAGCTTTTCTGAATGGGAGTGCTGGTCCAGGATCAGTCCCTTCTGGTCTCTCTAAAATGGAAAATAAAACCGAACCCCAAACATCACTCCAACTCCAAGATGCCATAATAATAAACATGGCCCCCAGAGCCGCTAACAGGCTTTAATCCATATCAAAGCCTATTGTGCCACTTGACATTTGATTAGAGAAAATACATCTGGTCCTCACACAAGCACTCTGTGCGGAACTGATATGGGTGTTTATCCCACGATAGAAATAGATCTCAGTCTCCGAAGAGCAGCGCCGATCGTGTAAGTCAAGCTGCTTCTGAGGGAGGTGAACAATAAAACTGCTCTGTTTTCAGGGCTCAAACACAAGTGTAATGTCTACAAGCACAGACACTAAAAGCTCACTGATTTCAATAAGATTCCATGAATGAGTAACTTTATTATTATTAAATCATTAAAAAAAAAACACTTCAGCTTATATGGTGACCCCTTATTGAAAGTTTAAAGACATTTCTAAATGGCACATGAAATGATATAAAGGTTTAACAGAGCTGTAAAATCGTCAATTGCGATTAAATTGCTTCCAAAATAAAATTAAGTGTTACTAATAAATGTGAGTGCAGTAGGTCTATTCAAAATTAATAAAGTTAAGTCTAGTCAACTTTATCATAATGCTTCAGCTTACATACAGATCAGTAGTTCAAAACTTCATGACATTCCAGTAACACTGTACAACAAGGATTTCATTTCTCAACTTCATTAGTTAACATACAATATTTTTTTATATTTTGAATGACAGCTATTACAAAGTGTTAGCTATAAATCGGAGTGTTGATTTAAGTCTGGTCATCTACAAACAGGGGCGTCGTAACGGGGCAGAAAAGCGGGACAAGTAATTTTACATGTTATTAATAGTGTGTGTGAAGGTGTCCAAACAAAGCGTTCTTACATAGCCTACCTTCCACTCGTCTGTGTGCGCGTGCAGGTCTCAGCTCTGAAGGGTTGGAGGAGAGTCTGCGGAGGGGTGGGGGGTGAGAGGGGTAGTGTGGGCTGCTTCCAGCTGGGGTGTGATACTCAGATGTGCTCCTTAGTGCGGGGGGTCGGGGGGCAATGGAATTGGCGGCCGAGTCTATTGACTCTGAAAACTGCTGGTCCGTGGTAGCACCATTTTCAGCATGGGCGATGGTTTCTGTTACAAAGAAGCGTGAAGTGAAATGTTTTAGTTCATACTTAATGTATATACACGTACAATTTAAAAGTTTGCTAGCAACATGTTAGCAACATTTCTCCATCCATCTAAACTTTCAAACTTCAAGCTTTTACATCTGCTTCCAACTTTCAGGCTAGGCTTTCTCATGCCAACTTCAAAGTTTGTTCTCAAACTTTGCTCATATAGTTATCAATATTGAAAACAGTTGTGCCGTTTAATATTTTTATGGGAACCATGATACATTTTTATTAGGATTCTTTGATGAATAGATAGTTCAAACTTTTATTTGAACTAGAAATCTTTTGGAACAATGTAAAAGTCTTGTCACTTTCACTTTTGATAATTTTAATACATATCTTTGACAAATATAAATTGTGGCTACATGATTTCCTTTACATCATAAAAAGGATGAATATACAGTTTAAACAGCATCCCAGGATACATCTAATGAAGCCGTGGCTACTTCTCACCTTTTCAAAAAGCTAAAATAGAAGATAGTTGCACGTGTTTGGTCACTACATTAATCCTATACTCCCATGTGTGTTATTTTACAGCATTGGTCTCAAATTCAATTCCTGGAGGGCCACAGGAGGTCTTCAGGATCACTACAAACTTCCAAGCAGGTGTGATTTTGAGCTGGTTGGAGCTAAACTGTGCAGAGCTGCGGCCCCCCAGGAACTGAGTTTGAGACCAATGCTTTACAATTTTGCTGACTTTAAATTGTGTAAAATAATAGTAAAAAGAATGTCTAGTTGTGTATAAAAAAAAAAAAATTAAATACACGTTTAAAGAAGGTTTTACTTACATGCTAGAAACTAAACTTATACACCTATAGTATTCAACACAAACTCCCACTAAAATAATGAAGGAGAGCATTCCTGTGTTCTGAATGAATCTAAATCTGATGTAACAATTAGCAACATGTCTCAGTTTATAGTTGGTTTCCAATATACATGAATATAACAGTCTTGTGTTTCTTCAATTTGTGAGCTTGATCTATGAAACATTTAATGAGAGCTAAACGCACAACACCCATGTCTGACAAATAACACCAGTAGAAAAATTACCCAAATTGGCAGGTCATTCATAACCTAATAAAAATAAGACAATTAGTTACAATGTATACAATTTAATTAGGGGTCTGGCTGCAGTAAGAGTTGTATTATGTGCAGTTAATGAGAGAATGAACAGAGTCGTCTAACTCCACCTAAAGAAAACCCCGTCCTCCATTCACCTTCAGTGTGACCAATCAGAACAGGCTTGGATCTGCTGCAGTTATTGTGGCGTCGCTATCATTCACTCTCAAACACGATCAAGCAAAAACAGTCAGAGCATCTGAACGGATCGTACCGTCTGAGGGCAGAGCTTCTGTTCTCTGTAGTTTTGGTGACAGGGCAGTGGTGTAAGCTGCTGAATCTCTGTTGAAACGTCTTGTACCTCGTGCTACAGACAAAGCTTCTGACGTCTCCTCTTTCACTGCAACAGCAGAAAAAAAGCAGATATAGATCACTTCTGGAATATTGGCCTAGAAAATCACAACTTTTCATTTTTCGTCGGTCTTAGTACATGATGTAACTACAGAAGAGTCAAGCTTTAAATAGGAAAATTATCAAAACTCTTTGGTCCTTTTTGATGACCAAATGCTAATGGTCTAATCCGATTCAATGATCTATGCTAAGCTAAGCTAAAAGTGCTACCGCCAGACCCGGAGATCGGCTGAATGGATTCAAAAACTCAACTGTTGAACTCTAGGGGGATTGTAAAATGAGCCTATTTCCAAAAAAAAGTGGAGTGTTCCTTTAATGAATGAAAGAGTTCAATTAATTTACTATTGCACTTTGGTATTATAAGAATAACAACAACATTTGAATTATTACACATTTAATAGTAAACATTTTTTTTTTTAAGTATTATTTTAAGTATGCAGCTCTAACAAACCATAAATAACTTCTAGTGTAGTATTTATTTATATTTTAAATTTCTGTAATTTTAGCACTTCAGCTGATTAAAAAAAATTCATTTAGTTGCATTTCTAATTTAAACTTTTTTACATTTTTCATAAAATTGTATTTTAATTACTGCAAAAAAAGTTTTATTTCCTGCTAACAATAACAACACTGACACAAATGCACACATACCAGATTTACTCCTTTCATATGGCTTGTGTGTGTTAGTGGTTAGTGGACTGAACGGCTGGCTGCTGAACAGGTTATCACAATGCAGGTGGTGACAAAGAGTTTCTAGAAAGCGCAGAACGAACGACGCACTGGAGGCAGTGGGGAGCTTGACATAGTGTATTCCTCCTTCTGAGCGAACTGCATGAAAGCAAAATTAAACATAAATGGTTACTCCTAAACATCACATGGAATTATACACTGGGATGAGTGTATAATTTAATATGATTTTCATGAATATATGACAAAAAATAAAAAAAAGTCCCAACATTCAAAATACTTATATTGTGTGTGTTTGTTGGGGGGGGGGGGGGGGGTGTGTTGTTGGCACTAAATGGGTGCCGATTAAGGGGCCATAGCGTTGCGGCAGATGGCCCCACAGTCCTAGCGTGGGCCCCACCCCCTGCACACACACAAATAAGCACACTTCCCCTGAGGACACCCCAATCAAATGCTCCAAACCAGGTTACACACAGATGTCATCCCTTATTACTCGCAGTCTGATGACATTAGCTGTGCACACACAAGCTTCTCTTTAAACATACACACCCTTCTCTTTTCAGGTCAACCACACACCCATGCTCTCATTTCTCCCTTTATTGCAAAGCACACACATGCTGACAGCCTTAAAATAACATACCAATACACTAATTCAAATGGAGCTCAAGTCTTACAGCAATACGCCATTCAGCTCTCAAAACACTTTAGATTATGGATCATTCTTCCTTTAGAAGCACTTTTGACTCCCTGAACTTCTTCAAACAATGCTTCATATTTGTCAAAACACGCATCCCATGTCATGGCCTTGATCAACCTTAAAGTACATTTTGGTAATATAATGTGTGATGAGGATATATATATATATATATATATATATACACACACACACACACACGTGTAATTATATAGTGATAGTAATTGCATTACATTTTCAAGTTTTCAGAGAATCCAAAAGTAACTAACAAGTTAACGAGCAAAAAATTAACAACCATATTTTGAATTTTGTTTCTTCTTTTCTCTTACCTATATATACACAGTCAAACCAAAATGTATTCAGACACCTTCAACATGTTTCACATTATCACAGTTTATTTGCTACAGTTTAGAAAATGGTATATATATATACACACACACACACACACACACACTCACTCATGTATATGACAGAACTCAAAAATAGTAAAAGTAAAAAAAAAAACAATAAATAAAAAATGCATAAATACATAATACAATGTATAATATAATATGATTTTTTTTTTTTTAAGCATTCTTCATTCCTGGCAGAAATGTTCTCCTAATCAAAGAATTGCTCTTAAATCAAACCCAAATCTAAAGTAGATCAAACTCTGAAGCGGGTCCAAACAAACCTCGGATGATTTCCCCTCCATCAGACTGAGACTGCAGGAAGCTGAACAGAGCTTTGGGCTGAAACGCACAGTCCACGCAGGCTTGGACCGCATGCTGAAGGACCGTGTTCACGGGACCCGGCCCGAAATGATCAGGCAGCTGCAATAACTGTTTACGGTCCAGGTGTGGCCCTGGGTCTCCATGTTTATTCACATACACACAAACTACAAGAGGAGGGAGTGGATCGTCAGGTGAAGCATACAACACTACAAAGCCATCAGAATATTGAGGAGTACATGGCCTATGTATAGAAGAAAAAGGCAGGAAGATAAAAGCCTACCTGTGGACACAACTCCTGATTCTCTTGTTGTCTGCAGACTAGACAGTCTCCCATCTGACACCGAGGATGACAACGTGGGGCTTGAAAGTGAATGAGGAACCTTTTGTTTCCTCTGTAAAGGTGGAAGACAGAGCGAAAGATAAAACACCAATACTCACTCTCACAAAACAACCCCACTATTTTTCTCAAAAATATGGTAGAAGACTACAAATGCCTTATCTTGATTGCGACCGACTAACGAGGTGAATACAGCATGTTTATTGTCCCATTCATGGGGAAGAATTATACTAGAAGTGTTAATGTTTAATATGAATAATTGCTCATGACATACGGCCCAAATTCTAACAAAAGCTGCATAATGATCAGTTGCCGAGGCAACACCCCCCCACCCCTTTATTTCTTTATACCATAAAGAAAATCCCATTATGTTGGCTACCAATTACATTAAATTACATCAAAAACGTAAAAAATAAATGTCAAAATTTCTTATTTTGTGTTGCTCAGAAAAGAGAAAACCGTACAGGTTTGAAACGACATGCGTGTGAGTTCATGGCAGATATTATAGTACCATTTACTCACTATTATAGTATTTATTAATATTTTTTAAGGTTTTATATTTATACTTGCAGCTTTTATTTGAATTGTAATAATTTTGTAATGCACTTTTAAAACTAATTTATATTTAGCTTTAATTTATTTTTCTTTTAGTAATAGTAAAGGTAATTTTACTACTTTAAATAATTGTATTATTTCAGTTACTTCCGGAGGCAACATTTTCATTTCATTTTTTAATCATCCAATATTCATGGAACGTCTAAATGTAGCGCCGTTGCGCTTCGGGTGTCCCATGTTCGAGTCCCAGCTTGCGGACCTTTCCCGATCCTGTCCCTCCTCTCTCTAGCTTTGCTTCCTGTCTAACTACTGTCCTATCAAATAAAGGCAAAAATGCCAAAAAAAATTACTCTTAAACAACAACAAAAAAAACAACAACAACAACACTGGTTAATGACGACATTTTTGGCTGAACTATCCTTTGAAGACCGTAACTGTAAATATCACAATAAATTAAAACCTTTCAACTGATCCATTCATCCACAAAAACGCAGATGTACCTTGCTGCCAGGTTTTGGTCCTCTCTTTTTATATGGTTTGGGTGCGAGTGGTGAGCTCATGGGATTCTTGGCTGCACTGGTCTGCGCTTGGCCATTCGGTGACGTGCCGGCTGCAGCTGCTGCTGCCGCCTCGGCTGCTGCTTTTAGCATGGCGATGGTCTGGCTCTTGGGTCTCCTCCCTCGTACACCCTTGCGCACTGGCAGGGGGGGCAGGGGGTGCGGCAGGCGGTACGGGGACTGCATGGAGTGGCAAGACTGACTGGACTGGCCCAGTGCCGGAGTAACAGTCTTTGAAAACGTGACTGAAAAAAAATAAAAAGATTCATTAAAATGTTTTATGTATACAAAAATGTTAAGCTTATTTAACTGTAAAAATTATATAAATCACTTGATGACAAACAAAAGTTCCATAGTATTACTGCATATATTATGGTAGTTCCATTGAAATGCTTTTGAGCATAACGTGAATATCAATGTATTTGAATATGATATACTGGTCTATGGTATATACAGTGGTGGTCAAAATTTTGCCATTAATTGTAATAATCCAGTGAGATTTTTGCCTGCCAGCAGCCAGTGCTCCATTCAGAGATCTGATCTCACCATCATCCAGTCTGTCTGTAATGACACGAAGAAACTGAGACAGACTAAATCCAGAAGAACTGTGGCAACGTCTCCAAGATGCTTCAAGAAACACTATTGCCTTTTGCAAACAAAAATCTCACTGGATTATTACAATTAATGGCAAAATGAATGCTTGGAAATGTAAACTGATATTTCCTACTGACACACTACAGCAAAAGATAGAAATAACTGACTTAAAACTATTTTTAGCTGGTGAAAATACTAGTGTTCTAATAATTTTGGCCACCACTGTATTAAAGTACTAGGATTCCATTACTGCACCATAGCCCCAGCATTCTTTTTCTATTTTTGGAGGAGAAAGCATTTGAACACGGGTCTGGTTTCATAATATTAAATCAACTGGTGATTCATCACTAGTTGTTACTACTACAATATATTAGAACTTACAAGATCTGGGTCTTGCAAAACACCAAATCGCATTGGCACATCACATAAACCCCCACCACTCAACACAAATAGCCATGCATATTTAAATAACTAACAATAACAAAAAATTATACATTTAAAAAAAAAAAAAAAAACACACACGTGTGACTTGTATACATTGTAAAAGAACAAAAAGACACTTTCAGTTTGGATCAAATTGGTTCTTATGTTGAGTGGAATGAGTGAATTAAACAGAGTCGAGCCACAAACTTTAATATTTTACCCTTTGAATTTGACCACTCAAAGGCTCTTCATACTGCTGAACTCTCTTCCTCTAAGGCCATTTTAGGTTTTGCATATTAGAAGCATAACCTGAAAGTGCGGTTTAAAAATGGGCAGCGCAAAAATTGAGTTATCTAGGGATCCTCTTCAAAATCCTCTGAGGCGAGACTGTTTCAGCTGGCCATTGTGCCCCACAGGAGGCATGTGCTTTTCAGCACCCTACTGTTTTGCAGACCTCCCCCCAATGGCTCTCTGGTCAAAGGCTTCTTTTCTGGGGCCAACAGGTAATCCTCATTAGGAAGAAAGACTAACCCCCTTCCCCACTTAGATAAGTGTGTTATCAAGCTGTGGAACAAGATGTGATGGGTATTATAAGAGCTATGAAGAGAGTTTGCAGCTAGAAGTGCATCTCCGCAGTTTATTTCAAAATCATTTTATCATGCACAGAACGACAAACAATTTTCTGTGAATATTACTGAGCTGGCAAGTTAATGTATTATTCATTTTGTTGCTGTTCAAAATGCAGTGCCTGCTTTATGGTCTCATTTGAAAGAGCACCTTGCGGTTGTGATTTACCAAGCAGATGTACAAGAAACAGCTCTGCAAAAAAAATAAAAATAAAGAAAAAAAAAAAAAAAATAGACAACAGACAGTGCTTTGAGTTAATAAGGTCATTGTAAATTCATCAAATGCATCCATACGAGTTTGCTAATAAAAAAAAAATAAAAAAAAAAAAAATCTCCAATGTGCTTTGCAAAACAAATATTTTTAATATTCACAAATCCTTTTCCCTTTCCTCTCCTTGAAAACCTACAATATCAATTATCTGCAGTTCAGCATCAACAAATCCATCAATGAAGGTGTGAAATAGCACAAGTCAATAATCCTGAGTATCAAACAATGATGTGAAACCTCCAATCCACATACACCTCCTTCAGACCAATAGCACCAAATTCTCCTATTATTTCCTCTGCATAGGCCATCTCTAAGATCAGATAAACTTCTCATATTGCAGGGTGGCTGACGGGCGGTCAGCAGAAGTAGGCTTTGTTAAGTACATCTGGGAGCTTTCACAGAGTCCTACATGCAGCTGCTCTCCTGGCCTTGAGAGGGGAACGGCAAGAGATATTACACTTGACATGCATACGTTTAATGAGGAGAGGAGAAAGAGCGCGCAAGGAATGGACAAGTGTTTTCTTTCATTTAAGAGTGGCTGATTCTCATTCAAATATCTAATAATGAATACAAGCAGGCGCGTTGGAAATCAAGCACACATATAGGCATAATGGGCATGCAAAACAGAAGCAAAGATTTTCAGAAGCTCTGTCACGGACAATGTACAAGCAAGCTTTATCCACCCTAATCGCTCCGTGTGCAAGGTGAAGCGTATTTCTATGCAGTTTCTCACTGGCTCAATCCAGTGACCCGGTGACCCCTAGATTGACTCCCAGTGCACAGACACACACCCTTCAGCTTAGTGCAGGACCTGAGGGGCGTTTGGTCACGAGAGAGGTTGCGGCCAATGTGCAATGAAGGTGTCCGGGCAAAACCAGTCTAATTACTTCATCCCTTCCACAATATTTACATTTCACCCCACACCAGACCCGAACGCCAGGGCAATCTGTCTACGGCTGACTGCATCTTCAACTCAGCAGGAACTAGAACCACATGTTGTGGGGGAGTAACGCCGAAAACGAGTGTGTGTGTGTGTCTGTGTCCATGCATATTCGTTTGTGTGGTAAAAGGGGATATAGGGTTCCCTGAGCCCTAGGCAATTTAATGAAACAATGCAATCTGTTAAAGAGTCAAAGTCAAAACAGCTACAGCGGTTCAACAAAAGCTTTTAATATTTCCATGGCTTTTGTACAAAAAGATTAATATGAGCATTTACTTTAATCAGCAAGATTTTTCCATTCAGATGGAAATGAGTTAAAGCTTGAAATCAGTTACTGTACCTGATGCATATTTATTTTCTTGCTAAAACAAACTTCGGAAGTGAATACAGCATAGCACTTTTAAAAAAAATTTTTACAATACATAACTTTATGACTGACCATATATAAAAATTACTAATTTACTTTAAGGACTCTTTATGTGGCAAGCTATGTTTACAATTAATACTATATATTTTTGTTACTACTATTATATTTTCGATTACTTGGAAGAGTGACTAACATTTTAATATGCAGTGAATAAGTATTAGTGACCAGTTAAATAGATGCTTAGCACCAACATTTATTCCCTTGCTGGTATAGTGAAAATAACAATTCCTTTGTTAATATAAAACACTTCCATTTATTTCTGTTGAATTCAATGGTGATCTGTGGTTCAGATATTAACTGAATAGTGTGTATTCCAATTGTTGCTGGTAATTCAATAATATTTAACTGAACCACGCATTAGCCATTCTGACTAGTCACTGCATACTAAAAAAAATAAAGTAGTGCAAGCACTGCATTATAGCAGGCAAAGAATAAATACTAATGACTATTAAATAGATACTAATTGCTACTGGAATAAGTGCTAGTATCCAATGAACAATTACTGGTGATTAAAAAAAGACATTAGTCACTAATGCACAACAACTAGTAACAAATACAGATACGAATTGATTTAAAAGAATAAATATTAAAATGGCTTGCCATAGTCTTTCAGCTCAATGAATGATTTTCACAAATAGAGAAATAAAAGTGGAGTGTTAATGCACTACAACACGAAGCAAATAAAAGCAACAGAAATGAACCCTTTACAAAAAAAAACTCAAATTAAACTCATGTGACCTCAATGCACGAGCCACTAAAACAAAGCAACAGACAGCAGAGACAAAAGCCTCGGAAATACACTAGAGAAACTCACCAAAACGCCAACTTTCAACTATATCCGCGTTATGCTCTAACGAATCCGTTGTAAATCTATCTCTCGGTGGAGAATGACTGTTTTTAAAGCAACAGAACAACTGGAGCTCGCGCTCACTTTCGCGCCCGGTTTGAACAGCAGCAGAAGCGCATGACAAAGCCCGTGCCGGTGGAGCCCTGATCGGGCAATATCTGATTAATATGGAGGCGGGGGAGGAGGAGGGAGATCGGGGGTCGTATTCATGTTATCAACCAGATTAGTCCTTAAATAGGCGCTGAATATAAAATGTGATCAATATTAAAATACAATGAAATCTTTTATTACAGAAAAATGTATTTGTATCCTAAAGAAAAATATCATTTATCTTTAAGATGACGGTTTTTTTTTATCATTATTTAGTCTACATGTGATGTAGCCTATCATTCACAAATAATAATTATGTAACCCTGGACCACAAAACCAGTCATCAGGGTCCATTTTTTGAAACATTAGTCTGTAATTTGAGGGTGCAAAAAAAATCTAAATATTGAGGAAATCGCCTTTAAAGTTGTCCAAATGAAGTCCTTAGCCATTCACATAACTAATCAAAAATGAGGTTTTGATATATTTAGGAAATTTACAAAATATATTCTTGGAAAAAAAATATATATACAGTATGTATCATGGAACATGATCTTTACTTAATAAAGGGGTGCCCAGCCCTGTTCCTGGCGATCGAGTGTCCTGCAAAGTTTAGCTCCAGCTCTAATCAAACACGATCCTCAGGATCGCGTGAAAATTAAAGGCAGGTGTGTTTGATTAGAGTTGGAGCTAAACTTTGCAGGACAGTCCATCGCCAGGAACAGGGTTGGGCACCCCTGACTTAATATCTTAATGATTTTTGGCATAAAAGGGGTAGGCAACGTCGGTCCTGGAGTGCCGCTGTCCTGTATAATTTAGTTATTAATTATTATTTATGAATAATAACATTTCATTGATAATAATAATAATATTTATGAATGTTAAATTAAAATGTACTTTGCCTTGAAAATCTAAATATTAAATATAAATTATTATTATTATGCATAATAATAAATAACTTATTAATAAAAACAAGACATTTGTAAACTTTGAACAACACTTTGAACATTTTTATAAAATATTATTTAGATTAATTAATTGATTTTATTTATTATAGTTTTATTAGTAACTGACAAACTTTCACATTTGACAAAATTCAAGTCTCTTGCCATTTCAAAGCTCCTCCCAGACTTTTATGGCTGAAGGGGGTAAAAGGTTAATGGAGATCAGCGTCAGAGCACCCAGTTTGAAGCAAACGAGTACAGAGAGGCATGAATAACGCTCCTGCTGAAGGTATTTATGTGCTTTCTTACACACCCGGCGGGTATATTCACTTACACACACCTCAGTCTGGTACTAGTCGTAATCCCAAACCCCATTCAGAATTCCCTGCTAAAATCAAATAAAACCCTAACTCAAGTCTTTGATATTTGCTGTGAAATTATGCAAATGTATAGCAAAGATTATTACAAATACACAAACAGGCGACAGCCAAATTGGTTTTGCCTGCTTTGTCTCACACATTTATTCTAAATGCCTTAAGCCACCTAAGTGTGTGTGAGATGTGTGAAAGCGCCAACACTTATCAAGAAAACTTGTTGTTCTCACTTTAGGTGTGAGAACAGGAGCAGAGGTGAACTAATAAGCGTAGCCTACCTAGGGCTAATAAACAGCTCTAAAAATAACAAGATGAGGCATGAGGAAGACCATTTAGGCAAAGCATACCACATTATGGATTACTGTTTTAGACTCTAAACAAAAGCATTTTATGATTATCATTAAGAAACATTAGGGGGCAGTCGTGGCCTAATGGATAGAGAGTTGGACTTGTAACCCGAAGGTCGTGGGTTCGAGTCTCAGGTCCGGCAGGGATTGTAGGTGGTTGGAGTGAATAACCAACACTCTCTCCACCCTCAATACCACGACTGAGGTGAGACCCTTGAGCAAGGCACCGAACCCCTCAACTGCTCCCCGGGCGCCGCATTGATGGCTGCCCGCTGCTCCAGGTGTACCTGGATGGGTTAAATGCAGAGAACGTCCCTTTCCCCCTTCCCCTTGGGGAAGTCGTGGCCTAATGGTTAGAGAGTCGGACTCGTAATCGAAAGGTTGCGGGTTCGAGTCCTCTGTGTGTGTGTGTGTGTGTGTGTGCGTGTGTGTGTGTGTGTGCATTTGTTCACTACTCACTGCTGTGTGTGTGCACTTGGATGGGTTAAACGCAGAGCACCAATTTTGAGTATGGGTCACCATACTTGACAATACGTCACGACTTTATAATGAAATTAAATTAATTATTCGATCCAAAGAAAATCATAAAATGCCTATCAAAAAATAAAATTAAAACAATATTGTATCAATTTCTCATCTGAGATGGGAAGGAACATTTTTTTTTGCTTTAACTCTCCCGGAAATGCTGTTACACATGTGCTTCCTACTGTATGCAGAATGACTCTTAAAGCTCTTTCTTATAAGCACATGAGAAACATACATTAGTTGATCTGAATAAAAACAAACTCTCAGAAGAAATATATTCTAACACAAACCAACACAACTCCAGATTACAGGAAATCTAAACACTTTTCTTTTTAGGAGAAAACATATTTTAATTAAAAAGAAAAAAGCCAACTGAAGAGCTGAACCACATGTTCATCCTTTGTCTTGTGTCCACAGCTTGCCTTTCTATTGTCCTAAGCACTCATTACTGTTGTTCTTTGCTACATTATTAATACACATGTGCACAATGTGCTCTATGCCAGCTAGAAAAACAGAAAAAACAAAGACATCCTTCAAACACCCACAGGGACATTTTTTTTCATCACTCATTAGAAAGGTGGTACTCACTAATGATCAGTTAAAACTACTATGCAAGGCAAATGAAGACAAATCACACACAAAGGAAGGGATAAATGCACAGTTCCTGCTCTCATGCCTCCATTCAAAGCTCACTAAAACACCATCAGAATTTATTTGAACCATTTGTATTTCATGTTTATATATTAAATGTGCCTATGGCCTTACTAAATTTAGTACTTAAATTAACTGCATTAAGTGTTGAAAAAGCATATATTCAAAGGAATAATATAAATCAATTCAGAATATTTGGTGCAGTCAAAGATGAGCAATTTGAAAGCCCAATAGAGTTATTTGTTGAATAAAGCTCTTCTAAACAATACAGCCTATAAACTAGTGCTGAGTCATGGATTGATCCAAGTGTTTTCACTAAAACCGGGGCAGTGTGATCAGTCTGTAAATAATTTAGAGTGATTCCAAATGAGAAGCCAACTCTGATGGTCGGGAGAAAATCGAAAAAATTCTAAATCTCAAAGACATAATCATTTCATTTTGGCCACTTCTTTATTTCCAAATACATTTCAAACAAACAAGCAAACAAACATTAATGCCATAATAGAGCAATTAATTGCTAATATGTACTCATTGACGCTTCATACTTGAAGGCCCTGGTGTCTGACTAGGATAAATGGTAAACATCTCCCAACAGTATCCTTTCTGTCTGGTCGTGTCCGCTCTGGTAAAAGCAGGAAGAGAGCAGTAAACATGCCTTGAAAGTATTCAGAGGAGGAAGAACTGATAGGATACACATAACTACCATCATCCATCAAGAACTCAGTTTTCATTCACTTCACATCAATTATTCTGCCAGAGCCATGGGTTAAACATTTGAACAGCACCAACAGACAGCGATAAACCCTCACATCCTAGATTTACGGCACATCAGGAAATGATATGTGTAGTCCTGCAAAGTAAACTTAGCTGCCAAGTAGAAATTATAAGTGTCTGCAGTGTCTGCGTGTTGCTCACACTTAGAAAAAAAGAGAGAGATACTAATTTAAAATAAAGAGCAATATAGTATTGATTTAATTATTATTATTATTATTTTTTGAGTATAGATGATATCAGATTTAGGAATGAACTAAACAAGCATTCTCTATTAATTAGGTCAATTTTACTTCATTGAAATGAATAAACTGAAAATATAATTAAAATCTATTGGTAAAGCAATGTAACAAAAATTGCATGCACAATTAGGACATTTTACAATGAGATTTTGAAATGAAAAAAGAAACAATAAATATGCAAAAGAGAGTGTCAATCAAAGCCACATTCCATAATATGAAGAGTAATAAGGTTTTTTTTTATGTAGCAGAGACAACAGCAATGTCAGTATTTATGAAGGGAAACGTTATGACAGATGATTGTGTTAAAATTCTTAATATATTCTAGAACTTTAAAATTCATTAAAAAAATCTATTGCATATATTTCAAATGTTCTAATATATTTGACATCAATGGTCTTATATTAAAATAATTGTAACACTAACAGTCTTTTTACAAAATATTAACTTGCAATGAAAAAAAATAATTAAATAATAAAATACAATGATTTTACCTTGGAAAACATGTTCTCAGATTTTAAAATCATGGATATTATCAGACCTGATTTCATTTACATTATTCATTTAGCAGACACTTTTAAAAAGCAGAGAACATATGTAGAGAACGCTAGTTTAGAGCTCAAAAGTTTAGAGTCAGCTATACAAATACCATTACAAATATTACAAACCATCAACTTTTAATCATTAAAACCATTAAAAATGTTTTTCTGTAGTGTGTTTTAGGACATATTCTATTAGGATTTAGTGATTATAACAAGCCACTAATAGAAGGCGACCAATTACCAGGAGACCCACAGGGTCCATTACGGTTTCCATTAAAACCAATACAAATCCCATTATAACTATTAAAACCATTACAAATGTTGTGATGGTGTTTATTGTTTTTTTTGTTTTTTCAGCAGGATTTATATATATATATATATATATATATATATATATATATATATATATATATATATATATATATATATATATAAAGAAAAGTCGAAAAGAATAGAAAAAGACTAGAGAACACTAGTGTAGAGAGTCAATTATTTTTAATAAATAAAAAGGAAAGTCGAAAAGAATAGAGAATGCTAGTAAGCAAGAAACTGAATTGTGGCAATTGGACCAGTCAAAGTCACTGTTCACTTGGAGTTGAAGACACTAAATATTTGAGTACAGACTTAATTAAAGCTGATTTATGCTAATTACTGAGAAAATAAAAGTTGCTCTCTCTCTCGATAAATCAGGTCAACTCTTAACTGTTCCCAAACAAAGGTTTTCACTATACACACTGAGGAAAAAACAAAACTGTAGTGACCTCTAGTGGTCAGAGACTGTACTCACAGCAGTTGCCGGGAGGCTGCAGATTGTGGTTGGTCAGTTGACACCAGCCCACGGGGAAGATGTCCCTGGAGTCATACTGACACCAGTAATCGAACGCTCCTCTCCAGCCATCAAACATGATGAATATCTTGTCCCCTCTCACCTCTCCAATGGTTGCGGGACAGATGAGGTAAGGATTCTTTCGGTCCACCGCTTCCAGTTTCATACCAGGTTTAAAGAAGTTCTGAGTAGGTTTAGTCGGCTCCTGAGACATTTACAGGGAACAAACCATCTCATAATTGAGTACCAATAATAATTAATAAAAATTGAGCACAAAATCAGCACATTCCAATTATTTCAGAAAAATCAGCTTTGCCATCACAGGAATAAATTACATTTCATTTTCAAAATATATTATAATAGAAAACAATTATTATAGTTATTTTAAATAATATTACTATTTCACAATATTACTGTTTTACTGTGTTTTCGATCAAATAAATGCAGTCTTGGTATGCATAAGAGACTTATCTTAAAAACATAAATATATGTATATGAAACTCTAGATGCTGCAGTCTGACAGGTCTAACTCAATCTGACCTAATGACATCATCACACGGCACAGCTGTTTGGTTCTCTCCTGTATCGGTAGCCAGTGAGCTCTCTGCTCAACATTCAAATATATGACTAGTGTTTGTTGTAGAAGTTCGCAGAAACCCTCCACCTTCCCCAGCTCCACCTGTATAGATCTGCTACGAGGTGATTCATGTATGCTATAGGGGGTTATTTCATGTATGTTATATTCGCAGCAGCAGTATTTCTTACATGCTCACAGCAGCATGTTGTGGATGTATTGGCTGTAGCAAGTCTCGGTACTTGCTCTGCCACAGCAGCAGCGTAGCAAATCTATTCCGCCACAACCAAATACATTATCATTGTCATGTACATTACCACGCCAATCCCTCCGAGAATTGTCATGACAGAAATATATACATACATATACATACATGTATACATACATACAGAGTTTTGTGAATTTAGTATTTTGTCATGTCATTACATTGTTACAATTACCTTTTTAAAGGCTGAAGATGGAGCCATCTCTGCCCCACTTAATGTTTTTAATAAGAACATGGGCCATGAAGAGGCATTCATCCTGAACCCTAATGATGGGAAATAAATACAGTCAAAAGTTAACATAACCCTTGCAGAATGTGCAAAATGTTAATTATTTGACCAAAATAAGAGGGATCATACAAAATGCATGTTATTGTTTATTTGGTACTGACCCGAATAAGACGTAATTCACATAAAAGGTGTTTACATATAGTCCAGAAGAGAAAATAATATTTGAATTTATAAAAATGTCCCTGTTCAAAAGTTTGCATCCCCTTAATTCTTAATACTGTGTTGTTACCTGAATGATCCACAGCTGTGTTTTTTGTTTGTTTGTTTGTTTAGTGATAGTTGTTCTTGAGTCCCTTGTTTGTCCTGAACAGTTAAACTGCCTGCTGATCTTCAGAAACATCCCTCAGGACCCACAAATTATTTTGGTTCTCCTCTTATTTTGGTAAAATAATTAACATTTTGCAGATTCTGCAAGGTGTATGTAAACTTTTGACTTCAACTGTATTCAACAGCAAATGTTTAATGAACAAAAAGAAAAAAAGTATATCGCTATAAAAATGTATAGCCGGGGGGGGGGGGGTCACTTATTATGCTGCATTTAGGGAAAACAAATGCTAGATGCTATTCTAACAATGATACAACTACCCACATGAACATTATTTGGGATCTTTGCAAATCACTTTAACATGACAAAAAAAAAAACTTATTTAGACCTTTAGTTTGAATCCTTCTTTGAAGTTTATTTGATTAATTTTGTGAAAAACTACTTTACCCAGTGGTGGCTGTAACATGTCTCCACTCTTCTCACACGTGCCGATAGGCTGAATGTCAGAGGAGTCAACCAGTCGCCAGAAATCATTGGTGCTGTCACTGCCATCCAGTCTGAGCCGCAGACGCACACCCAATAATCCCATCACTGTGGCGATACAAATTGAGGTGGAATTCCTCGGGTCACAAGCCTCCACTTTCATTCCCACTTTAAAATCATTACTGGGAGGGACTCTGGACTGGAGAGAGAAAGAAAAAACATCAAATAGTGTGAAGATTATAGCAATAATGACATAGGTTGGAAAACTTAAGTCTACTATCCACAATTTCAATTCATGAGAGTAATTTAAATTAGGAAAACCAAAAAAAAATTTTTACACACATTATTTTGGGGTCTGTGGAGTCAGTCAGAGTCACATGATCATTTCAATAGGCTCAAGAAAAATTGGTTATTATCATCGTTTGTAACAATGTAAATTTGTTACTGTTACTTTTGACTGCAACTGTTAATCTCCAGACTTTTTCATCTCCGAAGGAGTTCCAAGAATAACAAATATATTGGTTAAAACAAATTAAGCCGCAACCAACTATGGATGAGCCTTTATTTGGGCAGAAAGGCAGCAGCGTCATTAATAGACTGAAGAGCTCTACCTGTCTGAAACAGCTGGGGGAAGCAGGACAGGATGAAGTCTCTCTCAAGTACATTTCCCAGCTGAACGGCTCTGAGGAATGAGCAAGGGAGTGAAATGTTCATCAGGAAGAATGAGATAAAGTACACAGTATACGTATTTGTTTCTTTACAGGGTCATAAAGAAAGAGAAGGCGGTACCGATGAGCTTTTGTGAAGGACGTGAATACTCATTATTCCTCCCTGATTTCTCCCTATTACTGTATTTTTTGTCTGCAATTAAAAATGTCAAAACAGTTCTGAGAATAATAACAAGAAAGTTACTTGATTATGAAAAGAAAAAATATGTTTTTTTTTTTTATGTCAAAGTAGCGCTTTTACCTTTCTGGTGGGTTTTGCCCATGGTGAACTGAAGCACCACATGAAGTGGACAGAAACTGGACAGCAGCACAGACCTTAAACAGAAAGAAAGAAAGAAAGAAAGAAAGAAAGAAAGAAAGAAAGAAAGAAAGAAAGAAAGAAAGAAAGAAAGAAAGAAAGAAAGAAAGAAAGAAAGAAAGAAAGAAAGTTTTATTAATACTGTATCAATACAAAATAACATTCCATTTTATTTTTCTTTAATTCTTTTTTATTTATTTTTCATCCCACATTTTTATTTGGAAAGAAAGGAATAATTTATTTAGCATGTCTTACTGCTAAAAAAATAGCAGTAAGACATTTATAATGTTACAAAAAGAGTGTCAGTTTTCCAGATTGATAATAATAAGAAATGTTTCTTCAGCACCAAATCAGCAAATCAGAAAGATTTCAGAAGAAGACACTGAAGACTGGAGAAAATTCAGCTTAACCATTACAGGTATAAATTACATTTTGAAATTTTTGAAACAATTATTTTAAGTTTCATAACATTTAAAAATATTAATGTTTTTACTGTATTTTTAATCAAACAAATGCATCCATAAGATTCCTCTTTCAAAAGCATAAAAAAAACCCATCAAACTACTAAACAGTATATTGTAAATATAAATACAATATATTCATACACATACAAAAAGATCAAACTATTCATAAAGTCCAAACATTTCATAATTCTGTTAAAAACAACAAAATCTATATAAACTTCAAATCAGTTTTAGTAGATCATCTCTTTTATCACAAGAGAGATCAGCTTTGGAGTTCATGAACCCACTGCGGAAACCATATTACAGCATTATGGAAGACAGGGATTATACTTTATACCCTCTACTGGCATCTGAGAGCAATTTATTCCACCAACATTGCACTGTCCAAAGAAAAAAAAAAAGATCATCACTAAATCACAAATACCTTTAGAGAATCAAAGCACGACTAAGAAAAGCTTTTCTTCTATTTGACATCATAATAAGTAACTGCAGCTTCTGAGGGACCCTGTGCTCGCTGATCAAAGCCCCGGCTCGCTCAACAAGTGATAAGTCACATCTCAGTTTGGAGAAAATTGGCTGCAGCTGACGTCCTGTGTGAACTGACAGTAGGATGAGGAACTTCCTTTTTATTCCTCTGTTAGTCCACTTACTGTTTCTCAATGGGATCTTCAGCAAAGTTCAATTAAAAACAAATACAGACTGAAAAACTGGGTCTTGGCTACCATTTTAGTCCTATCAACAAGAAAATTAATCTTTTGAAAATACTCTTTTTTTTGTAGTTTGCAAAAGTGAAATTATTAACAAATATAATAGAGCCTTCAGTATTTCATATTTGTAAACTGATAAGATGTATATCTAATCTGCTCTAATTTGTACAATTAAGTGTTTGTATGTCTTTTATGAGTTTTGTTATTACGTCTTTCATCCATAAATATTCATTTAAGACTATGTAAATATCAGGTGGTTATTAAGGTCCAACTACACACTGAAAAATATGGTGACTGAAAAACAAATTGCTAATAAATTTCACAAATAATTACAAAGAATTAAATGTGAAATTATGAAAAAAAAAAGCCAGACAGCATTTTCTTGTTAAATATACTCCAATAATATTTATAACTTCATAATTGTTTTTTTTTTTTATCAGATAATTTAGATATATTATTTAAAAATATATTGCCATAAAACATTTAAAAATAAAAATCGCTAGAAATATAAAGGCAATTATAAGTATATCGGAACTACAAGGTACATTTAAAAAAAAGTTTTTTCAAGAGATGTGCGATAAAAAAACATGCATTTCTACTTTTTTCTTACTTGTTTATCCAGCCAAAAGATTCAGGGAAAACTCCAGATGACATTAAAATCAAAAATTCCCAAAATACAAGTCGTTTTTGCAAGGAAAAAGAGATACAGTCCTTTCAATGTCACACCAGTGTTTCTGCTCTGAAACTACTAGCCACTTGTGTCTAGATAGCAAACAACCTCTCTCTATCTCTCTCTCCCCCTCTTCTCCACCTCATTCTTCCGTCTTAAGTGAAGTGAAGTGAAGTGAAGTGACATTCA
This sequence comes from Barbus barbus, assembly GCF_936440315.1. Lineage (NCBI taxonomy): Eukaryota > Metazoa > Chordata > Actinopteri > Cypriniformes > Cyprinidae > Barbus > Barbus barbus. Next base: position 9,869,706 of record NC_136715.1, on the reverse strand, counting down.
GCCAAGTATGGTGACCCATACTCGGAATTCGTGCTCTGCATTTAACCCATCCAACGTGCACACACACACCGTGAACACACACCCGGAGCAGTGGGCAGCCATTTATGCTGCGGCGCCCGGGGAGCAGTTGGGGGTTCGGTGTCTTGCTCAAGGGCACCTCAGTCGTGGTATTGAGGGTGGAGAGAGCGCTGAACATTCACTCCCCCCACCTACAATTCCTGCCGGCCGGAGACTCGAACCCACAACCTTCGGATTACAAGTCCGACTCTCTAACCATTAGGCCACGACTTCCCCAAAGCTGTGAATCCCATTCAGAGAGTGGTCATAAAGATTCCAAACCACCATAAAAAAGGTCATTAGCCAGTGTGCATTTGTGGGAGTCTGCAGCAGTACATGAAAAGGATTCCAACACCTCCCATTAACAGATGATGTCTACATTTTGTGCTCTCTCTCTCTCTCTCTCTCTCTCTCTCTCTGTCCGTCTGTCTTTTCAAGGCCCTTGCACCACAACCCCAGACAGGAAGCTTTCTCTTTAGACATGGTTGCTTTAAATCAGGGAGGGGGTGAAAATGGATATTATGAATTCACAGATGAAATGAATGTCAAGAGATGCCTAGATGTAATTAATCTCATGCATTGATGTGATGGGTTGTTTATTCTTTTAAAAAGTTCTGGTTTCATCAGACAGTGCTGGTTAAAAACAAACAAAAAAGCATTAAAATTATAAATGCAAAACCCTCAGATTATCATTTAAAAACATTGCTATGCAGAGTTCTATATTGCTACAGGATTAGCATTAATGTTTTTTTTTATTAATTTGCATGCTATTTCATGTGTAAAAATACTTATCTGAATTAGTTAACTGTAACTACAACTAAGACCATTAAAAAAAGTTTATTACTTGAAATAAAATAAAATACAATCTAAAAGAAAAGAAAAGAAAATAAATCTGCCAAGGCAACATTTCTCATTCTCAATATACAGTATATATAAATGTGTTTATAAATATAAAATCAAATCTATTTCAAAATATTAATAAAAAACCAATCTCAATGATAGCCTACTAAAATAACAAATGAATGATGCATTGAAAATATCCTTCAATTGAATGAAATATTCTATTAAGTTGAGCATGTTAAAATGAAAAAAAAGACGTACGAGTAAATTATATTAACTTTTTCTAAGACAAATCAACTGAAACAATGAGTGTCACGGCTAAACAGACAATTGTCCTTCTATCAGTGATGTAACAGATGCTTCTGTCTGAAACGGCTGTTTTAAAAACTACTAGAATTATTTTCATTGTTTTATTAAGCAAATATATGCATGTAATAGGCTACATAACACACACATATCAGACATACTTTCCGATGCACTGAAAATAGTTTTCCGCGTGCACTCAGCACCAGTGTAGCCTACCAATTAGAGAGAAGCAGGGAGCTGTTTTAGTTCAGGACGCGTTACACAACATCTTCATAAACGCGCATTCAACTTCCGCATCAGTGGAATTACTGTGCAATTTAACAAACGCATTAGATGCACAATACATGACAGCACAATTGATTAACTATAATAAATATGAAAAAAAATGGCACTAATGTTTGCTCACCGTGTAAGGTCGGATAGCTACTGTTCTGCTTTACTTTCCATCGGGTCAATAGACCGCCATGTTTCGCACTTCCGCGCATGTCCAGCAGCATCTGCGCCTTCACATTTATATCAATGGAACATTGAAGAACTACAGATCGTTTTGTATTGGTGAAGGTCATTTTCAAACGTCCAATATTCCTTTACAATTGCACGTTTAGCTAAAAGCGGAAACCATCTGAACTGAATTGAATCTAAAAGTAGCGGTAGAATGAAATTCAAGTGGATGTGTGCTATGTATTGCTTACAGATTGTTATTGGGTTGAAAAAAAAAACATTTAAGCTATACGAGAAATGGGAAGTTGTTTAAACAAAAATGCAATTAAGCATTCATAATAACTATGGGCATCCATTGTCCATTATCTGGTTTGAAATCGCAAATTTATCATCACGTATCATTTTTTAATTATTTAAATTATATATTGACAACTTAAAAAGGGGGTTTTGTTTATAGAAATAGTATGACATTAAATATAAGAGTGTGCTGCTGTAAATAACACGTAGGCTATCAACAAAACCATAATATTTCTGTTAGAACCATAATAGACAATAATATTTCTGTTGTCTAGTCTTGTTGGAATATTATTTATTAATTTATTTGTAAGTTTCATGTGTTTTAAATCAGGATAATCGCTAGATGGCACCATGTGCTTTTCCCGAAGAATCACTTCATGCATGTCCTGAGTTTTCCAATAAGCTATTGGAAATTAATTCTTGAAAAATTAAATTATTTTTAATGATTTCTACCGGGGGGGGGGGGGGGGGGGGGGGGGGGGGGGGGGGATAGGCGTTTTTGCATGTAAAATAGGTTTATTACGATCTGACATGCTATAATACTCACTAATAATAATAATAATAATAATAATAAATAATAATAATAACGATAATAATACAAATTTAAAAAAAATCAAGCTACAAAACTGAAGATCGATCGCAATATTAAACATAATAATTGCATAGTTCAGAGATTAAATAGAGCGTCAAAAAGGATAGATAGATAGATAGATAGATAGATAGATAGATAGATAGATAGATAGATAGATAGATAGATAGATAGATAGATAGATAGATAGATAGATAGATAGATAGATAGATAGATAGATAGATAGATAGATAGATAGATAGATAGATTTACATAATATAATAATAATAATTCATAATATTTCTGTCATAATTTAGGACTACAAAGGGCTCTTTTTTATAAAGGCTTGTTCTTCCTCTTCTCAGCAGAGAGCTGTCTGCTAAATTGATCTTCCAGCTCAACCCACTCACACCAAGCACTGCCTCGCCAAAAAAGCACATCAATTTGGATGTATGCATGTATGAAATGTAACACATCCGAGCAGGAATGCATATTATCATTGCTCAACCGAACCCAGCCATCGCTTCTGGACCATTCTGAGCTTTCCTTCATTGTGATTGGCCACAGACGGGTTCTGTTCGGACGCTATTGGTGTGAGCAGTCCGCCACTCACTCAGTTTGGTGCCGCTTCGCCTGAACGCCAATTTACCCTACTACAGCGAAGGCCTGGCTCATTACTATTATTTAGATTACGTGACCGGACGCACTCGCAAGGTTCCCGGGGAACGTCAGCGCGGCGTGCTTAATATTCATGAAGCGAGCCTTCGTCATACTGCGATCCGTAATTTGGCATTGTTAGGTTGTCAATGGCTCAGAATGAAGGTGGATACTGTTGCAGCTGTGATGATGGGTTACCACTGCAGGTGAAAATGAAAACATCGTTTCTTGGCGACGCGAGGGGACAGCGTGCGCATCGTTGTCTTGGACATAAGTGAGTATTCTGGTCGGAGCTTTTTTCATATATGTACAATGTTGACAGTGCGCTTGCTTTTTACGCTGGATGTTAGATGTTTGTGGCTGGTACATCGTTGGTGTTTCACGCAAACGCGCACCTCCTGCCCACACACTCCAGGAGACCGAAGTCACCTGTTATCAATTATGTCACGCGTTTAAGACAGTATTGGTTATGTAAATGATCTTTATGTTGGCTGGACACCTTGTTATTAATCGTTGTGATTTTTTTTTTTTACCGCACCGTATTTTTTACTGTTCGTTTAAGAATGGGTGGGAGTGGTGTGGGCTGTCAGTCATTTTTTTTTATACTGTCAGGTGGATAAGATGCTTAAAATAATGATAGAACTTTCATCCACCTACGAATATTTCCAGCGCGCGCACACACACTTAGGCACGCACGCGCGCGCGCATACCGCACAACACATCAGATGCAGACGTGCGCCACGTTTATGCACAAACATACAAGAGCTGTAGGTGTGACCTGCGAAACGCATCTGAAAACGCATTTAAGTGTAAATGCAACGCGTACTGCCCTCAAATCGAGCGCAGATGATACCTGTCGCACATCTGAGGTGATTGAGATGATGTCCATCTGGGTTTCAGCACATTACATCACTGACTTCTGGTTTGGCAGAGAGGCTTCTCAGACTGTCCTTGTTCACCCACCTGTAATTCTCATTCAGAGCTATGTTGCTTAGCCATTGCCAAAACTGCTGGAAAATTCATGATGATCTGTCTTGAAGAACTGTGGCACTTGTTTATTGTCACCTCAGACAAACCGAATCATGACAATCCTACACACATCCTGTCTGAGTGAAATGAGAGAGAATATGAACTGCAATCAATGTCATTTCATGCATGTGAAATATGCATTAGGTGTAAACATTGGATATACCTCTGATTTGATGCATGTGAAATATAAAGATACAGTATGCATGAATAAGTCTGTTTGACCCCTTCTATGCAAAACCTCTGTACTCTTTCTCTTCAGGTGAGTAAGTGTGTGTGTGCATGCGTAGTGTGTTAGTTTGCAGGAATGTGTGTCGGTGTGTGTGGATTATGAGAAGAGCATTGTGACCAGCCGGGAGCAGATTTTTGCTGCAATGACCCATTCAAGCACCGATTTCTGTCCCGTCCTCTGGCCTTCCGCTCCTCACAGCCCAGACATGCACCACCTCGACATCTTTTGACTTTATGAAGATTCCTGACATCGGTAATGTGATGAATAAATTTGAGGTCCTTGGGATTGTAGGAGAGGGTGAGTGCATCTTTTTTTAATATCGTCCGATAAAGAGAAAAAAGCATTAATTTTAGTGCTTATAAAACAGCTGTTTGTGCATATAAGCCATAATTGGTATAAATCAAGCTTATGATGATTTTTCTTTCTTTGCAAAGGAGCCTATGGGGTGGTCCTGAAATGCAGACACAAGGTAAGACATGTTTATGCAGGAACCTGCTGGTCAGCATGCTAAGTAGAACTGCAGAAACTCCATATTGTACAGTGAATTTGATCCATGAAAATTAGATATATTCTGGAAACTTGGGCATTTTTGATTCTGTTTTAAAATGTAATGTAGTTTATAACCACCTGAACAATACGAGCAATCACTTATAGACCTATACTGCTTATGCAAAAAAAGAAAACACACACACACACACACACGCCTTGTTAATGTAATTTGTAGAGGTGATGCTAGTTTCTCATTTTACCCTTAAGATAAAACTGCCTAACAGAGTTAACCTTTATGGGCCTTGTGACTGTAACTTTCCCAGAAGAGTTGCACAACACATTTAAACTCCTTAAATGGTACATTTGTTGAGAGATTTCTTTTAGAAATATATTTTCAATTGTAATATGGCATGGTTCCCTAGCAACTGGTTCTTTTAAAATTGTGGGCTTCTCCAAATGCATTGCTTGTGGCCTAGTTGGCAGATTTGCTTCATTTTTTGGGAGGCATTTTCAGACATTCGAACATTGCTGGACTAACTCACAATAAGGTAAATATAAGCATATTTTCAACCAGTACGAACTGCTTTTATTGAAATTGCTGCTGTGCGGTTGGGAGGTGCGGGACATTTTTGTATCCATTATGCAGTGATTTCTGCACATTTTAAAGCTTTAGGTGCTCAGTGCATACTATTTAGCCTATGACACTGCTATTAATGTGGTTGTTCAGTATACAAAATAGCTTGCATCTGAACTGAACCAGTGACACAGAGTTTGAAATACATATATCAGATGTAGTGTCAGAGTCTTTCAGTTTTGAATAAATAATAAGCAAATGATATCTAAAAACCACATTTTTTATTATCAAAACTACCTGTCTGTTAAGGTTATTTTCATAGTCCCTTTCTGTGTGTCCTCGATGCTGTTGGTATTTGAGTCATGGTTGCATGCCCAGGATGTGTCTTCACGCCTGGGCAGACAGCAGCAGTGTGGCTGGATCCCTGGCTAGATGATGAATGACAGTACAGTGCAACAGAATTGTTAGGGCTCATTACACTTTAGATTTCACTGACCTCGACGCACACACCCTGGAGTTAATACTGATACTGTGCACAATATTCATGCTCTTACCTGTACAGATTCATATAGTTACATATATCTTTTCGAAAGCAGTTTAAAGGTCAACATGAAGTTTGCTTGTTTAAATGTTTGCATACGGAGCTGTCGCTAAATCAGAGACCTAGTTGCCTATATCTCCAGTATATTTGTTGATTTTGACGTAAGTTATGTCAAATAATCAGCATGGATTTGAATGGCAGAGAATTGATTATGGAAAGGAAAAAAAAAACAATTGTATTTCTATGCATAATTACATTGTTCCACTCCAAGTTCCCATGCATCATTGTTATGATAATGAGGCTGATAAATTCAGCAGCGAGTATACTTCTCAGCCTGTGCCAAAACAGAAAACTAGGCTTGTGCTTTTAGTAATTGGTCAGTCAGCGCTTTCCCTCCTTCATTAAATGCATTCAAAATTGCAGCTGAAATCAAGAGTGACTGTTTCTTTTTGGTTGCATTTGGTCTTGTTTTTCTTTCACCTATCATTTTTCTCCAATGCACAATTGCCTGCAATCTATTTACAGACCTGCACACCTATCTACACACCTGTTTAAGAACAATAGATTTGAGTCTGTGAAAATAAGACTGTTCGACCTCATTAGGAGACTAGATTAAAATTGGTTGGCTTTTGGTGTTGTGTAGAGCTCCTGCTTGCCTTTGGATATTTATGTTATAGAATAGAATAAGATAGAATAGAGTTCTGGTAATTTAATTTGATTGGACAAGCTTTATTCCGAGTGGCATACTTTTTATAACAGCACAGGAAATTTGTATTGTTTGTTTCACATTGTTTGTTTTTTAGTAACAAATTGTTACATTTACGGTAAAGCATTTGTCACAAAATATTTTTATATTAAATGAATGTTGTTCTCTTTAAAGGGATAGTTCACCCAAAATTAAAAATTCATTAATTACTCACCCTCGTGTCGTTCCAAAACGTAAGACTGTTTATCTTCGGAACAGAAATGAAGCTTTCTGACCCTCTATAGGTAGCAAGGGTCCTCCTACCACGTTAAGGTCCAGAAAGGTACCAAGAACATAGACAAAATAGTCCATGTGACATCAGTGGTTCAACCGTAATTTTTTTAAGCTAGGAGAGAACTTTTTGTTGTGCTAAAAAACAAGACGCAGCACATGCGTGTTCCACGTCAGCAGCACCATGCGCATGCATTGTTTACGTTCAAATCAAAGCAAACACGCATCTTGATACTCTCCAAAATGGAACTAGAGTGATTGTTGAATAAAGTTGTTATTTTAGGGTTTTTTGCCCATAAAAAGTACAATTACGGTTGAACCACTAATGTCACATGGACTATTTTGTCGATGGTCTTGGTACCCTTCTGGACCTTGATCATGGTAAGACCCTTGCTGTCTATGGGAGGGTCAGAAAGCTCTCGGATTTCATCAGAATATCTTAATTTGTGTTCCAAAGATGAACGAAGGTCTTAAAGGGGTTATCGAATGCAAAATTCACTTTACATGTTGTTTGAACGTGTGTGTACACATCCACCCTATAATGATAATCCATCCAGTGTTTTTTTTAAATCCCTATTTTAAAATCCCCTTTCTAAAATCAGGCTGTTCTGAGATTCCTGTCAGAATGATGTAGTTCTGCACAGGCCGCTCACACGATAGTTGATTGACAAGGGCGTCTTACCTTAGACCCGCCCTGAGTGAGCTGAGAGCTTTCCGCCGTTGTGTCGACTCCGGTGCAGGGCAAGATAAAATGTCTCCGATTAAGCGATTGAGGTGTTCTGTTGTTGGATGTAATAATGAACAAAGCCATCGTCATTTACTCCCGACATCTGAGCCGCTGAAGACAAAGAGGATTAATGTTATTTTCGTTTTTGAAGGGAATGCGCCAATCCCCGATCTGCTTAAATGTGTTTGTTTGCATGAATCATTCGTGATTCAGCTTCATCTACAGAATAAGTGAGTATAAGGGTTTTTATGAATCTTTGCAAATCGCCTTTCCTAATATGTGTTAGTTAGCCAGTTTCTCGGCTGACGTTTACAGTCTGCTCATCACCCCACGGAAGATAGGGGCGGGATGAGCATATAGCTAATTAGCATATAGCATAACGCATATAGCATTAGCATAAAGCAAAATGGACTAAAACGGCTTGCTCAAAACAGAGCTGATTTTGACAGGGTAAAAGGGGTGTTTTTTTGCACTACCATTGAGAAATTTTAACCAAAGCATGTTATAGACTTTTCATTTAGACCCTAATCATATCAACTTGTGGAAAATGGGCATTTGGAATGACATGAGGGTGAGTAATTATTAATGACAGAATTTTTATTTTTGGGAGAACTATTCCTTCAACATTCTATTCATCAAAGAATCTTTAAAATGATGAATAATGATTTCTGAAGGATGATGTGAGTAATTATGCAGGAAATTCAGTTTTGCCATCGCAGAAATAGATTTGAACATCTATTATAATAGAAAACAGTTCTTTAAAACTTTAATAATATTTAGCAATATTACCATTTTTTATCAAATAAATGCACACTGTAAAAAATATTGTAAATATAAATTATTGGATTATATTTCTTTTTATTTTCATTATGTCTTTCTACTTCAAATAACTTCTGTTGTTTGCCATTACTTTGTCATTTTTTGTGAATTTAATGGCATTTTCTAAGTGAAAATTATTTTGAAGTAAGTTCAGCTTTTGTAAGCATATGCGATTTTTGGTAACGCTTTAGTATAGGGACCCATTCTCACTATTAACTAGTTGCTTATTTGCATGGCTATTATTAACATATTGGCTGTTTATTAGTGCTAATCCTAACTAATACCTAAACTTAACAACTACCTTAGTAACTATTAATAAGCAGAAAATTAGGAGTTTATTGAGGCAAAAGTTGTAGTGCATTAAGGGAAAACATGTACACATGATTAAAGGAACAAATACATTATCATTAATGTGTGTAAAGCAATACATATTCATTGTACTATGGTATACATTCCTAGAAGTGCATTTTGAGGTGCAGACTTTACAAGCAAACCTTTTAAAAGCTCAGCGCTTCACTCCTCACTGAAAACACTCTTGTTTCTGACTACTGGCTTTGGCTTCTCTATTGTTTCTCTCAAGTCTACCCAAGTGATGTTATCCCAGCGAATAGGGGCCGTGAAAGGCCCTTTGTGCGTGACCAAACACAACAAGAACTGCTGTTTGTTCTTGTCTTTGGTTGAGATATTCTTGTGTACTTTTTTAGTTTTTGCATTTGAAAATACAGAAAAGCAGTTAATGTTCTTGTGTATTTGTCTGTCAGTCTGAGAGTTCTTTGCTTCATTAAAATGAGTGAAAAAACATCAAAAGCATGCAGCTAGGCAGCAATTTATTTATTTGTCAGCAGTGTGCAATCACACCCACACTGATTAGCATTTGAGCATCTCATGTTTTAAGATCTATTAAATGACTGTTTGATTTTGCGGTTGATGTGAAGCTCAATAAGGGTGCTTTATATGCTCTCTTCAAACGTGTGTAGACGTGCGAGGCCTGTGGGGTCCTGTGAGTGACAGGGATCATCTGAATTTAAAAGCTTGTTCCCTTGGAGAAGAATATTTATTTTTATAGCGTATCAGTCGAATTGAGGGCAGAGGAGGAAGAGGGGACGTGAGTGTGCATTAGCATTAAATAGGTCACCTTGAGTGGGAACACTGGTTGTGGAGGGCTGTGTTGAGATGACTGTGCAAGGCACCGTGGATGAACATTGTGTGTGACAGAAATGCTAAGATAGAGAGATATTGTTTCGTTAGGAAAGATAGCATTTTGGATGTGAAGCTGGATAAAGAGGTATTATGTTCAAACATGCTGCTTTTATTTGTCATGTTTTTTTTTTAATTGTTCTTGAATGACCAAAGATCAAAGTAATTGAAGTTGTATTAGTTCTTTCAAGGCAGAACTGTATTTATATTCTTCAAACATTTTGCTTGTTTTTTAAAAAAAAATTATTTTAAAATATTAAAGGTCTGCAGTCATTTTAACCAGAATCACTTAACGTACATTACTGTTCTTAAGTTTTGGGTCAGAAATGTTATTTTATTCATCAAGGATGCATTACATTAAACCATAAGTGACCAAAAGAAATTTGTCAAATTTATATTTTTCATTTATATATCAAATAAATGCTGTTTTTTGAATCATTTTGAAAAAAAAGATCACCTCTTTCACAAAAATATTAAGCACAACTGTTTTAAAAATTGATAATAATAATTGTTTCTTGAGCACCAAATCAGCATGAATTATTTCTAGAAGGATCATGTGACACTGAAGACTGGAGTAATGATGCTGAAAATTCAGTTTTGCCATTAAAATAGATAAAACTGTTATTTGAAATTGTAATAATATTTCATAGTATTGCTGTTTTTACTGTATTTTGGTGAAATAAATGCAGCCTTGGTGAGTGAAAGAGAACTTTGTTTTGTTGATCATTTTAATTTTAGGCGTGCTATTTTGGCGCCTGTAAGCTTCTTCTAAATTTGTATAATTTTAAGATCATTCTAAAGCAGACATCTGTCGATCAAAATTCTAAAAAAGGCCATGGGTATTAAAGCACTAGGTTTGCAGACACAAATTAAATTGTGAGCAGCGATTAATTTTAGTGTCTGGCTGGCTGGCTGGGCTTAATCTACAACCATCAAGTGAGCCTACGTTATAAATGAAATAGTTGTTTGTTTCTTTCACCCGAGCATTATTTTATGAACAGGAATGGTGCTTTAAATCCAGCAGCCAGCATGGTAATAAATTGAAAACATTGTGAAGGCTTAAAATGGATTCTAATCAGCGTTTACAGGATATTATTTAGCACTTACACGTGCCTGTGTCATTGTGTGGTTCTCAAGGCTAAGCTGCCCCACCATGTGTCTAATGTAAACATGTCTGTGGTATTAATAGAACAACGGCTATGTAGTCGATGGAACACAAGCAATATGTGGGACACTCTAATTCCATTGTATGGATCTAATGGAAGACAGCATGCGATGCTCAATCTATACTCTACTGCTCCGAGCTCAGACAACCCTGATGGACTGCCTGAGAATTTAGGTTTTTGGGAATGGAAAAAGCTGAATTAGTTGGTCAACAACTTGTTTTTGGATTAATGTTATTTTTAACGCATTGAGATTTACTTTTATGCCTGGAGACTGTTTTCCTATGAATTTCATGTTGAAATTGTCAAAGTTTTTAGATATGTTACATTAATATGAAATCAGAATTTGCCTTATTTATGGTCCTGCTTTTATTGTGCATAATTCATTAGTGCATGTTTTCTTTTACATTTCTTCTTATATTTTCTTTCACAATTTTTTTTCATTTCTCATTATTTACATTTAGATTATCTTTGCCATCACTCAACACTGACTAAAGTTAATCTTTAGAAACACAACTAATTTAATTAAACTTGTAGCATCTAACATGACTAATTTTAGTTTTTAGTGTATCTGAAATAGACTACTGTTCAAAAGTCAGTAAGTTAAGTATTTTTAATCAATACTTGTAGTTATTAAGGATGCATTAAATTGATTAAACATGACATTAAAGATATATAATGTAAGAAAAGATATTTATATTGAAAAATATGAAGCAGCACAACCGTTTTCAACATGGATAATAAGAAATGTTTCTTGAGCATCAAAACAGCATATTAGAATGATTTCTGAAGACTGTAGTAATGGCTGCTGAAAATTCAGCTTTTCTATCGCAAGAATAATTTACATTTTAAAATATATCAAACCAGAAAGCAGGTATTTTAAAGCGTAATAATATTTCAAGTAAATTAAGTCCATAAGATGCTATTTTCAAAATCTTTTGAATGGTATCGAATTAAAATATTCACTTTTTTTACTTTTTACTTTTAACATTTTTTCTCCATTTAAGTAGAAAAAAACCTCCCTCTGATAGTTCCCTTAAAGAAGCGCTGACAAAGTAAGAGGATTCAATACAGATAACTCTTTAATAGAGAGCCCATGAATGGAGAAGATATCAAATGTAGCTGTGAAACTACTCTGTTTCTCCTGGAGGCAAATGGGGTTTGAGTTCACGATACCTTGCCAGCCCAAGAACCCAGCTTGGCATGGGAGATGTTTTGTTTCCTGTCTTAGCAGCAAGGACAATTAAGGTTGTACCAGCTTTGTTGGCAATATGAAATTAGATCCGTGCTGTTTTTCAACAGCGTAGTTATATCAACTGTACAGATGTTAGAACGAATGCCAACATCATTATTAACGTAAGTGATACTAAAAGTTGAAAAAACTACATGTTCTGATGTATTTGTCTGTAAAATTGCATCTAATTATTCCTAAACAAGTTACCATAATGCATTTAGTAGGAACATGTCTATACACAGGTCTCTGTAAAGTTAAACTATTGACTTTTTGCACTCATGTTGAGAGAAATACCCTCTCGAATGATCCGACCTCCTACCCTCTGAACACAACAATGGCTGTGATGAAAGCTACAAAGCTAACGAATTAAAACAACAAGCTTGCCACTTGTAATCCTACTATCTGCCCATGCTAGATTTATAGACGCACAGGCTCTCATGGACCCCCTTGTGAGTGACAGTAATGATATATTGAGTGGTCTGAGTGCTTTGGACCCCCATCAGCCCCTTTATGTTCCCATCAACAAACCAAAGTCAACAGCCTGTCTTTCACAAGTACACCTGACCTATACATTAACATGCTGTAATCCAAAACGGAAACAACAAGCTAAAGATCGGATTACCTGTCACCAAATATCAGATATATGTCATTGTTGTCACTCTGTATTATCACATGAATTATGTCTGGAAGGTAAAGGCATACTTTTAGTGCATATGCAGTTTTGTAAATACAATTATGGCTTGGTCTCCATGGTTATTAGAAATATGAGACACAGACGCTGTGTGTGGTGGGTTTCGAAGCTGTGAAAGTCTCAGCTTCTCCATAAACACCTTTCAGATCTCCCCAACCATTCCGCTTTCTACAATGTCCATGACTCATTCAGCCCCTATATATATACTCTGAGAGACAGACAGGTTCGTCAAGTAAGTGAGGAAGCTAAAAATATGTGATTCCTAAATGATGTCCAAGTTTTTTTCCCAGTTTGTTACACAATGCTAAAGTAAACCTTTACAGATTATAATGCATTTTCTTTACCTTGAACGTTAGAGGCTGCATCCAAATTCATGTTTTTCACAAAGAAATGAAAATTGTCATTTACTCAGCCTTGTGTTCTTTCAAACTTGTATGCATTTCTTTCTCCTGTGAAACACAAAAGGAGATGTTTTGAAAACAGTCCAATTGATATTGAACTAGGGTTAATATTGATAGCTAAAACTTTTAAACCGTTTTGGTAATTCAGATGAAGCTGAAATAAAATATAAATATTTGATGTAAAATTAGAGAGAACTTAAACCTAAAAAACTGAAATGATGTATGACCTGTAAACTAACTGAAAGTTGAAGAGCTAAAATTGCTTGAAATAAGTATTAAAACTGGAATAAAAAAGAAACTGAAATAATGTTTTGGTGGGGGGGGGGCATGATTAAAATTACTCAAATTTTTATTTAAATTAAAAACTATAATACATAAGTAATACTAAAAATAATACTGCCTTAGACCCCTTGACATTCATTGTATATCCAATATGTGTTCTAAAGAAGATTTTTAATGACATGGGGGTGAATAAATAATAACAATTTTCATTTTTGGGTGCAGTTTACTCCTTTAATTTGAGGAAGAAATTTCTACCATGTTTGATTTGAACTGTGTATTGTTACCTTTAACATCCCCGGGGTGCAGATTTCAGAATGTCAACAGATGCTCATTTAGCCAGTACTGCTTTTTGCATACTTTCTAGCAGAGACACAAAAAACCCTGCAGAATTGTTCTGAGGAGACTTCCTGCTCAGGGCCAACCTAAAAAATAACCCTATATCAGAATATATTGCTGTTGTACTAGGCTAACAAAAGTAATTTTAACATCAAAGGACAATATAACGACGGTCTGACTAGTCTAGTCTTATACTAAAAGTCTAGAAAAGCCTGACCTTGCAGTGTAGCAGCCAGGACTTTCTGCAAGTAGCCCATGCAGGGGTCTGAGTAACTCAATATGGAAATTCTACACTCTTATCCAGCCCCACATGCATGCTGTGCCTCTTAATAATTTCTGATCAAGAATCATATCTGTTCATGACAAGCTGTGCTTAAAGTGAAAATGACTTGTAGTTCCACTGCGGAGGAGAAGTATGAGGAAGCCTTCAAGGCACTTGCTACTGCACCGGAGGCGTCAGGTAGAGCTAGCGGCTGGATCCAGCCTTGTTGAGGGAGTTTCAGTTGGGATTTTCTTTCAGTCTAATTGCAACTGGTTCAAATTCTGGCCTCAGAGGCATGCTGAAATCTTCAGGGTTTGGGCATTTTATGGATTTTGTCCAAGAGATGACAAACATGTCTTTTAGTTGGAGAATTTTCGGAAAACAGAAAATTAAAGCTATAAAAGGTGCATTGTTTTTTATTTTTGACATCATAAAAAGTACTGAGGTGGTACAGTGTTGGAAATTGTGTGGTACTTTGAAATATATTACACTACCGTTCAAAAGTTTGGGGTTGGTAAGGGTTTGTTTTTGGTTTGTTTTTGGTTCTGAAAGAAGTCTCTTATGCTCACAAAGACTGCATTTATTTGATCAAAAATACAATACAAACTTTAATATTGTAAAATATTATTACATTTTAAAATGACTGCCTTCTGTTTTCGTATATTTTAAAATGTCATTAATTTCTGCTTAAAGCTGAATTTTCAGCATCATTACTCCAGTCTTCAGTGTCACAAGATCCTTCAGAAATCATTCCAATATGCTGATTTGCTGCTCAGTAATAAGAAAGAAAAGTCAGAAATTGGTGCTCAATTTCTTATTATAAATGTTGAAAACAGCTGTGCAGCTGAATATTATACATGTTATATATTTTGTGGAAACCATGAGATAGTTTATTGGTGAATAGAAAGCTTAAAAGGACAGTCACAGTGTTAATTTGTTAAGAAATTAAATGTTAATTTCTTTAAAAACATCGTACTGACCCCAACCCCCAATCTTTTGAACACTAATATTATCCAATATACAGTGCCCTCCATAAGTGAAAGTGAAGTGACATACAGCCAAGTATGGTGACCCATACTCTGAATTCGTGCTCTACATTTAACCCATCCAAAGTGCACACACACAGCAGTGAACACACACACACCCGGAGCAGTGGGCAGCCATTTATGCTGTGGCGCCCAGGGAGCACTTGGGGGTTCGGTGCCTTGCTCAAGGGCACCTCAGTCGTGGTATTGAGGGTGGAGAGAGCGCTGAACATTCACTCCCCCCACCTACAATCCCTGCCGGCCCAAGACTTGAACTTGCAACCTTTGGATTACGAGTCCGACTCTCTAACCATTAGGCCACGACTTCCACCTTAAGTATTGGAACAGTAAAGACAAAATTGCTCTGTTGGCTGTGGAGTCAAGACCTTTGCAAATATGATTAAAAGATGAATATGAGACAAAACTACAGAATGTCACATTTTATTATTAGCCATTTCAACACATACATGTTTTACCAGCTAAGAAGTTCAGCACTTTTAGAGTTCATCCCACTCATTGATGTGAGCATAAGTATTGGGACAGTTGAACATAAAGTAGATATAAAAGATTAAAAGCTATTATTTAGTTGCAGATCGCTTGCGCACAATCAGAGCAGTGAGTCTGTGACCCATAGACATCACCAGACTCTTGCTCTCATCCTTTGAAATACTTTTCCCAGCCTTTAATGCCGCCAATTCCAATTGTTGCTTGTTTTGGGGAGTTTCTGCCTTTACTCTCCTCTTCAGCTGGTGAAATTCATGTCCAATCAGATTTAAATCTGGAGATTGACTTGGGCAATCTAAGACTTTCCATTTATTTGCCCTTATAAATTCCTTGACTGAACTGGCAGGGTGTTTTGGGTCATTGTTCTGATGCAATATGAAGCACTTCCCAATGAATCTGGTGGCATTTTCTTGAATATTGAAAGTGAAAGTGAAGTGACATACAGCCAAGTATGGTGACCCATACTCGGGATCTGTGCTCTTTACCCATTCAAAGTGCACACACACAGCAGTGAACACACACCCAGAGCAGTGGGCAGCTGTGCTGCGGCGCCCGGGGAGCAGTTGTGGGTTCGGTGCCTTGCTCAAGGGCACCTCAGTCGTGGTATTGAGGGTGGAGAGAGCGCTGGACATTCACTCCCTCCACCTACAATTCCTGCCGGCCCGAGACCCGAACTCACAACCTTTGGATTACGAGTCCGACTCTAACCATTAGGCCACGACTTGCCATTGGTAGGCAAGATGGTTTTACCCATCTATACCCATCTTGCCTATATTGGTAGGCAAGATGGTTTTGTACCCTTCCAAATTCATTCTGCTACTGTCATCATACATTAAGTCATCAGTAATGTTGAGAGGGCCTGTTCCAGAGGCAGCCATGCATGCCCATGCCATGACACCACCTCCACCATGCTTTACAGATGAGGCTGTATGCTTGGGATCATTTGCAGTTCCCTTTTTTTCTCCACACTTTTGCTTTCCCATCACTTAGATAAAGGTTCATCTTTGTCTCATCAGTTCATAAACACAGTTCCAAAACTATTCTGGCTCACCTTTGTGCTTTTTTGCAAACTCTAATCTTGCCTTTCTATTTTTGGTGCTGGTCAGAGGTTTGCATCTTGCTGTGTAGCATCTGTAATTCTGTGTCAAAGTCTCCTGAGGACAGTAGATTGTCAGAGCATCACGCCAGCTTTCTGGAAGTTGTTGGTGATTTTACAGACACGTCTTTTATGGTTAATTTTCACAGCTTTTATGATTTATCTGTCATCAACTACTGTTGTCTTCTCAGCCGATCAGGTAGTTGTTGGTTGCTGGTGGTTTCCAAACTCGATTTCTCCATGCCCTTTGTTTTTGCTATAGCTCTAATTGACTTCCTCTTTTCTTTTAGCAATCAAATTACTTGCTTTTCTCTCAAAGTCAGCTCCCTCATCTTCATCCCGGTTTGTGTGTCATCATCGAATGCAAGATTCAGAATACAGAAGTAATGGATATAACTGATACGACACATTCCCTGCTTTTAATATCTGAAGAATTAATGCAACAGGACACAGCTGATCACTTAGAAAGACCTGTGAGGCAACTGTTCCAATACTTATGCTCACATCAGATAGACGGATGAAACTCTAAAAGTGCTGAACTTCTTCGCTGGTAAAACATGTGTGTTGAAATGGCTAATAATAAAATATGACATTCTGTAGTTTTGTCTCAGATTCATCTTTTAATCATATTTGTAAATGTCTTGACTCCACAGCCAACAGAGCAATTTTGTCTTTACTGTTCCAATACTTTAGGAGGGCACTGGCTATGGATATGGATATGTAGAGAGAGAGTACTGAAAGAATTAACATTGGATTTTATGTTACTCCAGGGTACATAGTATTACCATGGTAAATGTGAAAAAAAACAGGGCTAAACCTCTAATACCAGAAGAATACGTTATTCATATACCATGGTATTTACATGGTTCACTAAGGTACTTCAGCGAATACTGTTGTATTACCTTGATACATGTGCAAAAAATGTAGTAAAACCTTTTTCACAAGTGAGTCTATCAGCAACTATGCCAGATAATTCTCTCAATTTAGATTTATTTTCCCTTTATATCTTGTTTGCTTCTGACGGCCTTTGAAATACACATGCTATAGAATCCAAAAGAAAACTGTTTTAATATCCATTTATCTGGGCACTATAGTCTATAATACTGGCTAGAATTTGTCCGGAGCGAGTGTTTACTGTGTAGAATTGTGATAAATGGATGGGTTTTAGCAACTAGCGTGGTCATACTGCTAATGCTTTCACTGTGAAGGGTGCTGTAGTGCAAATTGAGAGCTCTGAATGACAAAGATAGGCAAAAGAGGCTTCGTCCAACAGCACAGATGACAGGGACTCTGCGTGACTGACAGTGGGTGAACATTTCTCCACCGCAAGGGCTTGTGAACCCACAGCTAAATATGTGCATGCAATGCTTACGCCTAATAATTAGACATCCGAATATAAAATGATCTATTCTTTGAAAACAGGCACATTGTTCCATTTTAGCAGAAGCATAGTCAGGGGCTTTGTCATGAAAAATACCCCATTGATACAGCCGGAAAGTGGTTGTTCTAGGTTCAGTTCTTTTGTGCGACTCTCATTTGTTTATTTTACATCTTGAGTCCATTAACGGCTTGCTAATAAAGCTTGTGTTTGAGAAAGAGCTCAAGCTGATTTACATATCTGTTTTGCAGGATACAAAAGAGCTTGTGGCCATTAAGAAGTTCAAGGACAGCGAAGGTAAAAGACTGCTACAACCAAATGCTTGTTTTATACATCCATTCAATTTACTGCATCCATAATACTTTAAAAAGGTAATGGCACACCAAAGTGTACCTTGTTTGTGAGAAGTGCCTTTTATTAATGTCATTTTACTTTGAGAGCTCCATAGCACATTTGTTTTGCTCAAGAAAACACAAGACCCTTTTCAGTCTTTCCTAACCCCCTGTGTGTTCCCGCAGAGAATGAGGAAGTTAAAGAGACAACGTTACGAGAGCTCAAGATGCTCCGTACGCTGAAGCAAGACAACATCGTAGAACTGAAAGAGGCTTTCCGTCGACGGGGAAAACTCTATCTAGTGTTCGAATATGTGGAGAAGGTCAGCACAAAACGCTTCCTTTATTTTCTTATTCACTTGTAGTGGTCTGAACTATAGTTCAGATGACATATGCAGCAAAACACTATCTGAGACACTATCAATATTTCAGAACATGCTGGAGTTGTTGGAGGAATTGCCTAATGGTGCACCACCTGATAAAGTACGGAGCTACATCTTTCAGCTGATCAAAGCTATTCACTGGTGCCACAAAAATGAGATCGTTCACAGGGGTATGACAGTCTCTGTGTTCTTTATAGATTGCCTTCATTTATGTAATTTAATGTTTGTTTTTGTATTTGAGTTGAATTCTGTAACTTTTTAAAACTCAATATGATAGTATTTAAGGAAGTTGTGATTTAACGGTCATTAGGAATCAAATTTGATGAGATCTGTGATGTATGTTATCTATATTTATGCCATTTTTCAACATCTTATTTATTGATTTGTGTACAAAATGGAGTCTTCAACATGAATAGAGCTCACTAAGAAAATATCCATCCTTTTTATCTAATCTGCAGATATCAAGCCTGAAAATCTCCTCATCAGCGCCAATGATATCCTGAAGCTGTGTGATTTTGGTGAGCAAAGGCTTTCACTCGTCTGATTCAGGACCCTCCACCCCCATATTCACACTGATCTCGCTAACTGAATGCTGCTTGGTGTCCTTTCCAGGCGTCATGAGTCCCGCAGTGACGTCTGAAAACAAAAAAATGATCTGAAATTGGATTTGAGTGGAAGGGAATTAAACGTTTTTTGTCCAAATCACACAGTACGCAAAGGTTTGAGTGACAGCGCTTATTCTCTGGAATGCAAATTTTGAGTTGATTTTGTGTCATTCCAGATATATGATTTCATAGACTCAAATGAAAGACTGGGGAAATATCACAGAAAAGGAATAATACCCCCTTAAATAACCTTGCCCAATAAATTGACCAGTAGTATAAATATAGTAACTTTCTTCAAAAGAATAACTTGACTGTAATGTCAATTTTGAGTAGCTTGTAGCTTGACAATTAGTTTCAAAGTAGCTTCCCCAATGCTGGCTGGTAGTAACATGACTCGGGAAGATACAGTCAAAACACAGGCTCTGTATCGTCTCAGTACCTGATAAATCACATATTCTGCTTCCCAGCTTCAAGGTTCTGCTCCTGATAAAATGTATATATTCACTCAGGGTTAAATTTTGCCTCCACACTGAATGCCACGGAAATTGAGCATGACTCACTCCACAGGCTTCTCTCTAGACTTTTATTTTTAGAGGGAAGAATATGTCAAGATTAATTAAGATCTCTGAATGTTATGTACAGTTTGCTCATCCCCGATACCCTTTCTCTTTGCTCTTCTCCCTACAATCTTTCTATCCCGGCTGTTCAACCCCACAGGCTTTGCACGCAATCTCTCTGAAGGCAGCGATGCTAACTACACAGAATATGTGGCGACCAGGTGGTACCGCTCACCTGAACTGCTCCTTGGGTAAGTCCTCATATCTGTACTTCCTGTTTTGTTTTTCACAGTGATTTATAGTATACTTTGTTTACAGAGACATGACAAAAAAATCTCTTCCTCACTGAAACCAAAAATCATGAAAAATCATACTCCCCTCAAATAGAAGCACTAATATTCATTGAGGGCACATCCTTTTTAAAAATGTTGATTTGATATAGCCATTAGATGTGACATCAGGAGCGCGGTGCATGATTATTTGTCCTTGTCGCCATTGAAGAGTTATTTTCTAGTGTGTGCCACTAGAGTAGATGAATGCGGTGGAACATTTTTTGAAACTCTCACCATTTAAATTCCACCCACACAAATATTCTCTCCCTCCCTCTCGCTGTGTGTTAGTGCAAAGATTTGTGTCTCAGCGTTATGTCTATCTGTCTGCCTCTGTCTCTGCATGCATTTCTCCTCATCCCTATTGTGCTATTGTTCTCAGTTGCGATTTGAACAAAACCTTAACCCTAAGCATTTCACTCGTCCTGCACTGTTTGTGCTACAGACATGAATGACGCTTCAAATCACGGTGCTTTGAAAAGTCTTTCTATTACTTTTCTAAGCAAACAGACTTGTGATTTCTGTCTTTCAGATGATAAAAACAAACAAGTGAACAAATCCTTTGACTTACTTTGAAGGGGCTATATTTAGGGAACTAAGGGCTACAGAAACATCCTAACTTGGAATCATTTTCTATCTATTTTTTTAATAACCATGGTCATTTTCATTTAGGAAATAGAACTTTTTTTTTATTTTTTATTTTACAGGGATAGTTCACCCAAAAATGAAAATTGTCATCATTTGCTCACCCAACCTGTATCAATTTATCTGTTGAGCACAAAAGTTATATTTTGAAGAATGCTGGTAACCAAACAGGTGACAGTAGCCATTGACTTTCATAGTATGGAGAAAAAAAATTGATCATGAAACTCATACAGGTTTGGAATAGGGGTGCGATATGATGATTTTTGATCGTGGATGATTAAAATGTCTCCACAATCTGCTTTTGAAGAAATATCGTGCTACAGCGCACATTCTATCAGCTGCAGTTTTGGCGCCACCGTATCAATATACTGTACAATGTGACATACATCAGTAGAGTTACACTCAGGGGACACTGCACTTATTCGCAATCACAAAAGTACATTATTTGCATTTGCTTTAAAGCCTTGTCGGTTAAACATTTCATTCACATGCTGTTCTGACCCGAAGTGCACACACACTAAAAAGCCTGTCAACAGCGCCTTAAAACTGGAATAAGTTATCTTTTGCGCTAAAACTGTCAAAACACAATGTTTTCAAATAGACTAAGTTGGTTATGCCTAAAATGAAAGTAAACAGTTGAGAGAAAAACGGATGCGTGCCTGTATATTAGATGCATGCAGCTCTTAAAGGGACAGGACTAAACATTCTGCCCACTGTCATTAAAGGTATAGTTCACCCTAAAATAAAATTTTTCATTATTTACTCACTTACGTTGTCCCAAACCAGTATTAATTTCTTTCTTGTGCTGAACACAATAGAGCAGTGGTTCTCAAAGTGTGGTACGCTTACCATTAGTGGTACGTGAGCTTTCTCTAGTGGTACGCAGAGGAATCTCTGAATTAAATATAAATTAGGCCGCGTGTCCACCAAAGCTTTTTTCCCGAGGCTAGCAAATTTTTTCTCAGCGTCGAGAGTTGAAGAATGTTCGTCTTTGGGTAAAACTTAGCGCTCATCACAGCTAACCAATCACAGTGGAGGAGGGGCGGGACTAATACCATCACACCCTGCTTGTACTACAACTGAACAACAATGGACAAGTTAATAATGCTTGTCTCCGAGTATTTGTTTTTACCAGATGGAATTGCCGGAGTACCATAATATTGTTATGAAAAATAATGCTTGGAGAAACATTTCATTTGTGATGCGTCTGCCATATTACTTCAGCGGATATTCCATATCATAGCAACCACAGCGTCTCAACTGAAAGAAAAAAAAGAAAAATAAATAAATATGCTGCCCTCTCAAGCGCTCACAGCTGGGCGTTTTCAGATGGCTTTGGTGGACACATGGCCTAATTGTGGTTACTTGCAGCTACACATACAGCCTGTTATTTTAATTTTTTTTAATCAAGTACTTTTTTTATTTAAAAGTTAAATAAAAACTGTAAGTTACCGTACTTACCGTATTGGTACATTTTCATTTAATCTTTAAGTACAGTTTTTTAACATTGACGTACAGTACAGTTTTTATTTCACTTTTAGGTACAATATATTTTCATTTAATAAAACTGACTTGTTTTTTTGTTTGTTTTTTAACTGTGCATAGTGCTATACTGTATTTTAATGTCGATCATAATGGTGGTACTTGGAAAGCCAAATATTTTCTGAGGTGGTACTTAGTGAAAAAAGTTTGGGAACCACTGCAATAGAGGATATTTTTAAGAATGTGGGTAACTAAACAGTTGTTGGTCTCCACTGACTTTGATAGTAGGAAAATATAGCTTACTATGGCTATTTGTTTTCCACAGGTTTAAAACGACTTGAGTAAATGATGGTATAAACATAAAACACTGACAGACCTAGCAGACAGATGAGTGAACTATTCTTTTAATTAATAAAACAACAAAATACAACAAGAAAAATCACTCATTACTCTTGACTGAAAAACTTTAATACAGTTGCTTTAATAGGAATCAAACCATATAGTGTTTTATTTTTAGACTTGTTCATTCAGTTTCTTGAATGCACCTGCCAACTGTACCTGAAAACAAAGCACTGTTTGTTTTATTTGTATATTATGTGTATTTGTAATGTGTATCTTTGTTCTTATTTTTGAATAACAAAGATAAAATAATGACACAGATTTAGGCCCACTTTGGCCTAAATATTGACCATTCTTTTTTATATATATATTTTGTTACCTTGAAAGGCTTTGTCTTTATAACAGTGAAATTAGTTTGGCTGTAATGCTCAGACAACTTACAAAATAGTCAAACCAACATGACAAAGTATCGTGATAAAACCGTGAATCGTGATATTTAAAAAAAAAAATCACGATATGATATTTTTGCCAGAGCGCCCATCCCTAGTTTGGGACGACCTGAGGATTTACTTTTTTTTTTTTTTTTTTTTTTTTTTTCACAATATTTTTATTTTATTTTCATTTTTTAAACACTTTGAAACACAGCTTTTTACAATCGTACACATTTTCCCAAATTCCATACATCCGTAAGATTGCTGCATTTACTTTACAAAGGTAAATTAACATAACAAACAAAAACAAAAAGAAAAAAAAAACAACACTGAACAAGAATGCTCCTCTTGTTTTAGCCCATGGTAATCTACTCAAAATTGACTTTTATAATCATACGGAATACAAAATGAAGCAAATATTTGTTGAACAATTTATCAATCTACAAGGTCGGAACTGCAAAGATTAGTCATCCACTTCTTCTTCTGTCAAATCCAAATATTTAATATAAGTAATGAAAGGACTCCATATGTTTTCAAATACATACTGTTTAGCCTTTAATATGTAGGTTATCTTTTCTAATGGAAGGCTTGACAACATCTGTCTTATCCATTGAGTAGTACTTGGTCTATGTGTCTTTGTCCACATCAGCGCTATACGTTTTTTGGCATAAAGCAAGCTGAGGTCTATAAATGTTTGTTCACTTCTACTATAATTTTGTTTCTCTGGGTATAAGCCCAACAGAAAAAGCTTGGGGTCCAGTAAAATTTGTTTTGAAATTATCTTTTCAATTATGATTCTTACATCTTCCCAAAATAATTTAATCTTTCTGCATTGCCAAATACAGTGAAACAAAGTTCCTCTAGCTTCCATACATTTTGTGCATATGTCTGGTATGTTTTTATTATATCTATTTAATTCCACCGGTGTTACATACGTCCGCATTAACCATTTATACTGTATAAGTTTAAGCCGTGTATTTATTGACATAGTGTGAACTTTAGTACAAGCTTCTTTCCAATCCTCATCCGAAAATTCAGATTGCAAATCTTCCTTCCATGCATTCAACTTATACTGTGAATTCTCCGATGAGTTCGTTGTCAGCAACTCGTAAAATTCAGATATGATACCCTTCCTCAGATTATCCGTTATCATAATTTTTTCTAAAGATGAATGTGAAGGTCTATTAAGAGCATTATCTAGATTTGCTTTAATGAAGCTTCTCAGCTGTAGGTATTTGAAAAAATGTTTCCTATTAAGGCTTAATTTAAGCCTCAACTCCTCAAAAGACATCATAATATCAGAGTCTCTCAAATAAAGATCTTGAATTATTTTAAGTCCCTTCGATTCCCACAATTTGAACATTGCATCCGCTCTTCCTGGTACAAAAAAACTGATTCCCCCATATCGGACTATATTGAGATAATGGATGCAAGTCTTTTAAGTAATTTTGCACATCATACCATACCTTTAACATATGTCTTACAATTGGGTTTTTAGTTTGTTTTCGTAGTTTTTTTTGCTGTGTCCGAATACATGTATGAGGGAAGAAGTAAAGTGAGATTGTGAGATTCCATTTCTGTCCAATGTGGAGACTCACTAGATGAAAAATAGAACATGGATTTACTATTTTACTGAGCTGTTTATAATTTAACTGCATGCACATTTAACATGTATTTAACGTCATGTATTTGAAATGCTAATTATCTTTATAGAAATGGAGAACTCAGATGAAGGTCAATTCTTGACTTATATTTGTCTTTTGCTTGGCTCTCGCAGAGCTCCATATGGGAAGGCGGTGGACATGTGGTCGGTGGGGTGTATTTTGGGAGAACTGAGTGATGGGCAGCCCCTGTTTCCGGGCGAGAGTGAAATCGACCAGCTCTTCACCATTCAGAAGGTGTTGGGCCCCTTACCACCAGAGCAGATGAAGTTGTTTTACAACAATCCTCGTTTCGCTGGACTAAGAGTAAGGACCTGTCTTCTCTGTCCTGTTATGTTCTGTGCTTTCCTCTCCTTGCCTCTTCTCTGCTCTTCTTTCCTATGGCACGGATCCCAGTATTCTGAATAAGTGGCTGTCTATGACTCATGTATCGCTATGTGCCAGTGTGAAACACAACTGGCTTTGCCTTGACAGGGCTGATCACAGTACATAATATTCACACACATGCACATACACTGACACATACATAGCAAAAAAAGTATTTGGACACTTTTGGACACTAAAGTCACATTTTAAATGCTACTTTGTTTTTAGTGATGTCCCTATCAGGTTTTTTGTGCCCCCGATCCGAGTTATTGAATACAGAGTTCCGATCCGATACTTGTATTTTCGTAGGGCTTGGTGCACGTTTCAAGTACATTGAAGTTATTAAAATCAGTCCAGCGTATATGGGGATGTGCAGAGACTTTCTCAGGGGCAGGGGCTCAAATGTAAAAAAGGGACATCTGTCATCACTAATATCCAATATAACAATTACTATATATACCGTATACTATATAATAAGATACACACTATCTCTCTATATATACACACACTGTATAAAGACATTGGAAGATGTAAACGTGTTACAATGATAGACATTGTAAACAGACTGTGTGGTCTTGTATTTTATATGTACGTTAAGCAGATTAATTGCAATATAAAGGGAAAAAAGTTGAGATAAGGTTAGAAAGCATGAAGTTCGCGAATGCCAAGATGCCCGTCTATCAGTCAAGTCCAAAGCAAGATGCAACCCATAGCAATGCATTATGAATTTTTTTTATTTGCTTTGTCATTTTTTCAAATAGTACTAGTTAGGTTTACCTGAGTTTTTATTTCAGTTTCAGTTTTTATATATTTCTATTTAATAATTCTAATGCTTTAGCCTATTGTAATGCTTTCGCATCTTAATGCAATTAATCAATCACAAGTATTCCATATTTGTTATGAATTATGAGATTGTTCCGCTTTATTCTTTAGTCCTGCCTCTTTCTTTAATTATATGCGTGTTGTGTTGCAGTTTCCTTCTGTAAGTCATCCTCAAACGCTTGATCGAAGGTACCTGGGCATCATCAATGGACTCATGTTGGATTTAATGAAGGTAAAACGGTCTGCAACATTCTTTAGAGAACAGTATTCCCTTTCGAATCCTTGTAGTTGTGATATATTTCCTGTTGATTTATTTTAAAATAAACTTCAGATGTCATATCACCCCCAAGTGCAAAGTGTTATTAAAGACCGAATGTGAATTAGTTTTATTGCTCTAGAGTGGCGTGACTCTCCTCATTCTCTTTTCACTGTATCAGAACCTGCTGTGCCTGAACCCCACCGAACGCTTTCTGACAGAACAGTGTCTGAACCACCCAGTGTTTCAAGGCCTTAGAGGGCCAGAGCGGCCAGCTGCCCCGTCGCCCACCCCACCTCGCTCCTCAAAGAGAAAACCATACCATGGAGACAACACCATACCCAGCCGGTCAGTAATAGCTGCTTCTATGAACTAGGTTAATGTGTGATTTCCAAGCCAAAATGACATGTTTCTTAATCACTACTGCATGTTTGCTTCGCACCTGGATAAGCATTGTTCAAATAAACACATAGTCCACTGGTTGAGCCAGAAGCTGAGATGTTGAGCAATGTTTTAAAAGTGCCACAGGAAATCTTTTTCAGGAAGTCAACCTGTCCTGAATAACCTACGCTGCCACTGAAATGTGAGAAAGTATGTTATAACATTATAACAAAAGTACCCTTCACATTTCAGTGTGAATCATAAATAGAACACCTGGCATTTTGTAAAATGTATTTGTTTTAAGAGGTATATGTGGATACAGTCGAAAGTATTGACTTAATTTGTTTCTCATGTTCTTTTCAAGCTAAAGGTTGTTTTAAATGAAACATATGTTTTTGAAACATTCCTGAAAAATCACTTAGATAATTAGAAAAGCACCCAGTGTTATTTTAGTACTTTAGTATTCATATACTATTATAGTATTTATTAATATTTTGAAATAGCTATTGTTTTAATATGTTTAGTTTTCATTTAAATTGTAGTTTAAATTTTAGAAATTTTGTGCTGCGCTGTTTTCTTCTTTTTTGTAGTATTTGTATTTAACTTTAATTTATATTTTTAGTAAGTTTAAGTAATTTTAGTATTCATTATTAAACTTATGTTAGTCTGGTTAGGTTAGTTGCGAGAGAAACATGTCTGATTTTAAGTTTTATAAGCTTGATTTTTTTTTTTTTTCTAATCTTTACATTTTTTTCAGACATATTCAAATGATTTGTTTTAATGAATAGTTTAGTTAACAGTAACAACAGTGAACCAATAAATCATGGGAACCAAAATGATCAGAAGTTGCATGAATTTTTGTACAAAATGAAAATTTACAATGTTATTTAAAGGAATAGTACTAAACTTGGGTCCAGCATACATGGGAGCTCCTTCAGTGCTTTTTTAAAAATCACCCCAAGTTGCACCTCTTGAAGCTGGTTCAAAAATGTCCAGAATATAACCATTTTGTGTTTATCCATGCAGGAGCCACGCCAGTAAAAGTTCAGGTCACCGGCGCGCTAACAGCAAGGACTGCTCATCTCTACCACGCCATGAGGACCTCCACCGGAGCACCGACAGCTTCCTGAACGGCAACAACATGCCAACCTCATCCACCCTGAGTCCCACGCTACACCCCAAGAGCTACCAGGCCCAGACCCTGAGCCGCTCGGCCTCTAGCAGCAAAGACCTGGTCAACAACAACCTTCCCCACCTCCTCAGCCCCAAAGATGCAAAGGGAAAGACCGAGTTTGATTTCAACCTGGGGCCTAAAGCTGGAGGTGTCACTGTGGGAGGAGACACCTCTACCGGCAAGTACCTCAAGTCATCCAAACAAGGCCGCCACTCGTCCTTCCTGGAAGGGAAGACCAGCACGCTGCAGTCTGGGGACAAACACAGTCGCCATAACTACATGGAGTCCTCGCACGGATCCATGCCTTCAACATCCTCCTCCAAAAGCTCCTCGTCCTTCCTCAGCTTGTCCAAGAGCCACGGAGCTCTGAATGATGCCAAGTCCGTGAGCAATCTGGCCGAGACACGACTCCACCTAGACGATCCCATGGTGGGATCAGGCTCAGGCTCCCGCTACTTCCCTTCCAGCTGTCTGGATCTAAACGCGGCTCCTGGGAGCCCCAGAGGTGAACGGCACGCTGGGACGGAGCGCCAGGGTCACAGCCCCAGCAGTCGGGGGAACGCACGTCTAGAGGGGGGCACTCTGGACTCGCGACGTTCTTCGGGTCGGAAAAAGGCGCCGGATGAACTGAAGGCTACAGACACGCTGGACCCAAGCAGGGCCGCGGGAGCAGGGGGCGGCCATGCTCACAACTTGCCCTCTCCTCATGAGTCCTATCCTTACGGTCTCGGCTACACCAGCCCGTTTTCCTCGCAGCAGCGACCTCATCGCCACTCCATGTACGTGCGGAGAGAGCGACACCGGCCACACGGCCAGGAGGCGAATTTGGTGGTCGGGCAGGGAGTGCCAACACGTGCCAGCAGCCTACAACTCCTCTCGCCGCAGCTCCAGCATCGCACACTCCCACGCCTCAACACCAGTTCCTCTAGAGAAGAACTCACGCAAGATCTGAGCAGGGTCAGTGACCTGCTCTCGTTTTATCTCCGTGTCCTGTAGCATATTAGAGTAGGCGCCAATCTCGCTCATCTCCGTTGGTTCCCCTGATCAGCATTTGAATATTTCTATCCAAGCAAGGATGCCCTCTTATTCATCTGTTTGTCTTTGTCTGAATATTGCTAGTCTTCTCTACTATTCATAAACAGGAGAATTACAAATAGTGCTTGTTCAGTGTAATAATTTCAGGAGATTCAATTTGTGATGTGTTTGCATGTGTGTATGTGATCTAACTTATGATATGGCTCTATTGCATCCTGCATTCATGCATTTTGTTTTGTTCTCTCTGATTATTACATGCACACTCCCAGCGTCTCCCAGTGTCTGCTTATTTTGCTGTGTGTTTATGTCTGCAGAATGACCAGTCTCCCAAAGAGAAGCCTCATTCTCGACCCCCGATTAAAGATTCTACGAGGGACAACACAGCTTCCTTCCACTCACAACGCCCAAAAAACGAGGTCCGAGGTCTCAACAGGACCCTCAGAACCCACGCGTCCACACTCACTAGTTGCTACTGTTTTTCATGCAACGTCTTATCTTTGTTTTTTGAATGCATTGATCATAAAAGCGATTCACTTTTAGCTTTCATCGATATGGATGTTTTGTAAATGTTCATGTCATTACATTAACTGCTAGCTCATGTCTTTAGCATTAAATATCTAGGTTCTTAGTTAAAAAGACAGTTTACCCAAAAATGACATTTCTGTTATTTACACACCATCATGTTGTTCTAAATTCAGCTTTCTTTTTTAAGTGAATTCAATTTTTTTTTTTTTTTTTTATGTGCAATTACAATGTAGGGATGAACTTCAAAATAGAGACAAAACTTGATCCACAATAGCAGAACAAACCAAAAATCCATAGTCAAAAGTATTTTCTTTTGTGTTCTATTGGAGGAAGGAAGTCACACAGGTTTAGAATGATATGAGGGTGAATAAGTGATGACACAAATTTAATTTCATGTGTTTAACCTCTCTTTCTCACTGATTCTTCTCTTCCTTAATCATTCCTTTCTCCCCAAGCAAATATTCAGTTATAGTAAGACAGTTTGTGCAATATGTTGTAGGAACTGCTGTTTTATATGCTATCCTGTAGTGTGACCATCCTCTTGTAACTCAGGCTGGGATGTACCATGACACTCATATGGAGGATGGAACCTCATCCAAGGAAAACAGAATGATCTACAGTGACTCGATGCCTCGCAGAGTGGGAAGTTTTTACAGAGGTACCCAACAAATGTACTAGGCATATTGTGAAATATTATTTCAAATAATTCCTTTCTATTTAATACATTCTAAAATGTAATTTATTCCTGTGATGGCAGAACACTGAATTTCCACAGCGACCATTACTCCAGTTTTCAGTGTATAACATGATCCATGATCAGAAATGATTCTATTATGCTGATTTGCTGCTCAAGAAATATTTCTTGTTATTATTGATGTTTTCAAATCATTTGATATTTTTGTGGAAACCATGATCACGTATAAGTTCAAAATAAAGAGCAATTATTTGAACTAGAAACCACTTGTAACATTATAAATGTCTTTATTTTTGATATTCTGTCTTTCCTGAATAGAAGAATTTTTAAACCTTTAAACGCTAGTATATGTAAATACAGTACGTATTTATGTTGTAATAATGTTTGACTCATGCTTTGATATTCTAGCTTTTTTTTTTTGTTCTGTCCTTTTGTGCAGTCCCCTCTCCTCGACCTGACAACTCGTTCCATGAGAGTGCTGGACAGAGTAGAGTGCCAGCGGTGGCGGTGGAAACCACAGCCATGACAAACCACCCCAAACGTCAGACCAATTTTGACCCCTGGTGAGAGAACACGCTTGTTAAGGCCCCTCGATCTAGACAAATTATTCTGTGCGTATACTCTGGCTGTAAGATGATATGCTTTAAGCTGGAAGTTACAACAGTAAATACTTGGCTTCAAATGAAAAACTAGAACATCAAGGTAAAAATAAATAGTGTCCTCAACGGTTTTGAGATGTCTGGTAACAGAGGGAGCAGAAACTAATAAAGCATGCCAACTTTACATTCTCTCTAAATTCACTGGTGATAGGCAGAAATATATATATATTTTTTGATTGATTGATTGATTGATTGATTTTGTTTTCATTAGCCAGTTCTCTGATAATATAGCTGTTTATGTTTAATGTAATAAGGTGAATCTTAATAAAGGTTCTGTCATATTTCACAAACATGCACTATATGGACAAAAGTATTGGGACACCTGACCATTACGCCAACAGGGACTTATCCAGTGACATTGCAATCTAAATACATAGACATTAATATGGAGTTGTTCCCCCGCTTTGCTGCTATAATAGATTCTCACAAGATTTCAGAGTGTTTATGTGTGAATTTTTTCCCATTTGTTCAGTTGAGCATTTGTGAGGTCAGACACTGATGTTGGATGAAAAGGCCTGGCTCGCAATCCCTGTTCTACTTTATCCCAAAGGTGTTTGATGGGGTAGAGGTATAGATCTTATGATCATAGAATTGCCCATAATGTCCTGGTATGCTGAAGAGGTCCAGACCAAACCCTGAAAAACAGCCCCGTAACCTTATTCCTTGTCCACCAAATTTTACAGTCAGGCAGGTGATGTTAGGGCTGCAAAACAATTCATCACAATTAATTGCATTCAAAATAAGTTCATGTTTACATGCTTATATGTGTGTGTACTGTTTACTGTGTATATTTATGTATATATAAAGACACACATATATGTATATATTTAAAAATATATATTTGTGTATATATATATATATATATATATATATATATATATATATATATATATATATATATATATATATATATATATATATATATATATATTTGTATATAATTTATATTATATATAAATCTAACATATTTTTCCTTAATATATACATGTATGTGTGAGTATTTATATGTGCATAATAAATATACACAGTATACATGAAGTATGTAAACAAACTTTTATTTTGAATGCGATTAATCGCAATTAATCATTTTGCAGCCCTAGTTCTCATGTATCCGCTAAATCCAAACCCATCAGACTGCCCAAAAAAAGAAAGAAGTGTGATTTGTCACTCTACAGAATGTGTTTCCACTGCTCCAGAGTCCAGTGGCAGCATGCTTTACACCACTCCAGCCTGTGTTTGGCTTTGTACTGGATGTGAGGCTTACATGCAGCTGCTTGGCCATGAAACTCCCGCTGCACAGTTTTTGTGCTGATATTAATGCCAATGGTAGTTTGGAGTTCTTCAGCAATGGAATTAGCAGAGTGTTGGCCACTTTAATGTACCATCCTCCTCAGCACTCGGTGTCGCCGCTCTGTGACTTATCTATATCTATAGGGATGAAATTTCACAAACTGGAAAATTGCAAAGCTGTTCCAATTCTTTTGTCCAGGGGTACTGGTTTCTAGGCCTCCTTAACAGCATACTCGGCCTCCCTCAGTAGAAATCATATTCGGGTCCCCTCTCCCTCACCGGGTCCTTGGAATCGTCCTAACCACCCCCCCCCCATTTCGGCACCCCTGCTTTTGTGCATATAGTGTACAATATAAAATAAAATGGTGAAATATATATATATTTTTAATCAAAAATGTATATTGACCTTTAATTTAAAAAATTGTTTGAATTATTATTACTATATTACAATGACATTTTTTTTATTTGCATTACAGAAATGAGAATTTAGTCAGCAAATGTGCTAAAATACAATCTTTTTATTTTATGACCAAAATGCTTTTTTGTGAGACTCAACTTATAATAATTACATTTGTAGGAATAATTCAGAGGCCATGGTCATGAACCCACCAGAGGTCCCTAAACAAAAAGAAAAACAAGGTTTCTTTAGAGCCATAAAGAAGAAAAAGAAGAAGTCACAGCCGGTAAGAATGTCCTGTTCATTACTATTCATTCATTTACTCATTACATTCCCCGTTACTCTCAAAAATGGTATCAAAATGCAGTAAGAATATAGCAATGCCTTAGCCAGGAGACCTTTTCTCTGTTTGTGTGTGTTTAATTATTATTTGACATGTATATGTGTTGCTTAGCTGCTGTGTTGTTCTTGTATGTCTGTCTGCTAGTCATTGAACTTAAATTATATATTTATACACAAGGCAGTAGTCTAGGATAGAAGAATACTATCTCTCTTTTTCACTAAAATTGATAGGCGAGCTTTCACCTCATGGTGTCCATTCAGTCATCGCAATCAGCATGTAGGTGACCAGTGCAAAAAGACAAGTGAAGTGGGCGTATCATCCCAAAAAGGAGTCCATTTGTACTTTTGTCTGATTAGTGCCTGACAGAATTGAACAGTGCAGTTCAGTGCCTTCAGTAGCATTTCCCCATAATAGCCATATGGAGACCATTACAGACCCGAGCAGCATGTGTGTGGCAGAATCTGCCTCTACTGTGCTCTGTCCACAAATATTGAGCCAGAGGACCGTATGTTCATCTGCTGTATTCAACAACAAAAGATGTTTGGTGTTAATAGAATGAGCCACTGGGGTTTTGTGCGTCTTATATTGCAGACGGACGTCAACGCGGGAAGGAACCCGAGCATCAAGAAAAGCCTTTTCCCCCTCTTTAACTCAAAGAATAGCTTAAAGCATAACTCTTCTGTCAAAGTGCTCCCTGTTGTCCCGCAGCCCATGGTATTGCTCATATAAAACCACGCCGCTTTACCAAATAAACACATCTCCATTGCATGTCATGCTAAATGTGTAGGTGTTCTATGACTGGATGTCTTTTTGTCATTTGTATATAGTTGTTGTTAGTGTTATTATATATTTTTTTTTTTTTTACCAGAGCCATTTTTAACGAATAAAACACCAGGTCCAGATGCATGTTTAAAGATTTTAATCAAATCAGTATGCTAATTATTTTGTCAAATTAATTTAATTAATTTAATTTGCTCAGAAATATAGAAATACAATATATTATTGCAGTATATCTAATATATATTTCTAAATATAATGTATTTTAGTTCTTATAATTTTTTTATTTATATTATGTCGTATTTGCTAAAAAAAAAATGCATGAATCATTTTATACATCAAAAATATTATTAGATCATTAATTGGGTTGATGTGTAAATTAATGTTAAATTTAATTTACAGTCAAAGTAAAACTCTTCTTAAACTGGTCTTTAAATACACCACATTTTATTTATGACCTCAATAGCTGGTAGAACAGACAACAGAAACGTTAGGTCAAGATTAGGTATTTTTATATATACTGATGTAACAGATCTGGTTCTGTGTGATTTATGATTTCCATCATTGCTTAGTTTACTGCTAGCATCGCAAAAGCATCAGCATGTGTTCTGTTAGATGCATGGACCCCATAACCGTCTTTAGCAGCACCTGCTCAAAGAGGATGCACGTTTTCTCATTTACCATTCTCCGAACCTGGGAAAGAGTAGGAGAAGTGGTCCAAATGTACAAATGTCTTTTGTTCACAAACACTCACATTTTTTGGTACAAAAGGTCAGAAACTGGGCACGTCCCGAAACACTAGGCTCTTTATCTATCATCGATAATTCATCCTCTCCGGATACAGTTGCGAAAGCTGGTCATTTGAATGAAATCCTTTTTTAAATTCTTAAATGGTTTCCATCTTAAACAAGTGCATGCCATGAACTCCTTAAAAGGGCAATATTTCAGCACGTTTCCAGTCTACTGGCCTAATGCACGGGATTATGGGTGAACTTTTGTTTGGAGAGGAGATTTATTGTACATAAATCCCAGTATTCAGGTGGTTTCACTAGTGCTGTGGTTTGATCTGTGTCAGGTTCCGAGTGAGGCCCAGCAAGACCAGCTAGTGATACAAAGACCAGTCAAATCCTCGTCTCATCACAGCAGTCGACACCGCAACCGAGATCGTGACCAGGAAAGGGACAGGGAGCGTGACCGGGATCGAAACCGCGAGAGGGATCGCGATCGTGACAGGGACAACACTTGGCCGCCTGAAAAGCAGACAGATGTGCAGCCTCAGGTAAAAAAAAAAAAAAAAGCCTTCAGATGAACTGATACTCCTAATTTTGAAGGTATTTTATGTTCACACCAAGGAAAGAAATATGAAGATAAATATAACTACATGAGCATCCACAAAAATGTTCTGTTTATGTCAGTGCCAATAGCCTTGTGGGTAGCACGCTGACATATTGCGCCATTTCACTTTGGACGTCCCGAGTTCGAGTCCCATCCCCCTTTCTCTCCCACTTCAATTCCCGTCTAAAATACTGTCCTATCCTAATAAAAAAAGGCAAAAATGCCAACAAAATAAACCTGTTCTGTTTATTCTAACCACTTGCTGCAGTTTTGTTGTTGGCTGCTTTAAATACAGAGCTCTTTAAGGCAGAATGGATTCTGATTGGCTGTCAATGATGGAAAAAATAGTTTTGAAAGTGACTCCTCTGGACCAATTTTCACAGGATCAAGACGATTAAAACTTTATAGTTAACGTATCACTATAGTTAGCATCTTTGGTGCGAATGGGCTTTTATGCTCACCAAGGCTGCCTTTATTTGATCAAAAATGCAGTAAATCTAATTGTGAAATATTGTTACAATTTTAAATAACTGATGTCTATTTTAATCTATTTGAAAATGCAATTTATTCCTGTGATGCAAAGCCTAATTTTCATCAGTCTTCAGTGTCACATGATCTTCAGAAATCATTGTAATATGCTGATTTGCTGCTCAAAAAAAAACATTTATTATTATTATCAGTGTTAAAAACAGTTGTGCTGCCTAATATGTGTGGAAACCATGATGTGATATTTTCTGAAAGAGAAACAGCATTTATTTCATTATTAGCATTCAGTGCAGCCTGGTTGAATTTTTCCTTTAAAAAAAACAACATCCTGTTTATTTTATGATTGCACACAGTCTTGCATTATTAATCTTGCTTTCCTGTTGCAGAACCAGCCTCTGAAGTCCCTGCGGAAGCTCCTACACCTCTCCTCTCCTGCTACATCCAATCAGCCCCCTCCTCCCGATCGCTCGGCAGAACTGCGCTTTCAGCCCCTCCCTAACCCCCCTTCCAAAGGAAACCTGAACGAGGCCAGAGGGCTCCCACCAGGTAGCGTTACCCCTAATACCAAGAGCCGCAAACCCCACAACTATCCTCTGCCAGGGCAGATCGAGTCCAGCTGGCATGTTTCCGCGCTGAATCGGGCCGAGGGTGCACCGTACCCAGACCAAATGGCAAACAAAGGTGGGCAGAACGGTATCGGCTTTAACAGAGCCGCCCGTGCAAGAATGCCGAACCTCAACGATTTGAAAGAAACGGCTCTTTAGAGGAGGAAAGTAGCCACTAGTGTACTCGGTTTCTCCTTTTCCTTCCTGGCTACCTATGGAATGCTATTGTTCATACAGTGGTACACAATGCCACTTCTGGCCAGAAGATGGCAATAGTTATGTCTCAGATTTGTTTTTTAAAGCATCCACATTTGATAGAATTTGTATTCTTGTTCATTACATCTGGATTCAGTTTTCTGTTGAATATATCTTATTGACGATGATATGAATCTATGTATTTGTATATGGAAACTTAGGGATGGGGGACAAAAAAAAAAAAATCTGTGGAATTGTAAGAGCTTTAGTTTATACACAAGAGAATGTATAAATATTTAATGTGTAATAATTCTATATTTCATGGAGATTATTTAATGAATTATTGGTGTGTTAATAGTTACAATGTACAGAGTGCATTTTATGGTTGTAACAAAAGTACTTATTGTTTCTGAATTCTTTTCCTCTCTTTACCGAACATTGTTTTCTGGTATGAATTCTCAGTGCAGACTAGGTCTATATTCCACACTGTCTCATACTGCAGGTTACTGAATCATCACTATTTAAAACATACAACAGCATATCAGCAACTACTGATGCTTCCTAACCAGGTCCTGTGTTACTTTTCATGCGAGACCATTAAATCCACGTCCCATGATGGCTATTTGTCTCACTTTACAGTGTTTCTCCCCTTCCCATGAGCTTGACATTCAAAACCTCACACATTGGGATCAGATAGTGCTGTTTTTTTAGCAGGAGTTCATTAGAGCCCAGATCCCTGAAGAGCTGGATTTCCTGTGAATAATGAATTTCAACTCAGGCCCCCAGGGCCTCACCGTGTCTCCCTCTGTGATCTAAACCCCACCAGCTGGTGAATAAGTGTGACTTTGCCTGTAGCACAAGCGATGGCTTACAAGGTTGTGAGAGTTAAGTCTGTATCTCCATCCCGACATGACTTTTGCACGTGCGCATGATTCTTTTAACATAGCGGGTTTATTTTAATCAGTTTAACGGCATGTTTTTGAAGAGATAAAAGCATTGCCTCG
Organism: Barbus barbus; assembly: GCF_936440315.1. NCBI lineage: Eukaryota > Metazoa > Chordata > Actinopteri > Cypriniformes > Cyprinidae > Barbus > Barbus barbus. Next base: position 9,832,479 of record NC_136715.1, on the reverse strand, counting down.
GGACCTGGTAAAAGGGATTCAAAGACGTAATGCAGTTATTGATCTGTCAGGTGGGAGACGCCTATGAAATGCAGCACATTTTCATTCAGGCTTTCAGTGTTCGCTTTAGATTTATTTTATCCACTGTTTCGTTAAATTCTATTAATATAGATTGAAATGAGATGGGTATAAAATATGCAAAATAGCTATATTAAGAATTCCAGGCATTTGAATACCAATGCAAACAGAGCAATATATCATGACTTTGAGGTCAATTTATCATCCTTCATAGAGTTGCTTCGGAGTATTCCATTTTTATTCATTCACATTGATTTATCACGACAGGCACTTTGCTTAACAGCTGAAGTTTCTCACTAACCCCCATACCCCCCCCCCCCCCCCCCCCCCCCCCCCCCGCTCCCCAAAGATAGTGACGGAGCATTTTCATTTGAATTACTGTAGTGAAATGTGTCCTTGAATATTTTTTTTAATTAGTATTGTTTATCAATGGTGCACTTTAAACAGACATTTCACAGGTGTTTGTGTTGATATGGTGTTTGATTAAAACAGAACTTTGTGTCTATCTAATCTTCTACCTTACCTACCTACAGTACATGAGCTCTGTCTTTCACAGGACTGGATTTGAAACTTTTATGTTCAAGTTACACGTTCAAATACAGTATTTTTGACATTTACATCGTCATTTTTTTTTTCATTCTGTTGTCTCAGCGCTATTTCAATGTGCTATGCATAATGAAGTTAATTTTCAGTAACATCTTGAACTATTTGTATTCCATACATCTTGCTTCAAATATCTGACATCTGTTAAATGTTTTCTTGGTTAAACTGCCATGCAATAACAAACTGTTGATTTTTGTCTTGTAGGAAGAGATGAGAGTTGTCTTTAATATGCTTGTTCGCAAAGTTTAAAAGTCTCTTTCTGGAACCTCTTGTTTTCTTGTTGTATATTTTCAGGTTAATATTAGTGACGTGAAACACTTTGTTCCCGAGTAATGCCGTCTGACTGTTTGAAAGGCAGAGTATTACAATGCGATTCCATCACTCCTGGACTAACACCTTGTCCATAAATGCTCTGACATCCTTTAATCTGCAGTACATTGGCACGGTCTGTCTCTGTGGTGCCAGGTAATCCTCCCATCAGCCAGCTGTTAGGACTGCCAAGATAAATAGTTTTGGCTGTCGCCAGCTGTGAGTGGTAATCTATGACCAGCCTTGTTAACCTGCAACAAAACCTTCATCTGCAGCATGTAGAATGTCACTGATTCTGGTTTGCTAAGCCCCATTCTTTTATTTTTAATGATATGATTTTTTTTCCTCATTAAAAAAAACAACTGATGTGGAATCATGCTAACAAAAGTTGTAGAAAAATCTACAAGTTCCGTATCCCCGAGTACAAAATGATTTCGAAAACGAGTTTTTAAGCACTAAAATACAAGCCTGACCTTCGAAGGGCTGCGTCTACCAACATTTCTGTCAAAATGAAGCCTAATAGTCGTGTAAAATAGTGAATTTATAACACTGTTTTAAAGTTTGGGGTCTGTCTGGCTTTTTGTTTTTGAAGAAGAAATTCATATTTTATTTAGCAAGGATGCAATAAAATGATCAGAAGTGACAGTAAAGATATACAATGTTAAAGGTTTTCAGTTTCAAATAAATTATTCTATGTAAGTATCCTGAAAAATACAAAAGAAATAAAAATACATTTTAAACATTAATAAAAAAAAATGTTTCTTGAGCACCAAATCAGTATATTAGAAAGATTTTCTGAAGGATATTGTGACAATGAAGACTCAAGTAATGCACATTACTTCTACAAATTGCATTTTAAAATGCATAGAAAAGTTTTACTGTATTTTTTAGCAAATAAATGCAGCCTTGGTGAGCATAAGACACTTCTTTCAAAAACCTTACCAACTCCAAACTTTTGAACGGTAATAAAGCTGAATCTATTATCTGTGAATATTCTCGTAAATTAATACAGGGTGTAGCCATTTGGATTTTGATTTAAAAACAACACTGACAAATTGTGTCCCACTTCTGTTCACCGTACATATGGACTGAATGAGCTGCCTTAAATGTGTGTTGAAGGTGATTTAGAGTGCTTCTTGGTTCACTGCCATATTGAAGTATACCTGCAGGTACTGACAACTCATCTGTCATGGTTTAATAGCCATAGACAGCTTGTCTTATATTGGCTTGTAGCATCTATCATCCAAAGAGGATGCCTGTTAGCTTTCAAGTGTCTGAGCTGTTGAATGCAGGGATATAAACATTCAGGTTGATCCCCAGAAGTGCACAGAATAGATGAAATATATTGGACATCTTCACTGATTCTCATATTTGTTCATGTGGCGTGGTAATGACTAGAAGCTGTATCCTCTTACAATGTAATGTTGAACTTTTTTTTTTTTCTTTCAGTTTACCACTGGACAAATGTTCATATATGCGTAAGAATGTAAGTCTTTAGCTCAAATAAGGCCCAGTGGTCAGCTGTATCTTTTATGGTTATCAAAAACAGGTCTCTCTTTTCTACTTTAGACATTTCATGTTTATTCCACCTATAAGTATTGAAATTGCTGCCACTTTTTATGTCTAAAGCAGTTGATGTGCCAACTAAAGCCATTGTGAAGTCATGCAAGGCCAAATGTTTACAATCTATCAGGAACAAGAGTTTATTCTGTCAGATGAGCATCTGTGTCATTTTTATTTTAGCGGACTGACTTTTGAGTCTGTCATAGAATGTACTTAGAAATACATGTTGTTGTTTTGCTTAAATGTTAAGACTGTTCCTATTAAATGTAGAACTGTTTGAGTCCTGTTTGCTGAATTGAGAACATGATCCATACCTAAATTGTGTCCCTTACCCCTTCTGCTTGACAGGGTCATTGTCAAAAATCCAACCGATCAGGATGTAACTTCCATTTAGACAACAGCCATCATTTTGCTTACATCTTTAAGGTCCACACAGAATCTGCAAATTTCTTCACGTCCCTCACCACTTGCACGTCCTTTAGAGTCTAGTATTCTTAGTTTTATGTAAAACACACTTTCATATTTATTTCCGCCCCAAAATCAGCACAGATACAAGTGCAGATTCCGTCTGGGCCTTCATCTATCCAATTGAGTCTGCAAACTGAAAGTTATTTGCTTATAACTTTATGCACAACATTTATCTCAAATGTAATCATCACCACTCACTCAGCACTTTGTCTATGTCTTTTGTGAAGACTATTTGTCTGTGTGTTCTCTTTAGGGTACAAGTGGGAAACAGCACCCTAACGTTTAAGTCCAGGCATGTCTGACTCCAACAGCATTTATAATGTATATTCTGCTGTAATTAATAACAATTAAAACAATGTCTACCCAATTATGTTCCAGCATGCATCATTTCATTGCAAACACCTGCCAACATATAAAAACCCATGAGATCGTTAATAAAATAAAACAACGAAGACCTGTACATAACAAAAGGATAATTTATCATGAGCCACAAACTACAGAAGAAAAATGTCACTGAAAAGAAAGAAATGGATAAATAAACTTGTCTTTTCATCAAATGACATATTGTATGTAGTGATTTGCATCAACAGATTTCTGGGGAAGTTGAATTGAGTTAATTGCATGCACTGAACCATTAACTGGGTCACAGAAGGTGACCATCCGGCTTTATAATCTGGGATCATTTGGAAATTTCTCTCTTTTTTAACAGACAAGGGTCGGACTGGGATGTGAACAATTTCAAACTAGCTTTCAGCAGCAAAGGGAGGAGCTTTGAGATAAAGGGCATTAGATAAGGCCATTAGTGCTCTGTGGATTACAGTAATCCAGCCCCTTTAATATCAGTGCGGTGGTCCACCACTCGAAAAATAACCCACCATGGAGTATAGACTGCAGAACATGTTACTGTTAGCCATCCTACTGGTGTCTGAAGGTATGTGTCATTTTCACTAAAGTAGCAGAAATTTTACATTTTGGTCAAATTTTGATTTAATCAGGTTTTATTCTTGATTAAAGGCAAAAGAAAAAAAAAATAGATAAAGATGACAGTGACTGTTAAATGCTAATAAAACATCTCACCTGTATTACAATTTCTTGATCTTTTACTCTTCCCCATTTTGTCCAGGTTTTTTTGGGCTGCAAGCGCAAGAGGTAATTAAATGCATTTCATACTGATATCAGAGGCAATTAAAAGTGAAATATTGATGGCGATGTTCATATGTGCTTAGGATGGCGAGGGCAACGACACATGGGCTGGGAAAACCTGCAAGTGTGACTGTGATTCCTCTAGCAAGTTGCTTTCCAAAGGTTCTTCATCAAGTAGGGGACAGGAGATGGACTGCATGCCAGGTACGAAAGAGAAAGGGACTTTAAGAAATATGAATTCAATGAATCACATGCTGTTTTTTTCTAAACTGTAATAACCACTACTCGTAACCTGAATGTGAGGATTTGTTGGCTTTGTCCTGGTTTAGATGAACTCCACTCTACCACGATGAAGTATTTTGGTTCAAAATGTGTCAAACAAATATATAATGAATCAGTTTCCTACTAGATAATGCTGTTTTTACTGGCTTAATTGTGAATCAAATACCACTCAAATCCTTTACCTCGTTTTGTCAGGAGAGTGAAATTTGTGAATGGGGCTTTGCGCTAACTTTGACTCTTTGGAAACTGAGATGGATGGATTAGTTAGCACTAGCTGGTGCCCTTTGGAAACAGAAGGCAGGACATGTGCGAATGAACTGGCTCCCGGACAAGCCCTCGCCTGCAGTGGCGCAGAAAGTCATTAATCATTTGGTTGCAGCTTCACCTGGGCCATGTGCGCCATCACCGCATCCCATTGGCACACCACCACAGGGCAGACATGCTCCATTAACACAGAGCAGCTTGCCTTCTCAGTCCTCAGAGACTGATGTGTTAGAATCAAATGAAAGAGAGGAAAGTTGAGGAAAAGAATAAAGATGGAGCAAGAATCAGAGTTTTATGTTGAGAGTTCCTGAGATTACCAAGACTAGAATAGGACCTGCCAATCAAACCGTTGACCATTAAATGTTCACCCAAAATTGAATATTCTGTCATCATTTATGTCATTCCAAACCTACATGTGTTACTGTGCAAGTATGTTAACCAAACAGTTGCAGTTCCCATTGTATTTTTTGACCACAATGGAAGTTAATGGGAACCAAAACTGTTTGGTTATCAATATTCTTCAAAAGATTGTCAGAATTTATGGAATCTTATTTTTTGGGGTGGATTTTCCCTTTGATTTTGCTGATTTGTTTTTTTTTAAAGAGAATTCATGATTTTGATTCAGAATGCATTCATTTTCATTTAATTTGATCAAAACTGGAAGTTGGCATGTCAAAAAGAACATCCTAAATCCTGGAAAAGAGGGACTGTTATGTAAAAACACTGATGTAGGACTGGAGCTTAAGTGGGGAACGTGACCATCTGTCAACCTAAAGTCTTATGGATGGATGTTGATCTTTCACTATGGGGAACTAAAGCTTTTGGGATTGGGAAGTCACGAGCAGAAGAGTGGAAGCATGGAATTACAGAGCTGCCAGATTAATGCTTTGTTCATTTCTCTTTAACACAACACGACAAAGAAATCTCTTTGACTGCATGACTAATGTTTCATTAAGCTCCCTGTCAGAAATCCTGCAGGCTTCTGTTGAATGGGCCTGTCTGTAGATTTGTGTTATTTGGAACTGCCTGTAGAGTCAGAAAGCCTGGTTTGAGCCAAACTGACAGAGAGCCATATTTATAGTTTTACTTCAAATTATATGCAGAGCTAAATATTAACCACATTCTCAATTTACTGTCCAGAGTGTCCCTACCATAAGCCCCTGGGTTTTGAGGCAGGATCTGTGACTTCAGATCAGATCAGCTGCTCTAATGAAGACCAGTACACAGGTTGGTTCTCCTCATGGGTTCCAAGCAAAGCAAGGCTCAACAGCCAAGGATTTGGGTGAGTTCTCTGAAATATTGCTTATTATGGAGGGTGTTGGAATAGAAGTCTGGAGTTTCAGTTAAAAGTCAATTAGCTTTTTTTTTTTTTTTTGATAGAGCCATTGGCTATATATTTTTTTTACTTTATATAAGGCTAATGTGCATTAGCAAGATTTTTAAGTATGAATTTATTTAGTACTGACAGATTTTATGGCAGATTCCACACATCGCAAACACTTTCATAATTACATATAAATAAAGAATAATTTACACTACAGTTTAAACTTTTGAGATCATTATGATTTTTTTAAAATACATTACCGTAATACTTTTATTCAGCAAGGACATTAAATATTGTAATTATTTCTGAATTATCATTTGTCAATGAAGACTGGAGTAATGGCTGCTGAATATTCAGCTTTGCCATGATAAATTACATTTTAAAATGTATTAAAATAGAAAACAGTTCTTTTAAATTGCAATATTTTACAGTTTTACTATTTTACTGTATTTTTTTGATCAAATGAATGCAGCCATTGAGAGCATAAGAGACTTCTTTCAACCCCAAACTTTTAGTGTATTATTGAAACAATCTTGATGAATAGTTTGGGTTTTTCAATCTTATGCAATCTGTGATTTTCTTTTGCATTTATAGATTATTTTCTCCTCTCCTAGGTGTGCCTGGCTGTCTAAGTTCCAGGATACTAACCAGTGGCTTCAGATTGACCTGAAGGAGGTCAAAGTGGTTTCTGGTATCCTGACCCAGGGCCGCTGTGATACTGACGAGTGGATTACCAAGTACACTGTGCAGTACCGCACCAATGAGAAGATCAACTGGATCTACTACAAGGATCAAACTGGAAACAACAGGGTAAGACGACAAACAGCCCATCCTGGAATAATAAGGAGTGAAGAAGAAAATTGCTATTCCTTTTAAAAGTATTACATAAATATTATTTTATTTGTTTTAATCATTGTGTTTTCCTCAGGTGTTCTATGGAAACTCTGACCGCTCTTCCACAGTCCAGAACCTGCTGCGTCCACCTATCATAGCACGTTATATCCGTATCCTCCCTCTCGGCTGGCACACTCGTATCGCCATCCGTATGGAGCTGCTACTTTGCATGAATAAATGCACCTGATCTGGAACATGTCAACAAAGCCATACCCAACTACTTCCTGTTCCACCTCTTTTCTTGTGTCACAATATGCCAAAGTGAATATCACTGCCCAATCACTGCACTTGATTCATTTATTTTTATTCTCTGGTATTTTTCAAGGAAGAAATGATCATTAGCATGTGTTACAGTTACATTTATTTGTGTTCATGTTACATATTAAGACCTGTTTCACTTCAGTTTTATTCATTATATGAAGTTTGTTGTTTTGGCAAATCAGACATGAAGGTTTTGCTTATCTGGAGAGAGGTGGGAGATATCCTGGAGTGTTGTATTATTGTGTGTTCTAATGTGGTTTGTGATGGTGATGTAGTGTGTTTTATTCCCACGGTTTTGACCAAATCCCTTTTTGTTTTTACTATGAGCCTGCATTGTTTAATTGTGTTTGTGCACTTACCTGAGAAACAATGCCTTTAAATAAAGGAAGTCTCTCTCTGTACCTTGTATACTTTGGTTGTATAATCTATTCACTCTCAAGTTGGACAAAAATAATAAAATATAATAAATATTAATATATTAAAAATAAAATGTAGTAAGGGGATGTGGTAAAGGCCCTTAGTGTATCAATACATGTACAGGATGATCCAATGTATTATTAGAAGAAATAATATTTATTTGCTAATACTAAATTTAAATAGCTTTTAATTATTTAAAGGCATATAGCTTTTATATTATTTGCTTGTATATAAGATTGTTTACAGTAATTCTAATCAAAAGATGTCATTGAAATGTAATAATTATTTCACGCCTCAGGGTTTTTTGCCCTATTTCATAAGGGGTAATCTTACCCAAGGTTTCTCACTTCACTCAAAAAAAATAATTAAATAAAAAATCCCCCAATGTCTAAATTAATTAGGCCTACTTTGCCCATGAATTATCTGTAAACAAACACAAAAACGTGATATTCTGTAAATTCCCAGAAAACTGTAAGCTAACTAGTGCTAGTTTTTGAGTCAAGTGCGTGCGCGTGAGCTTCAAGTCAAATTAAGGAGGCATGCACCTGCTTGTTAGTCATTAGGGGATTGATTAGGCATACCTTAAATTGCAGTTTCACTTGAGCGACTGTTGTTTACACACTCCTCTGATCATCATGAAAGCTCCTGGCCCTAAAAGCAAGCGGTGCATATCAAGAACCAGAGGACACGCTGCGTTCATGTACAGCACAGTCCGACAACAGGTGTGTTTTATAGATCCGGTAATTCAAGAAGAACAAAAGTTGAAAATGTGTCTAAAATTATTGTATATGAAAACAACTGGCGTTCATGCACAGGTCAACAGGTCAGTGCCAGTGGGACGCGCTTATGAGTCCAGGGGCGTAAGCAGATATTTGCTGCAGAGAGTGTGGTCCGAGGCCGCGCGTCTCTCGTGTCTCAGCCGCCACAGAGTCATCACGCGGAGGGAGATCCGGGAGGCCTGGGATCAGATGAGACTCCGCGGAAATTCAGCTGCACCGGCGGGCGCTTGAGTCTTTTTAACAGACGCTTTTAATGTATCAATTTTAATCTGTAAATACTTACCTGTTGAAATAAAAGCCTTTTGTTAAAACAGTGAGTTTATGTAAATTTTATTATATAAGTGTATTTATTTTTATATACATGTATGGAGGAAACCTAAATACTCTTAGTAACTATGTAGACAAGCATATTTTAATAAATTATGAAATGACAATAAAATGGGCTGTTCTTCAAAGATGAAACGATTCAAATCGACTCAATGTCGCCACCTACTGATGTAAAAGCACAAAGGGTTAATAAGCGAGTCGGTGAATGATTCTTTACTGAACGGACCCAAAAGATTCGATTCACTGGAATGACTCAAAAGCTCCTCACACGAATCAGTGAGACGTGCTCTCAAATCTCCACGGGGTTTCATGTAGGCTAGCGTTATCTGACACCTGTGGTGTATGGTGTACTGCTGTTGCATCCCTCCACATTTGGGAATGAATTTTTGATTTTTCATCATTTACTTATCCAATCCTAATTTCTCAACGTAGGTGTATGTCATGTCGTACTGAATGATGGACAACGCAAAGGTAACTTATGCATCAATTTCCAATACACAGTTTCGTTTGTGTTCCGCGTCTAATTATGCGATTGTTTATTCCGCGTGTTTGTTAATTTATTTTAAGTCTGTCAATAATCTTTTTAGTACCTCTCAAAGAGTTTTGTGTCGCTTAAAAATAATATGCCTAAGCATCTCCCCAGAAGTTGGGGCAACATATTTATTATAACACATTATTATTGTTTTTGTAACGCTGTGAAGATGACAATCAACAGTCTACATCTCTCTCTCCCTGTGTCCCCTCTCAGAGGTTGATCACTGTTAAAAGGGCCTTTTGAAAGGCTCTTTAGGGCACAGATTAAAGTCCAGCATGATTTGCAGTAAGTATCTTTTGTTGCTTTATTCTACAGAGACACGCTACTGTGATGCTGGATTAATTCCAAGCAGTATTGCTTTTTTCTAATGCCATTTCACTTTATTATGAATATCAAAACAGCACTGAAATATTAGATCTGATAGCCATGAGGATGCATCTCCCCAGATTTGTATTCAGATATATTTTTATATTACCCTCAATCCTATTATCTTAATATGTGGTTGCAGTCTTGGTACTGATGAATTTTAAGCTGTTTAATTCTGTGTTATTTTTTGCACAGGCATTTCTGGATACTAAACTAAGAAGAGAAACTTAAGAATTTTGGATATTCATGACTAGAAGCAAGAAGTACCATCATGGGGTGCGGCACATCCATTGCCGTTGAGAACCAAGCACGACCCTCAGAAACTGGTAAATATTAGGTTCTTTATCCCTAATGCTTTAATATGATTTGCAATATTGTTTAACCTCTTTTTCCTCTCCCCTTTGCAACAACCCTGGTTTCAAGAAGTTTGCATTAGTTATTTATTGAAAAATATGGCAATGCTTGCGTTGCATTTAGCCCCAGCCCTGTCTTTTTTTTCCCACCCCCAAGGTATTACTGAAATTATTCAATTTAATTTAATCACCTCTCACACAGATGGCTTCATCAAGCAGCCCAGCCCAGCTCTGAGTAAGGCACTTTCTTCAGCATCTGTCATCACTGTCTGTGTCTCATTCGTGGCTATAGAGAAGTACTAGTTGGCATGAAAGCACCAATGTAGATTTGTTTACATACTTTTGAAACTACCATATTTTTTTAGGTAAACCTATGAGTGTTATTTTTCTCTGTGCATTTAGAATAAATAAAATGGATGAGCAATTCTCCCATCCTTCTCGTACACCGCTTATAATTTAATAATTAAAAAAGCAAAGCCTTGTCTCTTAATGTCTGTGTTGTATTTTTTCTCCTCAACTGCTCCTAGCACTTCTTTAATTAGCACCTGTGATATTGACCTCCTGAGACGAGGTATTTTTAGCACAGTCTTTGCAATCAAATGTTCTGGAAAAGATGCAATTGTTCCTGTACCAAGAGCTGTATGTGCATTAAAGTACAAACCCGATTCCAAAAAAGTTGGGACACTGTACAAATTACGAATAAAAAAGGAATGCAATAATTTACAAATCTCATAAACTTATATTTTATTCACAATAGAATATAGATAACATATCAAATGTTGAAAGTGAGACATTTTGAAATGTCATGCCAAATATTGGCTCATCTTGAATTTCATGAGAGCTACACATTCCAAAAAAGTTGGGACAGGTAGCAATAAGAGGCCGGAAAAGTTAAATGTACATATAAGGAACAGCTGAACGACCAATTTGCAACTTATTAGGTCAATTGGCAACATGATTGGGTATAAAAAGAGCTTCTCAGAGTGGCAGTGTCTCTCAGAAGTCAAGATGGCAAGAGGATCACCAATTCCCCCGATGCTGTGGCGAAAAATAGTGGAGCGATATCAGAAAGGAGTTTCTCAGAGAAAAATTGCAAAGAGTTTGAAGTTATCATCATCTACAGTGCATAATATCATCCAAAGATTCAGAGAATCTGGAACAATCTCTGTGCGTAAGGGTCAAGGCCGGAAAACCATACTGGATGACCGTGATCTTCGGGCCCTTAGACGGCACTGCATCACATATGGGAATGCTACTGTAATGGAAATCACAACATGGGCTCAGGAATACTTCCAGAAAACATTGTCGGTGAACACAATCCACCGTGCCATTTGCCGTTGCCGGCTAAAACTATAGGTCAAAATAGAAGCCATATCTAAACATGATCCAGAAGCGCAGGCGTTTTCTCTGGGCCAAGGCTTATTTAAAATGGACTGTGGCAAAATGGAAAACTGTTCTGTGGTCAGACGAATCAAAATTTGAAGTTCTTTTTGGAAATTTGGGACGCCATGTCATCCGGACTAAAGAGGACAAGGACAACCCAAGTTGTTATCAGTGCTCAGTTCAGAAGCCTGCATCTCTGATGGTATGGGGTTGCATGAGTGCGTGTGGCATGGGTAGCTTACACATCTGGAAAGGCACCATCAATGCTGAAAGGTATATCCAAGTTCTAGAACAACATATGCTCCCATCCAGACGTTGTCTCTTTCAGGGAAGACCTTGCATTTTCCAACATGACAATGCCAGACCACATACTGCATCAATTACAACATCATGGCTGCGTAGAAGGAGGATCCGGGAACTGAAATGGCCAGCCTGCAGTCCAGATCTTTCACCCATAGAAAACATTTGGCGCATCATAAAGAGGAAGATGCGACAAAGAAGACCTAAGACAGTTGAGCAACTAGAAGCCTGTATTAGACAAGAATGGGACAACATTCCTATTCCTAAACTTGAGCAACTTGTCTCCTCAGTCCCCAGACGTTTGCAGACTGTTATAAAAAGAAGAGGGGATGCCACACAGTGGTAAACATGGCCTTGTCCCAACTTTTTTGAGATGTGTTGATGCCATGAAATTTAAAAAACTTATTTTTCTCTTAAAATGCTACATTTTCTCAGTTTAAACATTTGATATGTCATCTATGTTTTATTCTGAATAAAATATTGAAATTTGAAACTTCCACATCATTGCATTCTGTTTTTATTCACAATTTGTACAGTGTCCCAACTTTTTTGGAATCGGGTTTTTATGATGTTAACGTGAATCTGATGAGACAAATGAGAATCAACTATAGCAACAGAACATCTTTGAAGGGTTGTTGTGGTACTGTCTGAAAATGCAGTTTTTAATCTTTCAGGTTTAATTTCTCTATATATGCACATATATTTCCCAGAAATTCTACATTTGCCATTTTGGCATTGTCTTTTAACTCATTTGTTCTCAGAAATAATTCGTTAAACAAGTACAGTTTAACAAAGAGTAGCAACCTCCTTTATACCAAAACGCTCTCCCATGCCCTCATGGGATAGCAAAGTGTCCAATGGTTGCAGACTCTCAGAGGATGGAGTAGGTCATGCTGGGTCTTTACTTAGTAGGTGCTTCTTTTGGATAAGTATATAAATTGCATCAGCTAAAAAAGTAAGTGTGTAGTATGGATGAAATATGGGTGTACTACAGTCACTATGTTGTCATTGTCATTGCGTCACTTCACTACCATTCACAAATTCGCTCCCGTGGCCTTATGGGATATAGTTTTGCATTGTATGCATTGAAGTAATAAGTCATCTGGGTGTGTGTAGAGACATACTACTCTCTTCACACACTGTTTTTTCCGTTTACTGTGTAATGGGAAAGTACGTTATGCGATTTCGGCTGCACACATATTACTGCTTTTTGCACACAAAGTAGTGAAGCATTCATATTTGGTGTTTTGAAAACCCTCATTGCCTGCATTTCTCATACCAAATAGTTTTTGTCTCAAAACTGTTGTCTGTTTACACCAGCCACTTGCGTTCTTTGTGTGTTCTTAATATATTTAGCCTTGAAAGCTGCCATACTGATCCAGCGTTGGTACAGACGCTATGTTGCTCGCTTGGAGATGAGAAGACACTATACGTGGAACATATTTCAGTCCATTGAATATGCAGGGGAACAGGACCAGCTACAGGTATTAAAGACACTTGCTTATTATGGCAAGTCCATACATAGAAAGAAAAAAGAAAAATATATATATATATATATCTTACCCTATGCTTAATAAACTTGAAATAATATTAAAACTCAGATTTTCAACATTCATTTTAATGCAAGTATACATCTTTTTAATTTTTATAGCTCTCCAGTTTCTTCAGTTTCATGTTGGACAACTTCACACAGATGAATGAGAATGGACCAGGTAATAATAGTGTCCGATTAAAAGATGCAAAAGCTTCTTTAAGGAAAGTGTGTTATTGAATTGCACCAAATACCATTTCAAACACTCTCATTTGTCACTGGTCAGACAAACAGATTAAACACACTATTGGTTAAGCCATGGTGGTTTGTCAGGCTATAGTAGTTTGATACAGCAAAATTACATTTTCTTTAGTGATTGTTTTTTCATTATCATCTGAATTTGGCTATCCCTAAGCACACCTTTGGAAAGCCCCTAGCTCATGTGATTTTTTTGCATCAAACGATCTCCCTCTGGAGTGTTGCACACCTATCCTTTTAGTGATTCCAAAAAAATGCTATATGGAGACAGTTGCTTAGCAACCTTGGGAGATCCCATTTTGAGTGGTGGTAATGCGGATGTAGCCAGAAATGCAGCCACCAGCCTCCACAGGCAGCTGTCCAAAGTGCAGAATTACAGAAGACAATTATTCCCATCTTTAGTAAAGCAGAACAGCGGAAACTCAAATGAGATCACCAAGAAAACAGTAGAAAAATCTAGAGAGAGACTGTGCATGGAATGTTTCTGAAGAACCATAATAGTAGTGAAAACAACATATTCAGTTGTTTTACCCAATAGTGAATGTTCCTTTCACTAGTTTATATTCTTCACATGGGGTTCTTTGCTCCAGCCTGTGATGGCACTAAATTGGCTTTCCTCTGGGAAAACTGTGTTTAATCAGTTCCTATTGATTGGGCTGCAAGTGCACATGACTGGTCTTGTCAGTTAATCATGATCTAGGGATTGGATGGTTTTCAGCTTCTTGTTTCTGTGGCTTCAGAATATTTGCCTGATGACAAGTATGTAATTACAGTATGGTAAAGTGTGTCTTCATATTTATTATTGAAAGCCAGGTCTGCAGTCACAACTATAGTGGAGCTTAATTGGGTGCCATGGGTTCTAAGCACTAAGGCTTATATGTTGCTATTATATTATTATTTTTTTGTTGTTGTTGTTCTCTTGTGCTTACCAAGGCTACATTTATGTGATCATACATGCAGTAAAAAGTAATATTATAAAAAATTATTAGAATTAAAATAATTATTAATATCTTAATTACATTAATATATGTGTATATAGTATATATGTGACCCTGGACCACAAAATCAGTCATAAGTAGCACAGGTATATTTGTAGCAATAGGCAACAATACATTATATGGGTCAACATTATACATTTTTCTTTTATGCCAAAAATCATTAGGATATTAAGTAAAGATATGTAGATATTTTGTAAATTTCCTACCGTAAATATATCAAAACTTAATTTTTGATTAGTAATATGTATTACTAAGCACTGCATTTGGACAACTTTAAAGGCAATTTTCTCAATATTTAGATTTTTTTGCACCTTCAGATTCCAGATTTTCAAATAGATGTATCTCAGTCAAATATTGTCATATCCTAACAAACCATACATCAATAGAAAGCTGATTTATAATCTCAATTAAAACAAAATTGACCCTTATGACTGGTTTTGTTGTCCAGGGTTATATATGAATATTATATTATATGTTAAAGCATAAATTGTTCCTATGGTGGCATAGTTGAATTTTCAGCAGTCAATATTGAAAACAGTTGTGCTTCATGTTTTTATGGAAAGCATTATGCTTTTTTTTGGATTCTTTGTTAAATATAAAGATGAAAAACAAAGCATTTATTTAAAATATAAATCTTTTGTGACATTATAAATGTCATTATTGTCACCTTTGTTCAATTTAATGCATCCTTGATAAATAAAAGTATCAGTTTCTAAAAAAAACTAAAAAAACTTACTGACCAACCTTCTGAACATAAGCACGTCTGCAGATTTTTACTCAAAATCACAGAAAAGGCTTGAATATTGCCTGATTTTCAGCTTTATCCAATTTCTTCTCATTTATGAGCCCACAAAACTAATTTGCAAACTCTCTCAAATTTGCCATAGCATCACCGACTACAAAATGTAAATATCATTTTACCAGACAGTAGAGCTCTTCATGTGAAACCAAATGGAGCTTAATAATGTTTGTTTATCACTAGCAATCTAAAGAAGCATGGAATAATGTTCAGTAGATATTGGCTAAATCAAGGCAAGAAAAATATATTTTGCATTTGCTCTCTCCTCAATACAAACATCTGTTCCTGAAATTCAAGTCTCTCTGCATAAATTTACAGAAAACACTGCAAATTTAAATTTTTAAGAATGACACAATGGGTCAGCACTCCTCAAATCCCTGTGCATGGCCAGACGCTATGCAAATTGAAGTATGCTACACTGTGTGCTGGGTATTTTGATGACCAATCAAAATAGGCCTTTCATAATAGACTCCAGGTTGAGAATTAATCATTTATTTAATAACTGAAAAGTGAGAAAGATATGCCTGTCCACATGTATTCATTTTCCCGTGTGCTCATTTTGTCACATGCCCAGCGCTGCCTAACAATAACACAAACCTTTTGATGTTCCAGTGTTTTGTGATTCACATTTACATTTTTTTGAATCAGGCTGCTGTTTTTGCAGATTATAATAAATAGTTATCACATGACATGATGGTGGAGAAAAAAGGATAAAATTTTTATGACTTTATATGGTACAGCGTAAAGCTTTGGGTCATAAAACTGCTGACCATTTATTTAAATTTTCATGATTTTTAAATGAATTTCATCTTTTCTTCATTTTAAAAGGTTGGTTGGACTTGGATGATTCTATCATAAAGGCTGTAATTTCAGAGATGATGCATTTTCCATACTATGTCCTATCACCCATGCACCACAAAATTGGTTACACTGATTCACACCAAGATAATTAGGTTGCATGTCACACTTGCTTTCCATGATTCTTCCTTCATTCTTCACGACAGCAGCCATGTTCTCTTTCCCCCAGACTTGATCTCTCACTTCCTGGACTCTGTGGTTGACCCGTTAACTGAGGAGGTCAGGCAGTTGAAGTACGAGGAGATTGTCGTGCCGGAATCGTACAGCGGTCCTCGTCTCTCCTTCCCGCTGAGCGTGACTGATACCAATGCCCTACTCAGTGCCTTTAAAGAGGAGCAGGTACAACACTATAAAACTTTCACTAATAGTCTGAACAATTATGAGCCTTCTGGCAAAAACCAAGATCATCCTGTACATTATTTATCTCTGTCTAGCCGTCTTCAAATTGTGCTACACTACCGTTCAAAGGTTTGGGGTTGGTCAGATTTTTCAAATGTGCTGCATTTATACAGTAAATATAGTAATATTGCACATTTTATTACAATTTAAAATTATTAATAACTGTTTTCGATTTTCATACATTTAAAAATGTGATTTATTCCTGCATGGAAAAGGGTGAATTTTAAGCAGTCATTACTCCAGTCTTCAGTGATCATTCATAGATGCTTTTTTTATTATCAATGTTGAATATAATTGTTCTTCTAAGGAATCTGTAATTAATTTTTAAACTTTTTGTTACATTATAAATGTCTTTACTATCACGTTTGATAAATATAATGCACCCTTGTTGAACAAAAATATTATATTCTTTCAAAATAAATAAATGACCCAAACTTTTGAACAGTAGTGTGTATTTATAACCTTAATAGGTTTTCAAATATTTTTTGATAAAGTTTTAGTTAAGCTTATGGTTTGATACCGTTTATCTCTTTTCTACAATTCTAGCCATTCTTTTATTCTATTGCTATTTATTTTAGAAACAGCAAACATAAAAATGCAGTTACCTATAAATGCGTGACTCATTTTCAGACTCTTCACGGCAAATATGTGCTGCAGCTACTATATGAAACGAAGATGTTCTTGAAACAGATGCCAAACGTCATATACCTGTCGACGTCTTATGCCAAAGAGATAACTATATGTGGTGAGACGCTATATATTTTATGAAATAATAATCCACCTCAGATTCGTTGCAAGTTGCAACATTGCATTTGAGATATGTTAAATATTTTTGATAGCTTGTATGGAAAACTAGTGATGTGGCATGAATGAATGAGTGCTTATTTATTTTGCACTTCATAAAGCACTTCAATGTACCTCAATGGGCTCCTCACAGCCAACCTGCACCATTTCATACTCAACAGCGCTCCTGATTCAATTAGGACAGAAAAGCGTGCATGAATAACTGAATTCCCATCTTCAAATACTCTAAAAGCGATCGCGTCGTTATACCATTTAAAAAGTGTTTATATTTTGCATATTTTCATCATAGATTCCAACATTTGATTTTTTTTATTCCCTGGAATGATAAACAGCTTTTATATGCCACCTTTCTCTTTCACACAGGCGATCTGCATGGTAGACTGGATGACTTACTGCTTATATTTTACAAGGTAAATGCAGATTGATTGTTTAGATGTAGAATATTATTTCGAGTAATTACATTTTAGCATATTGGTGCAGGGGTAATGTACCTAAGCAAATCCAGAGAATGGGTTCATTAAAGCCACTTGGGCATTACTTGTGACCTATTACACTCAAGATGTATTGCCTTATTACCCAGAACGGTCTGCCCTCTGCGGAGAACCCCTACATATTCAATGGAGACTTTGTGGATCGAGGAAAGAAATCTACAGAGATTATCATCATTCTGTTTGCCTTCCTTCTTCTGTACCCCGACCACATGCATCTGAACAGAGGCAACCATGAGGACCACATCATGAACCTCAGGTAACATGCTAGATCACCCATTCAGACTAATAATGAAGGCATGACTTTTAATAAAGCAATTAAAAAAAAATATTCCATGCTCTGTCCGTTCTAGTAGTCAAAAAAGGTTTTCTAGGCATGGTATACCACAAGTAGGATGCCTTCAAAAAGCTTCTTTTTTTTTCAAACTGAATTAAAAGTATGATTTATTATTAGTGTGTAAGCTTTTGATGTCCTTACAGATACGGATTCACAAAAGAAGTCATGCAGAAGTATAAGGTATATTTTTATGTGCTTTTTTGGATTATAGAGTGTTTACAATTTCGTCACAATTTTCGTAAAAACATTTGAAAATGTCATTAAAACTGCTGAGAAAAACTCTCTAAATGACTTGAAATAAATAATCTGCTTGTTTAAAGAGGGTTAATAAAGGTTTAAAGGAACACTCCACTCTCATTGTACAACTCATTTTAGAGTATAGCTCCTAGCCATTTCGGGCTAGAAAATCGCAACTTTTCATTTTCCGTCGGTCTTAGTACACAATGTAACTACAGAAGAGTCGAGTTTTAAATAGGAAAAATATCGAAACTCTTTGGTCATTTTTGAGCGAGATGCTAATTTAATGGTCTAATCCAGGGGTGCCCAAACTCTGTCCTGGAGGGCCGGTGTCCTGCAGAGTTTAGATCCAACCCCAATTAGACACACCTGAACCAGCTAATCAAGCTCTTACTAGGCATACTAGAAACTTCCTGGCAGCTTGTTGAGGCAAGTTGGAGCTAGACTCTGCAGGACACCGGCCCTCCAGGACCAAGTTTGGGCACCCCTGGTCTAATCCGATTCACTGATCTATGCTAAACTGCGCTAAAAGTGTTACCGCCAGACATGGAGATCGGCTGAATGGAATCAAAAGCGAGAAAACTCAACTGTTTAACTCTAGGGGAGTTGTAAAATGAGCCTATTTTCAAAAAAGTGGAGTGTTCCTTTAAATAGGTTTACTGTCAAATATTAGACGTCATCGCCACCTACTGGACATGTAAAGAAATGCACATTAACTTCTACTGTTTTCTTAATAGACACATGGCAGGGAAATCCTGCAGCTTCTTCAGGATGTGTTCAGCCTGCTTCCTCTTGCAACTGTCATCGATAACAAAGTGCTTATTGTTCACGGTGGCATATCGGATAAAACTGATCTGGACTTTCTGAGCACTGTTGAAAGGCATAAAGTAGGTGTTTTTTTTTATTTACTTTTGATTTATATTCTTTCTTTTCACATAATAAAATGATTTCAATTTTAAATCCATAATTCACATGCATTTATTTATTTGGCTTTCTGAGCACAGCTGTGAGGCATGAAGTAGGTCTTTTATTTATAGGAGAAGCCTGTTGTAGAAGCCTATTAATAGATGACAAAATAATTTCAGTTTAAATCAACAGTTCATGTTTGTTTAGGTAAGTAGCCATGGACTAACCAGGATAATGTAAAAAGGATTATCCCTCACATTGCAGGTCAAGTCTGCTCTCAGGTTGCCCAAACGCAGCATTGATCATCTCAACGTCCGCTCCTGCAGTCGCACCAGCAGCAGACACAGCAGAAGATCCCGACTGGACAGCCCTTGCTCTTCAGGCCGCACCAGTCGCGCTTCCCAGAGGCGGAAGAAGCACTTCACTAAGCAGGGGAGCTGCACTTCATCTTCGTCATCTTCATCCTCCTCATCGTCCATGTGCTCCCCCCGGGTCTCGTCATGGAACACTCCACGTCGACCTCCGTCTTCCCCTAGTCTGCCGAGCCCCACCGATGTGCTCCAAGTTCCCTTCCTGGACTCCTTTGTCTCCCTAGAGCCCCCCGAGCTACCCAGAGAAGAACTGGAATGGCAGCAAGTGAGTTGGAACTGTTCCCAGAATGTGTGTTTTGTCGGTGAGAGTCTTGGAACTGGATGTGGAACCGTTCTGCCTTGGAACTTTATTTAGCTTTAACCTCCAGTTCACAATATGACTCACTTTTGAGAATTTTGCAACAATCTACTGAACTTTCTCAAAAAGGTGTTTATGAATTATAAAAGAGTATGGCACTATGGGTTTTATTTATTTAAAAAAAATGTCTATTTAGCTTTCATTTACTTCACTTTCATTTTATTTCAGCTTTATTCCAATTAACAAAAATGATCTTTAATCGTTTTAGTTAGCAATAACCAACACTGAGGTAAATATCTGATGACAGACACTAACTATTCCTGTAAAACTGTGGCTCTCAATATAAATTACATTTCTGGCCTGAAGCATTTTGCTGTCTTTATACCCATTTCAGCCTTTGACTTACTTTTAGTTAATGATTTTTTTTAATACAATAAATAATAGCACTGATCTCTATTTTGAAATCATTTAGTAGTTCCTAAACATTTAAAAATAGACGAATGACTGTAACAATGATGGAAAAGTAGTAGAAGATGCTTGTCAATTATGTGTTATTTCACATTGTCGTTATTTTGTCTGATACAGGTTGTTGATATCCTGTGGAGTGACCCTAAAAATCAAAACGGTTGCAGTCCCAACTCGTTTCGCGGTGGAGGCTGTTACTTTGGGCCAGACGTGACGCAGGCGCTGCTACAGAAACACGGCCTCTGTCTGCTCATCAGATCACATGAATGCAAACAGGAGGGCTATGAGCTCTGCCACAACGGACAGGTGAACACAGGAATTTTGATCCATGCAAAGAATGATTTTGTATATCTTTAGCACCAGCATTATTTCAGACATTTTTCCCTTTTAAGGTTATCACTATTTTCTCTGCATCTAACTACTACGAAGAGGGCAGTAACCGCGGGGCGTACATCAAACTGGGGCCTGAATTGGTCCCACGCTTCTTCCAGTATCAAGTTAGTCGAAGCACCAGAAAACTCACACTCCATCAAAGGTACACTTGTTACGTCTTCAATAACAAATAGGTGTTAAGTATGTGGAACTGTGTGACTGGTTACATATATATGTGGAAGTTCTCATGCATCCATATTAATTTGTTTGTTTGTGTGTGTTTCAGGGTTCGTGTAGCAGAAGGTTCAGCCCTCAGGGCTCTGAAAGAGAAGCTTTATGCTCACCGCTCTGAGCTAATGGCTGCCTTTCAACAGTATGATATAGACAACACAGGTTATATTATATTATGTTGTATTATATTATGCACTTGCAGGTAATTGGAAGGTTAAACTAGAATGGTTCTTCTCTCCATTTCTTGCAGGTCGCATCTCCACTGGCGATTGGACACAGGTGGTGGAGTCTGTGCTGCGATTGGATCTGCCATGGAGAACCCTGCGCCCTCGCCTGGCCCGTCTTAGTGCAGATGGCAATGTAGAGTATGAATCCTGCTTTGAGGACATCAGCCCTGGAGAGCCCATTCCTCCGGTCACTATCTTAATCTATGTTTATGTTATGTAAGGATGGGCAGTATTACCAAAATCTTGTATCATAAATTTATTTTGTATTATATTAATGTTATTTATATCACTTTATATTAATTTCAACAGGGAATTTGGAAAATGGTTTATATGTTAATAGTCGTGTGGTATTTGGATAATCAAGTGTATTATTTATGAGGTAATGAACCATTGTTAAACAGCGGATTTGAAAAAATCGATTGCCAAATTTTAACCACATATGTGACCCTGGACCACAAAACTAGTCTTAAGTCGCACGGGTATATGTGTAGTAATAGCCAAAAATACATAGTATGGGTCAAAATGATCCATTTTTGTCAAAAAGCATTAGGAAATTATGTAAAGATCATGTTCCATGAAGATATTTTGTAAACATCTTACTGTAACTATATCACAACTTAATTTTTGATTAGTAATATGCATTGCTAAGAACATAATTTGGACAACTTTAAAGGCGATTTTCTCAATATTTTGATTTTTTTGTACCCTCAGATTCCAGATTTTCAAATAGATGTATCTCGGCCAAATTTTGTCCAATCCTAACAAACCATACATCAATGGAAAGCTTATTTATTCAGATGGTGTATTCAATTGACCCTTATGACTGGTTCTGTGGTCCAGGGTCACATATATGTATGTTATACTGCCCAGCTTTAACAGACATCTAACAAACTTTTATTTTGAAAATATAATACCTTACAGTTCAATCTCACTTTTTGACATGAACTTGTTTTAGGTAACACCAAACTTGGCTGAAACTCTTTATAGATATAGAACTGACCTAGAGATAATATTTAACATCATCGATAAGGATCACTCAGGTTAGTGTCGATGCGTTCCTGATTGTTCAATGAGACTAATGCTGGTTCTTGTATGGTGATCATAACCCACCTCTTTACCTTCACATAGGTCAGATCTCCATTGAGGAGTTTCGTCAGACTTGGAAGCTCTTCAGTTCCCATTTGGGGGTGGCTGTGAATGACCAGACGATAGACGACATGGCTCGAAGCATAGATTTTAACAAAGATGGCAGCATTGATTTTAATGAGTTCCTGGAGGCTTTCAGGGTGGTGCATAAACTAGATGTCAAAGAGCAGCAGCAGGGTTAATTGTGGATTACAGACAAGGCAGATTTACAAATCATTTTTGGCACTTCATCTTTATATATTTTTTTTTAACATCTTATGGACACAAAAGTTACTCATTTTTATTTTCCAGGATTCACATTTTTTCATAAAGGTAAGAGTTTTTAATCTTCTGGCCCTTTGTGATATAAATGAATGAGAAAATTAATTAATGAGAAAAATTTAAATATACTGAAAAATGCACGGTTTAAATACAGTCACCGCTATTGTGTAGCACTGTAATTCACAAGTGGAGTATAATTGTTCAGCAGTACAACCCTATAATTGTGACTTCACTTTGAGTCATGAGTAATTTTTGTTGTAGATATTTCTCTGATATTAACTGCTCTGTTTTCATCTTGTATGTGGTTTGCAATGTACCATCTTTTATTATCAAACCTAAAACGTCAATTTATGCCCTCACCAGACATGATGTGTTTCAGAAAGTCAAGGGGTAGAAATTAATTAAGATGAATTTCAAAGGGCGGTCAGTTTTCTCTCAATATATAAATGCCATAAATATAATCTCATTTATTATCCTTACACATTTAGTGTTTAGTATACAGTGTTTAGTTTGGCAGACAAAATCAGTGTTATCATTTACAAATAAAATATTAATAGTATAATAATAACACTAAAATAGTGGTGGCAGTTGAGGAGATGCCCTTCACAATGTAAAGCGCTTTGAGTGTCTATAAAAGCGCTATATAATTGTAACAAATTATTATTATTATAACTGGTATGCGTTCACACAAGAAAAAAAATATTGGGTTTTATGCAGTGGTTTTACTGAAGTCCTCTAAAGCTGACTTGCTATTGCTCCCTTTAACAAGAAAAAAACCACTCTGTCTGTTTGTGTTTTGATCCTGTTTTGCAGATGAGTGTTCAGCATGTTTTAAACTCCTGTTATTCTGTTTTGTGTCTCCTCCCCTTTTCTCCCATGTCTCATCTTTTTATCCTATCCCTTCAAGACTTCTCTCTCTAGTGTTCAGTTTGTCTGAGTGATCTTCATCTACAGTCTGACACTCTTAGGTTTTCGACAGCCTCTTTTTTACGGTGGAATTTGCTCAATCATGCTAGGTTGGAGAGGTGCACTGCTGTGTGTATTTTTGTCTCAGCTATGGACACAAACTCCAGGTACAGTATCATGATAATTAATATTATCACATTAAGCCAGGTAAATCATTGAAGCACTTTTTTTCAGACTCTTAGTCTGCCCTTGATTAACAATTTTAGTCGTTGTGATTTAGTTTGATCTGTGTGCAAGCACATGATGATTTCTTTCATTTAGGCATTGCTGATAAAGGCTGCAGTGGCTTTGGACACTTAGAAAATGGCCGTATGTTTTTCCGTTATGGAGGATTGTATGTTACCTTCACCTGTAATCTAGGATTCCGGATCCACGGTTACCGTACTAGCAGCTGTGTATCTGGACAATGGGCCAGAGACCCACCGCTGTGTGTGGGTTAGTAAATATTCACATAGTTTGTAAATATACACACATTTATTCTGTACTGTGAAATTTGGCCATGAAGTAGATGAATCTCTTTTGAGAGCGAAAAAGTTTGTTTAAAATAAACAGCAGTAGTTAAAATGATGTTTTATAGGTTCTCTAATATAATGCTGATACTTACAGCTAAGTTGTTTTGTACCCCAGCATCAGGATGCACCAGCCCTGGTGATCTCCTGCATGGCAGTACTGTGGTTTCTAAAGACAGATCTCTGGCCACCTTCAGCTGTGACACTGGATTCAGTTTGTTTGGATCTGCGTTTCTCTTCTGCAAGGGGAAAAGCTGGAACGGCACTAAGCCTGTCTGCAAAGGTATGTCATCTGAATTAAGCACAAATGTTTGATTTATTAACATGTACCATTTTTTGCCTTATTGGTTTTACATCACTGCTACAATGACTTCCAAAATTCATCATCTGTTTGCTTTGGCTCCTTCATGTTCCTCTTTACGGATTGTTTCTCGGTTCTTACAGTGGCTGATATCATGAGTGTTCTTCATCTGAATCAAGACTCTTTACATGCTCCAGTCTCGGCACAGGGCCATGATGTTCCTACAAGCCTAAAAGTTCACTTACATAGCCATTTAAACACCGCTCCCAAGGGTGATTTTTTTAAAACAGTGTTGCTTGGGGTCCCTCACGACCTTACAGACCTCAAGCAGGAAAATATTTGGAAACCAGTAGAGAAAAAACCCTCAAAGATTCTATTTGACAAAACACGAGACAGTGGAAAGGCTGGGCCAATCAACAACCTTGAAAACTTCAAGGATCCAATCAGGAATTCTGATCTTCAGAAATCTGTGACGGTGGCGTCTGCAAATGTCAACACGATCTCATTAGCCAGTTCTTTTCTCGAATCATCATTTTTGAGGACCACACCAACTAGCTTCGTCACTCCAGCAACGGACACTCAACAAGTCAAGATCATGGATCAAACAGCACCATACAGAAGAAAGAAAAAAGGCTATCAGTCCACGATTGGTACAGACAAACTATTTCAAAGAGCCTCAGTCACTTTAGCTGCTAAGACTTTACCAGAATACAGTAAAAATAATTCACACTGGATATCAATTACACCTGCACCAAACATCAGCACATTAGGCACAGATGACCATCTACAGTCAGAGACTTCCATCAAAGTAGACACCACTGAGAGTTTTGCACCTTCAACTGCAAGTTATCCTGGTTTTATGGTGTCTAAACATGAGTCTGTTTCATTTGCACTTGATCTGCGGTCTACTGCTCCATCTACCTCCAGAGGACTCTTTGAACAAAGACCAGACCTTACTGAGGCATCATCTAGCTTGGAGGTCTTGACGACGGCCACCCAGCTAGTGTCTGACCTGCATCTGAAGGCTACAACAGACTTCCACAACTCAACTGACATTACTGCTGATCAAGCAAATGAAAAAGACAATCGGAGTGACCCCAAACAAACACTTGATCCTTCAGCGTGGAAAGATCTTCCAAGATTTTCAAGGATACGTTGGCCAGTGTGTCCCTACCCTCCGTTTCCTTCTCACGGAACGTTCTACTTTCGGTCGATAAAGAATCCTGACCCACTTCAGTACAAGCATTATATTCAGTATGCATGTTACCCTGGATACACATTGACCAATGGTGACGTCTACAGCTATTGTCAACACAATGGACAATGGAGTGGCCAAACACCTCTCTGCTTAGGTGAGATATATGACACATATTGGATCTAAATATGTAGAGCGATTTTTCCAGGAAATAATCACAATCACAAGATTCTTGTTTGAAACTGCAGCATGTTATATAGCGCACACAACATAATTTTCACATTTTTACATTTAAATTTATTAATTTATCTATGAAGGCACATTTCCTCCACATAAGAAAAAAAAACATGCTTTGGTAAATATTTTTATGACACAGTCAAAACTGTTAAATAAAAAAATATATATTTTTAAAAATGAAATTTACTTAAATCATAACTGTTATAATTTAGGCAAATCTAAATAATTATGACTTTATCTTATAAATTTTACTTTTTGTCATTGTTTCGACTTATATTATGATTTATCTTTTTTATTTATTTTACTTTTTGTTGTATTTATGACTGTTATGTCATAATTTGACTTTTTATGTGAAAATTATGATTTATAAAAGCATGTTTTTTTCTTTTTTTCCTATGTGGCAGAAATGGGCTTTCAGATAATTAGCAAAGAATCAAACCAGGAATATGTCATAATCAGTTTATCCTAAGGAGACAGAAGAGAGAATCCTTTATTTATTTTAGAAAGGGTTTATTAACAAGTTTGAATCAAATGCTCAGCGATTAAAGTTGCTGGGAAGATGAATTTTTCATAATCTTGTTTAGGTGTTTTTATTGTATCGGCATTTTAGTATACTGACTCTTTCTTGTCACCTCCCTCCAATCTTATATGTCTGGAGTAATATCCTGCTCATCACTTCTCTAAGCAGGTGACAGGCAGAACTTTTCACAGATGGCCTCAGAATGGCTTTAAACATAATCAGACACATCTGGGAATATGTGTTTATACAGACGGATAGTACTGTTTTGAACTCAGGTGTTCTGCTAAACACATTATCTTATTTCAGAAATGCATGTAAAAATATTTCAACTAATCAAATTCATTTGACCACTGTGCTTTAGTTGGCTATTTAAAAGTACATTTAAAAATCACTTAACTGTCAAAATTGTTTCCTGTCTACACAAGGTAAATTCATTAACCTGGAGAATCTGTAAGTCACAGCGGATATGGGATTTCACTCTCAGCAGGGAGCAAATCCTGTCCTGTTCTCTAAACCTAAACCATACCATGTAAATTAAATTATATTATTTGAAAGGGACCACTTAGTCTGTTACGTTCCGTTTCACAAGCAATTAAAAACATACTTTCTTTGTGATTATCACTAGTTGGATCTTAAATTCCTTATAATATGTTTCTTTCAACTGCAGAGTTAACTCCTTGCTCCTTAAATAATGGAGGATGTTCGCAGATCTGTCATGTCAATAAACAGAATCGTGCCCAGTGTCTTTGTAAACCAGGATTTCTTCTTCTGGAGGATCAGCGCACCTGTCGAGGTGAGATAGGAACCATATGCACATGTAATCTTGTTATCTACTGACTGATATCATAACCACAGGGATACGACCATGGAATAGCATTCTTTAGACATACAGACTCCAGTGATTATAGGTTTTCCACTTTAGGAATGGTGGCATCCGTCATGATGTGATCCTGACACTAGGTTAACAGCTTGTTTATGCATCCTTGTGTCATAGATTTATGGTTTGGTTGCAAACCAGCTGTGGTGTGTCGATTCAGCCCCGAATGTCTGCAAGACTTAACATTACCCTCTGGTGTCACTCCAGGGCTTTCTTGACCTATATCAGCAAATGGCTATTACAGCTGTACAACTTCCCTTTTGATGAGTACTGTTTGTATACTGTATGTGAATGTGTATGTTTACTTGGTCATGCATCTGCATATATTGAATATATACGCGTGTGTGTGTGTGTGTGTGTGTGTGTGTGGGATATCACTCTTCTACTCTTCATCAATATGTTCGCTTCATGCATTCATGCTTGTAAGAATGCGTGCAGGTCCTTTCATGTGTCTGTCTGTGGTATTTATAGATTTGGATGAATGTGTGGAGGAGTTGCACCTGTGCCAGCAGGTCTGTCAAAATACCTTGGGCTCGTACAGGTGCAGTTGCAGTCCAGGGTTTCAGCTCTCTTCAAATGGGACATCCTGCTCTGGTGAGTGAATCAGTGTTTGGTGTGTGCTGATGCACTGCCAATGACAAAAATAATTCTTAAAGGGATAATTCAATCAAAATGAAAATTCCATAGCATGTTGTTCAAAACCCCTAAGACCTTTGTTAATCCTCGTAACACAAATGAAAAATATTTTTGATGAAATCAGAGAGCTTTCATACCCTGCATAGACAGCAATGCAACTACCACGTACAAGGCCCAGAAAGGCAGTGAGGACATCATTAAAGTAGTCCATGTAACATTTTGTGTGCAAAAAACCCCCCAAAATAATGACTTGATTGATTCCTTTGCTCACAAAAAGTATTGAAATTACGGTTTAACCTCTCATGTCACATGGACAATTTTAACAAACATGGTCACATGGACTATTTTGTCTTGGACATATCAGTTGCTGTCTGTGCAGGGTCAGAAAGCTCTCTGATTTCATCAAAAATATTTTTCATTTGTGTTACGAAGATGAACGAAGGTCTTACGAGTTTGGAACGAAATAAGGGTGAATTCTGATTAAAAATTCAACCCCATGGTCTTGATGTAGTTAATGTTAATATTTCTGCAGATGTGGATGAGTGTGAGCGTGTTGGCAGTGTTCTCTGTGTATTTGGCTGCATTAATACGCCAGGCAGTTTCCAGTGCTTGTGTCCTGTAGGGTACCAGCTGGACAGCACCAATAGGCATTGCGAAGGTCAGTCATCTACATATCTTAATTTAATTTGTCCTGACAATGACATACCTTTAGATTAAAGCAGGTACTGTGTCACAATAGGGTCAAAAAGGGATATTTGCAAGGATTTTTATTACACCTGCTTACTATATGTATACTAATATCAGAAAACAACTTTTTCTTATACCACAAAATTTGTTTTTGCCTCACCATTTTCTACAGTTTTTTTTTTATCTTGTTAGAAACTTGATTTCTATGCTAATGAACATTGAGTGTATTTTTTATTCTAAAAGATGTAATTGTGGTTTGGTTTTAGACATTAATGAATGTGAAGAGACAGCTGTCCTCCAGCAGAAGCAGTTGCACAGGTGTGAGTGGAAGTGTGTAAATCTGCCAGGTACTTACAGATGCGTCTGTCCTCGTGGATACAGACTGCACCCTAATGGACACCAGTGTGAAGGTCAGCACACAAACATACAAATCTTACAAGCATGCATATGCACATACCAAAATTGTGTGTAGATGTTACTTGGAAGATACATTCTTGCTCATGAGAGTTCTTTTTTCTTGTATTTGTCAGACGTTAATGAGTGTGAACTGAAGAACAGCAACTGTTCTCACCTCTGCATCAACCACAGAGGCGGCTACAAATGTGCCTGTCCTGAAACACACCGGATATCCCCAAATAACCAAAAAAAACTGTCAGCCTGTAGACAAACACACTAGCTCCTCACACTGACTGATTTATCTTTTTTTGTATATTAATTTAACTATCTTTTGCATTTAATACAAATTGTTTTGTATTTATGCACCCACTGTTATGTACATATAAGCTTTAATGATGATGATGACGAGGTATTTCTAATGATAAAGTTCAGCTTTGTCATTGCTCTTGACTCTTACCTTGTCCATTCTTCTTGATGCAATGGCACCACCTTGCGGTCACACTGAACACTTTCTGAGACACTTCGTGTGTGTGTGTGTGTGTGTGTGTGCGCGCGCGCGCGTGCGCAGGGCTGTCAAATGATTAATTGTGATTAGTTGCATCCTGAATAAGTTTTTGTTCACATAATGTCTCTGTATGTACTGTGTATATTTATTATGTTTATTTTAACATTGACAATGGGATTATTTGGCTGTTATTTAGCTTGCATGTTAGCAGATGACACTGCAGGTCGTGTCACTTGCACAGCAATATATTAGCCAGTCACTATATCTACATTCACACATTCTGTGTTTGAGGGCCAACTTTCTGCAAAAAGTTTTGAGCCTGATTGAGATCCTGAGCACTGAAGCCGTGAGTCCTGTGACGGTATGATATCTGCTTGGAGTTTCCCAAACCCCTAATGCCCAACATGATGCCGATACAAGTGATAAACTGAAATTAGGATCTCATTGACAAAGGTGAACATCTCATTTATACTAATTACATAATACTGCATGTAGAAATAGCTATACTAGGAATACAAAAACTAGATCTGTATATGATCTGAGACTACTGCCACTCTAAATCATTTGATTTGGTCAATATAAATAAATTTGTTAGAATTCTGTGTGATTTTAACATTTTTAAAACCAGTTTATTATCTGTAGGTAAACCAAGGCAGAAAGGTGACAAAGGTCCTGGGATCTCGGCCAGTAAAAAGAAGGCAATAGTTAAGCAGGACTTTGTACCTATGTTTTTGCCGAGGTTTTTGTGATACATCTGTTTTGCCTCTCTTTTGAACTATTTAGTCAAAGTGATTCCTTTTGTCTTTTCTGATTGTAACTCACTTTCAAGAATTGTCCCTAAACTAACATATTTAATTTAATCACACAGTTGGTTAATCCTGCAAGGAATTCACACAGAAAAACAAGTCTTGATCCAATTTATTCCATACGGTGAAGGGGAGAGACTCAAAGAGAGTCAAGTTACGCAAGACGTTGACGACTCATTGCCAGAATGCATCTCTCTTCGAGTACACACTGTGAGCATCTAGAGCTAAAGATGAAATTGGTTGCATTTGTGGGGTGCTTCATGCTCACCTTTGCAGCTGTGGGAGGGACGATACAGCCTAGAGAACCTGGTTGGACTGGTTCACTTTTAGTGGTGCCAATGGATGGGAGTCACTGGACTGGTGTGAAAGTTGTAGCGGAGGAGATGGGCCGCAGGGGACACAAAGTGATGGTGGTCATTCCAGAGGTCAGTGTACTGCTAGGACCTGGCAAACACTACACTACTAGAACATTTCCGGTTCCGTATGGAAAGCAACAACTGGACGAACTCCAAGCTCGGAATGCAGAAGTAATGGAGAGTAAGCAGCTGCCTTTGTTGGAGAAGATCAGCACCAAAATTAGTAACATGAGGAAATTTGTGGACTTCCAAAGAGCCACAGCTGAGAGTCTCCTATTGAACCAAGATCTGGTAGACTTCCTGAGGAAGCAGAAGTTTGATGCCGTACTCACCAGCCCAGCTGTACCAACTGGTGCCATCCTGGCTTATAACCTCTCTTTACCTGCTGTGTATATGTTGCGAGGCTTACCTTGCGGATTAGACTCAACAGCCACAGCCTGTCCGAACCCTCCCTCTTACATCCCAAGGTTCTTTACAAATAACTCCGACCGCATGTCTTTTCGTCAACGTGTGCTGAACTTTCTAGTGAGCATCGTAGAGCCGTTCCTATGCAGACTGATATATTGGTCTACTGAGGGTGTAGCATCCCGTTTCCTGCAGAGAGATGTAAGTGTGGCAGAGATCTTGCGCAGTGGAGCCCTGTGGCTGCTGCGGTATGATTTTAGCCTGGAGTTTCCTAAACCCTTGATGCCCAACATGGTTCTAATCGGGGGGATTAACTGTGCCATAAATAACCCTCTTACTAAGGTGAGTGCAAACCGTTTCAATGGATGCTTACACGCAAGACAAAAAAATATTTGCTTCCTCTGTATGTTTGCTACATCTGGTCTAGAAGTGGGTTTCAAAGCTTAAGATGGTCCTAAGCAACTAGCTCCTGCTCAGGACCTAAACCAGCTTATGACTAACTAAGGACCAGCTTAAACCAGCTCAAACCAGATGCCATGCTTCAAAGCATACTAAACCAGCATAAGTTCCAAAGGTGGTCTTTGCACTTAGCATTCCTTTTGCCTGTGAAGCTTCTGATTGCTTATGCTTTATAAGAGATGAGTAATATCTTGTAGAGTCTAAGAAATTAAATGATAAAACTGCTGCATCATGATATGTGGTGTTTTTGTATTGCTGAACATAGTTCAAGTATTAACAATGCTTCGCACTGCCAATAAATGATAATTCAGTTTATGCTGGCAATGTTGTAATCATTAGCCTGCAAAATCGGTTTGCAACCAGAAAACTCAATGTGTAAAACAATTTTAAAAAGTTTCCCATTTTTGTTGTACAAAGATTTTTTTTTTTCTTGTGCTTGCTTTTTAATGGATTTTGTTGTGTAAAAAATACCATAAATAAGTTTTAGAATGAAGTCCCTCCCACATTCTCGTTGATATGGTTGTAATGTAGATAGTTAGACGAACAGAATCACAGAGGTAAAGCTTCATCGTTGTCAGTCTTTTTGAAGTCTTTGGCTAGAAAGATGCACTGCAGAGTAACTTTATGTCTAGTGATCAGTATAGTCTGTTCTGTAGCTCTGGAGCAGGGTAGGAGCAGTTGGACTGGGAAGCTGTTAGTGGTGCCCATGGATGGAAGTCACTGGACAGGGGTGAAGGCTGTGGCAGAAGAGATGGGACGTAGAGGACACACCGTGATTGTGGTGATTCCAGAGATCAGCATGCGCTTGGGTCCAGGCAAACATTACATCACAAAGACGTTTCCAGGCACATATGGGCAAGATTTAATCAACCAAATGATTGTGGAACATATTCATGAGTCAGGGCAGTCCCTACTGAAGAGTGTGACTTCAATGGTGGCCCATTTGAGAAAGATTATTAACTATGTGACCTCTACAACTGAAAGCTTGTTCAAGAACCAGGAGCTTATAGATTTTCTGAGAGAGCAAAACTTTGATGCAGTTTTAACTGATCCAGCCTTACCAGTGGGAGCCATACTGGCGTATAATCTATCCGTACCTGCCGTGTACATGTTGAGGGGAATACTGTGTGAAGCTGCAGCCACAGGCAGTCCAGACCCTGCTTCATACATCCCACGTTTCTTTACACAATACTCAGACCACATGTCTTTTAGTCAGCGTGTACTGAACGTTTTTGTCAGCATGCTTGAACCACTGATATGTAAATTTGGATACTGGCCCTTTGAGGAATTGGCATCCAACTTCCTTCAGAGAGATGTGAGCCTGATTGAGATCCTGAGCACTGGAGCTGTCTGGTTGATGCGGTATGATTTCAGTCTGGAGTTCCCCAAACCCCTGATGCCCAACATGAAGCTCATAGGAGGAATTAACTGTGCAATTAGGAACCCACTGAAAAAGGTTAGCATCATCTTTATACTCACTACATGATACTCAAGGCACAGAGTATCAAGTATATCCACAACAAAACTATGTTACATGACTCAAAACAGATTGAAAAGGTGATGAAAAGATCTCACCTTAGTAATTCATTGTCAGGGACTTTCTGATGTTTATCTACATATTGGCTAATTTTTTCATCTTCATCTTAGTTAAAGTGCTTACTTTTTTTCTCCTAATAGTTATTCATATTTGAGAATAGTCACAAAAAAGTGTTAAAAGCAGAGAAGGAGAGTGACCCAATTGCAAAAGGCATAAAATGTGTAGGCCTACTTTTTTTTTTGACAGATTAAGGTCTAAATGTTAACTTTAAACTGTTTATTTTAAACTTACCTAGCTGAACACACAACAATGTTTGAACAGATCAGCAACCAAGATAGCAAAGTAGGCCATGTCTGTGTTGTAAAAAATATTTCAGTGACAAAGCACATTTTAATAGTAGACTATGGGTTAAATCAAGATTGCCCTTCACCCACAATAGCTGATAAGTAAAGTTAGGACTATGTAATGATTTGCAGCAGTTATATACTGTATTACTATATTTAATCTCTGGCTTTGCAGGGCCAAATGCATATATGCACATACATACAGCAGACTAGAGCTGCATGATTGTTAGGTGCTCTTTTGGTAAAACAGGCTTTTCTTTGTTTGACCCCTTCACTAATACTCAGTTTGCTTTGTTTGTTAATTATTCTTTGTAGTACAACACAGCACACCAAGTGGTCTTCTGGTGATTACCATTTTTCCTCACAAATATATTTTCTTTATTTGAGAATGTTTTTGTTTCATAAAATTACGACAGGTGTCACTGTTCTCTCTTATTTGCAGTCTCAGTCCTAAAAAGATAAACAGCAGTTCAGTTGTTTGTGTAGTATTCCCACAACATGGCTGGGTGGGGGATGATTATAAAAATCAGATTCTTCCTTTTGTCATTTGTGCAGATATTAAGTGTTTAAAATATTACACCAGTACATGGATAAGGTAAAAAATAAATAAATACTGTTTCATTCCTGCAAAGTTTTATAGAAAGCAAGTACCAACAACTGGAACTACAACTGACTGATAGAAAAGTGGTGGTGGATCCCCCAACTCAGGAATCTCCTAATATAATAATAATTAGTACTGGAAGTATTTGAGGATTTAAGAACTATTTAAGAGCTGTTTGGGGAAAAAAACCCTGATTATTGGTAGTTTAAATAAAACCAGCCTAAGGATTAACAGTAAGAAATAAGAGACCGTGAGAGAACTATACCACAGTGAATCTCACTCCTATTGTTTTTCTCACAACAAATATACAGGTCATTTCCCTTTATTGGCAAAGTATGCTATGTGGGTATCAATGTTGGGTATGCAATAAACAAAGCATGTGGGGGATTATTGTTGATCAGGTTATCTCTTGAACTGGGGAGATGGGAAGGAAAGGAGTGGCGAGCTTCTCACGCAAGCTGGGTTTGAGGAGAGGGGGGAGGTGCTGGTGGGAGTTGCTTTTTGCCGACCTGACAACAGTTACAATTCTTCCTTATACTCTTGAGTTTATACAGCTGGTTGTAAATTAATCTTTGACTGCTCGTTCTTTACTTAAAAACCGTGTCAGATGCTAAATACTAAATCCATGGCTATCCCTGCCAAGAAACTGTGGTGTATTTGCACATGTACAACCTAGGACTTCTGCTTTTAATTTAGTATTTAAGTGTTTAAAGATCTCAGTCTCACAAATTTGTAAAACACTACTTCTGTTTTTTTATGCGTGTAATTTATGACTGTAATGAGTAGAGTTTTTCTTGTAAAAATGTGTACTTCATATGGAGTGTTGTGTAACATTGTGCTTTCAGGAAATGTTTTTCTCGTGATCTTCAAACCAAAACACGGATAACTGTCGTGCTCTCTTGTTCTTCCGTTCACTCTCTTGTTTCTCAGTCACGCATGGGACAGTGTAAACACAGCCCCTTTTCCTGGAGGAGGAGTTTTCTCCTCTCCTTTTCTTTCAGTGCTTGTGTCTGGTCTTAGGCAGACCCAGTTATGCTGAAGGAAGGCTTGCTGTGGGGGCTGGGTCCAGGGTTGCTGCTGCTCTGGCTGGGTGCCTGGCTGAGGCCTGCACAGGGTGGCCGGGTGCTGGTCATGCCTGTTGAAGGCAGCCACTGGCTCAGCATGAAGGTGTTGGCGACAGGACTGGCCCAGAGAGGCCATAACATCCTGGTCCTGGTGCCCGAGACAAACATCTTGATCCAGAGTTCAGAGCTCTTTCGCACCGAGACCTTCCCAGTGAAGATCTCCAAGGAGGAGCTGTCCACCAGCTTGAAAGGGTTTCAGGAGGGGGTGTTCAAGCGTAGCCCTGCACTGATGGACATCGTCATCCAAGTGGAGCGGCTGCTGAACTTCACAGGAACGCAGGTGGAAGGATGCGAGTCTCTGCTTTACAACGAACCTTTGATGCAGAAGCTGAAAGAGGAGAACTTTGACATGGTGCTCACTGACCCTTTTCTGCCCTGTGGACCTATTATCGCTACTGCGCTTGGTCTCCCCGCGGTCTACTTCCTTCGTGGCATACCTTGTGGCCTTGACATGTTGGCTTCACAGTGTCCTTCTCCTCCATCTTATGTACCTCGATTTCAGTCTGGCAGCACTGACAAAATGACCTTTGTAGAGCGCATTCAAAATTTCGTCATGAGTGGTGTAGAGCTGGTGCTGTGTCGAATAATGTATGCCAGTTTTGATGAACTTGCTTCAAGATACCTAGATGCGGATGTGACATACCAGGAGATCATCAGCCGCGGAGCTATCTGGTTGCTTAGATATGATTTTACATTTGAGTACCCCAGGCCTCTCATGCCAAATATGGTCCTCATCGGGGGCATCAACTGTCGGAAGAGTGCAGAACTTTCTGCAGTAAGTCACCAGAGATGCCTTTTGGATTTGGTCAGATAAGCGAACCGCAAAATACTGAGCTTTTTAATGTTTTTGCCTTTTATAAATGTATTGTTAATCAAAGTTTCAGTAGTGAGTGACTAGTCCTAGGATGTGATTTCCTAAGGATGAAATGTTACATCTGTGGCTGGTTTTTTAAAGGTTAGGTTGGGGTCATTGTCGGAAATATGAGCTCCATTTTTTTGCTTTGACATTGGTGCTTTGTCTTAACATGCATTATATTTACATACAAACATAACCCGTGGTAATATGACTCCTTTCTCTAGGGCACTGGTAACCTAAGGCAACACAGCGTGTTCACTGTATTCTTTGGCACGCAACCTCTTCCATTGCTTTCCCTCTGTGTTGTTTTTCTTATCAGCCACCCTTCCTTCCGTGAGGAACCGTTTTTGAGCTTCGAAAACCCCAGACACTATGTAATTGTGTCATGTGTGCAAAGCAAAAGTTTGGAGTCTTGCTGTTGAAGCTGTGTGAATACATAATTCAAACATATCTGCTTTTTCTGTGCTACATACCTAGTTTATAGGGGTGTAACGGTACACAAAAATGACAGTTCTATACGTACATCAGTTTTGTTTTTTAATTAAACAGTGGTTTACTAAACAAATTGCTCTTTCTTCAGATAAATTCAGTTATAATTCAAATTTTCTTAGGGATAAAAATCTACCTCAGCTTATAAAAGGGAGCCCTTTTACAAAAGATTACTAACAACGGAGCCCAAACTTAAATTCAATTACTATTTATATTTAAATGTAATAATCAACACTCAACTTAAAAAATGTATGCAAACCTGTAAATTGCACATAATGCAGTTTTTAAATTAACTTCTAAATTATAAAATGTCTATTGTTGAAATGTATTAATTTACTCAGTGGCTGTCATAACTTTTTATAACAGATTTATTTTAACATACAATAAATAATTAAGATTTAACTAACAGGTGAAGTAAAATATAATGAGTATAATTTTTCTGGAAATGCTGTCTCTATAAAATTAATTTCTCTGGAGAACTAACAGCTGCATGTGGACACTAGTAGTACATGTGTAGTACAAAACGTTATTAAAATAATGTTTTTGGAACGTTCTTAGAATAACGTTCTCGGAACGTCTTTAGGACGTTATTTGTACTTGAACGTTCTCATAATGTTGAGAGAAAACATTTTTAGAACAACATTCTTAGAACGTTATTGTAATGTTATTAATATAATTTCTAAATTAATAATTAATTGCTAAATGTTATAATGGTGTTATCATAAAACATTCTGACAACAGTATTCATGTCCTTATAATTGCAGGCTACTTTATGAACGTTATCATAATGTTGGGAGAAACATCTTTAGAAAAAAAATCTTATAGGCTATATAAAATGAATAGAAATAGAATAGAATATGATAGAAAAATAAAATGTATTTAAATATGAAACTACAACCTCGAGTAGGTGGTGGCAAATCACCTGAATGAGTCATAATAATATATTATATTATATTATAAAAATGTCAGTGAAATGAAATGTCATACACTGTAAAACAGTGACAT
Organism: Barbus barbus; assembly: GCF_936440315.1. Classification (NCBI taxonomy): domain Eukaryota; kingdom Metazoa; phylum Chordata; class Actinopteri; order Cypriniformes; family Cyprinidae; genus Barbus; species Barbus barbus. Next base: position 9,795,054 of record NC_136715.1, on the reverse strand, counting down.
TTGCTAAATGAAATGAGTTCATTTAATTAACTCAAAAAATTCAAGTTATTTCAACTCAATATATTTGTGATGTGAACTCAAAAGCTAATTAGGTTAAGCAGAACTGAATCTAAATACGTTACTATAAATTAATTTAATATACCATGCTGTCTATGATTATTATGTCTAAATGGCTGACCACAAAATATTTAAAAGAAAAAATGAGCTTAATTCATGATTTCTAACATTGTTTTTCAAGAAGTCAAGCTTGGTTTTTATGCTTTTTATAGCTATTAAACCATAACTAATTAAATAACTAAACGATAATATAATAAATACACAAATCTGTTTCATATTAAGCATAGATTAATCCTTTTAAAGAAATTAATTGTACTCCAGACAAAATATTATCCGGGTGTTTTTCAAAAACCGCGCGCATTTTTCAGTCGGTCACGTGCGCTCATCCCAGGACGACTCGCGACTCAGTCACGGAAAATAACAGGTAAGCATTTTAAAAATAACTTATTTATTCATATTTAAAGCACTTTTTAACGTTTTGTGTTTTATTCTCAACTTTATCCGAAGATTAACCAGCTCAACTATCATAATGCTTGTAAAGTTTGCTAGCAAAGAAGCAAGGAGCTAGCCGCCATTACATCAAAGTTATCAACGGCAAGTGTTAAATACGCGGTGTTATACACAACAGTTTGTCAATGATAAATTAATATTTTTTTTGTGTTTCCTCACATCACAGACAAACGTGTCCCTTGAATAGTATTTTTAAACTGGAGAGGCCATCTTCATCTCTAACCGTCACTCGCGCCACAGATCTCAACCAAGGTAAAGCAAAGTATTACAATACGTTTAAACTTTTTTTAATCATTATTTATTTTCCGCTTTCTCAGTTTCAGCTTACTTTAGCATATCCATGTGATGCTGAATACTAAATCTGCCGAGCGGTGAACAAAGGGGCTGAGAAGCGTTTATAATTGCTGTTTTGTTAACCCTAGTAAACATTTTACACTGTTATTTGCTCTTCACGTTGTCTTATTTATAAACTCATACTAACAAATTGTTGTCATGCTTTTTAAATCAATCTTTTCAGAGCAAAGGCGACGAGAGGTGGTGGTCATTGGATGCAGGACGGCTGCAATACTTATATGAGCCTAAAATGAAGTAAGCACAATTCACATTAAACTAAATTAATGGGCTTTAGTGTTGTACAAGATGTTATACATAGTTCTTCAGTTTTAATTTTTTGATGAATTGCTATTAATGCAGATGTAGTGATGACCAGCTGCACAAATGTTAAGTCTTCTGAAGCAATACTATACTTTTGTTTTGTGAATATTAGATTAAGATGTAAACCTAAAGATTGATCAAATCATGAATACACAACACAGATTTAAAAAAAAAAACATCCCACAAGAATGGCATCTTGACATCTAAGGACCAGTCATGTAGTGTGTCACCAATTTGAGTGAAAAACACCTTAATTTTCAGTTTGTCTATCATTCTGTCAAAGTCTTTTGGTATTTTGTTTTGCTTCAGAAAAATACCACTGAAGTCTTTTAAGTTCTGATTATAGTTATATGCTTAACTAAATGGAAAACAATATTTTATATTTCTACTTGCACCTATCCTAAAGTTGATTTGGTTTTTTATACAGATGTCAGGTAATTGCGAATGCTAAGTTTGTAGTGGTTAAAAGTTGTCTTATTATGATTCATAAAAATAAGCTGTCCATAAATGTTGCTTAATTGTGAGTTAAATTTCAGTAATTTTGTGTTCTGTCTTCAGGAACAATAATGGCATCAGCCATTCAAGCTATGATCCTGACAGATCTACTACTATCTGAAAAGAAGACTCGGCAGATTTTTTCAAGACACACAAGGTAGGACACATGTCAGGACAACTTTACTTTTACTTGGCAACATTTTAGCTGAGATCATCAGAAATTACTGAATAGTTGGAACATTTGAGTTGTTTTAAATGGATAGTCCACTAAAAAAAATAAATTCTGTCATGGTTTACTCACCCTCATGTTGTTCCAAATTAATTTGGAATGAATTTCATTCATCTTCAGACAAATATTTTAATTTATATTTGTGATATTCTTTCATCATTATTGTCTTTGGATGTCTAGACAGTCTTTATTTTCAAGCTTGAATTTTGTTTTAGTTTAGGCTTGGACACATAATAAAAAACCCTCAGCTCAAGCTTCTCAGTTAATTTGTCAATCACGATTCCTCGATTTCGAAAAAATAAAATTGTGGCAAAATATTAAATTCGAATTAATCAATAAAATCTGAAAAATCGCCCAGCACTACTATTAAGCATTGCTTACATAATAAATAATAGTTTAGCAAACTAATGTTACATTGCAAATATGAAAACATTTGCATTTGCTCTCAATGAGAGATTGTAATTTATAATAAATGCCATTATAATTTGTAATTTTGTAAATAACTTTGTATTGTAGTTTTATAGCTACTTATACTTTGTTATTTATCTTGTTTCTGAATGCAGGTAAAATTTAAAGGATTAACTAACAACTAGTGTAACTTGTTTTTTCCCTCTCAATGCCATTTTGACAATGCAATTTTTTTATCCATGCAGCATTCTTTTATTCTTTTTTTTTATATATATATAAAAACATTACAAATTATTCTTTAAGAATTTTCACAATTAACACATCAGTTAAATTGTTACTGTCAGTTAATGGGTCAATGTTAGCATCCCTACCCAGAAACACCTACTATAATTAATCTATTAATCTTACCTGTTTTATCTGAGTTTCTTTCCCTGCCTGAGATCATGTGACAGTTTATCAGCTAATAACATGTAACAAGGCCACTTTTGCCATTTAATAACTTTATTGATAACTTCTAAATGTTAACTATATTTGAAGGGATTTTTCCTGTTTCAAATAGGTATAAAATGGAAATTGCAGTTGACTTAACTACCATATTATGATGTATTTCCAGTAGTGTGCATGTGTATACCTATCAAGATGAATAAATTAGGTCAATTTATGTTGACCTAAATTTTTTTTATAAATAATGTGATGAAAATGTATTATTTGAATGTTTTTCATAATCTAATGATGCTTCAGAAGACGTTTTTCTTAATGCTGCTATGAAAGTAGCTTGTCAATGAAGTAGCATATGCCAAGTCAAATGAATTTGGCAACTACAGCATTTTGATACAGCATTTATCTTATTTTCTAAGTTTTCATTTTCAGGTGTACTCCTTTACAGTGTATTCTTGAAACATCCTATTGTATAACTTTTGTGAACTACCTTTGATTCTTGAGTAATGTAATATTTGTAGAACTCACAGCACACATTCTAATATTTTTTTTGGCATAGCCACACTAATTATTTCATAGGCATTTTGTAATAACAGTTTGTAACATCAGCCAATCTGTTTACTTTACAGATGGAGTGTGGAGAGACAGGACATGGACCACAGTGCTAGTTTTTCAGCGCCCACACCCCACACACAAATTCATAGAAGTTCTCAATGATTAAATGTTAATATGATACTTTATATTTAGCTGTGAGGTTATAGTTCATTGTCATAAATACTAAACTACATTTTTTTTTTTTTTTTACATGATACATGGAATTTTCACCAGTCTGTTCAATATGTTAATGAGAGTTTTGAAAGTGATTATCTTTAATAATTCATATACCTGTTGAAATGCACATGTAATTATATACTTGCTTGTATCCAGAAGGTTGTGTTAATAAAAATGATGTTGAAAGAGAATATTGCAGCACTGCTAATCTTAAAATAACATTTTATTAAACTAAACATTGTTATGTTACAAATAAATGTTTTTAGGATGTATTTTTAGTAAAATGTAGGTGGAAAGAACTTTGTAGGAACATTATGCCAACCATAAAATAAAGTTCTAGGAACGTTAAGCAAACTGGACATTTTCACATTTTTGGAACATTCCAATTAACGTTCCCACAACCAAAACAGAACGTTAGAAACACGTTCTCAGAACATAAATTTGTTAGCTGGGACGTGAACCGAATCGAAAGACGTATTGAAAATTTGGTACGAATAGGTGAAACGTTACACCCCTAACTAGTTTACAATGTTGAGCTATACATGCCACAAGGTCATTATTAAATTTTGGCTTCTTATTCTTTGGCTTGTCTGTCTTTTGCAGGACGTGGATGAATTTGTCAAGGGCTCTGGAGAGCATGGTATTGTGGTGTTCAGTCTGGGTTCTCTGGTCTCCTCCATGCCAAAAGAGAAAGCTGCCATCTTCTTCAAGGCTTTCAGTATGATTCCACAGAGGGTACGAAAGATTTTAAGTTGGAACGGCATACATTTTAGAAACTACATACTGGCAGGAAATCAAGTTATTCTGGTGCAATTTAAGTTGTCAAACAAGGTGTAAAATAATCCTTTGAACCACACACATGTACTAAGCCAAGCGTTCACACCAGGCGCGACTTGCGTGAATAAGTAGTTGGACACTTGAATATTTTAGTTTACTCGCTTCATTCGCGCGTGAAATTCACTTCACAACAGACGCGAATTCGCATCAGGGAGGGGCTTCTGCCAGACGGCTCCAGTCTCGTTGCGAAATGGCTGACATATAAATAACTATTTTTTTACTATACTATTGTGAGTGTATTTGCAATAGGATATAACAGCTCCGGGTGTCCACATACAACGACGATTATTTTGTCCTCCATTGTTGTCTCGGATTTCTCGCTACGTCGTAATCACGTCACTACTAGAACAAGCTCCTGATTGGTTAACGCAGTGCGAATATCTGCCAAAGTTCCGATTTTTCAACTTGGGCGATTCGTGCGAATCGCGCCGCAGGATGTCTATTCGTGTCTTTGCATTGACTTAACATGTAAATCACTCGCGCTTAACGCTTCATTTGCGTCTGGTGTGAACGCACCATTAGAGCTATATTTTCTGTGCAAACATTGTGGTGCGTGACCTGAAACCATTCTGTTCAGCATCCCAGATGTTCAGTTTCTCAGTCAAGGAGTGTAGGGTTTAGAAGTCCACATTACCCACTTGTTTTCCCAGCACGTTAAAGTGTAAAACTAAGTGGAGGCTGCACGCAGAGCTTTAGCTATAGCTGGGGAGGAAGTCCAGGAACATCTTGTTCTCATTAAAGTTATTACATGTGCTGAAAAGGGGGTTTGGCACTCCACAGAAATTACTAGAGTGGTTCTGTTAGACCGAGATGGAGTCTTGTGTCAACAAGAGTTGACTGTGACTTTTTAAAGTTCCTTATATTGCAATGAATCATGTAGTAATTTTTTAGCAACTCTTAAGTGTATGAGTAATCCATAAGCCTACTAATATGTAGCCTCAACAAAAATAAATTTAGGATTTCACATATAGAAGTGTCTACTTCAATAGAAATTATTCCACAAAAAGGGTACTAAAGTAATGGTCTAAACTGGTAACCTGGTTCCATTGTACAACTTGCCTTCAGGAGGCTGATAGCTTCAGGAGGACTGCCAATAGGTTGATTGGGCTGTAGTTTGTTTTGGGGAAAAAAAAAAAAAACTGTCTGAACTGTCACTTTTTTCTAGGTTCTCTGGCGGTATACAGGCGAGATTCCTGATAATGTCCCAGAAAATGTCAAACTGATGAAGTGGCTTCCACAGAATGACTTGCTTGGTGAGTTTCTCTGGTCTGTTTTTACGTTATTACAACATGTATCACCCACCCAGGTGTTGGTTATTTTTTTTAGCTATGTAGGTGTATATGACTTTCTTCTTTCAGATGAATACAATCAGTGTTATATTAAAAATGTCCTCGTTCTTCCAAGCTTTATAATGGCACTGAATGGGTGTTGATATTCAGCAGTCCAATAAAGTGCATCCATCCATCATAAAAAGTGCAAAGGAAAACTAATCTCCTCTTGGCTTTTATTGAAAAATGAATGCTTTTTATCCTCTGACAATTTTTCTTTACAAATCCAAGTTTTGTATGTTTAATTTGTGACTGGTGTTTTGTTTTGCTCTCTCCTCTGTGTTTCCATGTTTATTACTTCTCACCGGAGCTTATTCTATTCCTACGTCCTATGTCATCTGCTGGACGCCACTTTCTTGTGAATGTGTGTACAACAGTTAGTGGAAGCTATAGAGATTACGGTCGAGAAGGGTTTAAATGTGGAGTTTATTTATTTTTTACAAAAATGCATCTTTTCACTTATTCACCCCCAGAATAAAGGCCTTTTTATGATGGATGGACGCACTTTATTGAACTTATATTGGACTACTGAAAATCAACACCCATGTACTGCCATTATAAAGCTTGAGAAGCCAGGACATTTTTTAATATAACACCGATTGTATTTGTCTGAAAGAAGAAAGTCCTACACCTAGGATACCTTGAATGAATCATGGGTTAATTTTCATTTTTGGGTGAACTATCCCTTTAAAGAACTTTCCTCATACCATACAATATTTAATTGGCTAATTTAATGCTTTGTGTCTGGAAGGTTAAAATTGTTCATGCAGCCAAAAAAATAAGGTTCTGATTTTATTAATCGATAGGAAAGTAACGATCTAAATAAAATAAAGACCATAAATGTCAATCAAAAACATTTTCAATACACAAATATCAACGAATATCATGGAAAGAGTTTTATTTGACTATTTACAAGGTATTTGCAGAATTCTTAAAAATCTATGTAAATTATTTCTTATACCTTTTAACTTATTTAAAACTGTCTAAGGCCTTAAAAACTCTTCAGTTTAGTTGTATCAAATTTAAGGACTCGTGGGAGCAATGTTCCCTCTATTTTTTTTTCTTGCTGAGCAAAACTTTACTCTATTGGGCAGACATTTCGGGCACCTGAGCAAAAACATTCTTTATACCAGAGCTGTACAACACACAAAAAAAGTGTGTAACTTTTAACTTTAATGAGCTATTTATATTTGATTTGACCCTTGATGTAAATAAATGATGTACATTTTAGGTTACCTGAGAAAACATTTTTACTGTACAATACACTGCAGTTCAAAAGTGCTCATCAATGCTGTATCTATTTGATAAAAACATACTGAATATTATTTCACAAAATAATATTGTGAAATATTATAGCAGTTTAAAATAAATGTTTTCTATTTTAATATACTTTAAATGTTATTAAGTAATTAAATATGTAATTAATTCCTGTGAAGCAAAGCAGTATTTTCAGAGTCACATGATCCTTTAGATATAATTCTAATACACTGATTTTTAATCAGTGTTGGAAACAGTTGCACTCCTTTTTTATTTTATTTATTTATTTTTATACTGTATTTTTTGGGACCTGTGATATTAAAAAAAAAAAGTTAAAAAGAACAGTGTTTAGTCAAAATAGAGATTTTGTTACAATATAAACTATTCAAAAGTTTGGGGTCAGAATTTTTTTTTTTAAGATACTTTAAAAATGTTTAAAGAAAGTTAAATAAACTTTATTCAGCAAGGATGTGTTAAATGGATCAAATTGATAGTAAAGACTTCTATTGTTAGAAAATATTTCTATTTTGAATAAGTGCTGTTCTTTTAAACTTTTTATTAATCAAAGAAAAAAGTTACACAGGTTCCAAAAAAATATGAAGCAGCACAACAGTTTCAACACTGATAATAAATCAGAATATTAGAATGATTTCTGAAGGATCATGGGACACTGAAGACTGGAGAAATGATGCTGAAAATTCAGCTTTGATCACAGGAATAAATACTATTTTAAAGTATAGGTATTAAAATAGGAAACCAATATTAGAAATTGCAATAACATTTCACTATATAACAGTTTTTTCTGTATTTTTTAAATGAATACAGCCTTGATGAGCAAGAAACTCAAAGTCAAAGACTCAAAAACAAGGTCAATTATTTATCAGGTTTATAATATAGGCCTAACATAATATATTATCAAAACAAACTATTTAAACTGATAGAATATAATACAAACTGAAGCAAAACTTAAGCTGAGATCTGTAATTTAAATATATAAAAAGTGAACATATGAATTCTTCTATAGTTGTCTAAACATCGTTATGAAGTACAGTTTGTACAATACACTTGTGTGTGACTGTATGTCTCAGAGTTTTGTTACCGTTCTTTACCCATCCTCTGCTATTTCCAGCACTTAATCAAGCCACTCTTCTTTAATACATGAGGACGTTTTATTTCACGTCATTGCGTTTGCGTTGGCTCTCATGTTGAGCGCACCGCAACCATTGAAGTATTCAGTTTCTACAGCGACTCATTTGGTGCACATCGTTCTCTTTTTCTGAAAACGGTTCTAACTCTGTCGTGACATCAGCTCTATAGCGGTTTGCCCAAACATTGCTATTCTTTCCCTTTTACTGCGGCATTCAATCAAATGGCTTCCCAACTCATTTTTGTTTGCGCAAGGCGCATTATTTCTTCTGCGCGGGTGCACGCTCAGCTTAGAGGGAACATTGCGTGGGAGCCCTGTATTTTAAGGTAGCCCGTCGGGCAGGGCAGTGATACATTTTGGTAGCCCGACTGGAAAACGCAATAGCCCCGGGACGTCGGGCTAGCGATTTTGCGAGCCCTGAAAGGATAGGATTCATTTGCAGCTAAGCAAATACTTAAGTTAGAAAAAATTAGGGATTTCTGTTTGTCTTACCAGAAGTAAATTTATTATTGTGAAATCCAGGGATGCACTTGGCTTATCCCTTAGGCAGCAAGTTAAGGATCAGCCAACCACAAATTCCAGCAACAACATGAATCATTAAACCAAGGGGGGTTGTTGTTGTGGATGGTCTTTAAAACAGGTCTATTCATTTATACTGTTATCAGCACATGTTGAAGTATATTCGTCTCTTGTCTCTTGAGAATATGCAGTGTTAGAAAACTCCATCACTTTTTTTCTTAACTTTCACTTTCTCTATGACGGAAGTTAAGACGTTCACCGGCATAACTATTGTGCAAAGTTTGCACGTTGCTTTTGTGATATCCATTGGCTCGCCTTCATGGTTTAAAACAGAAATATTTCCAGCATTGCGACATAACTGCAACCCCCCATGCATATGTATCTTATACGCAGGGATATATGAAAGGAATCAAATCGGTATGCCGCGCTGTCTGAAACGCATCTCTATGCTTGTGCTGTACTGGCACACACCCGAAGCGCGCACAAGCATAGAGACGTGTTTCAGACAGCGCGGCATACCGATTTGATCAACTGCGATACGTTTAAGCCCTAATAGCCTATATAACAGATCAGAGCAATCTTTTATTTACTAATTTAACATGAAATCGTCAAATTGCTACTCGATATCAATCGCATACAATGAAAATACAGAATAATTCGAAAAATCATTTAAACACAATAAATAACAGAGTGTCATATCTATACACATTTTCCCCAGAACGTTCTCGCGACCCGGTAGGAATTCTTGGGTCGCGACCCGGTGGTTGGGGACCTCTGCTCTAAGGTGTCAGAATATCTATAGATGTTCAAGCATAGGTGCCGATTTATGTTTCTGACAGTGGGTGCCCATCCTCATTGGGGAATTCATCAAATATTTTGCTCATATTTTGACTTTGAAACATACTGTCATATAAAACTTAATGTGATTGCCTAAATATGAGCTACTAAACATACATTTTATTAGTAGTGTTTTTATTTAATGTTGAAATCATGGAATCACAGAAGTGTTAAATGAAGGTCAATATAATAAATCAAGACAAGTCTGATTCGACGCTTGCATTTTTCAAGATTACTGGCTGATTTTAGGAAATGAACAAAACTCCATTATCTAGTAGCCACCATAAAGATGCATTTGTGTATATTATTATAGGGACCCCGAAGTGAGATCCTCCAATCAGAGAGGTTCCCAAGTCTCGACTGATTTTTTGATGGAGAATATCTGGGGCCTCATTTATAAAGTGTGCGTACGCTCAGATTTGATCTTCTAATGCGCGCACACTTAAATCCATGCCAACGCTCATATTTGTAAAAATGGTCTTTGACGTGGAAAAGTGCTTAGCGTCACTTCAGGGTCTGAGCAGACATACACACGTTTTCTAGTCAGAGTATTGCAGGTTTTTGGAAAGCTGTTCTTGCAGCTCACTGTTCTAAATTAAAGAATTTGGATGATGACTGGTGATCTTTTATGTTAATGACATTAATTAGGAGTCGTTTGCAAGGCAGAGAGCTAAAACCATTCATTTGCATGCAAGTTGAAGATCATTTGCGATTCATATATTTCACATCTGAAAGAGTATGTGCGTATTTCTGTTCAAAGTATGTGTTGTATGTGCCAGCCACTTAGTCCTGTAAAAAGCAATGTGACTTTAATTGAATCTTGATGTGTATTAAAGGTCACCCCAAAGCAAAAGCCTTTATCACTCATGGTGGGACGCATGGAATCTATGAGGGCATTTGTCATGGTGTGCCCATGGTGATGCTTCCCCTCTTTGGTGACCAGGGTGACAACGTGCACCGCGTGGCTACTCGAGGGGTGGGAGTGGTGCTGAGCATCCATGATATCACTGCAGAAACACTGGTCGATGCTCTCAACACAGTTATTAATGACAGCAGGTGAGAGTTTAATGAGTTTTCCCATTGTCTCTTTCTCTCTCGCTCTACATATATTGTTAATGCATTGGTTTTGCTGTGTTCTGCAGCTATAAGCAAAGAATGGAGAAGCTGTCGGCCATACACAATGACCGTCCCATGCAGCCCCTGGATCTTGCAGTCTACTGGACAGAGTTTGTCATGAGACACAAAGGGGCAGACCACCTGAGACCTGCTGCTCATGACCTAAACTGGCTTCAATACCACAGTCTAGATGTGATTGGCTTCCTGCTTTTTATTGTGCTGATTGTAACTCTAGCAACATTTAAATGCTGTGCGCTTTGCTGGAGACGCTGTTGTAGAAAATCGCAGAAGAGGAAGGAAGACTGATCGTATAGAGATTTAAAAGTGGTGTTGCAAAGCACACATTTTCCGCATCTACCGTTTCATTTCAGGTTTTCAGAAGCAACGTTACGTTCATCACCTGATAACTGAGCCAGTGAAGTCTTTTGTAAAGGGGGAGCACACATTAAGATTTTGAAGCAGTTTCACCTGTAAAGATTTTAAGATAGTTTTACATGCTTTCGTTTTGATATCACTGACCACTGTTCACCTAAAACTGTAGCCACCAGCATTTCTCTTAAATCATTCAAAGCAACCCACTGTAAGCTAAACTTTACTTTACTTTCCCTTTAGTCATTTAGCAGATGCTTTTATCCAAAGCGACTTACAAATAAGAAAAAGTAACAAACTAAAAGTTAACACTCTGTAAACAAACTGCAGGTTCTAGCGCTCATGATCAACAGGATTTCTGGATAATAAAATTCCCCTAATTAACCCAAATCAGGGTAGGAGTGTTTAATATGACAAATGAAAGGTTGTGAAAGCGAAATATAAACTTGTCTAATTTTAATAACCAATGTTTTCTGTATTTTTTTAATACAAGGTCCATTAGCAGTGTTTTTAATTTCCATGCTTTATCGACCTTATGATCAACAAGGCATTCAGCATTTTTATGCGAACCGAATTGCATTTTCCCCTGTAAATTCCCACCTAGATTTTTCTTTAATTTCACTTCTAAATGACCAATTGTTGTTGTGCACTTGTAGCCATGATCTGAAAAAAACATACTCTCTAAACTTGGAAAAAAAATTTAAATTCTAAAATATGAATACAGCAATGCTTTTTTGTTTATTGTAATTGCACTTCTACAAACTAGGAAAGAACGGTAAAGCCTGAAATAAGTTTAATTTCTAAATTGAGCTATATGGGGCTGTGCAAGAAGCGAAAACACCTTATTGTTGGACAAAGTCTCATTCTGCTGTATTTGTTTCACTGTAACTACTTGTATATTCACACATTATAAACAAGGTCAAATTCAAAACCTGGTCTTCCACAAGAAGAAATATATACTGTATTGCAAGTCACTATTACTAACACTTCCTTAAAATGTATTGTTTTAGCGACCCCTGGTGGAGTATGATGGCAGTCAGTCCCATAGACCTCCCATCATGTTAAAATGCCCAACTTTACAGCAGAAAAAAAAGTTGACAGCCTGGTACAAAAAGTGCTTTTGGTCTATACTGGTAATTTTGCCCTTCATGACAACTGTGAGGGGGGTGAATTTTTTCACCGGATGTTTTTTTTTTTAGCAAATGTAGTCAGCTCGCGCCAACTCTACAATATCAGAGCATTTAAAAAAAAATCTGGTAACTAATTGCTAGTGAGGGAGTTTTACCATTCAATAATTCAAATCTTTTCAGTGTATTCACTCAAAAGATTCGTCGTTTTTAATGCTAGTAGGTGGTGAAGGGTGACTCATTAAGCTAGTGATGGAAGGGAAAAAAGACAAGAAAGAGCAAAGTAGATTTATAGCATTTTTATTCATAATACTCACGTTTCTCTACACATCCCATGCTGCCAAGTGTCATGCACTTTAGAGAGGTTTTCATACTGGTCAATGTTTTCATATTCTGTTAATCTAGAAAGCATTTTTAATTAAGTCTCGGAAGGGAGAATAAATTAATTATATGAATATGATAAGTTATTTATTTAAATGACAATTAGATATTGGTCTGCGTTTAAATCATTTAATAACAGTTGTGCTACAGTCTGGTTTGATATTACAATTTGCAAATTCAACATATCTACAAAAAACTGATCCAATCAGTCCAAATTTAATCATCACTTCACATCAACTTTTAAAGCCCTATATACGGTCTGCTTTAGAGAGTGCTCTATCCACTATGTTCACAAAACTCCAGCCTACTGATACAGTACCTAGAACATCAAAACTATCAGACAATAAAATTACTTTTGGTATAATGTGTATATGCATAATTTATGTGTATATATATATATATAGATATATAGAAGAGAAGGTAATTTTAAGTGGATTACTGAACAAGCTGCTCAAATCTCACGTCTTGCATATTAAAAACGCATTCGGTGTACACATTATGTAACTATATATTTAGCACATGTAAATGAATTGTCATGACGAGGATGGGGTCTGGTTCCTCCCAAAGATTCTGCTCTTTACCAAAACAACTCACTGAGTTCATCTTTGCTTTGGAGGATCAAGTCATGTTTCATTGTAAAGCTGCTCTGAGACAATATGTATTTTACAAATGAACTTCACTTAGCTGGACTAATGACTGAAGGTATTCTTAAATTAATTATCGAGGCACTAACACTTTGTATTAGCTGCCACAGCCAAGATACACAAATAAATATAAATAATATACAAATACATAAAACAATATTTTAACATTATGGGAGTATTCAGCTATGCAAATACACAAAGTAGTTTGTGTTGTGCACACATTAAGTGTTACAAGTAAAGGTTCTTGCGTAGTGTGTGTGAGAGTTGAAGGCGGTACTCATTCTCAGGATTTTGTTGATTGTGACTAAACACATTTCTGTTCACCTCTGCCATGATGTCCAATAAAAGCATCTTTCTGCAAATTAAAAACAAAGTTTTAATTACAAACTTCTATTAACTCTTAATTGCAAAAGCTGAAAACGATTTAGCATATACACTTTTTACAGGTAGTTAAGCGTAAAATGTCAGGTCACAAGCAACAATAAATAAAAGCCAAAATTATCTCAATTTCATATTGCACGAGGGGGTGTGGAGATGTGGTGCTCATGTGCGACATATAGTGGTTGAAAAATTGTATATAGTGGCTTTAACATGCACTAAGAATGAATACAGGTATAGCATTCATTAATCTTAGTTAAATTTCAACATTTATTAATATTTGCATTGACCACTTTTAAATGAAGCACTTTTTATCATAAACCATGACCGTACCTCGGGCATCCCTCCAGAATGGTACAATTTAATGCACGCAGGTAAACCGACTGGTGGCCAGACTCTTCCAGTAGCTTTGCCTCTGCTCTGCACACGCTCCAAAGTACATCTGCCGACACAGGAATAATCCTTGCGTTCGAACGTAGCCTCCTAGAATACTGCCACGCTGGCATATCGGTCTCAAGGTATTCATCATCCATTGAGGGTGTATTTGGGACTTCTGTGGTCTTGTAGATTTGGGTAAAGAAGAGTTTGGGTTTACCACATAGAGAGGGACACTGGGTTGGGCTGAAAAGCTGCCTGAGATCCTCCAGCCTGATGCCAAGGCTGCTAGAGTCCGTAGCCAACAGATGAGTGTCCGTTCCCCTGCTGATGATGCAGCAGACAAAGCGATTGACCCCCTGAAGGATCCTGTTGCGGGTCAGGTCTTCCAAGACCTTCTGGGTTTCCTTTAGACCCAAGAGAGAGTGAAAAATGACCTTGAAACCCAGACACTCGAATGTCCGATTCATCATCTCTGAAAGGACACAACATAGATGTTTAAATGCAGATGTTTTATTGTAGCACATTAAAGAGCTACAAGTTGTGTTCCCTATAAACCATACTTTATCCCAATTTGTAATTAAAGGGAAAAACAAAATGCTATTATGAAAATTATGACTTTCTTTAGAAAATCAGGGGTGGGCAATGGGAGTTTTAAATTTTTTAGTGTAATCATGAAGGGTGTTTCTCAAAAATTATGACATCATTGTGGTTGCAAATAAAGTTTCCCCAAGAACCCAAGGTCAAAACAAACAAAATGTTTGTCATTTAACTCTTAATACACATGCTATGACACTTTCATTTTGATACATTATGACACACACTCACCTCCATCAAAGCCAACACAGTCAATAATCACACACAGACCCCTCTGCTCAGGATTCATTTCATACTGCTCCATCAAAGCCTAGCAGACATACAGACAGTGGGAGGAACGTCTTATAACCTACTCATAAATAAAATAACCATCAGAAAAGATGATAGACTTGATAGCCATGATTACTATTTACAGTATTAAGATGCTAATTTCTTGCCTGTTGATGTTGTATCCCTGTTTCAGGTACTGAAAGCTTCAAATTTTGAAACTCTAGAAAAAGACCAAGTGCAAGTCTTTAATATTATTCATAGTTAGACAAATACATATCCATATCTCAAACACAAAAACTCACCTTGAGAAAAGCAGTGCGTTGGTTTCACTTGTTGAACAGAAGGCTGACGTTGCACAGGGGCAAACTAAAATGAAGGAATAGAGAGAAACATTTTTACAATAATTAGTAAAAAAAACAAATGTACCCATCATGCAATATACTGTATCTATCCATCTATTCAATACAGAAATGTGTTTCCTTAAAATGCATATCTTACCTTAAAGGATTTCTGAACTTTAGGGACTACACATGGTACATTCTGACCTAAAAATGATTTGATTATGCATTATTAATTATATGATTTAAAAATATTTTCCATTCAAGCTTCTTAACTGGTGCCATCAACAAAAGCATCTACAAATGTCAACCATGGGTGCACTAATGTTTAATGTCAGGTTTGTATCACAATTAAAACTTCAGAGCTGCAATCCAATCTATAAATCCGACGTAATCTAACAATAGCCCGCCAACCAGAAATTGTTGCAAAACCTCTTCACTACGATGGGATCGCATGAACTTTGCAAACTTTTGTTTCAGCAACTTCTCGCCTCGAAAACACTATTTTAAACAGTCTGCAAAATTACAAAGTTAAAAACACTCAGCCAGCCAAACTTTGTGACGGTAAGAGTGTTTGTTTTAGCAGGTAAAATCAAGCGCTGCATATTGATGTACGCAATGAAACTGCAGAACAAATTTATACATAATCAAAGGCTCCACCCAGTCTTTGCGTAAAATGCATCTCCTGTGTAATTCCCCTACTGACAAGCAATTCAAGCAACAACCAAAAAAAAAAAAAAAAAAAAAAAAAAAAAAAAAAAAAAAAAAAAAAAAGTGGTCTCAGAAAGACTGACCTCTATTCTTGTAGGCCTGAATCCTTTTGACAAGGTCAGTTCTTTTAATGTTTCTCAAACACTGTTCAAGCAGGTCTAGCTTATCACACGATACTTCATTTAACTTCTCCAACTCCACCACCACATCTAGAAAGCTCTATGAGAAATGAAACAAACATGCACATTACATAAACCCCATCAGAAACAGATACACATATTCTTAAAGTTTAACATGCAATGTCCCCTGTCTTACAGTAGCTCTAGCCAGTCTTTCTTTGGGCAGGGTACTGCTCAGGAGAAATATAAGAGATTGTAAATCCTCATTCCCCAGGTTTTCACTCACATCTGCCATTAGAACCCTGTATAAAAGAGATCGATTCAAAATACACACTTGTGTGTGTGAAAATAACATTCATGGGTATTTCTGCTTGGGGTTTTCTGTGCTCTAATAACCCCAAAACATAAATGACAGACTTTCATTACCATAATTATTAGTTTTACCACATGTTTTTCTCATACAAGGAAATATCATAGACACTGAATTACCTGTAATCTGAGAGGACAGCTCCCTTCTTCAGAATTCCTTCTACCTGTTGTCTGTTGGTACCAAAAACTTTCTTGAGGATATCAAAGCGCTTCATTCGGAACATGAGCTCCATCAGCAGGGCATCACCAGCCTGAGCTTGACCTGCTTGAGCTTGTGCATGTTTGGCAAATGCCAACAAAGCTCCTCTCAAATCTTCCACACAGATGTTGTTGAACAGATCTGTACAAAGGTACAGTAGGGTTTTACACTCCTCTTTTTCAAGAGCTGCAGTCACATTGTTGACCATGTTAGAAAATCCATCCGCCATTTCACTGTATGATCCTGTATAGATGCTCTAGGCTATAGTTTGGGTCATTTTAAAAGGTGGGAGTGTGGAATTTTATTGTGCATTTTAAACATCTATTTGTTTACTTAAAGAGTCTAGTCAGGGAAAAGTGGGAAAAAATGAGCTAGTTCTCTTTTTTTGAGCAATTATTGAATGAAAATTGCATTTATCATGATAGTGAGAAAAATCTACTGTAGCCTCAATCATCACATTCTTGTAGAAATCAATAGCCACTTTGGATTTACACCTGTAAAGGACAAAGCACACACACAACATGAAGTTCTTTCTCACACAATCGGTGTGAACAAATGGAGGACAACTACAAGGGCCAGATATACCTTCAACGTCCTTAAGTTAGAGAGCCAAACGATTTGGTGGTGTTGCCTGCAGACAGGCTTATCTCCTGCTGACACTAAATGAAAAAGGAAGAGAAAAAATGTGGCAGATAAACAAAGATAATACGATTTCATAACCAAACTACGCCTTTGATAGATAGCAAGTACCTGGATATCCTTAAGAAATACAAAAAAAAATTATATTAATATTTCAAAAGCGAAACAAGTCTAAAGAATTCAAGGGGAATTCCGTGAAGGACTCGGTTTGTTAACCTTCCCACGGGATCTGATCACATAACTTGCATCATAGAGAACCCACGCACATTTCTATCGTGCTTTACAGTATGGTTCAGATTTTTTGAACTTTTCAAAGGATCGGGTTCCAAAACAGCTCGAGCGATTCATTTACAGGTTCAACCGATTCCGATTCGCGGAAAAGATCCGTCTCAAAAGAACGATTCGAACAAAAAGACGTAATTTGGTTAAACGACACGTGTCCATTTAACGTTAGTGAAGTGCGTATAGTTAAATGCCAACAATAAAATTAGATATTCGAAATAGATATATTCGAAAAGCACAAACTACGTAGCGATAAATAAACCGATGTAATGCGTCAAATAATAGCCTATAAAACTAGAAACTAGCTGAATGACCTTTGACTGTGCAACTACGTATTTTGTGGAAATGGTGAAAAGCTAATATTATAAACAAACATTAAGTTAAACTATAACAATATTAGTAAAATATACAATTACAACTAATAGAAAGCAAGATATAGCAAGTATTACCGCTGACGCTGTGTGGCTTCATCTCTCCGACGGACGTTAAACAAAAACGAAAGTAAGTGAACGAGTCTCACAAGCCACACCTCAAAGGGGGATTCTCCAGGGTAGGGTCAGATACTCGGGCGTCTAAACAATATTTACTTTTCATTTAATTAGTGGTGATTCTGTTACAGACCGGTTGAATTAAGGAGGGTCAAGGGAGGGACTGCTTGTTGACGCAACAATGACATTTTTAAATAAGGTTCGGTAATTATATATAGCACCATGGCACACCTTTTACAGTTTGTGGGAGCTGCATAAACTTTGAAAGTCTGAAAGGTCTGACTTTTTATTTTTTTTACGGTGGAAAAACTATACCATTGATAGAACAAACGAAATATTCTTTATTATATATGGATGAAAATTAACCCCCCCCCCCCCCCTCCCCAAGTGAACACTTGTGAAAACAAAACAGTTCATGCTGTAAAAACAGTTTGTGCTTTGAAACCATGTTTACAGTTAAACAGGAGACAGTGATATACAATATTTCATGTCATTCAAGTGTTATTTGTGTAACAGTTGTAAGGCTGGGCTAACTGTGAACCCCACCCCAAAACCCCCCAACAGGTCAAGGTCTTATAATATGAGCAGCGAGATGAGTGCTGGAAAAGTCCCAAAAGATCAAACAAAAAACAATAATCTCTTGTGCAGCAGGCTGAAACTATGATTACAATTATTAATTTTAAAAGGCAGTTTATATAAAAGCTGCTCATTTGCAGATACAATACCATTTGAGCTTTTAATAACTGCATAAATGCAATATTTCAGATATAATATTTGGTCATTTACAGGGTTCCCACACCTTTTGCGAGACAAGTTCGTGTAAACTTTGATTCAGACCAAATTTTTAATGAATAATAAATCCTTCCTTTGTGAGTGTGACTCAAAAGAATGGTTCTCACAAATTAGGAGTATTTTTTAATAAAGGAACTCTTCATAGCTAGAAAAGTGTATAGTCTATTCACTACAGAAGTTTTTTTTTTTTTAATTCTTATGATTTTTCCAGGCCAGGACTCTATAACTCTATGGTCTTTGGGAAAACACAATTTTAAAATTGCAGTTACCATGGGAAACCTGCATGTAGTAAAGTTACAGTACAACAGTAGGCTATGCCTAGATAAACAACAGATAAAGCTGTAAATGATGATGGTATATGAAGAGGAGATGAGTGCTATAATTCATATCTCAGAGCTTCTCAGCGCTGAACTATCTATTGGATTTGAGTTTTTGAGTTTTGGTGGTTTTTAATGGCTGGCATCCTTGCTGAACACTATTATAGCACCATTGTTGTTCCACCTGTGGAAATACAAAGCACCGCACTGTTTCAAACACTAACACAACGATTCAGTGATTTGGGACATATCCATACTTGGATATGAACATAATATAAAAAAAGAAAAGTATACAAAGTGTAAAAGCTCATTTGCCTGCTTAGAGTGTGAAATGTTGCTGTTTCTTAGTGGATTCAAGTAAAAGTATTGGTCAGTCTAAGAGAGGAAACATTATCAAGTATAATCAAAGCACGTGTGTAAATATGTAGCATACTTCTGATTACACAGAGAGTACATGATTAACTCTCTAAAGATGAAAGGCATTTCCTTCTCATTTCTTAAGAATTTTATCTAGTTTCAGTCTGAGATTCTTTATGGTCACTGCAGTACATAAAAACATTTCATAATTTTATGCTACTCTTCTGCATAGAGGAATCTGATGCTTTGAAGCATAAAGTTGCCTTTAGTCACCATACCAGAGCTGACTAATTTAAGATTAATGATAAGTCCTCCAAGATATATATCTGGTAAAAATGTAGTCTAAGCAAGTCTGCCATACCTTATTGACTTTGAATAAAATCTGGAAGCATGAAACTTCAGACCAAATTGAACTTGAGTGCTCTGAATATAAACCATTACTGCAGGCTGACCATAGTGATTCAGATTAAGGCTGCAGAAAACCTCTTTAGTGAATTGTTTAAAAATGAGCTTTTGGATATCATCACAAGTAACTGTATCAACAACATAAGTGTTTCTGTCATTCATTTGTATAGCATAGATTAAAATCCATTGTTTCCTATTTTAAATGCGATATGGAAAGATAATGTGCTGAATTCTCCGAGCAACTTGGCCCTATATTTCAGTTTTTGTAAAATTTTACAATAAATAGCCAAAATGCAAAGTGTTTCTGACTAATTCATGGATGATTCCCTAGCAATGTGTAAAAATGAAAATTTTGTCATCACTTATTCACACTCATGTCGTTCCAAAACGTACTTTCTTTCTACTTTTTTTGTTTGTTTGTTTGGAACGACATAAGGGTGAGTAAATCATGTCAGAATGGTTACTTTTGTGTGAATTATCCCTTAAAGGGTTAGTTCACCCAATAATTAAAATTCTGTCAAGTTACTCACCCTCATGTCGTTCCAAACCCGGAAGACCTTCATTCATCTTTGGGATGCAAATTAAGATATTTTTTTTATCAAATCTGAGTGAGAGCCCTGACCCTTTTATAGACAGCAATGCAACTGCAATGTTCCCAGGTCCAAAAACATACAAGGACATCGGTAAAATAGTCCATGTGACATCAGTGGTTCAACCATAATTTTATGAAGCTACAAGAATACTTTTTGTGCGCAAACAAAACAATAATAACATAATTTATTCAAGAATTCTTCTCCCTGAAGTTACCGTCTTCTGCCATTTTGGAGAGTACCCCAGAATGTAATCAGCGTTGTTTACTTTCAGCATGCACCCGCTGTCTACTGAATGTAAACAACGCTGAAATAATATCTTAATTTGTGTTCCGAAGATGAACGAAGGTCTTACGGGTTTGGAACGACATGAGGGTGAGTAATTAATAGCACAATTTTCATTTTTGAGTGAACTAACCCTTTAATATGAATGCTCAGGCTTGGAAACAAGTTAAATGCTGTCAAAAATCATTTTGACTCATTTTTATGTTGAAAAGAAAAATCTTAAAAACTTCAAGTTGACTGAAAAAATTCCTGTCCAAGTCAAAATGATCTTCTTCAGCATGCCACAGATGCCATTGACAGAATTTAACTTGCATTAACTGAGAACATTCCTTAAATCAAAAAGTTATTCCATCTTTTCAAGTTCACAAAGTAGAAGTGTGCTCAAGATCTTCCATCCTTTTCCCCTGGAGGGTCCCGGACAGAGTGTCAGAGTCCAGCAGCTCAACTACATTATATGGGGCACAGTCCTCCAGCCCCAGCTTACCACACATCCACCCACAGAAGCCCTTCTCCAGGTCCCTCACTGCCAACCACCATTCCCCAAAAACCCAGGACAGCTGGGTCACGGCGGTGTACACCCCCATACAGACACACAACGTCATGATCAACACCGGATAAAACAGAATGAGCAAGGGACACACCGTGATCTTGTGCAGAAAGCTGCGTTCCTCATTGTAAACCAGGAAGACGTTGTACCAGGTGAGCGTCCCGTAGTAAAACGATGTAATGAAGGAGAGAAGGAAGATGAACGGGGAGCAGGAAAGGCTCCAGAGGAGAACATGAGGGCCCTGACTGACCCCCAGCACACAGGGTTTTTGCTTGGCTTCCGCGACCCCGTCACACTCTGCATCTAGACGCTCTTTGGAGCGCGCCATGTCTCTCAGCTCTTTGTCTGTAAGCGTCATATAGATGTCTACCATTTGGCCTTTCCGCTTTCCCCGTGTGATGGTACCAGTCAGGGTCACAAAACGGCTGTCAGGAGGGATATCCTCTTCTTCTGTGAATGACAGATAAATATTGAGAAGGATATTGCATGAACAACAAATTATTATAAATAAATCTGTCAGTTATATGGGAAAGAAAGAGGAAATGCAATATTCATCAGAATGTGTAGAGTCTTTGCCAGCAGACAAAAAAACTGCTTTGAATTCATTAATTACTAATTACTTATTTCACAACTAATACTGTACTATATTTCATTAGTATTTATTAAAATAAAATGTATTAAACATTTACTAACAAGAATTGCAAATATTAACTGCTTATAATTGTTCTTTTTTTTCCAATGAAGCGCTATTGTTCAAAAGTTTGAGATTGGTATGATTTTTATTTAGACCTATTTTTTTTTTTTACTTGTCTATTATGCTCACCATTAATTTGATCAAAAATGCAATAAAACAATAATTCTGTGAAATGTAATTATAATTTAACAACGTTTATATTTAATTTTTTATAATGATAATGTGATGGCAAAGCAGAATTTTTATGATTGTTCAGAAATCATTTTAATATATTGATTTGGTGCATATGAAACATTTATTATCAGCGTGTTTAGTAAAACTGTTGGGCTGCTTAATATTTGTACGGAAACTGTGATACACATTTTTTCAGGATTCTTTGATGAATAGAAAGTTTAAATGAATTCATTTAAAATAGAAGTCTTCTGTAATATTTGAAATGTATTATACCCTTGCTGATTAAAATTTTACTTTCAATAAAATAAAACAAATAAACAATTACTAGTATATAAAAATGTACAAACGTTTCTATTTTTCAAGACACCTTTACTAGGACTAGAAATTTACTAATATATTATTCCCTGATATTGCAAGATTTTATGGAAGACTGTAAAACAATATCTAGATAACTGACATAAAATGATCAACGAGGATAAAACATAAAAGATAATATAATGCCATATTTAATATAAGGACAATTGCTCAATCTGGTGTGTTCTGGATAGAAAGCACATGTGGTACGGAGCTGGTGCCATCATCTGTTTAAACCCATTACAGTAAACAAACAAAAGATGAATTTCACTGCACTTGAACAAATACCACAATACAGTTCACCCACAGATATTATATTTTCACCTTCATCAAGTGGAGGACTAAAGGCTCCATCCACATCCGCCGAGGTTCCCTCCCCAGCATCCTCAACCTCCGGGTCTGAGCGGTAGATGATTTCTTTCCTTTTCTTCTTCTTCTTCTTCCTCCTGGTGGTGGATCCTTCCTCCTCTGCTGACCTCTCAAGTGTGTTCACTGGGGTCTCCTCTGTCTCAATCGATCCCTCCAGCTCCATACCAGTGAGGTCTTCAGATGCCCTTTCTCTCATGACTATGAACCCAGCGAGACTGATGTCTGTTTACAGCTGGACACACCTGCTTGGTGTCAATCACCCTTTTAAGATGTTTCCTTCTAAAAGGAGAGAAAAATAAAATAAAATCACAACTGCCTGGTATATATGTTACTTTGTTTTGCATTGCATTGCAACACAGAGCATTTTTAGGACCTGGCACTGTCTCAAGTCACACCCCACGCTTACTATCTGCTGTTGATTTAAACAATACTGATGTGAGAATGCACAGTCCTTACCTTGAATAAATTCCCAAGCTAACGCATGCAGCAGAGGTCGCTTGCGTATTTAGTTTATCCTTTGCAAGTGCTCACCACGTGTAAAATTTTGGCTCTGGGTTCATTTTTTCGGACAGTACCACACTGAGGACATCGCATCCCCCCTCGCGCCGCTAATGCCGTTGTTTGGCCAATCACCGGCTTGCGCGCAGCGCTCAGTGCGCATGCTCGCGTTATGCGGCGCTCTGCCTAGCAACCGCTGCTCTGCAAGGAGCTTCAATTTTTTAACGAGTTCTGAATAAGATGCCAGAAAAAAAGATTAATAATTTATTCCTCCTTGCCACTGCAACTAAAACATGATAATAATAATTTTAATAAAAGTATGCTTTTATATTTTAACACAAGCAAAAAGAACCACACTGCCATGTTTGAATATCACTCATTCATAATTTCACCATTGGTAATTAATTTACAGGTATTTCCTGTGTATTAAATGTAATAGTGGAACTGAGTAATAGGGGCCCAATGGCGCTGTATGTTGGTGTGATGCCCACAATTGCCGCTGACCCGATATACCATTTTATAGGCATATTAATTCCCAAAAAAGTTATAATAATGCAACAGCTTACAAGTTGTTACAACAGAAAATGTATTTTTTTTAAACAATACATTACATGTTTGTAATCTTATGGTGACAGATGATAAATGTTTTTGTTTTTAGAAATCTTACAATTACAAATGTTATATTCACAATATCATATATTTACACTGATTAAACACAGTTCTGAACTATTAGAGTTCAATTGTGCAATGATAATGAAATTCATTGAGGCCACAGTCAAGATGTGTTAAACATTCCTAGCAAAAAACATTTGTGGTCCACCCACACTGTGATGAAGAGCAGCTGTTTGACAGTCCAGGCTTGTTTTGTTATGATTCACAGCTTGGATTTGGTCATGTCCATGATTTCTCTCAATATGTCTGTATTTTCTCCCTCTGGGGCTGGAGGCCAGGCTGTGTGATCTGATTAGAGAGACAAAGTGAAACAGAAACATACTCAAATAGTAAGAGTCAACATCCATTTTTAGTTTCGAAACAATAATAATGTCTTTTGCCGTCATCTGACTAGAAAATGGGTACCTGGTATTTCCCAAACTGAGTGGTAGAGGCTCTGTCCTGCATCGACTTTCAGGGTTGCTCCAGTAATGTAGCTGGCAGCCGGAGACAGCAAGAAACATACAGCTGGCGATATCTGACACAATTCAAGTAAATATATTAATCTCATGTTATTTAAACACTAAACTTGTAATTCTGTATAGTGTATATATAGTCATACATATAGCCAGAGCTGGGTAGTAACTGATTACATGTGATCTGGATTACGTAATCAGATTAAAAAAAAATAAGCACTTGTAATTAGATTAAATTACATTTTAAAATACTTGTAATTAGAGTCTTGACAATGTAATGTTTATTGCACTTCATGCTATTAATTACAGTGAATGGGATATATTTTCTTTCTCTTTGCTTTGTATTTTTATATCAATACAGCACAATATTATCCTATTTAAATCAATGTGATAAATGAGTTAGGTCAAAAATAATCTAAACTCAATCAAAAAGTAGTCTGATTATGTTACCTAAAATGTGTAATGTAATGAATTATGTTACTAACTACAATTGTTGTCATGTAATTTGGAATCAGTCACGGACTACAATTTGTAATTAATCTACCCAGCTCTACATATAGCTATGAATATTATATGTGACCCTGGACCACAAAACCAGTCTTAATTTTTCAAAATTGAGATTTATACATAATCTGAAAGCTGAATAAATAAGCTTTCCATTGATGTATGGTTTGTTAGGATCGGACAATATTTGGCTGAGATACATCTATTTGAAAATCTGGAATCTGAGGGTGCAAAAAAATCTAAATATTGAGAAAATCACCTTTAAAGTTGTCCAAATGAAGTTCTTAGCAATACATATTATTAATCAAAAATGAAGTTTTGATATATTTACAGTAAGAAATATACAAAACATCTTCATGGAACATGATCTTTACTTAATGTCCTAATGATTTGTGAGGGTGAAAAATCTATAATTTTGACCCATACAATGTATTTTTGGCTATTGCTACAAATGTACCCCAGCGACTTAAGACTGGTTTTGTGGTCCAGGGTCACATATATAGTTTTAAAACCTCAACATTATAATAGGTTATATGATACCTCCTCAGGAACACCGAGTCTTTTAGCCGGACTGAATGGCACTGACATCTTAAACATTGTTGGGCCAATTTCTTTGTAGTTTTCCATTGCAGTTTTGGAGATGATAGTTCCCTGCATTCAATAAACACAAAACAAATGCACATGTACTGTTTATGTGGTATAAGACCAAGTGGACGTTTACACTGAATTTAACATTACAGTTGAATTAAAATTGCATTACAGATAATAAACACATGCCTTTTTAGTAAAAACGTATTTGAGGCCATAATACTATGAACATATTCCATGCAAGGCTATTTTTCCACATTTAATTTCCTTATATTTAAATTTGCATTTTATCCAAAGCAACATGCAAATGAGGAACATACTGTAAATCAAACATGGATATCAACCCCTTTTTTCAACGTCCCTGAGTAGAGAGCACTATCCAAATACAACAAATTGTTTCCAAACTGGCGCTAACCGGAGCCACAGAGTTGATCCGGACCCCACTGTCAGCCCACTCAATGGCCAGGCTCTTGGTCAAGTTGTCCACCGCTGCTCTGGCCGCTCCTGTGTGCCTGTCATAAAAAAGTTTTAACAAATTAAAAATGAGGATTAAACCAGCCAAACAATGTCAATTAATACACAATATTTTTATTATATTGTTATAATGTCCAACTCACGCCATTCCAGGAAAACCCTTCCACATGTCTGCAATGATGTTCACAATTGCACCTCCATGATCTTTCATCCATGCATTGTATGCTATGAATTAAGAGCAGCCTTTGAATTTGTTATACAGAATTGTCAACAAATAAAGCTTACAATTAACACGTTAGATAGCTAAACTGTATGTGTTCTGCATTTCAGATTGCCATTTATGCCGAACCTTCTTTGCAGCATAAGAACGTTCCGTTGAGGTTAGTGTCAATCACAGCTTTCCAGCCTTTTGCACTCATCAAGTTCACTGGGCTGGAAAACTGCCCACCTCCATTATTCACCAAAAAGTCAATCCTTCCATGAAGCTTCAGAGTGGAGTCCATCAGGTTCTTCACCTGTTAAAAACGGGAGCTAAATAATCACACC
Source organism: Barbus barbus (assembly GCF_936440315.1). NCBI lineage: Eukaryota > Metazoa > Chordata > Actinopteri > Cypriniformes > Cyprinidae > Barbus > Barbus barbus. Next base: position 9,768,544 of record NC_136715.1, on the reverse strand, counting down.
ACATTATAATCCAGACCTACAGTATACTGCTAAACAGGGATTTTCCAGATGGAGAAACCCTTCCAAAATTAACATGCTAAAAACAAAGACTATTTTACACACGCTTCTCTGGCATAAAGGTATAAAATACAGGTTTATGAGACTGTCACCTCTTCTTCATTTCTGATGTTGCACTGCATAGGGGTCACTTTAGCCGGACTGGATGGGGGGATTTTCTGCATCAGCTCTTCAGCTGCTGACTCCAGACGCTCAAGCTTTCTGGATGATATGACCACACTGCAACCTACAACATGATTTTTGTATAAACACTATTCATTGAGGGTTTTTTTTATAGTTTAAGTGGAAGATATTTATTTAATAGTTAAGGAAAAACTATGGAAGCCCGTTTCTGCACCTGAATAAAAACCAAAACAAGGTACTTTTTAACTCACAATTCTGAGATATAAACAGAAAAAGAAAAAATTGCAAGTTTATATATTTTATAAGATATAAAAGATATACTTTTTTTCCTTGCACTTGTGAGTTTATATCTTGCAATTCTAAGAAGAAGAAAAAAAGCCAGAATTGTGAGATTTTTAAAAAAAAATTTATTCAGGAAACGGGCTTCCGTAAAAAACACTTTCAGACAAACCTTTTGTTTTTTTCCTTTCAAGTACTGGTTATTTTTTTTCTCATGCACTTACATACACCAAACTTTACAGTTTTACAGGTATACCTATCTACATTCTGGAGATTATTACAGAGATGTTTGTCGCTTTGGATAAAAGCGTCTGCTAAATGACTAAATGTTAATATCACATTATGTTGATTTTAGGCTGTTGATAGCATTTTTTTTATATATTTTTTTTGTGGAGTGATAAAAACTATTCAAAATAATGTAAAAACAAATAATAAAAAACGGAAATCACAGTCTAAAAACATCAAATATATTGCATTGGTATTAATTAAATATGTTATTACTAATATGTAAAATGTGAAAATGAATATTTTATAAATTAGTGACTGATTGCTTTGTGTGTTGCTCAATATCTGGACTAAAGTTCACTGCAGTCCTGATCTAAAGACAAAGTCAAATCCATCTGTAAAACTTCCAGTACATACACACCTAATTGTAAGAGCTCAGAAGTAATAGCTTTTCCTATCCCAGTCCCGCCTCCTGTCACGATTGCAACTTTGTAATTGAAAAGTCCTGCTTTAAAAACACTGGACGCAGCCATGTCTGTGACGAACCGGACTGTGAAGCAAGCAAGAGTCTCTATAAATAAGGTAAAATAAAAGTCTTCTTCCGGTTGTGTTTGTGTAGCTTCCTGTTCTGTGCACGATGGTTTTACGTGTCGTGGGCTCTAAGCTTTTAATTATGAATATTTGAGTTTCATTACTATAATAGAAAATTATTACTAATACATTTTGTATATTTACCTTTTAAAAAAACCTAAGCAATCTATAACAGAGTGAGAACATTACATATATCAGTGGTATAAAAGTATGGACGTAGTAAGCTTAAAATAAAACATGCAAGTATATGTAAAACCATGTGATTTTATTTTACAGTATGTACATACACACAAAACCAAAATGAATTCCATAACCGTATAATCACGGACAAACTTAGGGAGTATGATTTATTTTCTTACGATAGAACTTCCTTTACTTTTAAGGACAGTTCTGAGATTGATGTAAAGCCAGTCCATGTTGCTGAACGTTCACAGCAATTTACAAATTCCAACATAATCTTCTAAATAGTGTGAACAAACACAACTGATGTAGACAGTGAAGTCATCCACACATAACAAACCTGTGAACGCAGTCTTACGCTGATCAGCAATGTTTCCTGGGCACTTTCCCACTGAGAATGGGTAACAAATATCTATCTGATACTTCAGATTGTTTGTGGGCCCTGTGTCTCACCTGTTTGCCCGTTGAGGGCAACATTGCTAAAATAATTGCCCTGTGTATCATCAGCCTTGCAGTCTGATTGATTTAAAACCATGTAAGGACATCCTAATGATTTAGGGTTATACATGTATACACATTTACAAAAAATATATATGTGTGTATATATCTATATATGATATTATCGGCATAGCTTTAAACATATACTTACATACAGTACACATTTAATAACCTTGTGCAAATCGAGTGAGTACATACCACAGAGTTAAAAACAATTACATTTGGCCACTGAATTAAAAGTTGCTCAATAAAAACACCATTTGGATTAATATAAAAAATAAAAACATCAATGTTAAAAAGGCAAATCTTGGAAAGATGGGCACTTCAGCTTTGTGATTCTTAAACTATTGCATATAACAAAAACGATCGGGCCCTAGAGGTCATTTAAAGTAGTACCCAGCATCTCCTTTATAACAGCCAATGCTGCCACAAACCTGTACAATATAAACGTGCTGATATCTACAAAACCAATTCAAGGATTATGACTTAATACTACGTCTGTATGTACATGAATTAAATACGTGTCTTCAAGCACTTGCGTGGTTAGCGTCAAATGTGAGCAGTGGCCAAAAACAAAACAAAACAAAGAGCATGTGTTTGTGTGTGTTTCAGGTAAAAAAATAAATTAAAATTGCTAGAAGCCAAACCAAAACAAGGCCTCTAAAACAGGTAAGGGTGAAAGTGCATACTGTAGTATATCATGTGGTTACGGCCCGTCTTTTCTCTACTCTGAGATATTTATATCCATTCAAGTGTTCCTCTGTGCTCTCAGCGGTTCAACAACAGCATATCTGTGGTTCTTCTGAGACGTGGCCATCTCATCGGGCCACATGAAATTAAAGGCTCTTGGAACTTTGCATGTAGTGTTTTTGTCCCATGATGCATTGCGGTCAATAGCTGTTTTCGTGGCCTGCGAGGATATAGAGATTGCTGTGTGCTGTGGGGTTGTCTGTTGGTCGGCTTTCCAAAACCACCACTCTATAAAGAACGACATAAAAACAAATACACATGACTTGATGCCCTTTCTGCATACATATGACCTACGTTATAAAACATGGATTGGCACACCAGTAATAAAGTGTATGATATTAATTACATAATGACTTAATAATTAGACTGCTTCTTCTCACCTGTCTGAACCTAGCAGCCTGAATATCCTGGAGTTGTCAGAAATCTCCTGTGTAATCTGGAATACAAAATGTGGACAGAATAATGGGATTGCACAATACGTATGTCATTTCATTTGTTTATATGATATCCTAGTTTTTTTTTCTTACACTGCTCTCTGAAATACGTGACTCTGATTGATTATATTTAAAATATAATACACTGTATATTTTACCATAACAATAATACTGTGATTTAAAATGTTCACTGTTGCAGACTATAGTAAAACAAAAATTATAATATGATATATAAGAATATTATTGTGTATTGTGTATTTATTATACATTTATGTATATACATTTGACATTTAAAATTGTATAAAAATAACACACACACACACACACACACACACACACACACACATATATACACATATAAAATATACAATTTTAAGTGTATACTTTATATTGCAATATTCTTGTAGTGCTCGTTTCTGTCAGGGTTTTTTGTGGTATTATTGACAGGCTGTCTGTTTATTATCTCTCACATACATACAGCAGGACTTGCCTCATTGGACTTGAAGCTGCGTCCTTGCATGCCATGCCTCCAGAAGGCCAACACACTGTCTTGAAGGCAGACTAAGATGATAGATAGATGCAGAGCATGAGAGAGTTATTAAAACAGAGATTTAAATCTTTTGCCCATACAAAAGAGTTAAAGGTCCCATACTGTACACCTTTCTGGAGTTTTATTTTAGATTTTGATGTCCTTAAGAATATATTTTTGCAGTATAAGTACCAAAAAACATCTCAATATATTTTTACAGCTCCTCTTTCAGAAGCTCTGCTAAGAACAGGTCGATTTTGGTCCGCTAATATTAATATTAATATTCATGAGCCTCTCTTCTGATTGGCCTGTTGTTTTCTGAGTGATGCACAGCCAGGCCAACCACAGGTAACTAGTTAGGGCCGACGTCACAATTACGTCACCGTGCTAAGCTGGAGGCAAAACAAAGGCGGCCCATTCAAACCAGCGCAGATTCGGCAACATAAGGAGCTTAAAATATCATATTGTTGTGATGTTGGGTGCCAGAATGGATGTAAAACAGCCTCAAAAAATGATCGTCAAAAATGCTTGCGTTTGCAGCGCACACTTCTTATCAGAAAAGCTTCAATAAAGTGTGGTCTTTTGTTGTTATGGGTGAGTCTAAAGATTTCTTGCATCTCACGACTATGTTGGGTATGAAATAATGTCTGTCAGTTTGTTGTTTTACACACATGCACACAATTTACCATCATTTATAATTGTATATACATTGTTGTGGCTGGAGGATGAATGGGACGGTGGGCGGTGCTCGGGGTGGTGACTGAAGGCGGTGACCGAGTAGTTGGGACGTCACATTTTTACGGAAGTCACAATGGCTCGTGAAAAAACACAGCTACTTTATGCAGGCTGTGTGCATTTTACTGTTTTGAAATTTATACGGTAGTTACATAGCCCCTAGACCTTAGTTAGCATGAGGTCTAGGGCCAGGAAATTTCAGTTTTGACAATATGGGACCTTTAAATATGACTAAAGGCTAACTGCTAAATTCAGTGGGCTTAGAAAATGGAGATATATGTACTCATACCTATTGATTCAATCTGGAAGTTAAAAGTGAGTTCTGCTGAGAGTTTTCGATTGGACTTCAACCGACCTTGCAAATTTACAATCTTAATGCACCCTTGAGAGGAAGAAGAAACGCAATTAATATATATCTGTTTTATATATATATATATATATATATATATATATATATATATATATATATATATATATATATATATATATATATATATATATATATATATATATATATATATATATATATGTGTGTATGCGTCTCTTACTAATCTATTAATGGCATGTTTGGTACTTACGATCTAAGCAGACTAAAATTGTATCTCTCTCCAGCTGGGTCACATGGATCACGCAGCTTTGTGGGGGGTCTGAAATAACAACAATAATTTCTAGAATTTTGCATATCTAAAATTCTATAATTCTAAAAAAAAAAAAAAAAGGGGAAAAAAACTATTTTAAATGGGAAAAAATAGATTTTTTTAAATAAACAGATTATAAAAAATTATTGCAAAAACAATTTATTAAATGAATATTTGTTAAAACATTTAAAGCTATTACATTAAGAGATAATGGTGTCATGATTTTAAAATACTCACCAGAATCAAACCAGTTGGAGGTAGAGTTGGGGTTGAGGGTCTCAAACCGCACCACCTGGTTGAGCTCCATCCCTTTGCTCACAGCTATGCAGATGAGAGGATACTGATGTTCTGGAACCACCAGCATCTCAAACACCTCCAGCGGACACGGCAGGGGGAAGTCTATGCTCTGCAGGGAACGAGTCGGTGCTTAATTTGGAACAGCGTGCGTTTGAAAATGCCAAGTAAAGCAATTTTAATTACAAGTCTTAAGTAGAAGATCAGCAATTTTAGAAGCTTAAAGGAAGCATGAATAGCTAATGTGGCCTACATGCTACATGCTGTTTCCAAAACACATCGCCAATGGATTTTAGAGTAATGCTAATCCGCATAGCACTCGGTAACAAACCCTATCTCATTGCACCCTCTGGAGGTCACATTTGTTGACCACATATTTCATTGAGGATGTCTTGTTTAAGTGTAACAACCATAATGAAAATTTACTGTAATTCATTGTGAGGCTTAAATTACTATGTCTTTCCCACTGAAATAAGGCAGCCTCAATAGCTGTTTCCATCCACCTATTTTTTAGGGATATCGCAAAAAAAAAAAAAAACACTGGATGGAAACGGTGCACAAATGTTTTATGCGATATTAACTTTGTATGGAATAACTTTGGATGGAAACGTAGCTAATGACACATGCGGCCAACAAATGCGACCTCCAGAGGGCGCAGCCTTCAAAATAAGACAGCTATTGTTTTTGGTGATGGAAACCAGTGACTTACCTTGACCAACATGAATCTCTGCATGGACTCCACCCACTCAAACAGGACAACACTGGACTGAAAGGCACCGCACAGGTACTTGTGACCAGTATATGGATTCCTCACTGAGAATAAACAAGACAACAGATGGAAACAAAACACAGTATAAAACCTTAAATAAAGTCGGTTTGATCATATCATCAAATTAAACTGTTGCTTGAAATGTTTGTGGAAACTGAGATACACTATAATTTAGAAGCTTTAAAAAAAGATACTTTCATTCAACAAGGATGCATTCAATTGATGAAAAGAGACAGCAAAGACATTATCAATGTTATAAAAGATTTCTATATCAAATAAAAGCATTTCTGTGTTTCCACAAAAACATGATGCAGTTTTGAAATGCTGGATGCTGTAACTGTTTTCAGCACCGATAATAATGAATGTTTCTAGAGCTCCAAGTCAGCATATTACAATGATTTCTGAATGATGAGCTGTTACTTTACCATCTCAGGAGTACATTACATTTTAAAATATATTCAAATTGAAAACAATATTGCCGTATTTTTGATCAAATAAATGCAGCTTTCTTTCAATCTTAATTATTACAAACTTCTGCCAATGTATACAAAGTTCCTGTATATTCAGAAATACAGAAAGGAAGGAACTGACGGGATCTGCTCACCTACACAGCACTTTTGACACCCTTTAGTTTCAGGGATTTTAGTGGACACTGAGAATTTCCTGAAATTCAAATAAAACTGTAAATTGGTGTATTTACATTTTGACTACTGGTCACATCCTTAAGCTCACACAGAGATCTGAACATTTACCTGGGGATTATTTTGTCAGGTAATTTATGTGTTGGTATGGCAACAGGGAGTTTCTGCATTTGTCGAGCATGTTCAAATAGGCCCACCAGACTGTGAGAGTAAAGATGACATGCTTTTCCTGCCAAAAAAAAAAACAATTTCATTATTGAAAACGGGGATACAGGACTATGTCAGGTAACGCTTCAACATATATGGCATGTTACTACAGTTAACTATTTTAATATTATCACATTACAAGCAGTTCTACTCTGTAAAGCGTGACTCAAAAATAAAAATATAACACTAAAAATTGTAGCACTTGTAAAAAAAGAAACTCACTCTAACTAATCTGTAATCTGAAAAGCTAAACCTGTTTTTTTTTTAAGCACAGCTTACCGGATATTGATAGCAGGCTGTTGCTCATGACATACAGCCAAGTACATCTCATGGGGAAAAGCTGAGAATGACACGAAAATAGCTTTAGCACAAGACAAAAGCACACCACACCAAGGCAATATAAGGATATACTTCACACAAACTTTTTTCCAGACACATTTTGATTTTTTTTTGCTACTAATACGGTTATAGGAAAACTAAACATCTGTTTGAAAATATTTCAAAAGTAACATCACACCTGCTCCATGGACGTCTCGTGCAGCTCATTAAGGTTTAATGTGTAAATACCTTCCTCTGCTCCAAATATCAGATACTGGTCTGAAATGCATGAACGGGGAAGAACAAAACAGACTTAGAGGCGGTCTCAGCAAATCCTTCTGTAGGCAATATTAATAGATATAATAATGATCCATCATATACATCACATCTTGTTATCTTAACAAGCTCACCTCGTGTGTCTGGGTTGATCCATGAGGTAGCGCAGTGTATTTTTAATGGGCAGCCATTGAAGACTTTAGAGAAGCATGCTCCCATCTAGACATGGAAATACAACACAATGGATAACTCAGATGCAGCCAAATAAATCATTGCTCAAAAAGTTTATATACAAGAAAACGCTTTCAAAAAGACAACATGCATCAATTTATATAAAAATACAACATTAAGTCCCAGTACAGTGCCATAGATCTGCACGACTGAGTAAATTATGATGTCCACTTACATGAACCTTTGGAGTTGGTGGGAGACCATTGCTGATGGGTTTCTGTGGGGGGAAAAAACAAAAACAAAGAATAAACAAAATTAAAACACAATAAGTTTCACTATATAAATTTCACTATTAGATAGACAGACAGATTATATGTAATAATATTAATATTACTATTGCTACATATAATTATATTGCATTATTAAAAATAAAACAATTGTATGTATTATTGCTTATTAAGTTTTTTCCTCCAGGAAACATAAGTGTTACAAGATTCAATATTGGAATGCACTAAAATGAAGCCATACTGGAAAATCTTTCTTGTCCTTTGGTATAGGAACAGCAGGGGGCATTGTGGACTGTCTCTCTGTTGAGGACGAGTGTTCAGATGGGCTAATTCCATTGCCTGTGGGTAAGAAAAGAAACAACATTCGGTTTAGTTTTCTGTTTTCACATAGGTATCCAGCAAGAGGTCCACACGGATCACATGTGTAAAGAAAATGTTCTTTTTATCTACATTCAGTTAAGAAGTTTAGCATTAGCAGCGTTGTTTACTAAGCTACTGTTTCAATTTGCAGCTACCACACTACGACACAACAAAAACTAGACAAGCATAATGAACCAAAAATGATGATTGCAACATGAAATGACAGGAGAACAATAATTTGACAAGGAAAAGAATACAAGGGTGGAGTGGGTGACTCATGATGTCTTCAAGTGGGTGTGTGACATTTTCACATGCCAACACTACTGACACCATTTTTCTTAGAAAGGGCAAGAGGAAAGAATGACATGTAATCTAACTAAAGAATGACATGTGTGCTAACTAAAGAAACTAACAATGGGGCGGATTGGAGACAGGTTTGGTGACTGGGGTTGAACAAAGTTTAAAGGGGAGGGCCTGTCTTACTGTCTCCTTCCTCATCACGATCTTCTTCATCAACCGAGACCTGCAGCCTCTCGTCGAACTGACTACATATCCCAGCATCCCCCTGGGTTTCCCAAGGGCCATGTTCTTCCCGATTGGTCTCATTACCTAAACTGCTGAGCTTGTTTGCGGGCAGTCGAGGAGGTGGAGGTCGAGGGGGTACGTTGGTGGATGATCGAGCCGGGCTTTCGGGCTCAGGGCAGCGCTTTATAGTGCCCTGGTCACCGTCATGATCACCGGAGGAGCTTTGATGTGGTCCAGGACTGGGCATTGGCTGGAAATGGCAGAACAAAATTAGCAGCACGCTACCCTGTCAGATCAATACTGTGATTACTGAAAAAAGTGGATGCAAAAAAAAAACTGTAAGAGCTGTTCACTGATTTCCGATAAGCTTGTTTCAAGGCAAAAGAAGGACTTGGTTGCTTAAAATAAATCTGCTAAATCAAAGCAACACCTAAACACACACTACTGTTCATAAGTTCAGGGTTGGCAAGATTTTTTAAATGTTTTTAAAAGAAGTCTCTTATGCTCACCAAGTCTGGATTTATTTGATATTGTGAAATATTATTACAATTTATAATAACTGTTTTCTATTTTAAAATATAATTTATTCCTTGGATGGTAAAGCTGCATTTTCAGCTTTATTTTCTAGTCTTTTAGTGTCACATGATCCTTTAGAAATTAGTCTAATATGCTGATTTGATGCTCAAGAAACATTTATTATTACTGGTTGAAAACATTGATAAATATAAAGGTAAAAAAATTATTTTAAATTAAATTACAGTAAAATTCTTTAGTGTCACGTTTAATCAATTTAATGCATCCATGTGGAATAAAAGTAATAAAAAATCAAACTGACTTCAAACCTTTGAAAGTTAGCGTATCTTTTCAACAATAAAAACGTTTATTTAAATATATATATATATATATAAATAAAACTTTTAGTATTCTTACTTTGGGAGGAAGTGGTGGTGGGACTTTAGGCCTCATGGTGGAGCTTTTTGTGCTAAAACGAATCAGAAATCCAATTAGATGAGTCACAATGCTAATCATGTATGCTAATTATGCTACAACTAACGAACATAATTTAGGGCATTAACAGGATGTTAATGGACCTTTGTGGTTGGTTTCATCAGATACTGGACCAACAGGGGTACAATATAGGACAGGAAACAGACAACAAACAAACATGCAATCAAATGCACCAGAAATAATTCACTCTATAATGAAAATGCTGTTTTTATTTACTCACCCTCATGGTATTTCAAACCTGTATACTGTTATTGTTTTCCGTGAAAAACAAAAGGAGACTTTTTAAAAGAATGGAATACAGTGCTCAAGTCATACTGACTACTTACATGGTGCTTCATTGTGTTTTTTGGTAGTCGCTAATAACAGCATTCAGTTTGGAACAGGAGGATGAAAAAATAATGACAACATTTTTATTTTTGAGTGATCTATTTCTTTAAATACAGAAGAAAGCTTGTCAGCATCACTAAGAGAGGATGCTACAAGTTTCATGGTAGTAGGTCACTTGCATTTGAACCTGGAAAAATATTGTTAAAGAGGTAGTTGGATGAACCTCAACATTCTAAAACGCCTTCTATCCATGGCATTGCCAAATGAAGGGAAAAAGAGATGGTGTCTCTAGTAAGAAAAGAAAACAGATGATAGAATGATTCCCATGGAACTAAAAAGGCCATGATACACTGGCAACATTTTCGGGGGAAATTGAAAAACAGTATTTGATTCAAAAGAAAAGACAAAATTGGAAAAATATTCATATGAGCCGCACACACACACACACACACACACACACATATATACACTGCCCATCCAAAAAAAAAAGGAAATATTAGACACTCTAATATTTCTTCGGACCACCTTTAGCTTTGACTGCTTCATTGTGTTTTGGTAGTCGCTAATAACACAAACGCAATAATAGCATGCATTCACCGTGGCACCGTTTCGATAAACGTCTGCAATGTTACAACATTTATTGCCATCCAGAGTTGCATTAATTTTTCGCCAAGATCTTGTATGGATGATGGGAGAGTCAGACCGCTGAGCAAAGTCTTCTCCAGCACACCCCAAAGATTCTCAATGGGGTTAAGGTCTGGACTCTGTGGTGGCCAATCCATGTGTGAAAATGATGTCTCATGCTCCCTGAACCACTCTTTCACAATATGAGCCCGACGAATCCTGATATTATCATCTTGGAATATGCCCGTGCCAGCAGGGAAGACAAAATCCATTGATGAAATAACCTGGTCATTCAGTATATTCAGGTAGTCAAATGACCTCATTCTTTGGGCACATAAAGTTGCTGAATCTGACCAACTGCAGCAACCCCAGATCATAGCACTGCCCCCACAGGCTTGTACGCTAGGCACTAGGCATGATGTGTGCATCACTTTATCCGCCTCTCTTCTTACCCTGATACGCCCATTACTCTGGAACAGAGGGTAAATCTGGACTCATCAAACCACATGACCTTCTTCCATTGCTCCAGAATCCAATCTTTATGCTCCCTAGCAAATTGAAGCCGTTTTTTGGATTAGCCTCACTGATAAGTGGTTTTCTTAAGGCTACACAACTGTTTAGTCCCAATCCCTTGAGTTCGCTTTGCATTGTGCGTGTGGAAATGCTCTTACTTTCACTATTAAACATAACCGTGAGTTCTACTGTTGTTTTTTAACAATTTGATTTCACCAAAAGTTTAAGTGATCGCCAATCACGATCATTCAAGATTTTTTTCCGACCACATTTCTTCCTCGAAGATGATGGCTCCCCACTATCCTTCCAGTTTTTAATAATGCGTCGGACAGTTCTTAACCCAATTTTAGTAGTTTCATCAGTCTCCTTAGATGTTTTCTTTGCTGATGCATGCCAATAATTTGACCCTTCTGAAACAGATCTTTTCCACAACCACAGGACGTGTCTCACTCACTGCATCAGTTAGGGTTAAATGACTTGTTGCCAGCTGAAACATAATCATCCATACAATAATTATCCAATGGGAGACTCTTACCTATTGGCTTAGTTAAATCCAGGTGGTGACTTTTTTTTTTTTTTTTTTTTTTTTTTTACGGGCAGTGTATATTGTACCCCATGTGTACAATGAAATGTACTGCTGTATATTTAATGTGGGCCTATATTTCTGCTGGAGGTCCTGGACATCTTGTTCAGACACATGACATCATGGATTCTATCAAATACCAACAGATAAAAAATAAAAAAATGACTAACTCTGTTAGAAATCTTATAATGGGCAACATTTGAATCTTCCAACCGGACAATAATCCAAAAACAAACCTCAAAAACAACATAGAAATGAGTCGCTGAGCACAAAGAAAGCTTCTGCTATGGCCATTCCAGTCCTCTGACCTGAACCCTGTAGAAAATGAGTGAGGTGAACTGAAGAGAACAAGCACCAACATGGAGCTGTGAATCTGAAGGATCTGGAGTGATTCTGGATGAAGGAATGGTCTCTGATCTCTTGTCAGGTGTTCTCTAACCTCATCAGGCATTATAGGAGAAAACTCAGAGCTGTTATTTTGGCAAATGGAGGTTTCAAAAATTATTGAATAAAAGGGTACCGTTAATTGTGTCCAATGTGTATTAGAGAAAAACATTTATTTCATAATATTTCCCCCCATTTTAAATTCTTATTCTCCAATGAAAGGTTAGATTTTTTGTGATTTAAAAAAAAAAAAAGATCAAAAGGATTAACAATGCAGATTTATTTTCACAGCCGCCTTTGATCATATTTACCAAGGGTGCCAACAATTCTGACCACGTGTGTATGTATATACACACACACACACACACACACACACACACACATAAAATATTTTATATTTATATATACACACACACACATATATATACACATAAAGTAAAGTAAAAAAGTAAAGTCGTGACGTATTGTCAAGTATGGTGACCCATACTCGAAATTGGTGCTCTGCGTTTAACCCATCCAAGTGCACACACACAGCAGTGAGTAGTGAACAAATGCACACGCATGCACACACACACACACACACACACACACCTGCTGAATCTGACCAACCCGGAGCAGTGGGCAGCCATGCTGCGGCGCCCGGGGAGCAGTTGGGGGTTCGGTGCCTTGCTCAAGGGCACCTCAGTCGTGGTATTGAGGGTGGAGAGAGCGCTGTACATTCCCTCCCCCCACCTACAATTCCTGCCGGCCGGGGACTCGAACTCGCAACCTTTCGATTACGAGTCCGACTCTCTAAACATTAGGCCACGACTTCCCGACATACGACATACGTCTCATAGAAACTTTTTCCAAATAGTTGCCAGTGCATCATGATCTTTAAGTGTTTTAACCTCTAGAGCAGCAAGAAGAAATTGGCTACAGAATCAGAGGAACTTACTGTTGCAATTCATCATCATGATCATCACCATCATCTTCACCCTCATCATCATCCTCCAAATGAGCCTCATGCCCCCTAATGAGGATTGAGAAGGTTCATTCACTGAAGATTATTAATTTGAAGCAACACTTTTCTCGACTTCCCATAAGTAAAATTAAAGGTTAATGGGTCATTCACATAGGACATTCTGAGTTTTAATTGTTAGTCTATGTAAATACACACTAACTAGGCTCTTTGTGTGACCTTTGTGATATATATCTGCTGTTTTTTTTCAGCATCTCATGCTGTGAGCATCCTATTGTTAAGACACCATGCAAAGAAAATTACATTTTCTTGTCTCAATGTTCCATTTCACTATGCTAGTTGTTTTTGAACACAAGAGCATGTCCTGTATGAATGAGCCCATATACATTAAAAGAAACTGTGATTTCAAAGTGAACATTTAAGTACTTAAACACAAATACTACATAAATATATAATCCGGTAATTCAGGATTTTTCAGTGACATGCACTTTAAAGATGGCCAACAAAGTGTGACTAATTAATAACAGGACAATCCCAAAGACCAATCTAGACATGCATCTGGAGTAAATTTCATTTAGAGAGACTAACTGGTTAATTTCACCCAGAGGAATGGAAAACTAATACTGTGGCAAAAATAACACAGATCTCCAACACAGCAATGCCAAGCAAATCAGCCTTTGGTTCCACTCGGACAAGCACAAAAGGGCAAGGTTAGGTCACATCAAATATTGATCAGATGAAAAACCAGCTATGCAGAGAGAGAGAGCAAGGGAGATGTACGGGTAGAGTTTGACAGAGCAGCAAAAAGATGGAAAGATAGAGAGAGAGGAAGCCAAAGGACAAAAAAAAAGCTAATGAAAGAGCACAGGAGTGAAGGACACAAACAAAGCAACGGCATCACACCTCTGATGCAGCTCCTCTTCAACAGATTTCAAGAGGCTCCTATAAAAAGAAAAAAAGAATTTATCAAAAGGGAGAAGATTCATAAACAGGTGATTCTTTCACTGCAAAGCATATGTAAAAACACATGATGAACAGTTGTATAACACATCAAGGGATCCATTAGACCCCATTGATTTAAAGCTAAATAAACAAGCATTTACTGCTAATTTCTCTCCAGTGACACTGGGATACAGTCCAATGTTTAGTTGTTCAATTTTAAGAGAACGTCTGCTTCCGACTGTCTGGAACCTCTGTTCAAAGTTGTTTTTCTACACTGCTCTTAAATTATTGAACAGTAAGGTTTTCTGGACTAAAAGGGATTTAAAAGAAAATAAAAATCAGTAGATAAAACTAGCTTCACATTTCCTCAAGAAAATATAGCTGCAAACAGTGATGATGGGCCCAAGCTCCAGGCGCCACCGCGGTGTCTGAACAATTCACTTTAAACTAAAGACACATTTTTAACGTTACTTTAATAAATCGCTATAGTAACACAGTTCAAGATATACAAAAAACATTCACAATTTACCATCTTCAATATCTTGGCATCATGTTGACACAGTTTGTGTGAATCCCCTAGGAGGAGTATGCAATAACACATAGCCTGATTTAAAAAAAAAAATCCATATTCAAACGAAACATCCAACTTCCTGTTGGTTGTAGTTAATGACTGTATAGTTGTCTGCCTTAATGAGAACAATATATGTACCGAGTTTGGTGACTGTAGGAAAAAGTAACCCCCCCCCCCCCCCCCCACACACACACACACACACACACTTTTGTCTGGCGGCGCTATAGAGGCACCTCCTCCGCGCTCATTTATTGGCTTTTGCCAGTGTCTAATGGTTGAAAATGCTGATGTGTGAGTCTAAATTTAAGTGCCTCAAAAACACCTGAAAAGAATATTATATAAGTTTGATGCATTGAAGATATCAAGAATCCCTCGATCCACAGATTTCTGTGCACTGAGTGCTAGAGAAAATACCATGATGGATTTCTCCATCATAAAGCTAAGGCCTTTTTTGTGATATAGCTAATTTTTTTTTACTGAATTTAAGGTACATCATATTTTTTCCCACTAAAATTTTCTTAAAAACAACAACAACAAAAAAATTGCTTTTGAAAAATATCCAGACATATTAGAAACTCAAGGTGGCCACCATTTTAAAACCGCACTGTATCTCAGTAAAGCCCTATTATTAGACAAATACATCTGTTAATCCAATATTTCTACTACAGAATTAGGTGGCAGTATAATGGATCAATAGCGAATCTGTCATTATAAAAATATACTATAGAATGCAATACAACATTCCACCTGCAGTAAAAATACACAACATAACAGCTATATTGTGTAAATTATAGTACTGAATAATATACTCCTATTGTTTCGTCTTCAAGCAGAGGGATTGCACTTAATTTCCTTAAAAACAACAACAACAACTGTGTGCTTTATATTTATTTTCATAAAGCTGAGTGCACTTTATCCATATTCACAATAAAGCACAAACATAATCAGAAAAAACTAAAATTAATAAATTATAAATAAATAAATATTGCGATATTTGTCATTAAATGGCCTTCTCAATTCATTCCATTCAATATCCAAAAGAGCACAAGCACCTGGACCATTCATCCTGACAATACTATTCCACTGTTTCAGCTACAGAGACCACCATTAACCAAACAGAGGATGATTACTGCATCTCTGCATAAAACTGACTGAATGAGATTGGATGACAGCTCATATACGGTGAATTGTGATGCTCTCGAAAGTGCTCGGGACCCATCTGTTGAGGAGAGCTGAGAGCAACACCTCTGAGCACACGCACAGGCGCTCACACAAACACAGAGGGAATGGTTTCACTGCCACGCCATCTGTGTACTCGACCTTCTGTTCACTATATGGCAAAAACAGTCAATAAGGCACAGGGTGTGCATATTATAAAATAACGACAGTCATATAGATCCCACACAAGCTACCTGCAATGGGGCTTAGTGTCACACTAGTGAGACAGCAATCTCAGGTGTGAGATAAATGGATGTACACAGAAACACACACACATCATGAACAAACCCTGCATGTGTCTTCACCTCTGAATGAACTCTCTCATGAATACAGGGAAAGGAAAACATATACAGCTTGACATACGACTGAACTCAATGCATCATCAAGCTGACAACATCAAACAAACCCAAGATATACATCAAACCCACGGTTTTCAGACTCGATGGCTTTATGAAGGTACTGCAGAGCATATAGAAATTATATTTAATAAAAAAATTACGATTATTATAGTTGAAAGTTCTATGAGGTGGATTGAATTTGTTATTGTCTGACTTTATTTAATGTGCAACAGTGTGCTGAAACTTACTTATTTCCTCCCAGGATGGAGCCTTTAGGGGATCCCTGCCCATAATCCATCTCTAAATCCTGGAACAAAGAGAAAGCAAGTCACATAGTCTATATCTTCAATTTAAGCTTTAAAATATGCGCAACACAAGTACGTTTACACAGAGCTTTGCTACATTCATGCACACGTCAAAAAATGCATGAAAAGAGAACATGAATGGTAAGATCTGCGTAACATATACACCAATTATGAACTCTAGGTTCTTTGTTTGTAATTAGTGTTGTCTACTATTAATCCACACATGCAGTTTCACAGCGGTTTTGGAATTTTGAGGCCTGTTAGTGAGTAAAAATATAATGGAAGAGATGATGAGATGAGCATTCATCTACAGTGTATTAGCTCTACATTAGCAAGCAAGCACACAGCTCTTAAAACAATCATCTTTAGATTCTTTAATCACGATTAATCGCATTCAAAATAAAAGTTTTTGTTTACATAATGTGTGTGTATACTGTGTATATTTATTATGTATATATAAAAACACATGCAGGTATATATCTAAGAAAAATATTTGTTATGTTTATATATTAAATATATTTATATGTAATATAAAATATAAGAATATAAATGTATATACGCAAATATTTTCAAAATATATACTGTATGTGTGTGTATTTATTTGTAAATAAATATACAAAGTACACATACATCTATTATGTAAACAAAAATGTTTATTTTGGATGCGATTAATCACGATTAATCGTTTGAAGTTTTTGCATTCAGTAAAAGTCAGTGGGGTCCAAAACAACACTGACTTTCATTGTATGCACAAACAAAATTTTTTGTGTTGAGCAGAAAAAAATAAATGCATGTAAGTTTGAAATAACATGAGGGTGAGTAAATGAAGGCTGATTTTTCATTTTTGGGTGAACTGAAAATAATTGTAGTACAATTAAACAAAAAGTAATCACATTTTACAGTGTAAAAAGTAAAAAAATAAATTAAAAAAAACTTGCAATTTTACTCACATGGAACAGATTGGATACACCTAGACAGACCGACAATACCGAAAAACTTAAGTTCTCACTTTTTTTTTTAGATGAAATACAATTAAAATGTTGATTGCAGAAGACTGCTGGAAAGGAATTGATTCAAAGTTCTCACAATGTCCTACTCTTAATTAGAGCATTGTGGGAGGACTGGGCCATGTGCTATCTCTCCTCCCACTCGCCAATATGATCATTCAAGCAGGCAATGACTTGAAATAGCTTAGTGTTTATGAATTAATAGAATCATAAAACAGAGGCAGTATCTATAAAATGGAAACTTAGATATTGAAAAAGTGCAATGTGAGGAATATTTTAGGAACATGACGTTGTTTTCGACCTAATGTTTATCTGCGGCATGTCGATTACCACAACAATTTCAACAATCCCTCAGTGCATGGGGAAAACGTGTTTACAGTAAATAATCTAATCTTATAATGGAAGCTGGACAAGGAGCTAATGTAATTTCAACAAGTCATGACCAGCTGAAACGGTAAACAAGGTTAATTTAACTTGGTATTTGCATGAGAATACCAGGAAAGGACGTGAAAGGGAAGCATGAACAAATACCTACATCAGTAACAAAAAAATACATGACAGACAACCCAGAAATGTTCTACCCAAACCAGATGAATTTAATGTATTTTTTGTATTCAGTATAATATAATGTATAATGTATGTAAATATATACTGTATTTATCTAAAAATCATCTCTATTATTACTACTGTTATTAATAGTATTAGTACCACTTTAGTAGGGACAAATTCTCACTATTAACTAGCTGCTTATTAGCATGCCTATCTTTAACATATAGGTGGTTAATTAGTGCTTATAAAGCATGACCATATTCTACATGCCTAATACTAACCAATACCTAAACTTAACAACTACCTCAATAACTATTAATAAGTAGCAAATTAGGAGTTTATTGAGGCCAAAGTCGTAGTTAATGGTTTGTAAGTTGTGAGAATTGGACCTTAAAATAAAGTGTGACCATATTATTGATATTTTATTATTGTATAATGTACTAACTGTACAATTTTTTATTATTTATTTAGGATTTATTCAACAGGTTTGGAATGTTATAATAATTTGAATTGAACAAGAAATGCTAAACAGAACCATTCTGACTAAGTGGTCTTTGTATCCAATATATGCACTGAAGTAGTAACAATGTTACATTTAAGTAAAAATCAAAAATCTGGAGTATCACTTTAAGGGAAACGGTGTCTTATTTTTTGAGGGAAGTTGGCTGCAGTGCCTCATCCATTACGGAAAATGTTCAGGCAGGGGATTTTGCTATAATAATCAGGTTACTGATGATTAATCCTGAGGACATTCTCTCTCTCAAACTCTCTTTATTTTTTTCCTCTCTCTTTTTGCCGCTTCCACACCTCTATCACTAATTCTCCCCCTCTTCCCCTCTCTCTCTCTCTCTGGAATACAGCTTTCAGCCATGCAAAACCTCATTGATTTTGCCCTGCAGATTAACAAAGCAAATTTCCTTTGCGCAGCAAACTGTCATATCCTTATTCGCTTGCTGCCTTTCTGCTGATGGGAGGCTTTTCAGTAAGAGTGATGGAGAGAGAAAGTTTAAAGGCGTAAAAGCTAACAGAACATCCCTGACTATCCGCTTCACTGCTTCTGTCGCCGCCTTCTTTCATCTCCCTCCCTTTGGTTTCTTCATAGGCAGTCAAAGACACCGATTCCAAGCATGTGATTCACTGTGCCACCTCAGTGCGTGGGCTTCAGACCAGATGGATGAGGTGTCACTCAAGAAATCCTCAAAAACGCAAAAAGATGAAATAGGGGAAAATGTTTCTTTTAACAGGCGTAACCATGTGAGCCTTTTAAAACTTGGCGAACTATGCAACAACGTCCTCCAATAGTTCCCTGTCACTGTCCATTGGTAAAATCTAATAAAAAGCCAAAAATTAAAAGTAGTATCCAAATCTAAGTAGGATGCGTTACACCGTGTCCTAACTAAATGCGACACGACAAGAATCCAGCAACAAGCACTTTAGGTGTCTACACTGGACGCGACGTGACAGAATCAACCAAATATCACAGCCAATCAGAAGCGTGTGTGGGCGGGCTCTCTCTGAAAGCGCTCTACACTCACAACGAAATGAATAAGTTTATTATCCAATTCATAAAAATGAAACCTTTTTAACATTACTGAATGTACATACTGAGTAACTGATACCATCTTTGTTATGGAATATGCTTGTTGGTTCGTATCAAGTTCACAGATTTAACGTACATCGTTGCTTTAATTTCTTTTCAAGATCTGTTGTTGCTCTCAGTATAGGGTCACGCAAAATGATATTCAAACTCACATTAGACACATTTAACTTTGAATAAAGCACATAATCACCTGAGATTATCTACTGTCATTTAGTTTGCATGTTGTTGTTCCAGCCGCGACGTCGCGGAAATAGAAACCGTTTCTAAAATAGAAATTTCGCATGTCGCCTTCGCTGCTAGTTAGGACAAAAACTTACAATGTAAAAGATACCTTTTATCGCATGTTGTGGCATCGCGTTGTGTGTAGTTAGATCACAATTCAGCATGCAAATATAGGTAAGAAAGAGGGCCAATTGGAATTCAGTACGCAAAAATTGTTCAGCTCCCTGCTGCAGACTTAGCTGATACCTCAAACAGACCGTGTGTGCTGGGGTTGTTGCGCAAAGCGTTGCTTGCTGAGGCAATGTTTTCCCCTCCACTCACAGACCTGCAGAGCACTTTGGTTTAACCATCCCCGAGGGACATGCACAGGCACTTCAGACTCTTTATTTTACCTCTCTCTTTTCTTGTTTTTTTCCCATTCGCTCTCCGTCTCAGTCCCACTCAACATCCATTCCGTCTGTCTAACCCTAATCGCTCTCTTTCCATTCACTCTTGCTTGCTTTAAGATGTGTCTGATTGTGACAAGCCCTAAAAATAAAGCCCCTCGGAGGCCTCGACTACATAAAATGCTTTGCTTTGCAATTTCAAAGTGCTTTTGATTACTGAAAAGTGCAGCGACGTATCAACTTTGAGGGACATGTCTTTAAATGAAGTTAGAGGCTGAAATACCTAAACAAATGATCCGGCACAGAGATTTGGCATGAAACACTGATATTATATACAGGCAAGATGAAAAGACAGACTGCCATGATCTAAATAAGATAAGGCAAAATGAATTGGCGATGAAATGAACAAAAGAGATGAAAGTCACATATGGGAGGATGAGTACACTACACAAGCGTAGCAAAGCGGACATAATGCTAAAAAAAATAAGATAGGGGATGCAAAGACAAAGAAAGAGTAAAATACACAAAAAAATACCAGATTAGATCTTGCAGTGTAGTATATTTCTTCGGCACAATCCAAAAAATCGTCAGTGTCGGGCTGTTTAGTATAAGGACCAAGAAACTTCAGTTAATTACACACATACACATGTGATGCCCATGTGGTTTTACAGAAACAAAGATTGATGGGTTATGGATGGTTGGGGTGAAGAGGTGTTTGCAAAGGCCATGTACACCTGAATTCAACAGGTTTTTAAACAGGCCTGTGTGTTAAAGAGACAGGACATAATTGCTGAAAAGTGGTGTTGTAGTATATATACAGTCCAAGTATTGGAACAGTAAAGACAAAATTGCTCTGTTGGCTGTGGAGTCAAGACATTTGCAAATATAATTAAAAGATGAATATGAGACAAAACTACAGAATGTCACATTTTATTATTAGCCGTTTCAACACATACATGTTTTACCAAATAAAAAGAACAGCACTTTTAGAGTTCATCCCACTCATTGATGTGAGCATAAGTATTGGGACAGTTGAACATAAGGCAGATATAAAAGATTAAAAGCTATTAGTTCCAGATCCCTTGCGCACAATCAGAGCACTGAGTCTGTGACCCATAGACATCACCAGACTCTTGGTCTCATCCTTTGAAATACTTTTCCCAGCATTTAATGCAGCCAATCCCAATTGTTGCTTGTTTTGGGGAGTTTCTGCCTTTACTCTCCTCTTCCGCTGGTGAAATTCATGTCCAATCGGATTTAAATCTGGAGATTGACTTGGGCAACCTAAGACTTTCCATTTCTTTGCCCTTATAAATTCCTTGACTGAACTGGCAGGGTGTTTTGGGTCATTGTCCTGATGCAATATGAAACACTTCCCAATGAATCTGGTGGCATTTTCTTGAATATTGGTAGGCAAGATGGTTTTGTACCCTTCCAAATTCATTCTGCTACTGTCATCATACATTAAGTCATCAGTAAAGTTGAGAGGGCCTGTTCCAGAGACGGCCATGCATGCCCATGCCATGACACCACCTCCACCATGCTTTACAGATGAGGCTGTATGTTTGGGATCCTTGCAGTTCCCTTTTTTCTCCACACTTTTGCTTTCCCATCACTTAGATAAAGGTTCATCTTTGTCTCATCGGTCCATAAACACAGTTCCAATACTCTTCTGGCTCACCTTTGTGCTTTTTTGCAAACTCTAATCTTGCCTTTCTATTTTTGGTGCTGGTCAGAGGTTTGCATCTTGCTGTGTAGCATCTGTAATTCTGTGTCAAAGTCTCCTGAGGACAGTAGATTGTCAGAGCATCACCCCAGCTTTCTAGAAGTTGTTGGTGATTTTACAGACACGTCTTTTAGGGTTAACTTTCACAGCTTTTATGATTTGTCTGTCATCAACTACTGTTGTTTTCTCAGCCGATCAGGTAGTTGTTAGTTGCTGGTGTCGCTGGTGGTTTCCAAACTCTTGATTTCTCCATGCCCTTTGTTTTTGCTAGAGCTCTAATTGACTTCCTCTTTTCTTTTAGCATCCAAATTGCTTGCTTTTCTCCAGGGGCGTAGTTTGTGGGGGGTGGGGTGGGGTAACCCCCCAATAACCAAAACTAGTAAGTTCAACCCCCCCAATATTTATACCACGATTAATGGAAACTTCAAATCAGGCAATTTATTAATTGTCTGAATCGCGCCTTCTGCACTTTTATAAGCGTTAACCTCACATACGAACCGAATGGAGCACTTATCAGCACAAAATGACTGAAGCGCAGTTCTTTTAATTGTGCACGAGCGGCGCGCGAATCACACTATACTCTGTGCGCGTTCACCAGTACGCTCGAGAAGTGTGAGAAGATTTGCGCGAGCCATTCCTATCACCAAGCTGATGGTAAAATATGTGATCTATTTGAATTCTATTGAGAAACTGCCACTTTAAAATGCTATGGAGAAAGTCAAACATTATCTAACAAAAAGGCACAAACTAAAAAGACTGATGAAAAGAGGAGAACACAATCTTGCTAACATAATATTAAAATATTTTTAACCTAGCCTACTCATGACCACCTTTACTGCAATTTATCACGTTTTACTGTAGGCTTATTTATTGTGGTAAATTTTGTCTAACTTGTAGAATTTATAATAGATAATCTGTTAAGGGAATAGACTTTTCCCTATAGATTTATATTACAACTGTGGCATGTTGTAGCTATTGTTTCTAAAGGCTGTTGTTTCTCATAACAAATGCAATATAGATTAATAAAAAAGACATTATTGGCCTGGAAATGATTAATAGGCTAGCCTTATTATAACAAATGCTACAGTTAAGAACTATGGTGCTTTTTCATAAGAGCAAGTACAAGTCAGAATCGAGAGCCAAAAAACCTGGCCTTCAGATATTCCAATGATGGCACAGATTAAATCATTAAGAGCCTGATGAACAGTTAAGGAGTAAGAAATAAACAATATCAATAAAAGAAAATGTTAAGTTAGATTGACTTCCCATGGCGTGTTGAATTAGAACATTCTGTCAAACTATAGCCTAAGTGTCTAAATAATATAAAATAAACGATATCCTATGTAAACAAGTAATTGTTACCTAGCCTATTACTTTATTGCAGTTACGCAATCAACCAACTTTGCATGTGAGGTCACCTGAGCTCACTGAGGTGGATAGCACAAAAGACCATTTTACAAAAATAAACATTTAAGCAAACAAACACAGGGGTGCAAACTCGTCAGGAGTGAAAAAGGTGACAAACTAAACTCCACTAACCCCCCCCCCCCCATTTTTGCAAAGGGTAGTGAACTAATGTAGCGATAATAAGACTTACAATCTTCATAGCAATCGCAACAGCAGCCTCACGCTGTAATAACCATTTGAACTGGAACACCATAATTTAACATCAGATACAAATCAGATACAAAGCCAATCAGAGGCAGAGTAGGGCGGATCCATTTCTTTGCCAACAGGGGAAAAAAATGCTACAGGTGACGTGACACAGATGACTCACAGATACGGCTACGACCCCCCCCCCCTCCCTTATTTATTTATTTATTTATTTTTACAGATATACACGATTCATGTGAACGACCTATTTCAAGGTGAGAACGGTGAATTTCGCCGAAAGGTGACAAGTTTGCACCCCTGCAAACAAATAAATAAACCTTGAGAGGGAGCATGACCCGGGGTCCACTTCAACCCCCCCCCAATGTTCAAACCAAAACTACGCCCTTGCTTTTCTTTCAAATTCAGCTCATTCGTCTTCATCCTGGTTTGTGTGTGTCATCATCACATGCAAGATTCAGAATGCAGAAGTAATGGATATAACTGATACGACACATTCCCTGCTTTTAATATCTGAAGAATTAATGCAACAGGACACAGCTGATCACTTAGGAAGACCTGTGAGGCAACTGTTCCAATACTTATGCTCACATCAGATAGACGGATGAAACTCTAAAAGTGCTGAACTTCTTAGCAGGTAAAACATCTATGTGTTGAATCACCCAATAATAAAATGTGACATTCTGTAGTTTTGTCTCATATTCATCTTTTAATCATATTTGTAAATGTCTTAACTCCACAGCCAACAGAGCAATTTTATCTTTACCGTTCCAATACTTTTGGAGGGCACTGTATGTGTATATATGTTTACTGAATTTAGCTTGCAGCCAAAGTTATTTAGGCATTCACACTTAACATAGTAATAGAGCAGAATTATGATCTCTGTAACTACAGTAATTGGGTAACACCACTTTTCAGCAATTATGTCCTGTCTCTTTAACACACAGGCCTGTTTAAAAACCTGTTGAATTCAGGTGTATATGGCCTTAAAAAGTTATTTAAATAGTAATAATATTCCACACTATTACTATTTTTACTGTATTTCTGATCAAACAAATTCAGCCTTGGTGAGCTTAACAGGCCTTTAAAAAAAACTGCATTTACACACGCACACACACACACACACACACACACATAGGCAGACACATGTTGTGAGTGTTTTAAAGGGGTCATATGATGCGATTTCAAGTTTTCCTTTCTCTTTAGAGTGTTACAAGCTGTTCGTGCATAGATAAGATCCCTAAAGTTACAGACTAAAGTCTCAAACTCAAAGAGATATTCTTTATAAAAGTTAAGACTAGTCCACACCCTCCTAAAACGGCTCATTTAAACACGCCCCCATATGTCTGCGTCACTGTGTAGGAAGATTTGTATAACACCTCCCAAATGTATACGCAAAGAAAGAGGGCGTGATTTTTATTAGCTGTAGTATGGTTGCTGCCGCCGGCGCCATGTCGTGGAGACGCTGTGTTTCGTTGTGAAAGCGAAAGTACTTTGTTTGGGATTTCAAAAGAGGACACAACTAGAAATCAGTGGTTAAGTTGTATTTACAGCACTGTTCCAGAACAGTTCAACCCAAATATTAGAGTGTGTGCAGTGCATTTTACGGAGGACTATTTCTTGAACCTGGAAGAGTAGCCTGCAATACTGGCTTGCACAAAGGCTGTTTCTATAAAGTGGGGCAATTCCAACTTTGCAAGGAAAGTCTGGCGCTTATGACTCAGCCTGTAAGTATGTTTTCATATTTAAAGAATTTGCTACTGATTATTCAAACGCGAGTTTTGAGCTGTGTAGAGTAGCGCTTATTTTTTGTCATTTCTCCGATCACAAATCCAGACATGATAATGTTTACGTGGCACAATGCAATGCGACGCATAAAAAGACAGCATAAGTCATTATAACCAGTAATTATGTCTCCACTGGATGCAACAAATGCCTTGATTATAATGGGTTTTATTGTTTTTGTGTCATCGCGCCAGGACACGGCATCACAATACGGTAAGGGGCGTAACATTTCCATCACACGCTTGAGGTATTTGGCTGGATAGCTGGCCAATCAGAGCACACCTCGCTTCTCAAACAATGAGCTTTGTAAAAATCGATTTTCAGAAAGGCGGAATATAGAGGAGCAACAATAATGTACAGTATGCGGAATGTTTTTTTTTATATACTTTAAACCACATAAACACATTGCATTACACCAAATACATAAAATAATGTTCTTTTTAGCAACATCATATGACCCCTTTAAATGTGATGGAAATCTACAAAATTTAGTTTAATTGCTTGAGTTGGCGGTTGTGCTAATTGCAGCAATTATGTACTGCTTTTTTAGAAACAGTAGGACAACGTGATGTGAATCCAGAAAATAAAAATAAAATCAAAGCGTGGGGGGGTGTGAGGTTCTTCAGATGTGAGGTCCTATTCAGAAGATGACATCATAAACATGAGGCTGCAATGGGAATCGGCATTAATTTGATGTCCTGCTGTTAAAAAAAGTATCTGCTTTATAAAAGGATGACAAATCCAGTTACAACATGAGAAAGTCTGAGTGCTCAAATGAGACAAAGAGGAGTCAACTCTGCATTTTTCTGCGGCGATTAAAGTAAGTTTTATTGATTAGATGCCACGGAAAGCTGCATCTAACCTTTCAATTATCGCAGTGGTGAGAGTGTGAGACAGACATCTCAAATGCACAACAGTCAAATATGGTGTGAGAGAAAACAAGCCGCTGTCAGGAGACGAGCTGGGATTGAGGTGTACGCAAGGAAAATGTTACATAGTAGGAAGTGTCAGCTTATAGGAAACATCATTTTGAAGTGTTCACTATACGTAGTTATGAGCACTGTGAACGGCTAGACAGGCAGTGTAACTTCAAATTAGTCTTGACATGACTGGGTGGTTCCACAGTTGCTCTGTTCCAAAACCTAGTTAGCTCCCTATGGAGGGATCATAGACACGCTGCTGACACAAAGGCTGTTATTAAAGGTAAAAATCCTAATTTAGACATACTAAGAGAGCAAGGCAACATCGCATTTAGAAGCCAATCCCAGAATGCACTGAAACATGCTTAGAGAAAAAAAATCAATACAAAATACATGATGGTGACAAGGCAAAAAATATAGATTATACATAAATTAGTTTTTTATTTAGTACTAAAATGACTCAATAAAGGTGCATGAATCAACACAATATTCATGAGTGTTGTTTGTTTTTGAATCACACTGTTAGCTTAGCAACATGCTAACCCCAAACTCAGTTGAGCTGTTTGTGTTGCGCACTAGGTTGCTGCCTTTGTAGAGCTTTCTAATTTTTGAGATTCCTTACAAAGCTCACTAGGTTTTGGAACAGAGCCAGTATGATGTAATGTTCTAAAGCAAAGGGTTAAAGGGATAGTTCACTCAAAAATGAAAATTCTGTCATTAATTACTCACCCTCCTATCATTCCCATCATTCATCTTCAGAACACAAATTAAGATATTTTTTATTAAATCTGAGAGCTCTCTGACCCTCCATGGATAGCAACGAACTACTACATTTAAGGCCCAGAAAGGCAGTAAGGACATCGATAAAACAGTCCATGTGACATCAGTTTTTCATATTTGCTTTCTTTGCGCACAAAAAGTATTCACGTAGCTTCATAACATTACAGTTGAACCACTGATATCACACTGATGGACTATTTCAGCGATGTCCTTACTACCTTTCTGGGCCTTGAACATGATTAGTTGCGTTGCTGTCTATGCAGGGTCAGAGAGCACACAGATTTAATCAAAAATATCTTAATTTGTGTTCAGAAGATGAACAAAGATCTTACAGGTTAGGAACGACATGAGGGTGAGTAATTAATGACAGAATTTTCACTTTTGGGTGAACTATTGTTAAGTGTGTTCTGATTGGTTGATCTCACGTAATTGTTTGCAATCACAGAAAATCTCAAAGCAAACAGCAGGACGATGATGGTGCTCACCGGTTCATGATATGGTTTTGTCTCTGTTGTTAAAGGAGGGTCAAACTTCACCTGACCGACTGCAAGAAAACAAAAACATTATTAAAGGAACAGTCTTTTTCTGTATTGCACAGAAATGTATTGGCACGTGGGTTTATAATGACATGAGGGTGAGTAAATTCTGACAAAATATTTATTTTTGGGCAAACTATCCTTTTATTTAAACAATCAGTAAGTTCACTGATATAACTGGTGTTTGAAGTCTGAACTTTAAGTCATCATTTCATGCTGGCATGTTCACTCAAAACCACACATTACTTTAAGTCAGCATACATGTCTGGTGGGTATGATACAGAATAAAAAATAAAAAAAAACATCCCCCAGCAGATACTGACAGACAAATCATAGGAGAGAATTTCTGGTATGCTCCTGCAGACAGATTTATTCACTGAAGAACTGAGGCTGAGAAATTCACTCAGCCATGCTCAGGAGAGCAGGAGCACCTGTCAGGTCTGCCCAGGGGAGAAATCCAACAAACACTCACAGTTAATCTCTGACAGAGTCTTCCCTTCCCGACTGGTACGGCTTGTTGAGCGAATCCGATGTGGAACAGACACTGGAGGCTAGGGAGACATAGAAACACACACAGAGAGCACAAATAAACATAAACCAGTAAATAAAGTCTAAAAGAACAGTTTATCTTTAAGTCATTTAGAGTGACTTAGAGATGACCAATCAAAGTGTTTTATTAAGGGTTAGGGTAATCCAATGTAGTGGTAGTTTGGTGAATTTCACATGAAATGTTTGAGCCTTATTTAAATAAAATAATTATTATATTTTTATTATTATATTTGGCCTGTTAATTTAAAGGACCATCACATTATTTTCATAATTTTTATGATAGTATTGTACACAATTTCTTTTTTAATTCACAATGATTTAAAAAAACAAAAACAATTATTAGAAGTGTATAACTGTCCATTGATACAATGTGACTGTGCAATAATGTTTTAATCAGCCTTAAAATATGCAAAATATAATTTCCTATTTTTCAGTATTGATTTTAGATTGAAAAATGACCAAGACATTTAGTATTTTCCCCCCCTTAATTTACACTTGAATCTGTGAATTTTGATTGAAAAATATATAAAATGTATTATATAACAGTGTTTCAAATCTAGAAATGTTGGGTACGTCTCATTTAGCATCATTTCAATGCATTATGCTGGTCATCGGGCCACACTGCACTCTAAATATCAGCCTTGGTTATTGGAAAACCCCTATCGGTCTATTAAGAAATCTTATTCGACATGTCGAGTTGAATGGTTAAAAAATTGAGATTGTAGCTGTGCTCAATCGATGGCTTGCATATTAGGGTGCCAATCTTAGATCAGAGGACCTGTTAAGATAAAAACACCCCGTCAGCAAAATCAGCACACATCAATACGTTTAAGACAAGAGCAGCTTAAATGCTTACACTTCAGATATCACTTAGTGCCATTGCCAGAGACTCAGTGGAGGGCAAACACTGGAGACTAAAAATACATGCCAGGCATCACTCTCTGATAACAACAGGGGTCATGATGCTGACCCTCTGAATCCCTAACTGTCTGACGCTGCTGTCCTGTCTCACTGCAGCCCAAGAGAAAATCATTACGTCTACTGGGCGTCTGACAGCTGGGTCCCTGATGACTATCCTGAAAAGTTTGCTGTCATTCATGAATCAGAGAACACCTTCCATCAGCAACACACACACACACACAAGCAAAGATGCACACGTGCCTATGGATATGGAAACACATGCATAAGCAGCAAACATAAATACACGCTGGCATTTGAATCCTGAACAGGTCCAGGAAACAAAATGTTCGCTGAAGGACATCCTTCACTTCAGTTTCACAGCGGCAGGGCTGAAGTAGATGTGATGAGGAGAGATAAGACAGAGGAACAGATGCACGACCTTCAGACAACAAGGACACAGCAGGGCTCTGAAATAGAAATAGACAGCATGCCAAACACTGCGCCCTTCTCTCAGCGGAGCCCTGTGAATATTCTATCACACCTCTTAGCACTTGAGCCACATAGTACAGTGACTAAAAGATATTATCTATGCTTTCCAAAAAAACATACACAGTATATACATCGCCAAAAAATCCAGAATGTTAATTTTACAAAAACAAAATTAAACTAATGGCTAAAAAAGCCAGTTAGGAACATGTTGGGTTATATATATATATATATATATATATATATATATATATATATATATATATATATATATATATGAAATAAATATTTATACAAATATTTTAATATTTATATATTATGATATATATATAGGCCTAAAATTTCAATTGTGAATTATTTATTTATTTGTTTGTTTGTAGTCTATGATTTAGGCTTTTTAAAAAGTAAAATGTAATACATTATACACTTTATAAAAAATTGCATTAATTAATTTATAATATTTAGGAGTTACATACGACCTTGACATAAGGTTTCACAAGAAAATCAAAAGAAAAAAATGAACATGCAAATTGAATTGAAAAATCTAAATGGTGTTAAAAACAAAACTAAACTTAATTTCGTTTAGCATTATTTATGGGTTAAATATGACCTTGACAGGTTTTCGTGAGATTCACCCCAGTACTGAACATTACTTGCATTCAGTGACGCAAAGAAATTTCTCTAAAAGCTCTTTGATGCTGATGTTCTGTTAAACCCTTGAAGCAAACCTCAGCACAAAGAGGCCAGACAAAAATCTGTTGTCAACAGATCCAAATCCGGCTTTTGAACTGAGCTTCCGTTTCCGAAACCAACCTCTTGAGGGATCAACACTTCGATCAAAATTCCGACAAGAATGCAAAACTTCCTAAAACATCCTTGGGCATACCTGCGTAACTCACACACACACACACACACACACACACACATTTTCACTCACAACTACTTGAGTAAACAAGAAAACACACGTCATGCACAAACATGTTTGTCTAGGTTATAAACACTTCTGAACAAAAATGATAAAGAAAAATAAATGAACACAACACTCATAACACCAGATCATCATGTAGTCATCAACACTAAATTAACACTTATCAATCAAAACATTTTCAGATGTTCACACACATGCACACCCCTGATACCTTTCTGCGAGCTGCAAAGCGAAGGACTCGCCGGGAGAGAGGAGAGACTGGTAAAAACAACCCTCTGTATTTAAACTTCAAGAGCCGGAGAGGGGAAAAAATGAATAAGAGAGGAAGTGAGAATGAATGGATGCTTGGGGAAATGGGTAGAACAGGGCGAGTTGAAATGAAGGAAAACTACGTCTTTAAAAAGGACTTAATTCTTGCTGGGGGACTGTGAAAGAGGCCAAATGATTTCACGAATCTTTAGCAGCAGAAGTAGCCTTGTAGCACAACCGGATGAGACGCTGACGTACGAACTTAACTTTAGAGACAATCGAAACGAATGACTGCCATTACAACAACTATAACAGGCTAATAATGAAGAAAACAAGCCACTGAAAAATATCACCTCGATAAAACGGTTGACATATTGAATATAGAAACTTGAGGGGCTCGTCAAACTGACGTCCCCACTCGTAGGATTTAGAGGCTAACGTGTCGGTTCTATCAGTTGGCGTTTTCTGGGCTCTGCTTGTGAATAATAGTCCCGAAGGGGCCATCATTCTTGAAATGATAGTGGTGATAACATTGAGAATCACACAGAGAGATATACTGTACCTCCGGCTCTGGGTCATCATCATCCAGGTCTGTGTAGGACAAGTGATCGGGGTTGTTTGCTTTATCCAGCAGCTCAATTGCCAAAATACGACTTATCGGCTGGGACACAAAGGGATGCTGGGGAGTAGACGGTTGAAATGGCAATGTTAGATTTTTTTGAAGGCATATTCCTTTTGTCAGTAAAGAGTCTTGATATATAATTCAGAAATATAATTTAAAAGTAAAATTATAAGTTATAAAATGAATACAATTAAAAATTTGACTTGAATAATAACTAATAATAATTCTAAATAAAACCTTATTTAAAAAATATATTTAATATTTTCATTCAAAACAATTACACAAAAATATTATATGAAAATAAATTTATAACTTTATAAAATATTATGTATGTGATATTAAAAAATATATAACTACAAAAAATAAATATAATAATAAATATATAAAAACAAATGTCAAATTTACAAGATACAAAAAAAGTCCCTCCTACCTGCAATAACTTGTCAGCTGGTGGCCGTTTCTTTGGATTTTTCGTCAAAGCCAGCTTCACAAAATTGTGGAAATTATTGGTCCTTCGGAGCACAGAGAAGTCTCTATAAATCTCGTGTGTAAAGAGCATTTCCACTGCGACGCTGTGCAGTTTGTTGGCTTTAAATGTAATTAACCTAATTTGATTCAACAGAGCTGCAAGGTAATGGAGAATAAGCTATTCGGTAGATGACCTGACCAGATTCTTAATCAGACAAGATAAGAGAATGTCAAGTCCAACCTTATTAAAATTTATAAAAGCAACCGTTTAGGGCAAATGAGAGTGCTTGGACCAAATTTCACTGGTGATTAATGAAATTAAGAAATCGGGCATTTAAAACACAAACTAACACTGAAATTCCTCTTGGTATCAAGGATTTTACACACCTAGGTAACCTAATAATTGCCTGAAAATGTAATTAGCACTTACCATTTAACTTTGTCTTTTAATTTGGGGGGTTGAAAGTTGCTTTTCGTCATCAGAAACAGAGCCCTGGAGAGACAAAAACGATTTGGCATGGTCACAAGCAAACAAAACAATTTGGCTTAGCAAGGAAATATGGTAAATTAAAACATTTTAACTCATTGAAATGTTGATATAGTTTCACTGTCAAGTGTACCATGATTGATACAGTAGCTATAAAGTAGGAAATCAAGAATGTCTTGTTCAGAACTAGGTTTAATTTGTCTCCCAAAGACTCACAACACTGGTGAACAAATGTGACCCTGGACCACAAAACCAGACTTAAGTCTCTGGGGTATATTTGTAGCAATAGCCAAAAACACATTAAATGGGTCAAAATTATAAATTTTTCTTTTATGCCAAAAATCATTAGGATATTAAGTAAAGATCATGTTTTGTCATATTTTGTCAATTCCTTACCGTAAATATATCAAAACTTCATTTTTGATTAGTAATATGCATTGCTAAGAACTTCATTTGGACAAATTTAAAGGTGATTTAGATTTTTATGGTCACAATATTTAGATTTTTATGGTCACAAATTACAAGTCATTGGTTGAGTCACACACACATTTATATACCGGTATATG
The DNA here is from genome assembly GCF_936440315.1 of Barbus barbus. Taxonomy (NCBI): domain Eukaryota; kingdom Metazoa; phylum Chordata; class Actinopteri; order Cypriniformes; family Cyprinidae; genus Barbus; species Barbus barbus. The sequence goes on along the minus strand of NC_136715.1, from coordinate 9,735,506 downwards.
TACTATGGTACTGTGTACAGTACTGTGGTAAAAATCTGTATCTACTGCCATCACTATACCAGTTTTTTTTATTTTTTTATAAGGAGCTAAAAATTCAGCCCTCTCTGGATTGGAACAGGTCCATAAAGCTGTTTAAACTCTCACCTCATTGGATGAAGGTCAAACATGGGAGGTTGCAGTTCGGCCAGTTCAATGGCGGTGATGCCCACAGCCCAGATGTCACACAGGTGATTGTATCCTCCTTTCCTCTCCACGGCGGCCACCTCTGGAGCCATCCTGTTAGTACGGGTAACAGACACATCATCACTCATTCATGAACATCTCCTACCTGATGGTTACGTAAGATGTGAAAAGGCATCTGAGGCCTTATAGAAAACTGTTGAATTATAAAAGATTAATTCTAAAGATTAAAAACACCACAACAGCTAAATCATTTTGGATAGTTAAGAAATAACTTGGGATTTTTTTATTTATATTCAACATCAGGATATGAGGTTAAAATTTCTATCACTTTATAATATAAAGAGCTTACAACTAGTAATTTTTTTATTTCATTTTTTAACATTTGAGAATTTTTAAATCTCTTTTGATTATTTAAATAGTCCTTAAGTGTGACAAATTAGTTTTTAAAAAGAAAACAAATACTCCAAAAGAAAGAGGTCACAGAAAATGCATTCATAATAATTATGATTATAAATAATGTATTGCATTTGTGGCAGAATAAAGCTGTATACCAATAAGGAGTCCCGATGAAGGATTTTCTTTTAGCCAGAGTTGCTGTGATCTGTGCAGATACACCAAAATCAGCTGCAGAGAAAAAGAAAGAAAAGACGTTTACTACAATCCCACAAATACCCCTCATTTGAGTTGTGTACAACTGATGCTACTGTGCGTCTAATTCGGTCTTATGAATTATGAAATTTGAGAGCTGTGTAATGCCACAGCAGATCAAATGTGACAACACGAGGTGGTACTCTCGGTCACCAACACAACACTTTTACACATTTTTAATGATTTGAGCTCATAACATTGTAAGTAACTTCATTTCTCTGTTTTAAACATTAATTAGAAAGGAAGGAAAGTCTGTTATTTTCTCACCTAACTTGACGTAACCATTGTCCGTCAATAAAATATTGGCACCCTATTTCAAATAGAAAAACAAATAAAATGACATTGTAAGGTAAGAGTAAAACAACTAATATAAGACATTATTAAATATATTACTGGTTGATTTGTGAGATAAAGTGTAAAAAATTAATTTTCCTTTCTATAAACTTGCTCTTTCAACACTTGCTTTCATCTCTGATCAGAGATGTGAAAGCAGCATCTGAGTCATACTAACTACATTTCCCTCTGGCCAGGTAACACATTTTCTCTTGCTTTACCAGTGATTTGGCTTTGGCTTCACCAAATCACAATTAGAAGGTACTAAGGGCTTTACTTTAAGGCTATTTTTGTATGATACTCAGATGAAATACATACATTTTAGATCTAATGTGTGCTTAGCTTTAATTCACTGCTCAAACTTTACTTTTATTTAAGCAAGAACACATTAAACTGATCAAAATTCTTTCAAATACATTACAAAATAGTTCATATTTAGAAGAGGAACTGTTTCAAATATGTATATGCTTCATCGAGCGTGTAATTTCTGCACCACTTGGGGCTATAAATAATTGCAAAATAATGACAGGAATCATTTCATTCTAGAAATAATGACTAATTGTTAATGGAATCACCAAGGAATATAAATCAGAAAAGCTGATGTGCGTAATTTCTGTGGCAAAAAAATTTAATAAAATAATGATTCAAAAAAAAGTAGGAGGAGGGTTTATGTGCTGTCACTCAGCTTTTTTTGGCATTTGAATACAATTAAACCAATCAACTCAAACACAAAATCTAGAATAAATCATGATACCTTTATGTCTCTGTGCATCTTTCCTTTGTTGTGTAGGTAATATAGACCCTGAAAGCAAAGACAAACACTAATTTTCATTCATAATCATCTTAAAAACACAATTACAAACTGCTTTTTAGAGAACGCAGAATATGAAATATGCGTCAACATGTCTACCATTAAAAATTCAAAAAGCAGCTTTCATGGTCACAGCAGATTGCTTTGGTTGTCAAAACAAAGTCCGGTAAAATGGCTTACCTGAAGGGTTTCTCTTGTTACATATGCTATCTGCGATTCTGTTAGTGGCCCAGTAACTGTGGAGACATATTTAGTGTGCATTAGCAGTAATATAATCTAAAAAAAAAAAAAATAATCTATGAAAATCTCATTCATATTAGATTATTAGCTAAAACAGCCTGAATGCAATTTTAAATGTCTAAACAATATAAAAGTGTGTACATTGAAAAATGAGGCATGAATAACTTCAGCACATTTGGCTTAAAGGGGTCATATGATGCGATTTCAAGTGTTCCTTTCTCTTTGGAGTGTTACAAGCTGTTCATGGACGACCGTTTCGTGAACCTGGGAGAGGAGGTAATTCTGACTTTACTATGACAATCTGGTGCTTCTGAATCAGCGACTATGTTTTGTTATTAGTTTAAGTATTTTCTATTGACTGTTTAAATGCGGAATTTTGTGCGTTGTGTGTGTGTGAGAGAGAGAACGCAGCGTCGTTTGTGTGTGTGTGTGTGTGTGTGTGTGTGAGAGAGGGAGAAACGGTCACACAATTGCGGCTTGAGTGCAAACACATATGAGCTTCATCACTTTGTCTGTCACGTGACTCTTCCCCTCTGAGGACCTACATTTCACTGCTGGTTATACCCTGTATAATTGTGTATGTGATAAATAAAATAAAATCTTGGGGCTTGAACTGATGGTAAAACTAAGGACATTATTTACTGTCTTTCTTTACTATAATTTTCAAAGCTGAAGCTGGCGATTATGGAAAGGGGTGTTACATTTCCGATGCAGCTTGCGGTGTTCGGCCAATCACAATGCACTGTGCCAGTTGGCCAATCAGAGCAGACTGCGCTTGTCGGAAGGAGGGGCTTTGTAGAAAACGAAGCGTTTGAGAGAGGCGGGGCATAGAGGACCTACAGTAATGTACAGTATTTTAAAAATAATGTTTCTTGAACAATATTCTGGAACACTCCACTTTTTTGATAATAGGCTCATTTTCCAACTGCCCAAGAGATAAACAGTTGAGTTCTACCATTTTCGAATCCATTCAGCCGATCTCCGGGTCTGACGGTAGCACTTTCAGCGTAGCTTAGCATAGATCATTGAATCAGATTAGACCATTAGCATCGTGCTCAAAAATGACCGAAGAGTTTCGATATTTTTACTATTTAAAACTTGACTCATCTGTAGTTACATCGTGTACGAAGACTGACGGAAAATGAAAAGTTGCGATTTTCTAGGCCGATATGGCTAGGAACTATACTCTCATTCCGGCTCAACTGTTTATCTGTTGGGGAGTTAGAAAATCAGCCTATTTTCAAAAAAAGTGGAGTGTTCCTTTAAGCCTAAACTTGTTTAAATCAAGAAGACACATGACACTGATCCTTCTCATGCCACATTGAAAAAAAACAAAAGTTTAACAAAAGCATCACTAATGGGTTTCCAGCAGACCAAGGATGAGATTATCAAGAACGCAAGGAACAATGTGACTGATTACACGTCCAACCTGAACCTGATAACTCTAAATGGACTACTGATGAAAATAACAGACTTGAAACTTTACTAAAGAAAATTCAAAAGGCGTCCGAGAATCTCATTTGTCTGTTCTCCAAAACAATGCAGTATGTTTGACGGTTCGGAGCCTCTGACACTTCAGCAGTGCAGTTAATCTACTTTAAGTCAACAGAGACATTTATTGCTGATTAAAATGTCACAGAAACAGGAAATGTGCTAATGGGAAGGAGTGAATAATGAATGGGCTGAATGAAGAGAAAGAATTAAAATTATGAAATGATGTCCACAACTCATTTTACATTTGAAATGTGATACAAAGAATAAGAGGGTGAGGTGATGTCATCTGAAAAGGAAAGTTGTTTCTGTGCAATTTTTAAATTGATGATAAAAAATATGGATATTAAAAGATTTTCTTTTCAATCGCAGAACCATTTTTTATTTCATGTTGAGTAAAAGATTTTAAGTGAATTACACTACCGTTCAAACGCTTGGGGTTTGTCATTTATTTGATTACAAATACAGTAAAACTCAAGACTTTTCTAGTTTGTTACATTTTGTCAAATTTTTTCAGGAATCTTTCTCAGGAGAAAAATAGTGAAGTGACATACGGCCAAGTATGGTGGTGACCCATACTCAGAATTCGTGCTCTGCATTTAACCCATCCAACGTGCACACACACAGCTGTGAACACACACACACCGTGAACACACACCCGGAGCAGTGGGCAGCCATTTATGCTGCGGCGCCCGGGGAGCAGTTGGGGGTTCGGTGCCTTGCTCAAGGGCACCTCAGTCGTGGTATTGAGGGTGGAGAGAGCGCTGGACATTCACTCCCCCCACCTACAATCCCTGTCGGCCCGAGACTCGAACCCGTAACCTTTGGATTACGAGTCCGACTCTCTAACCATTAGGCCACAACTTCCCCGCTATTTAAAATGAATAGCTTTCATTTTAAATAGAAATCTTTATAACTGCCTTTACTGTGGCTTTTGATTAATTTAGTGCATCCTTGTTTAATAAAAGTATTAATTTCTTCAAAACAAAAACAAAAACTTTGAGCAATAAACAATCCATTCTAATAAAAATACCTATTAGTCATATGCAAAGAATGGATTTAAGACAATTTTTTATAATGTTTTCTTTATTTATATCCACACAGGTGTTGCAGCTTTCATCCACATTACATGTCTCTGTTGTACCTCACAATCCTTCTTCTTGATCATTTATTTGTTCAGAGAGTTATTTAAAGACGTTTGACCAAGCAGAATCTGATTCGTGTCTCTTTTGTGTCTTTCTTTATCTGTTGTGTGTGGGAGGACTGGAGTCGGTCGGCCTCGGCTCTAATCAGGCCTTTGACCCTGTAGCTGAGTGCAGCCATGGCAGCAGGGGGTTGATAACGTGGGATGTGGGTCTGGGCACTAATCTAACACGTTAACACCATAACACTATCTACCACGCCAACATGTGCAGAGGCTCAGAGTGAACCGCAGAACTGCCGACAGCTGCAGTGAAAATGAGCTCTAATGATCTGACAGGGCTACTCTACTGAGTTCTGCTAAATTTATCTCCTGGGAACATACAGAGGGACGCTTTCCAATAATGTAAGAAAAGATTTGTATATTTAGGCCATCTGTCAAGAATCAAATTGTTAATTGGAAGAGAGGAAAGTCTATTTATGTAAAAACTGTCATGGGAAATGAGAAGAACTTTCAAAGCATTGTACCTACACTGTTTACTAGGGCTGGGTATCGAGTTCGATACTTTTTAGGCACCGACCGAATTGCCTCGATACCACCGAGTATCGTCGTTCGGTCTTGAACGTCTTGTCGTTCGGTACCAAATTTCGATACCTAAGGGGTTAATCTCATCACCGTCAGTGAGCCAATAATCCTGCAGCACTAGGTGTGTTTGACTAGAAGCGGCGCGGCGCTGATAGATCAGTGTTTGACCTCCGCGAGAGCGTTTCGAAAGCGCACGGAGCAGTCTGCTCTCTATATCGTTTGTTTACTACACACAGACTGAAGCTGGCGTGACGCTCGCGGTGATTTCAGCGTCTGCCGCCTAACTAAATGAGGACATAAACACATGAACAACATCTCCAGAACTGCTGTGAGAGTCAATTAATGAGCATTTTACCGTTTGATTCGAGTAAAACTTGCGTCATATCATATACACACAGAACTGTAAAGGTATTCCAGGCAACCCGTCAAAATAAAAGTTCGGTTTAAATTGGAAGACTGCGGCAGAAATATATTAATATTGTTCAGCAGACAGTACATACTGCTACTACTAGGCTACTATTAAAATTATTAAAACTTTATTATTATTTTTTTTAGTAATGATCACACAACAGTTATTAATTTTTTTCATTTTAATAGTAAACCCCCTTTGTTTGCCAAAATAAATAAACTTTGATTTTCAATAATTTAAAGAAATTAAATTAATGTTTTATGTCTTCATTTGAAAACCAGATACAGAACACAGAATTTCTGAGGAAAAATAAAACATTTCATTAGGCTATTTTAAGAATACATTTAAATAAACTAAGTTGTTTTTATGCATTCAAATAATTAGACATACTACACCAGAATTTAATAACAATAAAACATATGGTGAAAGAAAATAAAACACCCACTTATGAAAGTGGATGAAGATTTTAAATTTCTTGAAGTCTTTAACAACCTAGAAATGATGTTGTTTTAAAATGAACACGCACTAATGTAAACGTAGCCTAACAGATGTGTAAACTGAAAACAATTTGAACTTTATTAAAATTATTTATTTATTGTGTTGGATATATTTTGTTCCTTTGTGCAGTGGCTCAGGAGATGAGGCTTTGAGTCTGTATAAATATCAACATAAAAAAATAGTTTTTTGAGTTAATGTAATCTTATTAAAACTGATTTCATAAAACTGGTATCGAAAAAAGTATCGTTCAGGAACCGGTATCGAACTCAAGGTATCGGTATCGAAACTTTTTGAACGATACCCAGCCCTACTGTTTATGCTAGGACTTTTAGAGGAATGTTTGACCCAAAAATGAAAATGATGTGATTATTTCCTCACTGTCATTACATTTCAGACTCTCTTTCTTATATGAAACACAAGGAGACATTCTGAACAATGTACAGTTTGTTCTTTGACTCCAACCGTCATGTGGATCACATTTAGATGCTCAAAAGCCTCATGGAAAAAGACATTTGACTACTAAAATTCTTCTAAATTAATTATGTTGTGTTTTACAAAAGATATAAACTCATATGGTTTTGAAAAACATGGGGATGAATAAATGATGACAATTTTCATTTCTGGGTGAACTATTCCTTTAAATAATGAATGGAAAGGAGATACTGACCACTGAGTGAGTTGATTGTTTACCTTTATATGGTGTATCTTACCGTGATATATGTCTTGCAGTGAACCTCCCCCACAGTATTCCATAGATATCCATAATTTATCCCTCCTGAAAAGCCAGAGAAAGAAAAACACCAACAAATTATATTTCAATCGATGTGTCTCGAAATAGTCCCCTGGCAGCTCCATAGGGAGAGTGAAAGAATGCACACTTTTCTGGGTCATGACACAGCAAGCAGGAGACCGAGTCATAAGTCACAAGCAACCTACTTTTATCAAAAACACCCTTCTCCATTTCTCTAAGGTGCCTTGCACTAATGTCTAGACTAATATTTAAGAGATATACTGCTGACCAGAGACAAACCACACTTGAGTTGCCTATAGCTATAAGGAAGAGCAAAACAATATTCTTTCAAATTAGAGAATTCAAGTGAAGTTTTAGGTGCTAACTTTAAAACAAATAAAAATAGGCTATATATATATATATATATATATATATACATTGCTGCTGATTCCAACAGAAAATCATTGTAACAATGTGACATTGTACTAGGATAAATGTTCAAATGTACTATTTAACAGCCATGGAATAACCAGGAGATCTTAACATTAGGTTCTCCATGTCTATTAGAGACTACTGTAATAAAATCTTATAAATTGTTTAGAGGAAAAATACACCTACAGGAATAATGTCACATATGCATAAGACAGTGTTCACCAAGAAATAACCTTCTTCCAGAATGTCTTGCCCCACAGACCTCCATTGTTTGTGCATCAACATAAACACATTTTAAGTTGTTCTACAAACTGAGGGATGTGTTCAAATGATCTATCTCTGTAGCTTAACTTTCTACTGTAGGTAGAAAATTGTCGATCCATGGTGGGCGATGATGGTGTCATGTACCACAAAACTTTAAGAAAACCCTACTTGTCTTCCCCATGATCAAATGAGATCTACACGCTTGTTTGATTCCTGAATTTTAGATTATCTAGTTAGGTCTAAGTCTGGCCACGAGGCACAGGTTGTACAATTAGCAGAAACAGAGGTGCTGCAGTCACAGTGGCTATTCCTGCAGTGCAGCTGAGAGACCCAACCAACAGAGCGCAGTGTCAACTCAACAGCCTTAGACACGAATAGGAACTGACAGAGCAGGAGGAGAGAGAGAGTGAAGAAAGGGGGTAAGTGAAGGAGAGAGCGGAGAACAGTAAAAGTGTGGTCAGGAAAGTGATCATTACTATACCTTAAGTAACTACCGAAGTAGGCCACAATGTTAGAGTGCTTGCAGTCTTTCATCATGATTATTTCCTGCTGAACCACTGCGAAGTCCTCGCCTGTCGAGGGAACACACAGAGAAATGGGGACAAGGTGAGTGTGTAAACAAGAGAAATTACCAGCAACAATCCAAAAATCATTTTAGACAGAGTGAAATATTTCAAGCCTTTATTTCTTGAAATTTTGATGATTATGGCTTACAGATAATGAAAACCTAACGAATGTAACGAATCTAATATATATAAAAGTTTCACTTTTTGAAATAAGTTACAAGAAAAAATGTACTTTTTCACAATATTCAAATTTTTTTAGATGTACCTGTATGTGTATATATATATATTTAGTGCTGTCAAACAATTAATCGCATCCATTATACATTTTTTTGTTTACATAATATATGTGTGTGCATTGTGTATATTTATTTTGTATATGTAAACACACACATACAGCATATATTTTGAAAAAATGTACATGTATTTACATGTATTTATATTCATATAATTTACATCATATATAAATATATTTAATATATAAACGTAAAATTTTTCTTAAATGTATACATGCATGTGTGTGTATTTATATAAACATAATAAATATACACAGTACACACACATATATTATGTAAACAAAAACTTTTATTTTGTATGCGATTAATCACAATTAATCGTTTGACAGCACTAATTTATTTATTTATTATTTAAATAAAAATCTATATTTTTTTAAATAATAAAAACGAAACAAAATTAAATATAAAAATTTAATTAATGCAAATTGAAATTATATTCTTCAGTGAAAATTACTAAAACAATTCTGAGGGAAAATGAATGAAAATTACATTAAATTGAAAAATAAAATATAATTATATTTAAATGATTAATTTAAATACAAAGTTACATTACATTAATTTAAATACAAAAGCAAATAAGTAATTCTGCCAGGTTGCCAGGACATAGGTATTTATATGCGGTTACTGTTCTGGCTGGTTGTGGGTTAGCACAAATTAAGAGCCCACTAACAATCACTGTGTTTTTTTCTGTGGGATTTTCCTCTTGTAGAGAGTTTAAGGCTCTTTAAGGCATAAAAATCATACCTCACCTCAAGAATGCAGTGTAACGCACTAGAACCATGCACTTCAAATGCATTGACCAAGTATGTGTGTTTGGATGAAGTACATTTCTACCCAAAGTTGTTAGAGATTTGCAATAGTAATAGTGAAGCAACACCTCTAATAAGGCAGTTCCTAATGAAAATTGATAGCAAATCCTTGTGAAAGCTACATTTTGAAGCACTGCATGCTTGTTTAATCATGCATAAGATGATAGGGGAGGGTCAGATGCTTATATGTATAGTGCCTATACAGCACTGAGCTCTCTTTAGCATTCAGAACGCATCAGACCCTTAATGCATTACTGTGGTTTTCCCCCTGACTGCTGATGGAGATTCAAGCCCCTCATATAAACTTTATTTCTCTCTTAAACCAGTAACGCTCTTGGAAGATCATTTGAAAGCCAAGAGGAAGAGTAAGAACCTTCTTCCATCAGTGAGACATATTTGTTGTTGTAAAAGAAAAAGTAGGAAATGGAAAAACAAAAAGGGGAAAGAAAAAATGAACAGAGACTGGATATTTGACATGCTTGTAACTTATTGGAAGTGATGTGATCTCAGCTGATGGGTGACACGAGAAGGCAATCACCCATAATGCTAGTGTGGGGGCTTCTGGCCCGACTTCATCTGAGCTGACCTTGATCTCTGGCTTTGCTGTATAAATGTGTGTGTGTGTGTGTGTGTTTGAGCAGAGACGGAGACGAGTAGGAAGGGAGAGGGACAGACAGATTATGAGAGATAGAAGAGAAAGCAGGAGAGAACAAAGTCACTTTGTTGTGACTGCTTGCTTAATGATGGAAGCTGCAGGCTCATTAAAAGTTTTTTTTTAACAGTTTCTCCTTGTTCTCTCCCACTGACACTAGCAACACACTCCTCCTTTTACTCCCACATAGTGGGGCAGAGATAAATATTTTAACTTGCGTAATTCACCATTAAATTGAACAGCCCAAGCTGGGTGCAGGCATCAATGATCGCGTTTACAAGATGAAAGGTCACTTATTAGTGCATTTACCCTTACAAAACAGAACAAAGTAGAACATTTTGGAAGCTAGCATGAATTTCTGCAACACCATGATCTCATCAAACAGAATTGCAAAAAATAATGACTTGTCTTTTTGCAAAATTGGTAAAGTTTCAAATATGACATTTCAATTAATTTTAATTTAAAATAGTTAATATACTGTATATTTTAATAGACATATAAAAAATATTTTTATTATTTTTGTTTTGTCCTAACCAGTTATAAAATGTAACAAGTGACAAAATAATAAAATGAAATAAAATAAACTGCAATAATCAAATATGCAATAATATTTTAGCAACACCCCAAGCATCCATGAACTCTGAAATTATACATTAATTGATTCTGATGCCAAGACATTTGAGCAAAGTGTGATTGTCTATTTCAATGCCATGTTCAACTACATTTAAAATGATTAATTAACATGGTACTGTGTATAAAATGCAATGAAAAAAAAAAAAAAAATTGCAATGCAATAAAATACAAAACCGTGAGGTCAGCTTGTTTAAATTCAGGACCAATTCCAAAGAAGGTTTTCTTTCCAAACCCACGGACTGAAGGAAGGATAAGCTTTGAGAAGTTCTGCATAATGTCCTTTGAGTGTAGGTCTGTGCAAAAGACATTTGCTCCCTGCGGAAAGTGTGAAGTTGCAGCAGTGGGGTCAAGTGACACGCACTTCCTGCCGGGCAAGTGATCCAGAGAGCGCTCCGCAGAGGCAGTGACATTTCCCTGCACATATGGGGCAGATAGCTGTGAGAGACAGCGGGAGGTACTGCCTCTTACCTCCTTCAGGGGAAACGGAAGCAGCTAGCCTACTATTCACAGTGTAGGGTGCAGCAATTCATATCTCTGAGTAGGACACATGCTAATTGAAGCAAACTTCTTAGTCAGGGTCTGATGGGCAGAACAGCCAGCTTCAAGGCAAGGAATATTGTTAGCATATATATGCAGCATGTGATGTGATGCGTGTTATATATTTAGGCCTAAGTGTTCTTATGAGTGGCGAGATGGGGGACAGTGTCCATTGATTTGACAATTAACCACACTAAAAAAATGAAAATAAATTTTTTTTGGCTGCCTTTCTATGTGAAGAAGCGCTTAAGACCATCTAGGGGTCTGGTAAATTTCCCAAGCAAATTCCATTACTGTACATGGACACAAGCAGGCAAGGCGACAGATAAACAGATCCTGAAGAAAATGAACAGTGATAGTACGATTTTTCTCGAATGACAAACACAAAGGAAAGTGTAGGCTTGTTTTCTACTAAATTAAAACTAATTAGACAATAAACAGACTCCAAACGCACAGTAACAACATCGCAAGCATCCATGAGCTCTGACATTATGCAGTTAATTCTGATCAAAAGACATCTGAGCAATGTGTGACTGTCTAAATTCAACAAGTTCAAGATTACCCACATGGTATTAAAGACAGATAAAATAGACCATAATAACTACAATGAAATGGCTTGATAAGCACAGTTATACAATGCTTTCCATTGCTAGTCAAGGCATGGTATTCTGGGAGGCTTTATCATAATTAAAAGAATTTGAATGGACTAAAATGTGGACAATATATTATAATTTCGCAAGATGGAAAATACTATTTTCAGATGGTAATTTTACAGTAAGGTTGACATTAGTTAATGCATTAAGTATCATGAAATAAAAATGAATAATTTATTAATCTTGGTAATGTTATCGCCCACATATACTAATACATTAGCATTTAAAGTTCTATAAACAAACACGAATTAACAATAAACAACAGTATTTAGAAATGTTTTTAATCAGACCCAACAAAAGGACATAAAAAACGATTGAGTTGATTTCTGGTTAGATTTTCAAACATTAACGTCAGAAAGCTGACTGAAAAATGACTTGAGTCTTTATTTCTATAACATATATCGAACAACAAATTGTAACAACTTTTGCTTCTTAACTTAAATAACACAACCGTAAAAAATATTGTATTCAGGCATTGTCAAGTCAATGTGTGATATAGAATAAGGTTCAATAAACCTCTACTGTACAACAGGGTAACCTTCAACTGTTCTAGCTTTTATTTACAAACTACTGTGAATCAGAATTTTGACTACAAACAATTATATGGTGCAATGAACACCGTCATGGTTTTGCTCAAAGGAAGCACAAATCTGAATAATAACACACAATTCTGAATAAATTTCATTAAAGCATGTCATCGCACAAAGAAATGGGACAAGTTTGCGCTCTTGGGCATGCTTGTAGGTGTTGGATAGCAAGAGAGACTGTCAGGGAGAGGTGTCCAACTGTCACTCCACTAGACATGCGTATCAGTGTGCTTATATGTGTGCAGGGCTAACAGCGCCGCTGACGTGACAGAATGTGTTGTAAGTATTAAAGTGCGAAAGTATGTGCACGGATTAAATACGCTTGATTGGTATGAGGGTTATATTTACTTAGGTCTGATGTCCCATCACCCATTTAACAGGGATCCTGTCCCCATTAGCACTCATGTCCCAAACGGGTGTTTTCAGTCCCACTTTGCTACAAATTTTGAATCCTTATTAAAACATGGCCATATCCGATGTCGAATGTTATATGAAGATGAAAGAGATCATATTGCTTTTCAATAGCTTGACAATTTTGACTGTTCTACCGAAATAAAACACACACACACACACACACACACACACAAAAATCAACATATATATATAATACATTTTTAATCGCTCAAAAGTTGGGGGTTGTAAGATTTTTTTAATGTACCTGTTTTTGAAAAGTTTCTTATGCTCAACAAGGCTGCATTTATTTGATTAAAAATACAGTACAAACTGGGCAACACTTTATTTCGATAGTCCACTTTAGACATTCTACTAACAGTAAGTAACTTTGCAAACTACATGTTAACTAGCAGTCATTAGAGTATTAGTAGACTGTCTGATTAATATCTTTAACACTTTATTTTGATGGGTCCACAACATACAACATACAGACTCTGAGAGTTAGTAGACATGTAGTTGTACATTAATGAGAATTAGTAGACATGTAGTTACAAAGTTACTTATAGTTAGAATGTCTAAATCGGACTATCACAATAAAGTGTAACCAAAAATTGTAACACTGAAATATTATTACAATTTGAAATAACAGCTTTCTATTTTGTTGTATTTTAATATGTTGTTTGTACCTGTGACAGCAAAGCTGAATTTTCAGCAGTGATGATCCATCAGAAATTATTCAAATAGGCTGATTTTGTGCTCAAGAAACATTTCTTCTTATTATCAATGTTGAAAACAGTTGTGCTGCTTATTTGTGTAAAACCCATGATACATGTTTTTCAGGATTTTCCAGAATAATATTTATAGAATTAAATATTTTTGTCTTGGCTGTCACTTTTGATCAATTTAACGCATCATTGCCAAACAAAAATATGCATTTCTCTCAGGAAAAAAAATGAAACAAAAAAATCTTACTGACAACTTTTGAATGGTAGTGTATATCAGGACAACCTGTTAATGTTAGAGCCATCCACATTTCTGGGTTACTGATTTACTGAAAATCAGGTAAAAGTAGATATAAAGAGTTTAACTCATATCTGAAAGTATGAAAAAATGTGAATATCCCAAAATGCCAAACAGTTTAGAACAAAAAAAAAAAAAAACTTTTACTAAAGTCTAAGAACGGCACTGACTGTCCATAAAGACTTTATTCACATTTTGGAGCATCATTTTGTTTTGTAGGTCTGTAAATCGAATCCATGTTTTCCCAAAGTAAGACTTTGGAACCACTTTTCCCTAATATTGCGCATACATCAGCAGTATATTTTTCTAAAGCTCTTTGTTGACACCGACAGTGAACCAGCTGCACCTGCCGTGATGCAAGTCTCAATACTGCGTGCACACACACACACAATATCCAACACATGCATTAAACACACACGCATCTGACTCTGAAGGGACCCTGAGCTCTGGCACTCTCCCCTCCCATTACAGCGAGTGACATTTCTGAGGGCAGCCGACCTCCGAGCCCATGCCTTTTAAATGAATGCCCTGCACGCCTGCAGTGCCTCAGTGCTCCCAACCGGCTAATACCAGATCCACCTCCACTCCTGCACCTCCTCTTCCCTTTACATGCCTTACGGGAATCAGAGCCAACAAAGACACAGCATGTAAACGAACACACACCTGATGTCACTCCGAATAGTGGCAGAACATTGTCCTGTCTTTTCAATATCAAGTTGGAAGACGAATGATGATGAGTGTCTACTGAATATATTTGAGACACATCTATTAAACTGGAAATGCATTTATAATTCCCAAACATGCTGTCTAGATAGGTAGCTCACTAGATTTCGAGACACAGTCATGCAAAGGACATTTTTGCTTGGCGGGCAATAAAATGGGAAAAAGTCCTATAGACTCGCTTAGAAATAGGGACCTGAATCACTAGTACTATATGGCACAATAAAACCCCTCTTTTTGTGTAGGATAGCAGAACAATAGGCATGTGATTGCATCTTTAACGGACCATATCCCATCGCTGTTCAAACTGCCCTGTCAATCATCTTATCACCGTTAACATCCACCATATTTCATATGACAGAAATTAAGTAGCATGTTGATCTGCCAGTCACAGATCTTTCATGCAGAGTCATGTCTGTCTGTCAGTTACTTTTTTTTTTTGAAGAATTGAATACTTTCATTAAGCAAGGGCAGATTAAACTGCTGAGATTAAAAATGACAGTAAGGGCATTTACAATGATACAAAATAAATACATTTCATATAAATGATGATCTTTCTGTTCATCAAAGAATATTTAAATAACAAAGTATCACAGCTCACACAGAAATGTAATAATAAATGTTTCTTGAACAGCAAATAAGCATATTACAATGACGTCTGAAGGATCATGTGACACTGAAGACTGGAGTAGGCCTAATTCCCAGCAAAAAAAAAAAAGTTATATATTTAAAATACATTTATTTCATACTAAGTATAGTTGAAAAATTAAATGTAAAGTGTAATGCAATACTAAAGTTCCAAAAGTATCAAAAATATATATTTTTTAAATTTTGCATCGCGTGTGACGTTTGGAGCATGCAGGCTCTTCGTCAGATACGAAGTATAGTTCAACTCACATATTTAACATATTTACTGACATATTGCTCAAGACAGATATAAAAATTATAATTCAACTTTATTTGGAGTACTACTTGTGAAATATATGGATTTCTTAATATTAAGCTTAAAATATGTTTTAATGTTACTGTTGAAGTGGACTGTATGATCTTTGAATAATATCGGCCTTTAAAAGAAAGATTTTTAAATTGCACCTAAAGTATAGGCTACTTGCAATAGTTCTGTAACGTAATAAAAAGTAATATTAATATGTAATTTAAAGAAATAGTTTAATTTAGCTCAAAGGGAATCATTTATGATTTTATAGGGATTTGAACAGAATCACTGTTACGGCGATTCACTAAACTCTGTACTGGATATTAAAATACAAAATATAGTGAAAACACTATTAAATAGCACAGTAACGAAATCGGCAGATTAAGACATTAACTTGTGAGCACAAAACACAAGATAATTCTCTTTTCAATATTAACAAGATTTTATTTATATAAACCTAAGACATAAACTAATCTAACACATGAACACAAGCATTCACACGTTGCAGGAAGAGAGAAAGTGAGGAAAGGATGAGTTTAAGAGATTGAAAATGTGAAATCCTAAGTTTATAGCAATATGTTCAATTGCATAGACCTGAACAACCATCAATCACTTATTTAACCCTCGCTTTGAGTTTCTCAATGAGACTAAAATTTATATTAACTGCACCTGATTCAGTTAGAATCTGGAGGTGTACTTGCTTGCTTTGCCTGTGTAACGGGGTTGTGTCGTCGTTGCAGACAAGGAGTTCCCCGAAGTGTCTGATTGGTTGAGAGTTCAGTAGTCTTTGAAGTGAGGTCTTAGGAGTTGGCTGAGGATGCGGAGTTGGTCTGGTTGAAGTTTGAAGCGAGTGCAGTTGGATCTGGACTTTGTAGCAAACTTACATTAGAACACGAAACTCCACGGAAAGAAAAGAAACTAAAGTAAAAGAATAAAAGGATGTAACGAGACTAGGTGGCTTTCTTCTCATTATGGTAGCAGCTGGCACGTGGGCCAGAGCACGCTCAAAGAGCAGCGTCAAAACGCGGTGGCAAAAGAGAAGAAGAGGAGAAGGGCGACCAAGAGAGTAAGAGAGTGTTTGATGGTGTCCTGAGTTTTTAAACTCGGCTTTCAGACCGTCCCATCTGGACATCTTGACCAATTAGATACTGTCCTTGCTTGGGGTATTGCTTTGTTTCTCCACCCCTCTAATAAATCGGTGTTATCTGTTCAGTCAGAGGTCCGAACTTTACAAGCTCTTGCAAAGCATACTTTTGAATGTGATTTCTATAACCAGAATGATACATTTTACAAAGAATTAATTGGAAGAAACATTTAAAGCATGAATTTTCAAACTCATACATACCAAACATGAATGTTACCCTTTAAGGCTTAAGCTATTCAATACTTATTAAAAGCAAGACATACACAATGAGTGATTAAAACAAGGATAGTCAAATGTGTGGGCTACAAACATAATATGGGGTTCTGCATAGAAATGTCCTTTTAGGATGATTTTATGTGCATATAAAAAAGAAAGTCTTTGTGTAGTTCTATGGAGAATGAAAGCATGTTCTTTAGACAAAGGAATTCAAGTCTGTTTTTGTCTTGTATGGGGGAAGACCTGTTCAAGACAGTCTGTAGCTCGTGATTTTCTATCACAGGTTTACATGTGACCATCAGTCTTGATTACTTGCAACAAATTTGACAGTCTCCTTCCTGAATTGGAATTATCAATAAGTGTTCTTTTGTCTCAAGGTTGTAAGCTATTCTGTGAAAGAGGCTTGCTGGTTAGTTTGCTTGCTTCAGACTAGATTTATGACGTTGTCCTGTTACAGCTTTTGTGGAATCTCAGCTTCTCATTTTTCGATGTTCTGATGGAATCTTAACGTTGTCTGATTCAGCCTCTGATATCTTACAGTTCCACTTTAGCACAATCAAATATACTTCAGTATATCTTTAGTTGGACTTCAGCACCACTTCCACACAATTAAAGTGCATTAATTAGCTGTTCCAATTTAGCAGACTTTAAGTATACCAGTTTAGTATACTAAAAGTAGCACAATTGCAAGGTATTTTATTAAGTACATACAGCTGAAGTCAAAACTTTACATACACCTTTCAGAATCTGCTAAATGTAAATTTTACCAAAATAAGAGGGATCATACAAAATGCATGTTATTGTTTATTTAGTACTGACCTGAATAAGATATTTCTCATAAAAGGTGTTTACATATAGTCCATATACGTTACATATACGCCCCGGCTCTTAATGCATGGTTTTTCCTTCTGGAGCATCAGTGAGCGTTTGAATCTTCTGTAATAGTTGCAAATGAGTCCCTCAGTTGTCCTCAGTGTGAAAACATGAATCTCAAAATCATACGGTCATAGTTGGAAAGGGTTCATATTCACAAAAATGCTGGAAAACCAAAGAATTTGTGGGACCTGAAGGATTTTTCTTAAGAACAGCAGGCAGTTTAACTGTTCAGGACAAACAAGGGACTCATGAACAACTATCACTAAACAAAAAAAAAAACACAGCTGTGGATCATTCAGGTAACAACACGGTATTAAGAATCAATGTAAACTTTTGAACGGGGTCATTTTTATAAATTCAACTATTATTTTCTCTTGTGGACTATATGTAAACATTTTATGTGAAATCTTATTCAGGTCAGTACTAAATAAACAATAACATGCATTTTGTATGATCCCTCTTATTTTGGTAAAATAATTAACATTTTGCAGATTCTGAAAGGTGTATGTAAAGTTTTGACTTCAACTGTAAATATGCAAATGTATTTGTAGTATACTTAGCATTAAATAAGTGTATTACAAATACATTTACGTATATTCAGCTTCGCCATCAGAGGAATAAATGAAAACAGCTATTGTAAAATCTAAAAATATCTTGCTAATTGGGCATAAAGGTTTTCCCTTTATCCTAAATTCATGAAGTATAAATCTGAAGCAGAGAGGTGAAACTGTAGATTTTAAGTGTCCACACTTGGTTGGCAGAGAACATTTTGCCTGACCACACTTCCTACAGTAGGCAGCTCGAACTTGTCACCGTGAATATGCTACACCACGAGCTGACATTAAGGGGGAAGGAAAGGCAGGCTAAGTGCTTGCTCATGAGGTCACCCTTCTTTTTATGGTAAGAATAGCCTTTGCTGTTCAGCAATACACCGACGCAGGTGCACAAACTCACACACATGCACGCCAATGTTTGCCTATGCACACCAACGTCTGAGTACACAATCAGATGTGTGAGCTTGCAAGAGATACCCTAAACAGATTCCATCAACTGGGCTGTTTCAAAGTGGCAAATCGCTGCTTTCTGAAGTCCAGTGTGATAGATTTATCAATTTTGAATGAAATGCATGAGACCGACATAGCTCGAGCCAACAAATCCACACACACACACAGAGAAAGAGCACATCCAGATGTAGCCTGGTCACTGCGCTTCACATCTCAGGCCAAGAGCGAATCTCATCGCACACTGACACGTCCCCAAACGCCCCCACACAAACTCACCCCAGGTCTTGATGTTTGTGTTGGCATGTCTGTTTGCAAACACATTTATTGGGTCTTTTCAGACGATCCCCTGTTGACTATGTGAAACTAATGAGCCAAAACTCAAAGTCGTGTCCTGATCCCCACGGTGCCAGAGAGGGAGACCAACCCTAAAAGTGTGCGTTGTCCTCCCCCACCATGATTTGCAAAGGCCAGCTCAGAGACATTAATGAGTTACAACGGCAAAAACGCCTATGCGGTCGAGAAGACATGGCGCATGTTAATCAGAATTGTAAATTGATGTCAAAGAGGAACAAAGACATCACCATAAAAACACATCTATGGGACATCCATGTTAATGTCTTTATCTAATTAGGCTGACTTCCTACTGACTCGCCAGAGACGTAAGGGTAAATATGGGACTAATAATTGATTTGTTTGTTTATCTTGACAGCACATGTTCCTTGCAAACCAACACAAGTAACGAGACATAATAAAGGATGGCCCTTGGGGTACGTGACTACTGTATAGAGACAAGTAGTTAACAGCCTTCATTTGCACACCGTGACAATAATGACACACCACTGACAGCTAACGACACGCCACACAAGCGAAGCATCCTGCAAATAAACAGAGGTGTAAACATTTGCTTTGACAATGATTTGATTTGATTAAAATTTGGTCACAATTTAAATGGCTTTAATTTTGTTGGCAACAAAATTGTGCACCTTTTGTTTCTGTGAAATTATAGAAAACCGTATACAAAATGCATTTAATTTTAGCCATTTTATGTAGGCCTACATCTCATTTGTTGCCACTAAATTTTTATCTGTCTGTCTGTCTGTCTGTCTGTCTGTGTGTGTGTGTGTGTGTGTGTGTGTGTGTGTGTGTGTGTGTGTAGTGAAAAAAAACACATTTTTTGAGCAGCCAATGTGTGATCTCTCCTTAGTACACGTGGCCAGTAATGCTAAAGTGAAGTAGTTTTAGTTTTCGATAGTTTTTCAATGGCTCTCGGTAATACCGACGACATATATGGGAAGTCCTGGCCTAATGGTTAGAGAGTCAGACTCAGGTCCGGCAGGAATTGTAGGTGGGGGAGTGAATGTGCAGTGCTCACGTCACTTTATTAGAAAATAGCTTAAAATTTAAATAATTGTTTGTAGTATATAAAACAATCATAAAATTGTGTGTGTGTGTGTGTGTGTGTGTGTATATATATATATATATATATATATATATATATATATATAAAAATAAATACACACACACACACACATATACATATATATATATATATATATATATATATATATATATATATATATATGACTAAACTAATAAAAACAAATCCAGCCAACACTGAGATCATTCCACACGTGCATGAGCCTGAGTGACTTCGCGGGAGAAACAGCGGTGGCATCTTGTCAAGTTCACGCAAGTTGATATGATTCTTTAGGGTCTTGATGTTATAAAAAGTCTATAACATACTTGTTAAAATTTCTCAATGGTAGTGTAAAAAACACCTCCTTTACCCTGTCAAAATCAGCTCTGTTTTTAGCACACTGTTCTAGTTCATGTTGCTTGAAATCCTAGTGAGCTCTGCTGACTCCGCCCCTCTCTTCCGTGGAGTGACTAGCAGACCATAGATATGTGTAGATCCCCTATTCGACCGCTCCAGATACATTGATCTGTCAGCCAACTCACATTCACCATAATAATCAATGAATATTCAAAGATATACAAGTGTATAACTTGCTGTTGTAGACGCACAGAGTCAATGCGCTCAAAGATTCGCAGACTGTTCCAAAAATGGCAGATGGCTTAACTTGCGTATCGTGGCAATCAAATTTAATTGTGAATCGAATTGAACGGAATCATTCTGAATTTGCAAAAATCGCTCTTGAATCAAATCTAAATCCTATGAATCGTGAATCGATTCGCTGTCTACCCAAAGATTCACAGTCCTAATAATTATTAAAAATTTGTGTATCCTACATATATTACTTGACCACAGATTTTTACAACTGATAACACATCAATAATTATACAATATAATATAATCCATATAATCCATAAGTATTGGAACAGTAAAGACAAAATTGCTCTGTTGGCTGTGGAGCCAAGACATTTACAAATATGATTAAAAGATGAATATGAGACAAAACTACAGAATGTCACATTTTATTATTAGCCGTTTCAACACATACATGTTTTACCAAATAAAAAGAACAGCACTTTTAGAGTTCATCCCACTCATTGATGTGAGCATAAGTATTGGGACAGTTGACCATAAGGCAGATATAAAAGATTAAAAGCTATTATTTAGTTGCAGATCCCTTGCGCACGATCACAGCAGTGAGTCTGTGACCCATAGACATCACCAGACTCTTGGTCTCATCCTTTGAAATGCTTTTCCCAGCCTTTAATGCAGCCAATCCCAATTGTTGCTTGTTTTGGGGAGTTTCTGCCTTTACTCTCCTCTTCAGCTGGTGAAATTCATGTTCAATCGGATTTTAAATCTTGGGCAATACTTTCCATTTCTTTGCCCTTATAAATTCCTTGACTGAACTGGCAGGGTGTTTTGGGTCATTGTTCTGATGCAATATGAAACACTTCCCAATGAATCTGGTGGCATTTTCTTGAATATTGGTAGGCAAGATGGTTTTGTACCCTTCCAAATTCATTCTGCTACTGTCATCATACTTTAAGTCATCAGTAAAGTTGAGAGGGCCTGTTCCAGAGGCAGCCATGCATACCCATGCCATGACACCACCTCCACCATGCTTTACAGATGAGGCTGTATGCTTGGGATCATTTGCAGTTACCTTTTTTTCTCCATATTTTTGCTTTCCCATCACTTAGATAAAGGTTCATCTTTGTCTCATCGCTCCATAAACCGTTCCAAAACTCTTCTGGCTCATCTTTTTGCTTTTTTGCAAACTCTAATCTTGCCTTTCTATTTTTGGTGCCATTCTGTAGATGACATTCTGTAGTTTTGTCTCATACTCATCTTTTAATCATATTTGTAAATGTCTTGACTCCACAGCCAACAGAGAAATTTTGTATATATTATACAAATGGCACTGTATATATTAAAAATACAGATATCATATAGATCTCATATTAGATCACTATTAATTATGTCATAAAAGCATTTTTCAACCTGATAAACAACTTCACTCAATATTTTGTGGTTTTGAACAACATTTGCAATATAATTAATCTACTGCTATGATCAGCATGTTGCACCATTAAGATCAAATTTATACTTTGAGCTTGCATTCAAAAACACCCAATATACATATCTGAAACAAAAAGGACAAAAATGAGATTCAGCATGTATCATTTGCCTTTTAAAATTCAATGGTTGTTTTTCCATATACTCTTGGATAAGAAAGACCCTGATTACAGCAAGGCGCTGAATCAATTTGTGTACACTATATTTTTATGCATATTTCTTGCCAGTTCAAAATTAACAGCTTGGACACAAGCCTGAGCAGGTGTTTCCAAAACACTCTGACTAAATCTAGCTCTTACATTTGAAATCCAGCTTAACAGATATCTGGCACAGCAACGTGTCCTGTTCCAACAGGGGCATCTAAAAGCCACACACACGTAGAAAACCCTCTCTTATCTCAAACTACAGCTGAGAAAGCAAAGAGTAGGGCCTTCAGAAACCCCCATTCCCCTCTCATTCTCTCCCGTCTTTGGAATGAGGGGCATGTAGTAATTACTGAGGATAAAAGCTGACTAATGCACTGTGTGCATCTGCATCTATGAATGTGAGTGGTTACTAAATTATTGGTCAGTGTTTAAACCAAGCAGCCTAATCATTCTCAGCACAAAACAAACAGGCCTGTAGGTTTAGTATCATAGAAAGTAAGGTGAACAACCTCTAAGGTACTGAATAAAGGTATGGACAAGACTAAAAAATAATAATTAGCTGATACAAAAATGTACCATGGTAACCAAGAATGTATAGTTTCTTCCAAGATATCATGGATTGCTGCAGGTATTGGTAATAATTTAATATGGGATCCCCTACAAACAGTGCAAGAAGTTTACAGTACCTTCAAATGCTCAAAATTCACATTGAAATAAAGTTCAAATAAAACAAAATTAGAAGTGAAATAACTGAACTGAAGTTTAAAATGACTAAACATTTAGCAGTGACTTACATTGCTGTATCCATACGAGACACCATGAAACAACAAGCAGTTAAAGGTTTTCTTTGCCCAAACCATAAAATGCAATAAAAGGCAATAAAATAAAATGAAATGCACTGGACTGTAATACAATAACAATATTAAACAAAACACATCAAATAAAAAAAAAAACATACAATAAAAATTGCCAGGAATGTTAATAAAACATTCCAACCATGAAGAGGTAGGCCTATTCTGCAAGATTACACTTTTTGTTCAGGGCATGAGAACAATCCAATTATTCAGATTTTCCCAAAGGTTCATGTGCTTTCTCCATTTTCACAGAAACTATGGTTACCACTTGTTCATGTAATTTCTGTAATTTTCCATAGTGAACATCAAAAGGAACAACCGAGGATTTAAGGGAAGGCTGTGGGTTTTTATCTCAAACCAGCAAAAAAAAATTGTTCCTGCAGGTCCTGCTGGCACAGCAAAACAGCAAACAAATAGAATTGCTATAAAATCAAAATGACAGTCGCACTCCACTGGTTTCCTTTAGGCAAGATTTCATTCATCAATCCAGGTGACTGGTGGATAAAACAGGTACATCCTTTACTGTGACAGTGATATCCAATATTGTAAAAACCCTATCAAACCCCAGACCCCATTTGATGTCATCTCCTGCTTTGGTCTAGGTTTTATATCAAAAGCTTTTTCACTGACACTAATAATCTGGGTTTGCCTTGATCAAAGCGTGAAACCTCATCGCGCATCTGGACACAGCGGATGGTATCCCAACTCAAACATTTGGCCACTCTGATGGGTCTAGAGCGCTTATGTAATGAATTCATTTTAAACTTGCTCAAATATTTCATTTGCATGTAAAGAGTAAACTGTCACCCAATACCAAAACGAACAAGGAAGAAACATAGAAAGAATGTTCCAAAGGACTTTACTGACTAAAGAGCAAACTTCTTGGTTTTTCCCCTCATTTAGTAAGGAAGCAAAAGGTTTAGCAAATGCTTTTATCCAAAATGACTTGCAGTACATTTACTAGGTAAAATCCCCCTAGACCAACCTGGGGTTAAATGCCTCACTCAAGGACACTTGGTAAAAGCTAAAACCTCACTCGACAAAAGCTTCAGCTTTAGCCACTTCATCATAGCAGCTCCTAAATCAACCTTTTTTTTGTCCAACCTACCCCCAAAGCCTCATCAGTAATACTCAAATAACTCTTCATCGACATCAAAACTGGAAATGTTTTTAACTTATTTCAACAACTATAACAAATTCTCCAGTACTGTTAGTTTTTGGGCAGGTTTTGGAGTCAGTCACACCATCTCTCAGCTACGAGTGAAACGCGAGGCCGCGGTCTAAACTTCGCAGTTCCCCTGCAAACAGCAGCCCTTCACCAGCTCAGATTTCAGCAACACACCGACACAAAAATTTGATAACAGAGAATGGTTGAATACACTTAAATTAAAATGGTACTTTGAAATATGCCTTTTTTATTTCTAAAATGCTTGTTAAACTAGTTTAAATGTAATATTGTAAACTATGCTGTATTCACCCAAATAAATTCAATTTGTCTTGTATTTTGGCCATGGGTGTTAATAATAAATGTTCATCTTTTGATTATTGCTGTTGCCTCTAGTAATTCTGTGTGTGATTTTTAATTTCCAGCCCATTTTAAGCCAGCAATATAATAATTTTTAAACAATAGATGACTTAAATTAAACAACCCAGCATGGTGGGTGAAAAAGTTTAACCCAACCAGATGGGTCAAAATAACCCAGCATGCGTTCTGTCCAATATTTACCCAGCGCTGGGTTGCCAAATAACCCAAGTTGGGTTGTTTTTAACCCAGCATTTTTTAGAGTGTATTCCATTGTAGACCGTGTCTGATAATAGTTACAGAGTAATGTGATTACAAAATTGTGGCCCCTGGGAGGAGATCCACTCCACTCCAAAGTATTTAATATGAAAGTCATAGATATGAACATCAAAATTAGTTACTTTAATAAATGTAATATAACCTAATTTCAGTTGAGCAAACAGCAAAATTAAAAAAAAAACTTCCCAAGTACACCTTGAAATCAGATTAAAGACCCCCTAAATAAAAAAAAGTCTGTCTAGAAGTGTATAGAGAATATGATAATAAAATCTCAGAACAGAGAGAAGATGAGAACAAAATCAGTTTCATCTGAAAGGGAAGAGATGTTCTTACCTGGCTCCAGTTTAATGACCTTGATAGCAGCCAGCTCTCCTGTAGTGACATTACGGGCCTGAAAAAGAAAAACAACAGCACTTACTCAACCGATCTCTCAATGTTAATAACCATCATTACGGCTGAAAGATCAGAGATCAGAGCAATCAGCAGGCCCTGATTTTGCAGACGACTTTTACATTTTCTGGAAAATATCTTCCCAATTCTACTGAAAAATAAGTACTACACTCTTATTGGTAGCAAAATTCATCATGAAATTAGCCAAAATATAAATGCAACGGTACTTCCTGCACAGATTCCATGCGAGTCTGCTGATTGGGTAAGAATTAGCTTAAAGCCTTAAGACATTAACATTGATTTTAAATGGTTTAAGTGTCAATAATGCCTACAACTGAACTGTATGTTTAAATAGGGTAAACATACAATCGAATGTATGCTTACTGCATTAGCACGTCAATACGTACTGTGCATACTTTTGCATTTTCCCGTGGTTTTTAAAAGACCGCTGATCAGTGCTCTTAGAGCAGAATGCTAATTCATTCACATGAGCAGAGGCACAGATATTTCACGATTCAAGAGAAGGTTTCATCACCTTTAAAACCTAAATACAAACAAGCATTGCTTTATGCCAGTCTCAATATCCAATGGACAGACTCATTTTAGCAACAAATCAGTTGTTCAGTCCATCATGATATTATTCAATCACGATGTGGCAGGAGGAAAAACATTAGACAAAATTAGCCCGGATTCAATTAAGATGTCATCGGCGAAGTGGTCAAAGTATTTCTTTTTCTTTCTCCTAGCAACAGCGTGAGATCTGACAGCTAGGCGTTGGCAGCAGTGAAAACAGGGGGTGGGGGTAGACTGAGCCGAGTATTACCGGGCAGACCACGGCTGATGGAGTCCCACAGGAACACTGATGAAGTGCACTTTGATAGAAAAATCTGTGTGAATCATAAAATGGCAAATTAAAGGGTCTAAATTCTCACTGATAGTTTGTTTGGGTTGCAAGGACTAGATGTTTTCAACCACCAACAAAAAAAATGTGGTTAAAATGCTAAATGTGCAATCATATCTAAAACAGTCCGTGCAGGATTTAGGATGGGCCATCCAACACTATACCTTACTTACCCTGCATATTGATGTCTTAAAGGTAGATATTAGTACTATCTGAAAAGGATACCGCTCCACTGACCTTTTTTCTGAGAGTGGACAGACTAAGAGTCACAAATCAATTTCTTTTTTTTTCTTTTGGTGTTTTAAATTTGCATTAACTTGTATTGTAAGTGGCCTGCGATTTAACATTTTTAGACCATTTCCACTTTAAAACGCTCTCAGAAACACATCTGAAAATTCACAATGTAACATAGCGACAGATCTTTTCCTCCATATTGTGATGTACAGTACATCATACAAAATATAACAAATGCATGGACAAATCATTCACAATAACTTCCAAAATGTCAAAATACATTTAGAAAATATATATTGTGTCAACTTTATTGGTTCATTCAGATTGACGTGTTTGGTCTTTCACATTTTATGTTCAAAAATGGTTGGATGCAGTATTTTTAAAAGTTGAACTATTTCGAATTTTACTTTGCAAACGCAGCATTCTTGGTACAAATGCCAAAAAATGGGGATGCAATGGTCAAAGATGTCCATCTAATGCATGTTTATATTGAAAAACAAAAACACAAAAACTTACTTCCTTAAGACAGATTAGTCAACTAATCGTTCTGGAAATGACTAGTTGATTTTGAAAACATGTTTCGCATATCCATACTGATTAAAATAATTCCATATAACACAATTCCATTGCCTTTAAAAGCATCTATTTTGATCTAAACTAGACCGTTGCAGTTAACAAATGGAAGGAGTGAAGCATTCTAATGTATGATTAATAATCAGTATCTTTCAAAGACATTTCGCTTATTGAACACAACTCGGAAAACATCAGCAACTGAGTGATATGATCTGAAAAGGATGCTGCAAAACACAGAGACATCCCGGGTAACTAATGCAAAGATGTCAGGAGCGATACAGCTTCGCCGAGATTGTGTGAGAATTCACTCTGAGGTGCATGTCAAAAATGTTAAAACACAACTGAAAGCTCTCCAGAAGGCTGATGATTCTCTGCCGTATATTCAAATTCCTGTTGCGAACTGCTTTGAAGGAAGACCACATGCTGAATCCTTTCAGCTCAAAGATATGAGGTGCTGAAATTGAACCTAGATTATAAACACAGATGCATGTTGGGTCATATCGGCAAATTATATCACATCCCTGCTTTGAATCATCAGTACAAAACACAGAATAATATATAATCAATGTGTGTTATCCAGAAACAAAGGACTTTCTTTCTTTGGTGGAAGACAAAAGAAACTTTTGAAATGCAGAATCTCCATTCAGTTATAATAAATGGATTCTGAGATTGCACCATAAAAATACCATAAAGCTATAATAAATGTAGTCCAGATTCATGCACTATGTTGCAACTCTTCTGAAGCCATATGATAGCTTTGTGTGTGAAACAGACTGAAATTAAAGTTTCATGTAAAAGAGCAACCAGTGACCGTCTTCAAATTTTCTTTTGTGTTAATGAAGGGGAAAAAGTTTAGAACTACAAAAGGGTTATTATAATGACATAGCATTTATGTTTTCTAACATACCATTACTTACAACTCAGAAGCTGCCTGCTGAAATGTTTTTAATTAGACCAAATTGTGATTAGTAAACAAACAAAAAAAAAAGTATAATTCCTTTCTAGGATAATCTGCTTATGGCTACATGGTGAAGGGATGCAGATTAGTGCTGATCAATAACTTCATCAAGCATGCAGGCCCAGCGGTCAATACCTCGCCTTGTAATCAGGCACATCATATTGTCTGGTGTGGTTTAAAATGACGTGTTAATGATCCTTTATAATGAGCCCACCATCGGCCCAAGAAAGGTGAAAGCCAAGGATCGTGGGAACCAACCAACCAACAACAGCATGACCGGATCTGATGACGGTTGTGAAAATGTGGGATAAAAAGAGCATACAAAACTGCTTTTAGACGTTTAGGATTATGATAATGGGTTGATGTATAACACTGCGGGTTAAAGGAATATTCGGGGTTCAGTACAAGTTAAGCTCAATTGCCGTAATATTGATTACCACAAAAACTATTTTCGACTTACCAATGCTTTTCTTTAAATAAAGCAAAAATCTGGATGACAGAGAGACACTTACATAGGACTGATTCATAACTCGCTGTTTCAGAAATACCCTAGTAAAAAGTAATATATTTCACACTAAGCATAGTTAAAATCTATTAACGTATTTTCTGGCATATTGCTTGAAAATTACTGATATAAAAATTATAATTAAACTTTGTTTGGAGTAGTACTTGCGCTCAATGCATATTTCTTAACATGAAGCCTAAAATGTGTTTTTAATGTCATTATTGTATGATCTTTGAATAATATCTGTCTCTAAATGCAAGATATTTAGAATGTACCTGAAGTATACTTAGTTCCACTTTAGCAAAATCAAGTATATTTCAGTATATCTTTAGTTGGACTTCAGCACTACTTTCGCACAATTAAAGTGCTTTAAGCTTAAAATTTGTTGTTCCAATTTGGCAGAATTTAAGTATATGCGAGGTATTTTTATAACCACATAAATATGTAAATGTATTTGTAGTTTCCTTAGCACAAAATAAATGTTTTTCAAATACATTTTAGTATATTTATTTTTCACTAGGGTATAGCCACAAGATGATGCATGTTATAATGATTTAACTTTATATATCACTAAAAAACATCTTTCATGTACAGTGGGGCAAATAAGTATTTGATACACTGCTGATTTTTCAAGTTTTCCCCACTAACAAAGAATGGAGAGATCTGTAATTTTCATCGTAGGTACACCTCAACTGTGAGAGACCGAATATAAAAATAAAATCCAGAAAAATCACATTGTATGATTTTTAAATAATTAACTTCCATTTTATTGCATATATTAATATTGTATGTGTATGTGGTACTGTATGTGATGATTTAAAATCTGTTTTAAAAACATTCCTTTTTTATAATTTTTTTTACTGCACTTTTTGTAAGCGTGCACAATTTGACTAAACCTTGTATGGTTATACATCAATATAATTCTAAAATAATAATAATATAATTTTATTAGGATTGTTATTAACATTTTTGATAACTTTTTATTATTATTAAATAAATAAAATAACATACAAGCAAGCTTATTAGGCTGCTTCTCACTGAATATAACTTGTTTCATAATGAATGAACTTTACACTGTTATTGAACAGAACTGAATCAACTCTGAATTGCCTGGAGCTGAATAATAACACTATTATCTTGTTAAAGCTGCTTTACAGGAGAACTTTGATCTGCTTTTTTTTTTAAAGGGCACCTACTATGCAAAATCCACTTTTACATGGTGTTTGTTAAACGGAGCAGCATTTACTACACAGAGCCGTAGTTCACTGACAAGCTACTAATATCGCGTTCATTATCGGTGATGTATCGCCTGCGATTATGAATGCGATATTGCGTAGCTTGTCAGTGAACTACGGCTCTGTGTAGTAAATGCCACTCCATCTGAAAGCAGGTGATGTAGATTTACTACTAAATCACAGAACTGGCTTTACTGACGAGATGCGCATGATAATCGCATTCGATTATTTGCACAGCCCTAGTTCTACTGTAGTTTTTTTTTTTAATTAGCTTTTAATTAGTTTTTTAATTTTTTTTTAATTAGTTTTTTTAATTAGCTTTTAATTAGTTTCTTATTCTTATTTATTCGCTAACTGTTTTTTATTTATTTAGGCTAGTATTAGTTTTTTGGCATATTGACACTGGTCAACAAGCATTATGAAATTTCTATGGTATCAAAAATATTGATATTTAATTTGATTACTTATTTGTTATCTTATTTAAACCTTATTTAAAGCAAAAATAATATATTGTTATATATATCGTTACCGCAAAATAATATAGGCTAACTCACCCCTACTCATACTGCTTTGAAATAACTTTAGGATCAGTAAATGACGACAGAATTTTCATTTTTGTGTTAACCATCCCTCTAAAACCCAGCCTCCCTGAGCGTAACCCTTTGACTTCCACACTTTCTATGCCCTTTTTTCCCCAGCAGCGCTGAGGCGCAGAGCAACAGCCAAGCGCTCCACCTGCACAGGTGCAGCACGCAGTAGGGCTGCGAGCTGCTGCCATGTCAGCTAATTACAGAGAGGCGGATAAATCACTGCAAGCTTGGCCCCCGACCAGCCGAATCTAGGCCAATCATTTTCTGCACTGCCTGGCAAATTTGATTCCTTGTATTAACAATTTACTGTGCCAATTTACTGACCTCCGATAAACAACACATTTTCCTCTCTAATGTCTTTCCTGCGCTGGTGTTATCAAACATTTCATCGGATTCATTATTCATGCTGTATTGCAGTTAAATACAGAGCACATAATGCATCAAGAATTCTAGCGCGTGCCGACAGGAGCGTGCCTGGGCTTGCTAAAAAGTGATTATGAAACTACAGTACAACCGAGACGACTGTACTCTCTGAGTCTCCCATCAACAATATAGTTTGCACATATGAATCATTACTACAACACGGTCGATTAGCTGTCTAATAAGTCTAGCTCTAATTCTGCTACCAACATAATTAAGTAAATCACATTCTTGTCCAAACAAAGGTAGAGTATCAGTTGCTCATGCTCACTATGGGAGAATACAATTTCTCTCCACAGCCGCATTTGTAGGATCGTAGTTCACTCTGTCATGCAGATCTGTATTTCTGCTTACTCATTGAAAGGATGCAACAAGGTTGAAACGGCTTTAGTCTCCAGAATATGGAGAAATCTCAAGGCCGCTCAAAAGTAGGCTATATGGCAAGGACGTTCTATTAAAAGAGACCATGTAATCCAGTCTGTTGTGAATTTCTAAAAGGCGTGAAGGCACAAAACACATGAGAGTAAGCACAGGTGTTGACAGTGACTTCCTGCAAAAAGTGATGAAAGAAAGAATGTGTGATGGCTGGAGTACATTGACCTCAGGTTTGTGAGACTCCTGCGAGGTGTTTCAAGGTTTCCTCCGGGAGAAGGTTCGAGGTCTGTGACTTTCTCTGACTAATGACGAGTCCTGGTTTCCCATCAAGCCATTATGGTCTGACACCTTTCTGAACACACAGTCACAAAACCAAGAGAGAAAAGGTACGGATATGCTTCATACAACCAAAAACCAACATGCAGAACTGACCAAAGCAAAGCACTTCCAAAATCTGTAAATAAATATTTGATATATGAATATTTGTTCACACTTTACTTCGGGGAAAAATTCTCACTATTAATTAACTATTAAAGGGTTACTCCACCCCAAAATGAAAATTTTGTCATTAATCACTTACCCCCATGTCGTTCCAAATCCATAAAAGTCCATCTGCCATCAGTGGTTCAACCGTAATGCTATGAAGCTACGAGAATACTTTTTGTAGGCAAAGAAATAAATAAAAAAATCAACTTTATTCAACAATTCGATTCCTCTGCATCAGCGCAGCTTTTATAGATTTGGAACGACATGGGGGTAAGTGATTAATGACAAAATTTTCATTTTGGGGTGGAGTAACCCTTTAAATATGCATTTTGCCTAAATTTACTGATTAATTAGTAAGGTAGTTGTTAAATTTAGTTATGGGGAAGGATTAAAGGACCTAAAATATGCTTATGCAGAATAAGGCATTAATATGTGATTTATAAGTATTCATAAACAGTCAATATGATAGTAATATGCATGCTAATAAACAACTAGTTAATATGTAATATTTATTTCAGTCAGTTCTTGCTTTTATTCAGCAAGGATGCATTAAATTAACCAAAAGTGACAGTAAAGACTTTTATATTGTCACAAAAAATGTCAATTTCAAATTAATGCTTTTCAAATGATGATGAATATCAAAATTTTCCACACACAAAAAAACTGCAGCACAACTGTTTTAAACATTGATTATAATATTAAATGTTTCTTGAGAACCAAATCAGCATATCAGAATGATTTCTGAAGGAACATGTGACAATAATGACAGGTGAGAATTCAGCTTTGCGTCACAGAAATAAATTACATTTTAAAATATATTAAACTATAAAACAATTCTTTTTATTATTTATAAAAAAGGCATGTCAGAAAGAGAGAATAAATCAACAGTATCAGAAAGGTAAATAAAATAATTGTTCGATTTAGGTATACTGATAGCCTACAAGGCTCAATTCGTTTCCATGCGATAATCAATATTAGACCATTCCAGTTCATTCCAAATATCTTTTTTTATCTGAGTAGTATATTTAAATAGTCAGGACTATTGAAAGTCAGAGATTGTGAGTATGTCCCTAAACTAGCCGATACCAATCTCAGAAGCATGATAGTATTACAGGATGGAGCAGTGCCCAGCTGTTGAAACAGGTGAATAATTAATGATCATTTTTCCCGACAAAGTCAATTCAGAAATGCCCTCACATCAGCTGCACAGCAGGGCACACGTATCACGGAAACTCTATCATCTTGAATTTCATCCAGTCAGAATGTTTTCACAAATTCACGATGCAAGCCACTTGGAGAACCATCTTCCTGTGTAATCTGTGTGATTGAAGGTGACTATTACAATCAGGAGTGACAGGATGTCTGCTTTTCATTTTTAAGGGCAACAAGAGATTTCCTGGGTGTGAAGAATGAAAGAGAATGAATAAAGGAGGAATTGTGAATTTAATCCACAGTAAAACCCTCCAAACCAAGGCCTGGGATGGATGTTTCTTGCATGAAGACAGGAAATCCCACTGTGAAGGAAAATTGTAAGCTAATATGATTTGATTTCAGCAAATGATGTACATGCAACAACGTTAGATTCTTGTTCATTCTTCAAAACGTAAGTGAAATCAAACCTCTCGGGCCAGAAATAAACAGATTTTGTTCTGCTGACAAGAACTAACATCTCCCTTTTTGTTCTATCCGATGCATTTTAGTGTCTGGAACGAAATCAACCTGCATTCAGACCAGCAGAAAGTCAGAACTACTGTTTAGACTGACCTGGCCTTTTTGAGCAAACTCATGCGGTGAGAAGCCAAACTTCCCGCGAGAGAAAGAAATCCGTCTATAAAGGAGGCCAGGAAAAACACATTAGAAGTCACAAACAGGCAGTGTCGTGTGAGAGATTTGCTTACACAATCGTCTTTCCACAGCAACCTTCTGAAAGAGAAGCAATCAATTCTGCCTCAACTCGATCACAATAAACTACACCTCACGTGACAGCTTAGACTTGCGTTCATTCTTTTACCGATAAGGTTCTCTCTCTCACACATACACATCTTTCCGTCGCTCACCAGCGATTCCGCAGACCATAGATGTAAAAATGGAATCGATACAGAACCACTCAAACGTAGGCAAGCCACAGAACTATCAAAATAGCCCCACCAAGGCTTGACACAAAGCCAATATAAACTGATCACACTAGGTAATTAGACATATCCTTACCCTTGATGCAGCAGGCTTTTTGTTCAATACTTACTTTCTTTGCTCAATCAATACTTTACATCTCTGTATGCTTTCAAGCCCTTTAAAATCCATCAGGAGCACGTTGGCATTACATTTACTTCAAACTGTTAAGAAAAACAAGCAGACCCAGTAGACAAACAAACCTGAAGAAACACCTGTTGAAAACGGTGTGGTATTTAAATCAACAAACAGCGCTAAAACTAAAGTCCAAGTCTGCTTTGAATGAACTGGGTTTGTGTTAAAGATTGAATGGATATAGTTCACCCCCATAAAAAAATACTGTCATCATTTATTCACCCTCATGGAAACCTGTATGACTATTTCTTCAGCAAAACACAAGACAACATTGAAAAATGTCTCTGTGTTTATTTTTTTGTCCATATATGAAAGTCAGTGGGGTCCTGTGTTGCTTTGCAGCCTACTAACTTTCATTGTATGGACAACAATAGTTAGAAATATTCTAAAACGTATGTGTGTGTGTGTGTGTGTGTGTGTGTGTGTGTGTGTGTGTGTTCCACTGAAGAAATAAAGTCATTCAAGTTTGGAATGACATGAAGGTGAATAAATGACAGATTTTCCATTTTGGGTGAACTCTCTCTTTAAAGTTGAGCAACTATAATTGGAAAAGTCAGGTAAACGTCACTGGAATGTCTGTCATTTTCATTTGAAGATCAAGCTATGCCATTTTGAGTAAGACTTATGAGGTCGAAAAAGAGAGAAACATCGAAATTGACATTGAGAACATTGAAGTGAATTGTTCACAATAAGATCAATAACATGCATGAAGACTGTCCATGAGGAGAATTTCCATGTGAAATGTAACTTTGTCATCACTGTGATTAAAAGCCTTAAACATCTGGATATTATATGGTAAATAATCATCTTTTATCACCATCATCATCTGAAGTCTAATAAATGTCAACATTTATTTATATACATGTACTCATATGCCACTAAATGCACCAGTAAAACAGCAAATCAATTAAATTGCAAAAACGCTAAAAAAAAGAAATACCACACCACACAAATCCTGATCACAACTGTCTAGACATGAAGTACTGCATGACTGACTCGATAAAAAAATCAGAATAGCGGTCAATCAATGTGGGTTTCTCACACAACGACCATCTCCTGCAATCTACAATATTCGGTTACCTTATAGATTACAGTTGCTTATTGAAGAAAAACACCCAAGGACTGTAAATCTGCACTCAATGCTGTTAAACCAGACAGTAGCCAACATAATCCGTTATCTGTTATCTAAAATCCATCCAATCAGCATAAACAGAATTTTACTTATCGTTTACGTAATCCTAACACGCTCTGTCAGATAACACACTGTTATTCTTCTGACAAGTATGAAATGCTGATCTTATGCTGAAGATGAGATGAATGCAGACTAAATACAATTCATTCATGTAAAAAGTTGGCCATGTGCAACCCTTGACTGACAGGTGAAAGGCTTGCAGGGTTAAACTGACCTACTGTTAAAGATTTACTCAGATAAAGTAGAGGATAATCCAGCACATTTCACACCACTTGTAACATCTTTTAAGTTAACCACTCTGGACAACAGTATCACTGATCTGCTAGCCAGCTGTCACCAAACTGATCTTTCTGCAGTGCTTGGGTTAGTTTCAGTGACAACCACAAACTTAACCAGGGATATCACAAGGCCTTCCTCAAATATTTGTCATGTCTTGCACAATGTAGCAACAACTCATGGGAGTGACACTGAAACAAAACCACACAATAATGTTATTCAGTCACACGCATTCTGAAGTGCAAGAAACTGGGAATAAACTCAAATAAGTTGACATGAATACATATTGCAATGAAAGGCTGTATTTGAGAGTAATTGAGTGTGTCTTAACCACATAATGTTTACAGAGTTTGAAACAGTGTTTTGATGCTATTTCTGAAATGAAAAATGAAAAATTCATCCAAAATTGAAAATTCGGTCATCATTTGTTCAGGCCGAATGAAAGCTTCGGTCACCATTCACTTGGATTGTTTGGAAAAAAGACACAACAAAAATATACGATGATTGAGACTGTCTCCTTTTCTGTTTTAAAGGAATAAAGAAAGCCATGCAGTTTAAGAATTAAATAATGCTCAGCAAATGGACATACTACATCCACCATATTGTCACTCATGTGATCAAAGACTGTAAAAAAAGATGGACGACGCGTCTCCACTTCCTTCCACTATAGAAAAGTGAAGCGAAAGCATCTCAGTATGGCCGCTGCCATCTTGAGTAAATGACGTCATTTGGAGCCAGAGTCTGCGCAGTAGAGATTGGTTTGGAGCCAGAGTCTGCGCAGTAGAGATTGGTTTGGAGCTAGAGTCTGCGCAGTAGAGATTGGTTTGGAGCCAGAGTCTGCGCAGTAGAGATTGGTTTGGAGCCAGAGTCTGCGCAGTAGAGATTGGTTTGGAGCTAGAGTCTGCGCAGTAGAGATTGGTTTGGAGCCAGAGTCTGCACAGTAGAGATTGTTTTGGAGCTAGAGTCTGCGCAGTAGAGATTGGTTTGGAGCCAGAGTCTGCGCAGTAGAGATTGGTTTGGAGCCAGAGTCTGCGCAGTAGAGATTGGTTTGGAGCTAGAGTCTGCGCAGTAGAGATTGGTTTGGAGCCAGAGTCTGCGCAGTAGAGATTGGTTTGGAGCCAGAGTCTGCGCAGTAGAGATTGGTCTGGAGTCAGAGTCTGCGCAGTAGAGATTCGTTTGGAGTCAGAGTCTGCGCAGTAGAGATTGGTTTGGAGCCAGAGTCTGCGCAGTAGAGATTGGTTTGGAGTCAGAGTCTGCGCAGTAGAGATTCGTTTGGAGTCAGAGTCTGCGCAGGAGTCTGCGCAGTAGAGATTCGTTTGGAGTCAGAGTCTGCGCAGTAGAGATTGGTTTGGAGCCAGAGTCTGCGCAGTAGAGATTCGTTTGGAGCCAGAGTCTGCGCAGTAGAGATTGGTTTGGAGCTAGAGTCTGCGCAGTAGAGATTGGTTTGGAGCCAGAGTCTGCACAGTAGAGATTGTTTTGGAGCTAGAGTCTGCGCAGTAGAGATTGGTTTGGAGCCAGAGTCTGCGCAGTAGAGATTGGTTTGGAGCCAGAGTCTGCGCAGTAGAGATTGGTTTGGAGCTAGAGTCTGCGCAGTAGAGATTGGTCTGGAGTCAGAGTCTGCGCAGTAGAGATTCGTTTGGAGTCAGAGTCTGCGCAGTAGAGATTGGTTTGGAGCCAGAGTCTGCGCAGTAGAGATTGGTTTGGAGTCAGAGTCTGCGCAGTAGAGATTCGTTTGGAGTCAGAGTCTGCGCAGTAGAGATTCGTTTGGAGTCAGAGTCTGCACAGTAGAGATTGGTTTGGAGCCAGAGTCTGCGCAGTAGAGATTCGTTTGGAGCCAGAGTCTGCGCAGTAGAGATTCGTTTGGAGCCAGGGTCTGCGCAGTAGAGATTCGTTTGGAGCCAGAGTCTGCGCAGTAGAGATTCGTTTGGAGCCAGGGTCTGCGCAGTAGAGATTCGTTTGGAGCCAGAGTCTGCGCAGTAGAGATTCGTTTGGAGCCAGAGTCTGCGCAGTAGAGATTCATTTGGAGCCAGAGTCTGCGCAGTAGAGATTCGTTTGGAGCCAGAGTCTGCGCAGTAGAGATTCATTTGGAGCCAGAGTCTGCGCAGTAGAGATTCGTTTGGAGCCAGAGTCTGCGCAGTAGAGATTGGTTTGGAGCCAGAGTCTGCGCAGTAGAGATTCGTTTGGAGCCAGAGTCTGCGCAGTAGAGATTCGTTTGGAGCCAGAGTCTGCGCAGTAGAGATTCGTTTGGAGCCAGAGTCTGCGCAGTAGTGTCATATATCAGCATGATAATAACTACCTTAAATATTTTTCGGAAAAATGTATTGTAAGTGTAATTTATTTTTAGATTTTGACTCAAGTCCCATTCGTTTAAATGGAGAGGGCGGGGTTTATGACCTGTACTGCAGCCAGCCACCAGGGGGCCGATCAAAGAGCCCGCAGCTCCACTTTTCAGGATGTGTGAGGCACACCTGCATGTGATTTACATGTTGCTTCACTGAAATTCATAAATCCCCTCACATGGACTGATGGGACAAAATCTGGATACCTTCCACTTAAGTGAAAGTGAAATGAAGTGAAAGTGACAAACTTAATGTTTTATGAATACTATTCAGATACCGCTTTTTTTGACATACTGATTTTAATCTACTAATTAGGAAACAGTGATTATTTCAGATGCCACCTAAAGTATGTTTTTGTTCTTATTTGTCTCAATAGTTCCAGTAAATTAAATACTTTATAGTTTATACACCTTTTTGGTCTAGACGAATTCAAATTTTCAATTCCAATTCAAATAGTAGTAATTCAAATTTGTTCAAACAAATATATTATTGTTGCTTTTAATTTGTAGTAGTAACTCCAAAAACTGCGTGACAGGTTCGGTCATGTGATATCAACATGGCAGTGCCCAGGAGGGACCCACTCCATATAGAATAAAACAGCTTTTACTAGAAGACTGATTGGTTTTCAGTCTTCATATTATATGAGTGTACATCATTTTAATTATATTACTTAATAGTGCGATTAGTGTATAAAAATTAATTCTCAAAAAAATTACTGTGTACACCTTTAAGAGATCAGTGTCCTGGTCCAGTTCAGAGACATATTGTACTTTATGACTGCATATCTAAAACATTTAAACTCCCATATGCCTCACACTGGTTCCAAAACATGGGCCTTGTTTGTATAAAACACATTTTTACCTTGTAAACATCTCCGTAGGTCCCGCTGCCTATCCTCTGGATAAGCTCGAAATCCTCTTGCGGATTTCGCCTGGATAGATCGAAACTACAGTTCATCATGGGGACTCCGGCCTCTGACTATCAATGATAGATTTGCTGGGGGCCCTGACCCGGACGAAAGGAGAAAAACGGAAAAAAAAATAAACATACGGCGTCAGAAGTGAATCTCACTCTCAGTAGTTGACTGTAACTTTAACATGGCTTCCCGTGAACTCCAGTGCGCATGCGCTGAACTCGTAGGAATGGGAGGATGAAGAGAGGAGGAGGAGGATGGGTTTGGGTCAGATGACCAGAGGCTAACCAGCTTCTGAGGAATATTTTGCACAAATAAAAAATGTCACTGACTAACCTTTCTTGCAACTCATACGAAGACTTCACTTGAAAAGTCAAAACTCATAAAACGTGAAGTTTTGGCCACCAAAAAGGAAACCAGGTATTAAAATGTTTTTAAAAATTATTTAAAATTAAAGCAAGGGGCAATTGATTTTAATTCCCTTCACTGTTGAACATTCCTTCACTCTTAAATCACTAGTTGTACTTGTTTTGCATTTACTGTTATTTTCTGGTTTGTATGTAATGATAACATTGATGGGTTGTGGTTTTCTACATGAATTTTCTTCATTTTGGGAGTTACACAAGGCACTTTGAGGTCTGTTTTCTCACATATATCTCTCCAAATATGTGACAAATCACAGACAGTTGACAAATTAACAGTTGTCAGGATTCTCCATGTGGTTGTGACTTACAAAACAGTCTCATGCCTCTTCCTCCATCTTCTTCTCTTTCAGCTCAGACAGGATTGTGATTCAGCGTTATTTATTTCCGAATCACAGAGGAGTGTGCGCCAAGAGTGAGCTTCTGAACACATTTGTACTTACACCATGTGGTTGTTATGAAGGTTTTATGAGCAGGACTATTCAGTCTAATTTATTTCTCAAATGCCAGGCACACATCCAGGATGCAATTTACTGACTGATTATTAAAGCATGCACTGGCACAGATCAAGGTCTCAGCATGACGGCAGTTATCAAACAACCAACACACATACAGCTGGCCTGTATAGCTTAGAGAAGTATTATTTCCTGGCTGTTCTAGACCTGTTTTCTAATCAGTAATTACCATAATTTTATTCATTTTCTGTTCTTCTCTATATTTTATACACTATTTTCAATTGCTTATCAGTTTCTTAATATTTATTAAAATTTCTAATTGGTTTTAGATAGATAGATAGATAGATAGATAGATAGATAGATAGATAGATAGATAGATAGATAGATAGATAGATAGATAGATAGATAGATAGATAGATCTATCTATTTTAGTGTAATATTTTATTTATAATATATATATTTATTTAATAAGTGCACTGCCTGATCCATATATCAGAGATACATATAAATGTCCTATATTTTGACCTTGTTGTGAAAAAAATGTACAATACATTATGTAAAATGACCAATTTTTGGTCTGATGTATGTATCAGTCTGACATTAATGCATATGCATATAATGCATAAAAGCATATAAATATATGTTGACCTTGTTATGGTTAGTCACTTGTGTTTAAGTTTAATGGATTACCCATATAAAAACTTTATAGAATATTACACAAATATAATAATAAACAAATAAATAAAAGTTTACCTTGAAAACTAAATAAATATATGATAAAGCTGAATATAGCCAAGGTACAATAACATTTTCTTTACATTACAAGGTTCATTACATTTTAAAAAGTAAATAAACTTTTTTTATAAACTGTATAAACTGTTTTTTAAATTTGTACATTTGAAACCAACATGTACTCAAATAATGATTTACTTGGCACATACGGTTTAAAGTTGATTTTAAAAGATGTTATTTTTATCATAACAGACTGACCCATGAACATACTACAAAGCATTTCTACAGAAGATTTTGCAGTCTAATGAAGTTCCTGAGTTGTTTTCCCTCTTTTGCATAATGTTCTTCTGCTGCATTGATGTTTAGCTGGTCAAACTGTAGTCATCATCATCATCATCATCATAACAGTTCAGTCGCGCGCTCGCAGGACACCGCCTCGCCTGTCTGCTTGACACACCCTTAGCTATTGTTGGCACAGAATGCGCGCTACAACCTTGACATTCCCACACGCGCGTTCAGTTGCACGGTGAAATCTTGTGCTACGTGGATGCATCATCCTTCTCAGGAAAACGGAAAGGAGAACAAGCGGCTACTGCGGATAAAGGAAGATGCACAAACGCCGAACAGAGTGCAGGTAAACACACACGCACGGCCATCGCGCATCCCCATATAGATGCCCACAGTACCGTGCGCGCAGACACACTCTGCTCATCCACCTGTAATGACAGATCGCTGCTCAAAGCCGTGCATTGTCCCGGGAAACGGCGAGGAAAGTACGCTTCATGTGAGAGATGACTGAGTGAGTTGCGCGGATGTTGGAGACATGGAGAAACGGGCTCTTGTAACGGCGATCAGCTTGTCCATGAGCCTACTCGCGCTCATGCTGCTGGTCACGGCGATCTTTACCGACCACTGGTACGAAACCGACACCAGGGGACACAAGGAGAACTGCGACCAATACGGGTCGGAGTCCAACGACCAGAAGAACAGGGAGATGCCCATCTATCACCTGCCTTTGGTGGACAGCGGGAATGCGAAGCGAAACCTGGCTCTCATGAAGCCCATCCATGTAGGGAGTCGAGAGGAGGAACTGCTGGAGAACTGGAGAGCGATTTTGGGCATGGGCATTTTGGAGACGGAGTGCGGGCGCCCGCTTTTCTCCACCTATTCTGGACTTTGGAGGAAATGCTATTTCCAGGGAATGGACAGGGATATTGACAAACTCATTTCGAAGGGTAAGACCTGAGTGGAAAGTTCATTTCTACGCAAAACACAATAAACAGAGCTCTAACCGTTGCTTAGCTCTGGTTAGGGTTGGAACCGGTTCTGTTTTTTTTGTTTGTTTGTTTTTTTAAAGTACCAGAACCGAACAACTTTCGAGTTCATTTCTGTTAGGTTTCTCAAACGTGTATTCTTTCTGCATCTACTACAAACATTGAATCATTGAAAAGCACTGAATCTCACACATAGTCTGATTCTCCAACGAATGACGCTTATGAGTCGGCTCTTTTTAGTTAACTCAATGCGATAGTGTGCCTGCCTATAATGCATTCCGATTCCCGAATGAATGATTCAATGTAGCCGACTACTTTCAGTGCGTGATATTCAGCGAGACCGGAATAGCAATAGCATTCCCGAACAAATGATTCTTTTGAGCTGGTTTCAGTGAATCAAAACATTTATAAATCAGTCGGAGAGGTTTTAAGTGTGGGATGCCCGGGTTCGGCTGGTGGACGGGTAGGACTAAGCCCAATGGTTGTTAAATGTGTAGACTTTGGCTTTGTGAGCGATGATGATGATTATGATGATGATGGTCTGTATGCGTCAAAAACATAGGTGAGTGTGGATGGATATTTTGCTTATGCAGACTCCTTTCCTGGAAGAAATATCGATTTAATCCTTTTTGTTCTGACACTTATCCGAACTTAAGCTTAATGGACTTTTTGCTGACACCAGTGCCTGCCATTTTTTCTTTCTCTTGACCTGTTTATTTTACTGCAAAGGCACTTTCTGCAAATCAATTTCATGCATGATGGATCTCAACAGAACAAAACTTTATTAAATTGCCAACCAAGCCAGCTGTTCTGCAAAAGTTTCCTTTGAAAGAGATGAAAGTCTCAAGGTGAAAAAAGGCGGCACAGGAAATGAGTGATGATTCATAGTCAATACAGATTACAGAGATCTGATCATGTCAGGATTAAAAGCGGAAGCCGTGTGCCACCTTGCATTTAAATCAAGACCAAAGTCACACAGATCACTTGACCTTCAGCACCCAGATGTTGATTTGTGACACAGCCTATTACCGTGAGTCCCCGAATCAGCCCATCAAAGAAGAGAGGCACTCTAAAGAGCTTCTCATCAGATCACAATGAAATTAGCTCAGGTTGAGTGCACCATAGCAACCGGAAGATCACATTTCTCTTCAAAGTTTTGACTTTTATATGTATCGATATATAGAATAAAATTATTGAGACTATATTCCATTTAATAACAATATTACATCGATGATTATATATATTTACAATCTTTTACAGTATCTGAACATGCATTTACACATCAACAAGTCACAATGTGTAGATGTGTATACATTTCAGTTTACAGAAACTCAAATCAAAGCAAGTTCCACTGCATTCACACATTTTACCAGTTCATTCATTCCCTGAGAACTGAACCTACGACGGTGGTGTTGCTAGTACCATGTGCTCACATTTAAGCTACAATTTAAGGGGGCTGGTTCATGATAAGCTAGAACAAAGAGATGTATTGTACAGGGTTCTAGCAGTCATGGAATCCCTGAAAATACATGTTTTGTTAAATTTAAATTACATTTAAAATTCACTGTGACTGTCTCTGTGTTCTAGCATGAACATAGACCGACGATAAACAGGCGATAGATAGATAGATAGATAGATAGATAGATAGATAGATAGATAGATAGATAGATAGATAGATAGATAGATAGATAGAGGAAATTGGTCAGCAGGTTGGGAGTATTCATTAAAGTACATGGCTGCAACTTCGTATTACTTTCAGAAAACCTACAGAGTTGAATTCATTACCAGTGAATACAGAAGAAGTACACATCTAGCCTTTTTTTCGAGATTTCTCGTTGGCTTGGCTGTGATTTAAATCAATTCGTCAATTCAAAGAAGGCAGTTTCACCCACACATTTCTAAGCAACTGATAGGATCTAGCCAGACTGAATACATTTTTCAGAGTGAATGAAATGCCATGCAGCTGACCACATCTCCATGATGATACCAGACAGTGTTTTTTTTGTTTTTTGTACCTAACTATCCATCTCAGGCTTGCTGCATAATCAGTGCGGTCTTAACACAGCTCTCAGAATTAGCTCACAATGCCAGCCAAATCTGTGTGGTGTGGTGTGAACTCAGGCGGCAATAATGACAGAAGGTCACTCTGTCGGGGAGGCGGGTGTTTCAGCAATGCTTGGCTCTATACTCGTTCTTGGCCCAGTGCTGGAACATCCAGGAAAAGACAAACAAAACCAATAGAGTAGCAGAGATTAGTGCAAACATTACCTATAACAGCAACAACATTGCAAGAATATTAAGCAGTTTTTATGAACATCTAACTTCACATGCCAGAAGATTTGGGAGGGATTTCATTGGTAAGATCTTTGCAAAGCTGCATTTGAAGGGCAAGAGTTTGTCCTTCGGTCAGGCATGTTAAACCAGTGTGTGATCCCTGTGCAGGTATTGCAGACCGATGCACATCTGTCAAGTACCATTTCTCCCAACCCATTAGACTCAGGAACATCCCTCTCAACCTGACAAGGACCATACAGCAGGACGAG
Source organism: Barbus barbus (assembly GCF_936440315.1). NCBI lineage: Eukaryota > Metazoa > Chordata > Actinopteri > Cypriniformes > Cyprinidae > Barbus > Barbus barbus. The sequence continues at coordinate 9,691,293 of NC_136715.1, read as the reverse complement.
TGGCACCTCTTACGTAAGTCGTCCAAAGCTTCCTCACCGCCTTCTACAGCTCTTGATACGCATTGAATATTAAGCAGTGCATGCAAGCTGGAGTTAAGTGTGCTTAAACCATGCAGAGCAATAACATATAAAAATGACGCCTGCCATGTAAATATTTGTTTTGACAATAATTTGATTGTGATTATGATACTAAAATCAGTTAAATGTATTTGTATAATGTTTACACATTGTACATGTATATTTAAAAAAACTGAAGCAACTGTAGCTGAACAGTACTGAGGATCTGAGAAGTTTAATGAGAAGTAAAAAGATTAAAAATGTATTTTGGATAGAAAATCAACATGCTACTGGCTATTATTATAGCAAATATAGTGGATCATGAAGCATGTAATTTATGTTTAATTGTTAGGCCAGATTTGTATGTAATTCATATTTTCAAATAGGTTTTTGGCTTGTATGTTAGTATTGAGGATGTTATGGACCCTCAAATATAATAATTCCCTTGTGGCGGGATCCCTAAACATTTTCATGTATAAAAAATAAAAATATTCAAACTTCTGAATAATATGTGCTGAAAAACTACCCTGAACAAATTTCACACAGAAAGTGCTAGTAAATTGAATAAAAAATACAAGGAAATGACAAGTAACACACTGAATTAAACATGACATTTTGAAGTAGAAAGACGGAAATAGTATTTTCTTGTGAATAATAATCTTCAAAAAATACATTTTTACAGTGCATTCATTTTCTTTTTTTATCCATTACTTAGAAGGTGTTAGATGCAAAAAGCTGAAGAGAAATTATAAAGCAATGGCTTTTAAAACATTTTTTTTTTCTGCTGGAAAAAAATGTCTAAAAATATCAGAGCCTCAACCGGTGCTCTGTAGAATACCAACATCTAGCAACGGCACAGAGCAAATAAAAGTGTGATGTTACTAAAAGCTACTAACTATTATAAAAATAGTTTAGCATTTTAAATTTTAAGATCATTAGTTTCTATTATCCATTATACCAATGAGAATACAGCTCATGTGTTTTGTGCTAATGCGGTTATTGCATGTCTTGTCATGAATATGTAATCATAACCTTTTCTTGCATCTCCATGAGATGATTATGTGCCCCACGGTACTGTTTTGTGTACACAACCTTGGTCAAACGTCATTTTCTGTTGGAAGGAATCTTATTAGCTCTTATGATGTTGTAACTTAGCAAGTCTTGAGGGAGCCTGCAAGCCTTAATTACATCCCTCGTTGAAATGCCTCCTAATTAAGCTTTTCTTCCTCCGTGCATGTATCCCAATCAGATGTTATAATGTGATAAGTTAAACGTACTAAATGTCAGCAGCTCCGAAACTTTATGCATGGAGTCGTAGTGAGCCCAGTGAAAGTTCCAAAAGATAAGGTGGTACCCATAGCTGTATAGTGTTGTTGGCAAAGTGGGTGGTAGTCATGGAAACAGTGTGTTTTTCTACGGCGTTCAGATCTGCGGCGCATCACGGCGGGGTTCTTGGGCATGGCTGCTGCCGTGATGCTGTGTGGAAGCATTGTGGCCGCTGTGGGATTTTTCTGGGAGGAGAGCCTCACCCAGCATGTGTCTGGACTCCTCTTCCTTATGGCAGGTACACAGTTCTGCTTATTCGCTTTTATTATCTAACTTTCTCTTCGTTTTTGCTCAGCTACTTGTTACTCGTTTCGCCCAGTCGCACACACTTTCTAGTAGGTGGTTCTTTTTCCTTTCCAAGTTGTTGTCTACCTTGTGCATTCTCCCACGTCTTGTCTACTTATCCGTTTATATCCTTCTGTCTTATATTTCTTGTCTTGCTTATGTGTGTGCGTACACTGAAAAAAAAAAAAAATTCATTCAAATTGCTAGTAAATTTCATGTGTAAATTATAACAAATATTTATTATAGTGGGAATTTTTCAGTGAATTTATTTGCAGGTTACGTCATTATGCTAGCAGGTGGCGGTCTTTGTAAGTGAATAATTCTTTCAACCAATTAATTCAAAAACACATACAAAATTAAAATAAAACATAATATAGCAGGTTTAATAACTTTTATTTTATAACTTTTCTTATAACAAAAAGAACTGAACATTTAAACACACAACACGTTCTCACTCCCAACTCGTCACATACTGATGCTTGGTCAGGACCCCTTCGTGTCACACTGGGTACCCCTTTAGCGTAATTTTTCAACGTGCAGGGTCCTCCGTTGTTTTCAGTTGTTTGTCTTAATTTAATTGTTTGCATGCATTTGTAAAAAAAAAAATAGAAGTAATTTTATGTAAATTTATACTTTCATTGGAGCACCTGAGCCCAACCCTACCCTAAACCTAAAACACGTAACAGGCAAATATAAGTGCAGTCACAGGTATTTATTGCAAAGACTGACAATAAACAAGCAGAATAAAAGCATTACAAACAAGTCGTGTTGCGTTCCAAGTCTTCTGAAGCCATACGATGTCTTTATGCGAAGAAGAGGGTAAAACATAAGGTTTTAATCACTGAAAATGATCCTGCTCCATTAACGCGCTCACATCTCATTCCAAAACATACTACCGCAGCATGACGCAATCGGTCAAGAGACACACAGGAGCCAATAGCATTTCACAACCAAGGCTAATGTAAGGCTTCTTCTGGCGGCATTTTTTGAATTTGCACACAGGATTTGAGCTTTACAGCGGACATATCAATCGTTTTGACTTGAAATATGAATCCTTTTCTGAATAAATTATGACGGTAGTTGGTAGCCTGTTATATCTTGTGTTTTATTGACAAATGGTAGGTTTAGGGGCAGGGGTTGGGTTACGTGCTCATAAATGTGTAAATAGTGTAATATAAATAAAACTGTTGTGACTGTTTACATTGAAAAATCACACCCCAACATATATGCAATAATGGCAATATTATTACCCAATATATAATTGAATCATGACGATAAAATTCCCAGTACCTTTCGCATCGGGATATTGACGCCAATGGTTTCTTATTTAAAGCAACAGAAGACCCTGCATGTCGAAAAATTATGCTAAAGGGGTACCCTGTGCGTCTAAAAGTGGTGTTAAGGGGTCCTGCCCCAAATATGTGAAGAGTTGGGAGTGAGAACGTGTTGAAATGCAATAAAGCAATACACAAAAATGTATAAAGTGAACAAATGTTTCAAACAGATTAAAGTGCAAAGAAAATTATAAAGAGCAATTGGTAACAATTTAAACGAAGGTCTCGTTAGTTAAGCTTAGTTAATGCATTAACATTAACAATGAGCAATAGTTACAGAAGTCTTTGTTAAAAAAATACAACTGTGAGTCCATGTTAGCTCGGGTCCATTAAATAATAGTTACAACTTTTGATTTTAATAATGTTTTATTAAATGTCGAAATTAACTAAGATAAGATAAAGTGTGACTGAACAATAAAGAATCAAAACATTTTTAAACAATATCTAGGGCATGTTGTAGTCCTATTAAGTATTCAGTGCTGCGATGAACACTATCCTATACCATACACTGCCTGAGCGCGTTTGTGTGTTTTGGGGGAAGTTGTGGCTTTACAGAGTGATTATGCAGAGAGGGTGGGGATCTTGCTTTCAAAGCTATCTTGCAATCGCTAGCCTTTCCAAAATCACCTACCCTATACCTTTAAATCATTTAAATACTTTTCAGAAACAGAAAGTAGCGCAGCTGCTGTGTTTACAGGGTAAAGGCTGCATTTCTGCTGTTCCATCAGCGCCATCTGCTGTCAGAGAGTGAAAGTGCATTTCATGCTTCTCATCTGTGTTGGGTTTGTTTACATCAAAGTGCGCATGCCTCTTGACACAGCATACAGCGGTGTTGTGCATTTTAATCAGTTGATGGGAAAAGTATTCTTAAAATGCATTCTAAAAATCAGAATAATTTGTAATAAATAATTATTCATGGTATGAAGTGCCAACTTTAACAATATCGTGCAGGGTTCGTAATCATGATATATCCTATTACCGAATACTGGCACATAGCTAGAATGAAATCCAGACATACTACATTTATCGTGTTGTTACATTGTTATTGTCAGGTGACAGATCACTTCACTGCCATTAACAACTTCTCTCCTATGGCCTCATGGGATAATATAGTGTTCATCCGAAGCACACTTCTGTCACATACTGTTTTTCGCCTACTAACATGTAGGCTATTCATATTCAGACACAGCTCCCTTTATGAATGAGCCATTGAATCATTCATTAAACAGATTAATTACACAAATTCAAATGACTCACTGCATCTGTCTACTTCCATAGAATGGGTGCTTTTCAATCAGTATGCTGCGACTGCGAGGCCGCATATCGCAACTGCCCCATCAAAGGACATCTTAATCTAAAGGACAGTCTTTGTTTCACATCCTTCATTTGAAGGATGCATCATGTGTATGAAAATGAATCTGCACTGAGCTCGTTCATTTTCATTATGTAAGGCAAGCCAAAAGGATGCAGTCTTCCATTTAAGAACCACCTTACTATGCAAAAACAAAAAAATAAATAAATAATAATTTGCTCATACAATTTGTTAAAAATTCTATAGAATTCTAAAGAATAAAGATTCTTCCTGGAATGAAAGTTACATCCCAAATGACACTAAACACTTACTCTATGCAGTATGTACTCAACTGTCTAGAGTGTAAATTATATAAGGTTAATTTAAAACAATTGAGTGTCCGACATTTCACACTTTTTTTTTTTTTTAATTAAGTGCAATAGCCAGGTATTTGAAGATCACTTTTTTCCTTTTGGAATTTTCAGTGTGAACACTATCTATAGGCTACTAAAAATGGCATAGAATAGTGTATAAGTATGCAAATTGGGACGTCAAGTCATTGAATCATTAACCTTTTTTTTTTTTTTTTTTAAATACTGAATCACTCATGGAAAAAAAAAAAAAAACAGCTACTTTGTGTTGCAACGTTAATGCTGTGTCTTTGATTGGAACTCTTGTTTTTACAAACACATAGCCTACTGTGTTGCATGAGGTCCATACCAAGAGTTCAGGTGTTTGTTCCAAGAGTTTTTCCTGATTCTCATGTGTTTGTTAGATCAGTAACCTCAAACCTTGTTCTGTCCCACAGGAATCTTTTGCACAATCTCACTGTGCACCTACGCAGCCAGTGTCTCATACGACCTATCTAGAAACCCCCCTTTCATCTACGGTCTGCCAAGTGATGTAGATCACGGGTACGGATGGTCCATCTTCTGCGCATGGGTCAGTCTGGGCCTAACAGTGGCGTCAGGTTGCATCTGCACAACTTATCCATTCCTGAGCCGCACGAAGGCTCTTCGCTCCAAAACGGCAAGGGAGTCATCTGTATGAGTGGCCTCTGGTGGCCTGGAGGACTCAGCAAATCATTAATCAGCACTTGGCGCTTTAGTAAAACGGATTCAAGTGGGACTTCATGCTGTATGGAGCTGTTTTGAATGTCTTGTAGATTTCAGATACCTTCGTTGGGCTCCTGTGAAGTGTCGGTGTTAAACAGAACGAAAACTGTTGCATTTCCTGTGTGTCTTCTACACACATTTGCTTACACACACACACACACACACACACACACACACACACACACACACACACACACACACACACACACACACACACGTAAAAAAAGAAAATACACACAAATATACAGTATGTGTGAATATAATGAACAAAACCTTTGATTTGAAATGGGTATATGTATGTTTGTGGGTCCTTATGATGCAGTCCTTCTCTGGATCAGGTGAATATTCTACACACTAAGGATCTGAGCCAGTTTTTTATGGCAAACCATCTGAAATTCAAATTATTGCTCTGATCATGGTCAGTTTTATTTTTTTTATTATGCGATTAAAGTATATTGGTTTCCCTATCACTTGTAATGGATCCAAGTCGATTAACCATTGGCTCAAGAGCTGACATGTCAAATGAGAACATCAAATAGCTAAAGAATTTAATCAGGGATGAACAGGACGCTTCATGTCACCGAAGTCACCACATCAGACAAATGTATAAAGGCATGATAGCATATATATCACCTTTGGGTAACAGCTGGTGGCTGATATTCAATGAGATTGAAAAATCAAAGAGACACGAGAAGTCTTGAGATCTAAGACGTGGATATGCAAATTTGTGATTGGATGAAATGTCTCTGAAGATTCAGGACTTGAACGTGGCTGTCACTAGCAGTGCAATCGTAATATGGCAGCATGTTTTAAGTGGATGCTCTCGAATCTAATGAAAGGACTCTCATGACGTCACGTCATTGTTGAAAATACAAGTCCTTCCGTTCCACGTGAAGCGACCAGGATTATATTAACTGCTGGATATTGTTTTCCAAACTGAGCCAAAACAGTAACATATCCCTGAAACTGTACTGTTTGCCTCAAAACTTCTGTTGTGTTCCTGAAAGTGTATCATAAATAAAATATTATCATGATGAAATAAAGGTCTACGAAGAAACCAAATTGTTTCGTGTGAATTTAGGCAGTATTTGGGCATAGGATTCATTTTTGACTTTCAGCAGTGCCAGCATGTTTTCTGCTTTCCCTTTGCCAAAAATAATACTACCTTGATTTCACCTCTCATAGTTGGCCATTATGCATGGTTCAAGAAAAGCACTTTTTAAATTAGCAAAAATAGAAGTAAATAAATGATTTGCTGATATCAACTTTTAAATTGAGGGCAGTGGTGCTGCAAAACCAGAAACAGTGAAATTCTGAAGTATTTTTTTTATGTATTATTAAAAAAGTTTTTAGTTTAATTTGAGTCATTTATGTGCTTTAGTCATTTTAATAAGTTTTGGATAAATTCTGTTTAGTTTTAGTATTTGTAATATACAGTAGTACTTAAACATGTCATGCATATTTCAAATTTTTCATTGCCAAGGCAACATCTCAAATTTTCATTAAAATGTTCAAGTTGATATTTTTATCAATATATATTATTTATATATATATATATTTTTCAAATTCAGATTTATTTAATAAAATTATTTGTATTTGTTTTTGTTTTAGTAAACAATAACACTGATTTGGAAAATTCAGGGAATTTTAAAATTGTAATTTTCAGGATTGTAAAAGTCATATAATTTGAAATGAATGACAAAAAAAGATGACTCTATAGTGTATATAAATTGTTCTAGTTATACTCAGTTCTATTGTGCTAAATGTTTTAAAGTTGCTCTTTGTGAGTGAAATCTCAATATTTATCTATTTATTTATTTAATCCTTATTCAGTATTCACAAATGGCTGGAAAAAGTCATGGAAATATTTTGCATTATTCTAAAACATGGATATGCAGGATTTGTTTACACAGTCGTTCAAAACCAGGACTGTCCATTATTCTGACACAAGGGGGCGCCAAATTATCATCAATACACACACAGACCCTTGCCTAAACTCTAGATTAGAATTAGAATTTTTCTTTTTTAATTAGGTCCTAAACTTATATGTTGTTGTGGAGGGGAAGTAGGGGCCACACACGGCAATAATATATTGCGCATTATTCTTCTGTTGAGTGTGCCACACACAAAAAAAGACAACCAATTGTTGAAACAATGTTATAAATAAAAAGGTTGTATTATCATACAGATAACATTAATCAAAATGAAACTTACATGTACTGAGCACTCGCACAAGCGAGGGAAAACTACTTCAATGTATCTGTAAAATGTACTGTAAATGAGGCTGGGGACCGAGTGACTTGTGCTGGAGTAGATACACAGTGCCATCACCCGTGTGTGGACAATGATATGTCCTGACCAAAAATGAGTGAAAATAAAGGAAAACAACTTCTACCAGTGTGTCTGTGTCCTCAAATGGGTAAAAACAGTGAAACATCCTGAATTTTCTATTTGAAGACTGAACACTATATACAATAAGATTAGTTTCCCGGTGTCACAGTTGACTTTCTATCATACACGTGTGTTGTTCTTTGTGAAATCTTTTCTTCATAAAGGGAAGAAGTTGCAAAAATATAGGAGAGATAACATGCATTTCTCATATAGTAGTAATAAAAGAATAAAGACAATGTATTCTGACCTTGCTTTTGTACAAATGTCAAAACATTTTCTCATAAATCTTTTTGTCTAAATGCTGAGACAGACATAGGATTTGATTGTATGTACTAAAACTACTGTTACCTGAACCAGAAACATATGGAAACCTCCATGAAAAAACATACAAAACACATTGCAATACATTTAATATTACTTTTGACTATCCTCAGCAAGTGGCTTCTATAGGACGTCTGTGGAGTTGAGCTAAGAGTCAGTGTCCCACGGAACAAGGCTGGAAGGTGGCACAGAGTTTTCCCTTAAGCTTAGGATTGTTTTTAGGTTACTTGAAAACACTGAATACACTGAACTATGTAAATCCCATAAAAGCTTAAAATGCTCACAAAGCTACACTTTAATTGCCTAATATCTGAAAGAAAGTCTCATGACGCCGTTAGTCGTTTAGAAACACCCGTTTGTATGTTCAAAAATGCAATTTTCAACTTTAACCACAGATTTTGAGCTACGATTTCTGCTTGTTGAACATTCCTCTCCTGCAAAATGTTTCAAGTATATGAATGAGATTTAAAATGACAGTGATCTTTTAAAGTATTATGTGACCAGAGGAACAAAATGTTTTTCAAAGATCATTTGTTTTTGTACCAAAAAAAGACATCTGAATGTTATGCGTCATTTGAGTCAAACCAAATCAATAGCATTTCTATATGATTATTTAACTGAAATTTTTACAGCTTTACCAAACAAATATGTAAAATGTAAAAAAAAAAAAAAAAAGCTTTAGCGCAAGAGCAGAAAAATCACGCACATAAACCATAATGGACAACACAAAACATCTGCGATCCTCTACGGCTGTCTTCGGAAACTTTTCCTCCTGTCAGTCCTATTTATGAGGATTTTAACGACGGCATCCTGTTTGTGGCATCATCTCCTGCCTTATTTAGAAACCTTTGATGATGCAATAGGCCTCCATGGAGGATAAGATGATGTACATCAGCCAGAGACTGAAAAACAATGTCGTAGTGAGGATTTTGGGAGTCTTTGGGCCACCCAGTTCTCCCCCAATCTCGGGCCGGCGGCGGTACATGAGGACGGCGACACAGATGAAGGCAAAGATGGTGAACAGGGTGACGGAGAACGCCAGCGTGCCGGGGTCCACGCGGAAGTACTGGCCTTGTGACTGGTGAAATATGGCAGCGATGGACCAGGCCAACCCGATGCCCAGAAAGACATTCACAGCGTTGCTGCCCGTCACATTGCCGATGGAGGCGTCAGCGTACTGATCCTGGGTGGCTGCCACTTTACTAGCAAATGTGTCTGATTTTGAAGGGGTGGTGAGAGAAAGACAGAAAGCAAGAAATATTGTCAGGCTGCAAAAATAGGCATCAATAAATGGATGACTCTTGTATGAATCATTGTATGAAATCTGTAAAGAATATGTTCAGCTCGTATTTTGCCCCAAATTCCAAATTTTCAGGATCATTAAGCATTTGTATTATGGTGTTGCACACATTTTCTCTCCTGAATTCCCAACACTGTAAAAAAGTTAAATTAAACAAATACAAAATAATGATATATAAATTTTTTATTTGATTTATTATTTTAATATTATTCTTTTAAATATTTAAACATTTTTTAAGAATTATTTTTAAATATTCACTACCATTACCAAGTTTGGGGTCTTCTTTTTGAGAGAAGTCTCACAAAGGCTGCATTTGTTTAATAAAAATACTAAAATAGTAATATTGTGAGAAAGCATTTACAATAAAAAAATGATTTACTATTTTAATATATTTAATATATTTTAAAATGTCATTTTTATTTGTATATCAGCAAAGCTAAATCTTCAGCATCATTACTCCAGTCTTCAGTGTAACATGATCCTTCAGAAATTATTCTAATATGCTGATTTGCTGCTCAAGAAACATTTCTTATTAGTAGCAACATTGAAAACTTTTTTAGGATTCTTCGATTAACAGATAGTTCAAAAGAACAGCATTTATTTGAAATACAACTTTGTTATACAATTATTACAATTATTGTATTGTAATACTGTAATATATTCTCTACTGTCACTTTCAATAATTTTAATGCATATTTGCTGAATAAAAATTTTATTTTCTATTTTTAAACATGTGTGTACATGCACCTATATGTATACACTATATTGCCAAAAGTTTTGGGACGTCTCTTCTAATGAACATGTTTGACTACTCTGGTAATTTTCATGAGTACACATCCTAATGTTTAAACATATAATGATATTCTAGGGAATTGTGTGCTTCTAATTTTATAGCAACAGTTTGGACAGGACCCTTTTCTATTGTAACATAACAATGCCTCTGTGTATAAGGCACGGTTCAAAAAGACATGATTGATTCAGTCAGTGTGGAACAACTTGACTGGTCTGCAGAAAGCCAAGTCCTGATCCTAGCTCTGGTGTGACTTTAAATGCAGACCTTGAGCCAAAAACTCATTACCAAGTACTACACAATATGGACAGAAGTATTAGGACACCCTCTTCTTTAGAACAGAAAAAGGCACTTCCAAAACTGTGGCAACAAAGATGAGAAACATGATTGAGAAACAAAGATGGAAACATGATTCATGTATTTGAAAATTTTATTTCCATCTCTGTTGCAACAGTTTATAACATACAGTGGGGCAAATAAGTATTTGATACACTGCTGATTTTTCAAGTTTTCCCACTTACAAAGAATGGAGAGATCTGTAATTTTCATCGTATGTACACCTCAACTGTGAGAGACAGAAAATAAAAAAAGATCCAGAAAATCACATTGTATGATTTTTAAATAATTAACTTCCATTTTATTGCATGAAATACGTATTTGATCACCTACCAACCAGCAAGAATTCTGGCTCTCACAGACCTGTTAGTTTGTCTTTAAGAAGCCCTCCTATCCTCCACTCATTACCTGTATTAATTGCACCTGTTTGAACTCGTTACCTGTATAAAAGACACCTGTTCACACACTCAATCAATCAGACTCCAATCTCTCCAATATGGGCAAGACCAAAGAGCTGTCTAAGGACACTAGAGACAAAATTGTAGACCTGCACAAGGCTGAGATGGGCTACAGGACAATAGGCAAACAGCTTGGTGAGAAGGCAACAACTGTTGGTGCAATTATTAGAAAATGGAAGAAATTCAAGATGACTGTCAATCTCCCTCGGACTAGAGCTCCATGCAAGATCTCGCCTCGTGGAGCATCAATGATCCTGAGAAAGGTGAGGGATCAGCCTAGAACTACACGGGAGGACCTGGTCAATGACCTGAAGAGAGCTGGGACCACAGTCTCAACGGTTACCATTAGTAACACACTACACCGTCATGGATTAAAATCCTGCAGCGCGTGTAAGGTCCCCCTGCTCAAGCCAGCACATGTCCAGGCCCGTCTGAAGTTTGCCAAAGACCATCTGGATGATGCAGAGGAAGCATGGGAGAAGGTCATGTGGTCAGATGAGACCAAAATAGAACTTTTTGGTATAAACTCCACTCGCTGTGTTTGGAGGAAGAAGGATGAGTACAATCCCAAGAACACCATCCCAACCGTGAAGCATGGGGGTGGAAACATCATGCTTTGGGGGTGCTTTTCTGCAAAGGGGACAGGACGACTGCACCGAATTGAGGGGAGGATGGATGGGACCATGTATTGCGAGATTTTGGGCAACAACCTCCTTCCCTCAGTAAGAGCATTGAAGATGGGTCGTGGCTGGGTCTTCCAGCATGACAATGACCCCAAACACACAGCAAGTGCAACAAAGGAGTGGCTCCGTAAGAAGCATTTCAAGGTCCTGGAGTGGCCTAGCCAGTCTACAGACCTGAACCCAATAGAAAATCTATGGAGGGAGCTGAAACTCCGTGTTGCCCAGCAACAGCCCCAAAACCTGAAAGATCTGGAGAAGACCTGTATGGAGGGGTGGGCCAAAATAAAAAAACAAAGGTTTCTGTACCAAATATTAAGTTCTATTTTTCTTTTGTATCAAATACTTATTTCATGCAATAAAATGGAAATTAATTATTCAAAAATCATACAATGTGATTTTCTGGATTTAGTTTTTTATATTCTGTCTCTCACAGTTGAGGTGTATCTACAATGAAAATTACAGATCTCTCCATTCTTTGTTAGTGGGAAAACTTGAAAATTCAGCAGTGTATCAAATACTTATTTGCCCCACTGTATGTATAAGTCATTGGTGTTTGGTGATGGGGGGGATGAAAAAAATTGTTATGAGCCTTAATGTCATAATTCACACCATAATGGTCCAAAAAAAGGAAACGGGTTTTAATTTTTCTTGGACTAAATATATAATTAAAATTTTATTTGGGGGTGAAATGTGACTTAAATATGTTTTCAAGTACCTGGCACAGAGGTTCCCAGCGCCACAAACACAACCGCAGTTACAGAGTCTTTCAGGCCAATAGTGCATCCAAAATGGGATGCCAGGTCTCCAATGAACGCAGTGAGGACACCAATCATGATGATTGATACGATGAAACACGCCCAGCCATTCCAGTAATCAGTGGGTGGCACGAGCGCAAACAGAACCTTCCAGAACACAGTCAGGAAGTGCATGACGTAGTCAAAGCAAGATGGCATCTTTTCTTCCCCACACTCATCATCATCATCATCCCCTTAGGAGCAGAAAAAAGGAGAGAAGATTTGAATTATGGATTGGTTGTTTGTTTCCTGTGAAGAGATAGGCTGTCCTCTTACTCCAGGGAACATCAGTGTGTGATAAGCATATCACTGTTACACAGAATGGCTGACACCAATCAAATCTTATAAATCAGAGGAGGCAGAACCGCAGAATGAAGCTCAGATGACTGGAAGTCCAGTATCATCTCTGCTTCATCAAATATCACACTAATTAAAACATCTTATATCAAAACAGGCAGGAATAATAAAAAAAAACAATAAGAGGTGGTGCTATATTGTGAATGTAAAGGATGAATCTTTTACATAATACAGTGTCAACATAACAAAGGAAGTTCATTTTGGTTCACAACTGGAGTGCTGCAGAGTAAGCCAGCCTTCTATAAACCACCTAATGTCTAATTATGAGAAATATTCCCCAGGAATTTAGATTATGATCTTCCTCCCTTGGTCTTTCTCTCTCCTCTTGGCTCAGGCTGCACTAATAATCTCTGTCAGCTTCAGTCAAGCCTGTCAGAATGAGTGCTTGTGTATGTGCCTGACTGCATGTGTGTGTGTGGCAAAACACACAGAGTCACAGAGCTTTGCGTCCACACATTCCTTATTAATATGCTGTGCTTCATGACGAAAGACACTTCAAAAACCGTGTGGACGGAGGGTGAAAGCAAAAGGCCTTGACATTTTAGAGATGAGAATGGCATGGCTTGTGTTTGGTTATGCCCGTAGTGAGCTTGACTGATGGCAGAAGAATTCTGGGTAAAAACCAAACCCACAAATGTATTTTTTTTTTCTTCTCCCTGTTAAAGACAGAGTTGCTGTTAAAAATCACAATTATTGCACAACCAAACTTAACATTTAGCAAAAAAAAAAAAAAGACACAAAGAAGCATATATAATATTAAATGATATATTCTTGAAAAATTATAAATAATAATAAATATGTTAAAGAATACATCATAAAATAACATATTTAAAAAAGAAGAAAAAAAAAAAAACACCTGCAAAAATAGAATTATAAATATAAAAAAATAAATAAATACATAAAGTTTTAATGACAGAGAAAGGAGGGAAAATATTCAAGATTAAACAGGTTCTTGGAAACTTCAAATTTATACTGAGAGCTGTCTGCGCATGAGGAAAAAAAGCAAATTATGATTATCTTCTCTCTCCGGCACTGCTATGATTGACACTCTGTAGATTTAATGAAACATTTAATTGCACTTCAGTCTGGCTACAAACAGGCATTCAGCACCAACACATTTTAAATTGCAATGGTGCGCTAATTAAATATATGTGGCCAAATTAGCACAGTGATTGAGCAGCAATTACATGTCTTTCAGAGATGAAACAGCAAAATAGCCGTGTTTTCTAGCATCCCAACTGTCAAATCTGTCATGTCAAGTCTGCAGAGGATTGTGTAATGATTGTGTTTACAGTATGTAGGCAGTTAATGGAGAAAATGACGGCATTTTCTCAGTGACTCACCTGAGCTGACAGTGATGGCCTCTACAAACTGGTCTCTCCAGCTGTTAGTACCAACCAAAAGGGCCAAGTTGGTTTTCTTTATGAGTTTGTCGACTGTGCTCTGGAAGGGGTTAAAATCATTACAACTATGATAACAAAATGTAAAACGTTTAATGCTTTACAAAGGCTCATTTTCTAACATTAGATTTTTCAGATTAGGAAAAAGATTTCCAATAAAGGTCTTCCTGTAGCGCAGCCAGCGAGAAACCTGCCAGCTAGAATCCAAAATCGTATTCATTACAGCCCAGAAACTGATTTGTCTGGACGGCATTGCCTTTCGACTATTAAGGTTGTAGTGAGTATTATACCAGCAGAACATCAAAATTCTGTGCAATTCAGTCAAATCTTCAGGATACGAGGAAATCATTTCGCTTTGAGGCCAACCAAATTAATCTGACAGACATGAAGTAAACTAATAACCCCTATGATGCACAGAAGCAGTGCAGGAGAGAACCGAAGAGGTGAATTAGAGATGGAAAGTGGACACTGTTAACATGTATAAAGTGACAGGTAGTCTGAAAGGTTGCGGTAATAGCTCTGCACATGTCTGCTGTATCTGAAAAGCAATGAAATGTTGAATGGTCTCCAGCTGCGGCTACTTCAGTAGGACAGGATAGCATCGCTCATGTCCAGATGCTCTGTCCTTCAAGGACTTCTAAGCCCTCATTCGTGCTTCAAATGCCATCGCTCGACCTCAAAGTAAATGCGTGTGTGAACACAGATGGATGTCTGAATGCATTTTTCATGACAGATTCTTCACGAGCAGAAAAGGTACCTTAAACTCATAGGACTCCTCAATGATTACTTCAAGTTTCACATGTTCACCCAGTGTCGGGCGACCCATTTCAGCAATACGCCTCTCATCCTTCTCTTTTTTAGTCAGGGTCTCTTCTTCCCCGTCCTCTGAGAGAGAGAGACAGACATAGCAAGAGAGGAACAGAAAATTTGATGGGAAAAAAACCCCAAAGAGATGGTAAGTAGCAGGGACTCTTTCATGAAATTTATAAATGCATTAAAACAATTGGCTCGCTCACATGACGCTACTCATTTCCAGTGAACAAACATGAAGACGTGTACGATTATATCATTTGCAGGGTATAAAAAACCCCCCATAACATCCGCAATGTGGGCTATGCTATACTGGCTGACGCGTGAGAATGCAATGCTGTCAATCTGGACTTGAAAACATGTTTGAAGACGTGGACCTTTTGCAAGGTTTAAAATTACAACATCATTTACTACTCTAAAATATTGAATGGATAATTGATAAAAGATATTTAAGGGAACAGTGCGCCCAAAAAAGAAAGTGCTGTCACTCCCAAGTTGCTCCAGCCCACTATTATTTTCTTTCTTCTGTGAAACCCAAAAGAAGATCAGCATGTTCAAGCTTCTGCTTTCCATACAAGGAAAGTGATAAAAGGGGGAGGGGGTGTGGGGGTTGAGAAGAAATTGTCAGAAATGCATTAGGATGACATTTTTCTAATTGTTGGGTAAACAATATGTGGCCCAGTACTGCACAACACTAAAAAAAAATCGCCACAACACAAGGCATAGAACTAATTTTGTTGTGTTGTGCTAATTTGTTGCAGCTTGTTTCCATTGTGTTGTGCTAATTTCATTGTGTTGTGGACTACTGGGCCACCATACCTTTAAGATAACACAATAAAACAGTTCCATCCAAGTCTATCAGCATGTTACATTGATTAAAAACATGTTTCATGTGATTAAATGCATGCGTTTAGCATTCAACATATTCTTCCAAACCTGTGAAGTAAATACTATAGCTCTTGCATGTTACACTAATGAGCTGATGATCTATTATCTGTTTAGTACCTCACAATCACTTTATGAAACAAGATGTTGGGTTAATTGGCTCAAACCATATATGCACACACCATATAATATCACATATTTATAGTGACAAATGAATTAAGAATGAATTAAGGAAAAGAAAGAGAAATGGATGAAGAGGAGAGGAAGTGAATACCTGTGATGCTGATAATGGTGGAGGGGATTGGTTTGTCTCTACCTTGCACTTTCCGGTACACATCCCTGCCTGATGAGCCCAAACACATTCACTGAACAGTGTTAGCACAGATGCTAACAGAGCTACGTAGATTTAGCCTATCTATGATGGTGCACAACTAATATATTTTTATAAAGCAGATGACAAAATATTAATTATCACTTGAAAGAAGAGTGCAAACACTAATTGCTTATTTGATATATTATATTTTGATAGACATTACAGTGTACAAAGTATATATATATATATATATATATATATATATATATATATATATATATATATAATAAACAGAATTAATGAAGTCATTTAATGAAATAATTACATATTATAATGAAATATATCAAAAAAGTAATTATTTGAGGTTATATTTGTAAGCCTATACTTATAAAAATGTCATAAAGGCTATAATTAAGATAATGAACACTCTGATTATGTAATAATTATTGGACAACTGTAGTTTTACGACAAGACGTGATGTCAACTTCTAGTAAGTAAAATCAACCACACCTTTGCCTGAATAGAATTCATTCAGTCTGCTAATTTTAGTATGCACTGTTCTCTCAGTGATTAATTTTTTCAGCAACAGACAATCCTTGGAGACAGTATTCAAAGTGTAAATGTTTTCTTTGGAGAATCAATATGCGTGCTGTCACAGTTGAGCAAGTTTGACAAGACAGTTACGAAAGCACTGACACGTTAGCTTAAGGCAGACAAGCTATGCATTCTCATTAGGAACCAGCCCATTTGCTTTTGGGAGCAATGCCAATGACGGTTACTGGATAGGTGACAGTGGGTTGTGTTGTTGCCCATCCCACAATATCTTTGTGAAACTTTGTGGCATGCAGCAATTGTGGCACTTCAAAACAATCAGCATATTCTAGCAGGTTCAGGGCACTGCGAAATAAATAAATCTTAACTTAGTGCTTTGTATGCAACTTGAAAATTAGATCGTAATAATGTTTTAATTGAGTCCACAGGCAAGTTAGTTTCAGAAACTGAAGTTATTGCATTTTCCCCCCATTTATGAATCAATTGATACCAAAAAAGTAGCACTGTAGTCATTATTTTCAGACACAGTCATGACAAGCAAAATCAAATCACTAGTTGACTGGTCATGTAAAGTATTTTTGCTGTGAAAGTTGCTTAACAGGAAAGAAAGCAAAGCAAATTAGATACTTAGTATCTATCTCTGGTCCTATTTGCATAAATGAGCCTATCAAGCAAACACACCAAGCGTCTAGTTTAGAGTGACAAACAAAGACTCCGGCTCATCATCAAGCAAACCAGTTACTAAACACACCCAATGTTATATTTAGTCTTCAACTAGGTGAAAAGTAACATTTAATCTCTTACCATAAAGCTTCTTATCTATCAAAAAAAAAGATTATCATCAAAAATATTAAATCTATGACTTGGTTAGCTAAGCAAGTTAGCTTAAGTAGCTTGTAATGAGTTAGCTGAGCAGTTCCAGTGAAATATTACTGTACCTGTCTTAACGAATCCACCTAAAATCATAAAAACACAGCAAAAATGAACTCACTCTTTGTTCATTACATGTTTTACAGATTTGAATAAAGATAGAAATTATGTTGGTATAGGCCCAAATGAATGTGTAAATACGTGTTAGCATAATTTGATTGTTGGTTATGCTGTTTCACCAGCTTGACCAGCACCAAAATAATATTAACCAGCATATAATATTAACTGGCATGGAGGTCAATTAGCAACCAGCATGGAAAGTGGTCTAGTCTTTGCAGCATGGAGAGTGAAAAAGGAACCAGTTTGGTGGGTGATCTTATCAGCATCAGCAGACAATGTTTGATTAAATTTGAACAAAGAGCTTGTACATATTAACAAATAAACATCTGCATCCTCATGTGATGAGCTGAACATTTGATTTACAGAAAGGGATTTACAGAAATAAAGAGCAGCGAAAAAAGAGACAGCTTACCACATTCATGCAGCAACATAGCTGATGTAGACAAATGAAGAAGAGACAGGACAAAAAAAACAAAATAAAATAAAAAAATGGAGATAAAGACAGAGTAAAATTATTATGAATGAGCCAACAGAGTAACACAGACAGAGTTGGTGTGCAAGAAATTTGTATTTATTTTAAATATATATCTTGTGTAACAATTGTTCTTACTTTCTTTATTTTCTTAAAAGTACAGTGCCTTGTGAAAGTATTCATACCCCTTCATTATTTTCACGTTTTATGTTGTTTCCTTTTGTTAAACTGCTTTAATTACTTTTTTTTCTACATCAGTCTACACTTCGTACACCATAAAGACAGAGCAAAGACAGAATCGTCACAACTGCGGAAATTTATAAAAAAAAAAAAAAACTGAAATAAGTGAATTGCATAAGTATTCAAACCCTTAACTAAAGCTGAAGCACCTTTACAGCCTCAAGTCTTTTTTGTTTGATGCGACAAGATTTGCTCATCAGCATTTGCCAATTATCTGCCATTCTTCTCATCTCTTCACCTCTCAAGCTCTGTCAGGTGGGATGGGGCAGATGAACATTTTCAGGTTTCTCCAGAAATATTTGACTGGGTTCAAGTCCAGGCTATGGCTGGGCCACTCAAGGACATTCACAGAGTTGTCTATAAGCCACGCTTGCTGTGTGTTTGGTGTCATTGTCCTGTTGGAAGAAGCTTTTGCCCAGTCTGAAGTTCTGAATGCTCTGGACTGAGTTTTCATTAAGTTTTCATTAATCTCAATATTTTGGTGCATTCAGCTTTTCTTCTACTCTGATGAGTCCCTCAGTCCCCGCTGCTGAAAAACTGCCCCACAGCATGAGGCCGCTACCAGCATACTTTACTTTTGGGATGGTACTCTGCAGGTGATGAGCAGAGCTGGTTTCCTTCAAACATGATGCTTGGAATTGAAGTTCATCAGACCAGAGAATCTTTTTTCTCGCAGTCTGAGGGTCCTTTATGTGCTTTTTTTGCAAATTCTAAGTGTGTTTTCTTGTGTCTTCACTGAGACAAGTCTTGCCACACCGCCATAAAGCCCAGATCGGTGGAGTGTTGCAGTGATGTTTGTCCTTCTGTAGATTTCTTTTATCTCCACATATGATCGTGGAGTTCAATTAGAGTGACCATCAGGTTCTTGGTCACTCTAACCAGAGTCCTTCTCCATCAATTGGTCAGTTTGGCCAGGAGGCCAGCTCTAAGAAGAATCCTGGTTGTTTCAAACTTCTTCCATTATGTCACACTTTACCAGGGAGCAAGGAACGAGGGAGTGAGGAGTACTTCAAAAACACGGTCTTTAATAGTCCACACACGTAGGAGACACAGGAACACATGGAAAGACATTCAGAACTGACAAACGCTAACTGAATGGAGAAGACCTAAATACACAGGACAATCAGGGAGGAACGAGATACACCTGGAGTCAAATTAACACAATGAACATGAAGGAAAAACTGGGTCACAGGGAACACATGGGGAGCAAAACACGCACAAAACAGTTCACAATCCTGACAAATTAAGGGTAACAGAGACTATATGCTTCTGTGACCCTTCAATGAAGCAGAATGTTTTTCTGAACTCTTCCCCAGATGTGTGGCTTGACGCAAACCTGTTTCTGAGCTCTACAGGCAGTTCTTTTGACCTCAGGGCTTTTGCTCTGATATGCATTATCAGCTGTTAGACATTTTATTAAGACGTGTGTCTTTCCAAATCATACCCATTCAGTTGAATTTGCCACAGATTAACTTCACTCGAAGTCTAGTAACATCTATGAGCAATATAAATGCTCCTGAGCTAAGTTCCAACTGTCCCAGATAAGGGTATGAATACTTATGCAATGGAATCAATTAAGTTTGATGTTAAAAACTTTACCATTATAGTGTATGGAGTGTAGATTGATGTAGAAAAAAAGCAATTTAAAGCACATTAACATAAGGCAACATCATAACAAAATGTGAAAAAATAAAGGGGTATGAATACTTTCGCAAGGCACTGTACATTGTTTAAAAAAATCATACTGACACCAAACTTTTGAACATTAGTGCACATAGTAGGACATTCAATTGAACATATTCATTTGGTTTAATTAATTAATTAATTAATTAATAACAATAGCAATGTCCCTTGACCTATACTTAAAAGTCAAAATATTGTAATTTTCCAACTAATAGAGCAATTCCACCTCATAAAGTTCTACTTTAATGTTTTAAAATAACATTTCACTTCAGCAGATTGATAAACTTGATTTACTGGATTAAGATAAATGGACTGAGATATAACAAATATAAATATCAACAACATATATATATATATATATATATATATATAAAGATATATATATATATATATATATACGTATATATGACTGCCACAATGTCTTAAATGATCTTAATTTAGGGGATTCATTGTGATTAATTAGATGAATTAGTGAGCATAACGTAATTCTATTCGATTTTTAATTCAATTGACAGCCCTAAAACATTGAAAAATTTATATGAAAAAAATCTGACATTTAAAAAATGTCAACAAAAAACTTATTGTTTTCTATTGCTGAATCAATCTTTTTCTGTCAGAAAAAAAAAAGAAATCTCATAGGCGCATGGAATTTGGCACGAAACCCATGTATCTGCTGCTCATTATGGTTTCAATTGCCCTTGCCCCATCCTGGCCTGAAGAAACTGTCCCTACAGCTTTAGTCCTGGACAGAATCCTCACATTAAAAGTCAGCCAGTTATGCCTACTCTCTGAGAAAGCTCTTAACCTTTGGCCAGGAGGGAACATGGAAGATAAATCCACTGAAATTGAGCAGCAAACAGGAAGAAAACGGCATTATTGCAACAGTAGAACAAAAGTAGAGGATCAGCTTTGAAGGAGGAGCGGAGGAAGGGAAAGCCAGAATAAAGGCAGCTGCAGAGACAGAAAAAGGCTAGTTTCTTTACTATCTTTCACCTGTCCATCCCCTCCTCCTCCATTCTGGTTCCTGCAGCTCTATGAAGAAGTTTGCATGCTTGTCATACTCCTCATGGTCAAGAATTTTAACCTTTATGGAATTCCTGTGGGGGGAACATAAAATCACATTTGAGGTATGAAGTGTGCTTGTGTGTTCAATTTTAGGCATATCAGATGCCTCAAAGCAGCAAGTAAATGAGCCAATCAAATCTATCAATAATTATGACACAAGACCCTCTTTTCTTATTTGATTCATCTGTCAAATTTGCTCCAGAATCTTGTAATGGAGAAATTATTATGCATCCTCCTCTTCAGAAGTCAAGAACTGTATAGAATTGAATAAAATTTTGGGTCACATAAGGCCACTGAGATAAGAGTAACTAGATCAGATACTATTTTACGCATACGTTAGGTCTAGAGATGTTGTAGGCCAACTCGCAGAGATTCTTTGGCCTGTTGGCTTTACATATTATTAACACTTCCTGTTCAGCCCAGAAGATGGAAGCACACCGAGGCTGTTTTAGGGCAGTGGGACCAGGGGAAGACGACATCCCACCTTTTCTCTCACTCATTTCCACCAATTGTGGCTCTCCAATCTCCAGGAAGAAGTTCTTATTCTTTTCATACTCCTCGTCATCGATTATACTGATCTGAATAGTTTTGCTGAAAGAGAAAGAGAGAAAGAAAAAGAGCACAAGATTGCAGACATGAGAGAGGCACAAAGAAAGGCAAAGAGTGGAAGAATAGAGTAAAACATGCTAGAGAAATAACCAAAAGCAAAGAGAAGCAAAATGAAAGAGTATGGACAACATAAAAAGTTGTTAAAATGTTCAGTGCACTCAAAAAATAAAACTGTCATCATTATTATTATTTAGTTTGTTGTTGTTGAACACAACAGGAGCTGTTATGCAGGATATCCATAATGTGATTTTTCATACAATGTATGGGAATTTCTTTTTATTTCTTTTTTTAAAATAAATAAAAAAATAAGTGATTTATTAGAGAAAAAATATATGATTCATTCCCTGAAGAAAACTGAAAACTCTCTGTGACATATTGTGGTCAGTCTGAATGAATTGCTCATCTGCACATGCTGTGCATATTTTTACCTATCCATTGACTGTTTTATATGCTCACACTCACATTGAGCAGAATACATAATATAATATGAGAGAGTCAGGGGCAAGCATTTGAAAAATGATCTACAATCACAGCTGTGTTTACTGGAATATACTGGCCTAAAAGCCCTTTAAGTGCTTCTGTCTGGTTTTGAGAATAATACACCAGCAGGCTCTCCCTCCATCTCCCTTTATTGTTACTTTTTAAAAAGGTATCAATTTACTTTAACCATTACACAATGCACTTTAACAAGCCACTGCCCAAAAAATAAATACATAAATAAATTTAATGGAGCAGTTCACCTAAAAATTGCTGAAACATTTGCTGAAAATGTAGTCTCACTCTCAGGCCATCTAAGGTGCCGATGAGTTTTTTTCTTCATCAGAACAGATTTGGAGAAATTTAGTATTACATCACTTGCTCACCAACGGATCATCTGCAGTGAATGGGTGCCATCAGACTGAGTCTAAACAGCTGATAAAAGCATCACAATAATCCACAAGTAACCCACACAAATCCAGTTTCAATCCTGCTTCTAGCTAAAATATGAGTCCTGTGTCCAGTCCAGTATCATCAAGTTGCCGACGTTTTCTTGTCTGTATCTCATGAACGAAATATGCACAGATCAAGTATTGATTACAAGCGAAAATGGATTTTGATGTGCGAGGACAAAGGGGCATGGACGTTTTTACTGGAAGAAGCGCAATTATGATTATGAACTCATATTTTGGCCAGAAGTGACAGTATAAAGTACATTTTTTTCTTACAAAGACAATGTTTAACTTCGCAAGAAATTAATTGATGGACTGGAGTTGTGTGGATTACTTCATTATGACGTTTTCATCAGCTGTTTGGACTCTCATTTTGACGGCACCCATTCACCGCAGAGGATCCACTGGTGAGCAAGTGATGCAATGCTAAAATTCTCCAAATCTATTCTGATGAAGAAACCAACTCATCTAGGCTACATCTTGGATAAGGCTGAGTACATTTACAGCAAATTTTAATTTTTGGGTCAGGAGGAAGGGTTTGTCTGATGGACATATTTCAGATCAAATCATGCAGAAATTGTTTAAAATTAGATTACGTCTGCCAGTTTTAGCCAGCTTTTGCTATTCATGTGTGCAACATGCATTAGATAATCAGCGAACAGCCTGTGGGCGGCCAGGGGGCGTGTCATCTTAGGCTAAGACTAAGACAGATCAGACAGAAAGCTAAAACACGTCCCTTGAAATACTCTCTACGTTCATCCAGGCATGTGCTCAAAATAAACCCTTCCTCCTGTCTGTGGGCACATAAGCTCCGCTTGTCACAAAGTCACCAGCACACCTCTGCTAGACAACAACACAGAGACTGGAAAAGCGTAGTGAGTGTTTCTATGAAATGGGTGCCTCTTTCCGCGTGACAAGGTGATTTTTAAAGAACATTTGAATAAGATTTTAAACATTCTGTCAGGCACATAATATGTCAAAGTGTTTTAAATTCCATCTCAAGCTAAATATTTACATTTTCAATACATGTTAACACTTTAATTAGCCTCAAGGTTCAAACTGCTTTAAAGATGATCTACAAACATTCAATTTTCAACTGTTTAATATACACAATCACAGTAATGAAGTTGAAAATTTAAGATTAAACACACCATTTAGCTAACGACAAACCATAAGAAAAGTGATAAAAAGAGGATACGTTTTAAGTTTTGAATTATTATTATTATTATTTAGGAAGTGTATTTTGTTTTCAAAATGTGGATATTTATTAGAGCAAGACAATAGATGGGGACAAGCTAAAAAGGGTATTTTCATGAAAATATGATCTAAAATATAATCCAAAAATATATTAGTTCGAAGAAAATGTCCACATTAACACAGTAAAAGCTGGCATCAACTACTTTTGACTGTTTACACGTTTATGTGAAGAACACAAATAGCATTCGTTTTGTAAAATGACCCTAGTATTTTCGAAAACAAACCTAATCTAGAATGCATTCTATAACATTTCATTACATTAGGCACATATTTATCATTTTAATACGTATAGAGCAGGCAGGTTGCTCGTTCTGTGACTGACAGCCTGTAATGACTCAAACCACAGACTGATAAACTGATAGAGACAAAGCCCTGCGGAACACAGTGCCATAGCATGTCTCTGTGTACATAGTATAGGTTTATGTAATAGTAAGGGTTTACATGGCCCGGCCCCAAAGGCATGCTGAACTGTGTTGTATTATGACTTGTTTAATGTGTAACAGTGCCAGACAGTATGTTTACATAATTTACTAAATCCTAAAACACTTTTCTTCTATCATAAGATGGAGTGTTTTTAAAAGTTTCAAAAGAATACTTCACTGTAAAAAGTGATGCTGACTTAACTTAATAATTTTAAGCAACGGGTTTCCTCAAATTTTTTTAAGTAAATAATAATTTTTAAAAAAGCTAAGTGAACTTGACAATTCACATAACTTATACTTTTTTATTATTAATTACTTAATAATTTTACTAATTTTATTAATTACTTAATAATTTTAATAATTACTAAATTTTTTCAAGTTAAGCCAATTTATCACTTTTTACAAGAAGCCTATTTATGAAATATTGTGTGCCATCAAGCAGCACACAGACTCAACCAGAGTAAAATAAGCAAAGTTTCACGAAAGTAAAATATTTCATTGTGTTTGGGGCAAATATCTGCACTCCTCGAATGCCGAATTTGGGGGCTATAGCGTAATCGCTGTAAAAAAAAAAAAAAAAATGGTTGTTTCAACGTTGTTTCAACTCATAATTTGTTTCAATAATTTGTTACCCCCGCTGACTTAAATTTTTTAGTTTAGTCAACTAAAATATTCCAGTTGTCCCTTAAATTAACATTGAGTAACTTAAAATTTATAGTTGACTAAACTAAAAATTAAGTCAGCGGGGGTAACAAATTATTGAAACAAATTATAAAGTTGAAACAACTTTTTGAAAAAAAATGGTTTTTACAGTGTTTACTTAAAAATGAAAGTTATGCCATTATATATTCAATTCATACATGGTATATCCTGAAATTAAAAACGGCTCAAATGAGTGTAAGAATGTGCTCCCCTTTCTCACCCTTTTCCCCATTTGCCCTCTGATTCTATAGAAAGCAACATAAGCAGTCTGTCAATTCATTTTATGGGACAATCCACAAGATACCATTCCCATGTTTGATGATATCCAGAGGCACTTCTGCTGCAGCATTGCTTACCAAATATGGAGAGTAAATTGATGTGAAGAGCAGTGGATACTTCCCTTATACACAATTTATTCTTACTTCCAGCTCTCTCATTTTGCATACAACACCAAAAATGATGCTTGACTAAATGGGCAGAAATAGATTTTCTGATAATAAAAACAATGCCAAATAACAATAATTATAGTAATAATAAAACCAAAAAACAAATTTAAAGGAAGTTTTAATGGATACGTCATTTGTTTAAAAAAACCTGTATGATTCACTTCCGTTCTTCTGTGGAATTTAAAAAAAGTTATTTATTGTTAACTCAAACTAAAACTATTAAAATTTGTTTCTAAAGCTGAAATAAAATAAAATAGATTTATTAGATGTAAAAAAGAAATGTTTTCATGGCAACTAACTAAAATAATAAATACATAAAAATAAAAAAAGTTGAAGTTACTACAAATGAAATAAAAATAATCTAAAGATAAATGGAATTATTAAACAAAATGAACACAAAAAAGTACTAAAACTAAAATCAAAATGAAAACGGAAAGTATAAAATTAAAAATCAAATAAAAATAAAAACATTTATAATAAATACTATATATTTTCAATGCAAGATTTTCAGTGAATAAACAATTAAATTGCTGTCTTTTGGCTTCAGTATTGTGCCTACTGAATATTGTGTAATATTCTGTCCTTTTTGGAGCTTAACAACACCTGGTCCCTATCCAGTTTCATTGAATAGAAGATTGCAGTTCAAACATTCTGCAAAATGTATCCTTTTGTGTTTCACAAAGAAAGACATACACAGTTGAAACAACATGAGGGTGAATAAATGACAAAATTGACATTTTTGTAGATGAAATGTTCCTTAAAAAGCTTATATTAGCACCTGCTACGTTGTTAACATCTTGTTTTAATTGAGCTGTTATGTTCTGTTATTTTGAATCAATGGTTTGAAGGCATGAATTATATGATGTCAGCAACAAATATGACTTTAAATGCTAAAGTCATAATACAGGCCTTTGGCTGTTGCTTTAATCAACAATGACCTTCCGCTAGTGTGCAAACCACATGAATGCATCTACACAGTTTTATGACCTATGAAGAAGTAGGGTTCACTTCAGACAACTGTGTGTGTCTGTGTTAATATTTCAAGCTTGGGTAAAAAAGATGCCAGCTGGTTTTAAACAGGAAGGCAAGGACAGAACTAACCTGCAGCACAGAGCGCCATTTGAAAAATCACTGTGACACCGGCTTGAAAAAGCCAAAGACCCATTTTTGCAGGTTATAAAGCAAAAACAATGTTGTTTGGTACAACCACAAATTGGTAAGTAGATCTACAGACAAAAAGATCCTTATATAACATTACTCATGCATATACATGACACAGCAGGCATACATTTGAACAGTGTCAGTGCAGTAAATTCATCAGATGGAAGTGATGTCAAATCTGCATGCAGGAAGCCAATTATATTTATTCTGATAACAAGGCATCAGTATGTCAGCTGAAGTATTAGAGCTGCATCGCTTATATTTACTCTAGTTATTCTGCTCCAAAGAAAAAGCAGAGATCCGGATAAATAATACAGAAAATCCAAAGTTAATGTAAACAGACATTGAAGGATAAATGCAGATTTATGTAATAATGTTTACCTGTATAATGTAAAATATAATGTACTGTATAATGATTAACATATTACTATTGTTTTTTTGTGATGACTTATATTGATGCCTGATGAAATATTGGCTAATGAAAGATAACCTGATCTTGAGAGTCTTCTGAATAATTTAAGAAGAGTCTGCAAACAATGCAAACTATATAGCGTAGTTAATTAAAAGGGTCGCCTGAGCTTTTAGCCTGTGTTTTTACTCAAATCCCAAAAGGTTTATGTTATTACATCCAGATGGTAGCATAAAAGTAATTTAGCAAAATTGAAATGATACATAGAATTATAGAAATAAATACTGCATTAATGCTTTGTTTTTTTTAAACAAAAAAAAAACAAAGAAGTGAACGAGGCAAGAGAAAGTTTGATTTAAAATATTTAATTTAATACTGAAAATTACTTAGTGATAAAAAAGTAGCAAAGTCTAGTGTTGTAAAATCCAAAACAGGATTATTATCGTTAACTTATGCTAAAACTAAAACCATAAAAACCATTGTCATTACTTTAAATAAAATAAATACTAAACTAAAATCTGAAAAAATCTACACGTTTTATTTCAGAAACATTTCTCATTTTTGTTTAGTTTAAAGGGGTCATATGATGCGATTTCAAGTTTTCCTTTCTCTTTGGAGTGTTACAAGCTGTTTGTGCATAGATGAGATCCCTGAAGTTGCAAAGACTAAAGTCTCAAAACCAAAGAGAGATTCTTTATAAAAGTTAAGACTCGGCCACACACCCCTAAAACGGCTCATTCAAACAAGTCCCCATATGTCTACGTCACTGTATGGGAAGATTTGCAAAACACCGCCCAAACGTATACGCAAAGAAAGAGGGCGGAACTATTATCCGGCGCCATGTCGTGGAGACGCTGTGTTTGGTTGTGAAAGCGAAAGTACTTTGTTTGGGCTTCCAAAAGAGGACACAACTAGAAATCAGGGGTTAAGTTGTATTTACAACACTGTTCCAGAACAGTTCAACCCAAATATTAGAGTGTACGCAGCGCATTTTACGGAGGACTATTTCCTGAACCTGGAAGAGTAGTCTACAATACTGGCTTGCACAAAGGCTGTTTCTATAAAGTGGGGCAATTCCAACTTTGCAAGGACAGTCTGGCGCTTCTGACTCACAGCCTGTAAGTACGTTTCTGCCACTGACGATTCAAACGTGAGTTTTGAGCTGTGTAGAGTAGAGCTTGTTGTTTGTCGTTTCTCCGATCACAAATGCAGACATGGTAATGTTTATGCGGCGCAATGCAATGCGACAGTCATTATAATCAGTAATTATGACCCCACTGGATGTAACAAATGCCTCGTTTATAAATGGGTATTATTGTTTTTGTGTTGTTGCGCCGGGACATGGCATCACATTTCCATCTCACGCTTGAGGTATTTGGCCAATCACAATGCACTGGATAGCTGGCCAATCAGAGCACGCCTCGCTTCTCAGAACGATGAGCTTTGTAAAAATAGACGTGTTTTAGAAAGGCGGAGTATAGAGGAGCAACAATAATGTACAGTATGTGGAAAATAATGTGTTTTTTGAACCTTAAACTGCATAAACACATTGCATTACACCGAAAACACAAAATAATGTTCTTTTTAGCAATGTCACATGACCCCTTTAAGAAGTACTAAAATAACTAAAACTAAAAACTTAAACGTAATAAAAAAAAATCTAATTTTAAGAAGCCCTAAAACCAACAAAACAGAACTAAAACTAATGACACTGCTGCATTGAATGATCTATTTGATATTAATCATTTACTCTAATCAATTGTGTGTAATTTATGCACTATTTGTATGACATACAGACACAAGGAAGCTGTCTTAGAAGAAAGCTATACAGAACTAAAATGAGTTACACTTTACTTGAAGGGGTGTGCATAAGACTGACATGACAACTTCATAATCATGACATGACACATGTCATGATTATGAAGGTTATTTATGCATGTTTATGACAACTGTCAATAAGTGTCATTCGCTCAGTTATGTCATTTTTAATGCAAAGATGACATTGTTTGAGATGTCTTTGTTATGGGCTAGGGTTAGGGGTAAGGGTAGGGGTAGGGTTAGGTCAAATGATGTCATCTTTGCATTAAAAATTATGTCATGTCAAGTCTTATGCACACCCCTTCAAGTAAAGTGTTACCCTAAAATGTTCAACTACGACTGCTTTTAATGGCCCTATATTATCTGGTTTGTGATTGAGCCACTGAAATCCAATTTAATACCATGAAGATTTCTCCACTCAAAAGGCTAATCAACATCAGTGCTTTTCAAATCAGAAAGCCCCTGGCTCTTGACTCTCAGATGTTGACTGTGAGCTGGAATATTCATTAGCTTTTTTCTCTAGTCCACGGCTGAAGACATGCTACGAAGACCCATGGCTTAGTAAGCCTACTGAACTGATGCGATGTGTAAAGCCAGGACTCATATGGGGCTCAGGGTGAACCCCTGCTGTGTATTGTTACCATAGCCAGGAACAGACTGCTACTTTCCCTTCCAAGAGCTGTAATGGGATAAGATCCATTTTTTCTGGCTGCCTTGAAATTTCTATCTCTCTCTCTCTCTCCTTCTCTTTTCCAGGTGGTTGATTACAATAGAATGCCATCTGATCAGTGTTCATTCACAGGCTGAAAGAACTGATTGAAAAATTATCATGTGTTTTATAACCCAGAAGTTAATGGACAGGATTACACAAGCGTGAAGGTTGCTTGTCAGGCACAGGTCCAGATCTACAGTAGTGTGAAAGACACGAGACGGGGGAAAGAGGAAAGATGACAAAGAGACTGAGGGAATAAAAGAAATACTGGATACACGATAAATGGTCTGACAGTTTTATAGAAGCAGGATGAATCCATATATATGCTCTTGGCAGAGGCTTTCTAAGCGACTTCATATAATATATTACATGGCATATATTACATTTAAACTTCATATAATATAACACAGATTTCAAAATAGCTCAACTGGTGCTAACAACACTATAGGGTAATAATAAATTACTTTTATTAATTGAAGCTGAAATCAAATAGAAAAACTTTAAAAGAAGAATTAGAAATGAAGAAATCGTGCCAACTAAATGCAAAGGAAAGTTTACATTGAAGTAGCAATTAAAAGTAATTAAAATTAAAATAAATTAGAACCAAATGGAAATGTTTAAAAGACAATTGATATAAAACAAAAAACAAAACAAAAAAACACATACAACTGCTAAAACTAAACTAAAAAAATATATATATAAATATATAAAAATAAAAGCCAATTCAAAAGATTATTTAACAGCACAACAGTATATAAATAATACTAATATATACATACAAATGAGAAAAAAGTGCAAGAAATTTAATTACTAATAAATTCCCATCTTGCTTTGTTGCATGGCATCAGCTTGGATATTATGCTTAACATCTCATTTTGAAAGAAAATCAAAGAAGAAGTGTCAGAACAAAGGCTGAGTAAATCATGACAAAATTTTTATTTATGATAAAAATGTAAACTATTTATTTGAAGGCTGTAAAAAAAATAGGCAGACATTTGTAAGCTGCAGGGTGAGAGATGACAAAATCATCTGTGCTTTAATGACACATTTCTCTCAAAGCTATAGCTGATCAGCTGACATGTAATTGAGTGACATGACGCTAAAGACTGAGATTAGAGACAGGAGAGTGTTCTTTGGGACACATCAAGATAAGCCCTTTATGTACCCTACAACACCTGGGACAAGCCACACACTCTCAAATACACACATGCTAAAATTTACGCCCTTGATATTCAGATCACAAGAAGTCTAATCCACTAATCTCGATAAAAGTATTCAAGATATTAGTCAACATTCAGCCAGTATTAAACAGAAAACACAACTCATCCACATTCAAAATATGACCTTAAATGTCAGTTTTATTTAATTTACTGCCCTTTTTGTCATCAAAGCAACAGAAATAGATCGTTTTCTGTTGACCTGACATTGTCTGTCTGTTCTCCCTCCTGGGGCAACTGCAGACGGAGATTCAGGGCTATGAGAGCAGCTGAGTTTGGATCAGCTTCCCCTGGCAACATAAGTATTTGCCCTGGGAATTGCTGCGGGCCCAAGCAGGACCTCCACCGGAGCAAAATCCCAGCAGAGAATATCTCAAGAAGCTCTTTTGATGGCAAGTATTCTGTCTGTCTACCCTTACGCCTAACCTTTAATGCATTGCATTAAAATCCAACTCAACACATTGTTTACGCAATGAATTTGCTGATCTGTTGTTTCTACATATATTCTATAAAATTGTGCCTAAATTATGAAAATAAAAAAAGGTAATAAATAATTTTTAATCCAAATGCATTTGGGCAGCCAGAGCCGATCATCCCTATACGCAGAATACGCAAGCTGCGTAGGGCCAGAGGGTGAGTACATTTTCAGCAAATTGTAATTTTTGGATGAACTATTCCTTTAAGAATCAACTTATATCAATAAATAATAAAAAAAATAATAATAATAAATTCAAAGAAACAAATTAATATAATAAATAAAATAAAAAGATGAATGATACAATAAGTACAATGTAAACAAAAACTTACTGAGTGCATTTTAAGCATCAACAGTACAAGACGTCCACATGCAACACTCTTGACAACATCAAACTTGGCACAAAAGTACTCAACCCTATATGTGATACTCTGAACAAGCAGCTCTCCAAATCTGGCACATGCTATTGTCAAACCCTTTTATATCCCATCTGTCTGGGTAGAAAGAAAGAAATCAGTGTGCGCACAAGTTTTGGAGTCTATATTCTTCTCCAGGCAGATTTTTTTTCAGCAGGTATTTACAGTGCACTTGACAGCTGTGAAATGTCTAGCATGCTTCAGAAAGAACTTCAGCCTGTGCTTGGGGACAAAATGACAGCAGGAAAAGAGTGCCAGACGAAATGTCATGCTTTGTACTGCTCTAATCAACTGATGGAGTTGAAGCATCAAACTGTGAAAATGGACCTCAGATTTGATGAACAATGCACCTGCACAAATCTTTTGGACAAGACTAATTATTTGTTTAAATATAAACAATACTAGTCTCACGAGATCTCTCTTGCAACCTTCAAATTTCAACATAGAAATAACAAGCTACAATCTTTGGAATTAATGAATTTAAATGATTTTACTAGTGTACAAATAACTCTATTTAAACTCTTAGTAGGAAGATCAATGTTTCTCATTGGTTTACTCTATAGCCTAAGCATTCACAAAGAGTAATAACTAGTCAATAAAAATATTTTCAGCAGAACTATTTTCTATAAAAAATTCAAAAATGTAACATTACATTTGAAGACTTTTTTATGAACTGTACACATTTTATAAATACACTTTTTAAATAAAATATATTATTTCCAGGTGTTCTGTGTCCATGGGAATCCTGCTAGGCAAAGCTACAAAAAAATGTTGTTGTATATTTTAAGAGTCCAGTCCAGTCAATATTTGAGATCTTTTAGGACATCTAGTTACTTGTTTATTATCTGGTGTCTTAACATGCTCAGTTTCCTGTGACACAATCTTTCCATCTTTTCTACTTGTATCCCAACATCTAAAATGGGAACTAAGTAGTCAACGCCGTAGTTGGTTGCATTATGATAAAAGGTCACACTCTACATTCAATCCGATGTCTTGTGTGTATGCAATCTGGTATAGCATATCTCAGATGAATCAGCGGTGACATTAATCTTCATGCTATTACTCCTAGCATGACAGCTACAGAAACATGTATGTGTCAGACTGTGTCTCGTGTTTCCCCGCCTCTCGTGCCCATATTTGGCCTTCCTGTTCCTGTCCTCATTCCCTGTTATCATTAGTTAATTAGTCCCTAGCCCTGTGTTTAATTACTCCGCACCTGTTTCTGTTCTTCCTCGTTGATTTCCCTGTGTTCTTAAGCCCTGCGTCTCCCTGTCTCCCATGTCCTGTATTGTTCGTCTTTCCCCAAGCTCCTCGTTCTGTGTTTTGGATTTGAATAAACCTTGCTATTGGATATCTCTGTGTCTCCTTGCTCCTAGTGCGTGACAGTATGATTCACAAAATGTTGTCATTTACAGACAATTTAACATGTTTGAGGTGTGTAAATGTGTCATGATTTAACCTATCGAGGCCCACAGGGTTCTGTATTTTGACCACTGTCATTTTGTAAATACTGAACACTTGATCTGTATTCTTTGAGCTGTAGGTCAAGTGCAGCAATTACTTATTTTATAAACCACATTTTCTGAATAACACAAAGTACATCTTCAGAAACACAAATACCCAACTCAGTGTGTCCAAGGTAGGAGGACAGATGGCTTATTTGAAAACCAGGTTACATTCCTAATCCTCTTCTTTTTGTCTACCACGTTCACCCTAATCTGTTCAATGGCTTAAGAAATGCAAAATATTGTTATTTCTCGCTAACAAATCCGGGCCTGACAGTAGAACTAAAACAAAGCTTTTTTGAAAAGATATATGAGCAAAAAAAAAAAAAGAGAGACTTCAATAAAGCTTTCAGGAGACAGGTGGTAGGAGAAAGGGGAAAGTCCAATTATACGGGCAAAAGGTGAAAAGGTGAAAATCCTTTACAAACTAAAATGGGATAAAAAGGAAGATGGATGAGAAGCCAGGCTTCATTTCAAATAAGCTGGGCACTAATGTCATCCATCCATTAACCAGTGGTAAATATAATTCCATCTCCATTCTGTCACTGCTTCTGATGGAATGCTGTCATTCCCGGGTGGAAAATATGTAAAAGTTCTTTAACAACTTACCGCATTAAAAAGTCCCCTGTCACATACATCACAGCCTGGCAACAGTGAACCATTGGATTTAGTTAGACGTAATTTCTTTTTCAGCCTAAGGGACACTGCACAGCAGCCGCTGCACTACTTTCTAATAGAAATTCACAAATGTGATTATTTTTTGCCAGATTTTTTATTTTTTTTGGGGACATAAATATATTTTCTAAATTGTTCTGGATGACACAATGAAAAGTATTTCTGTCACAGTGGCCATTATTGTTGGATACCATTTATAGACCTATGTACTATTAATTAATATAATCAAGGATCTCGTTACTACATGTGTACAAAGTAAATATTTATAGCTGATATCAAAGGGTTAATTCACCCCAAAATGAAAATTCTGTCATTAATTACTCACCCTCATGTCGTTTCAAACCCGCGAGACCTCTGAAGTTCATCTTCAGAACACAAATTAAGATATTTTTCATAGAATCTGAGAGCTGGCGCTAGGGTGACGCGGAGGAGACGAATTTGAATAAAGTTGTCTTTTTTTTTTTCTTTTGCGCACAAAAAATATTCTCATACCTTTGTAAAATTAGGGTTGAACCCCTGATGTCACATGAATTATTTTACTGATCTCCTGTTGATGTTCCGAAGATGAATGGAAGTCTTACGGGTTTGAAATGACATGAGGGTGAGTAATTAACGACACAATTTTCATTTTTGGATGAACTATCCCTTTAAATTAAAAATTTTTTTGCTAAGCAGATGTATGAACTAAAGCATAGTAAAAATGTTAAGGCATGTTTATCACAAACCCTACAAAAATTGTTATGTACTGTATTTATTAGTAAATGTGGACAAACATAATATCATATAATGATGAAACATTCTATGCACTACTGAATACTTCTATACACACTTCTATACTATCAATTAACTTCTATACTGTTCAGAAGGTTTTAGAGGTAAGTTAAAATGACAGTAAAGATATTTCTAATATTACAAAAGATTTCTATTTAAAAATCCTGTTCTTTTGAACTTTCTAGTCATCAAAAATACTTAAACACTAAGAGTCCGGCAACAGCCAGAGCTCCACACAGAGATCTGACCTCACCATCATTCAGTCCATGAGGAAACAGAAAAAAACTGAGAAAGACTAAATCCAGAAGAACTGTGGCAACATCTCCAAGACACTTGAAGAAACCTTTCTTCGAAGCTACGGATTTATGAAAGTTTTAGGCACTTGTGTAAAAATTCTGTAAAGTTAGGATGTTTTCAAAAACAATGTCATAAATATATTAGAATTTATTTATCAATTAACTTCTATTAATTAAATCAAACAAACTTTTGGTGTGACCATCCTTGGTGTGACCAGCGTTTGAAACAGCCTTTGTCCTAGGTACACTTGTGCATAGTTTTTCAGGTAGCTTTGTAGAAAGGCTTCCTCAAGTGTTTTGGAGTCGTTTTGAAAAAAATTCATTTCCCTTTTGAATTCTTACTACAGAGTTGATGTCGTCCATGGACAAAACTGGCCTAGAACACATCAGGAGAGACAGAGGAAGTGGAATGGAAATAACAGCACTTCAGAAAACAAGACCTATTCCTGGATACACTTGAGAGGGTATTATTTTGAACTACTTAAATGCAATCTGTGCTCCTCCACAACCAACTGGCAAGGCCTGTGATGAGGATGGCGACAGTGACAATAACGAGAGATGATAATTAAAGCCACACATCTTCCCCCACCCCTCAGAGAAATTAAAAGAATATCGGGCAGGAAGCCGACAGCCGCTGAGCGAATGAGCATGAAAACACAATCTGTCATACAGAGAGCTGATGAGGGGATGATGAAGGTATGTGTAGCACGGTAGGCTTCAGTCATACCATGTTATTTCCCTAGTAAGCATCAGTGTAGGATATTTTTCAGGTTTTGAAGTTCTAAAAGAATGAAGCAGAGAAAAGGGTGAGCCATTATATTATGTAATAGGAATCAACAAAATGAACAGCCTTTAAAGTGGCAGATCTTCTGCTGTGCCGTGCAGCCTAGGGAAAGCTACTTCAAAATCTGCCAAAGGTACAAACAACTTACGGCAAAATATACAGTAATAATTAGGCTACTGTCAGGTTATCCTTTAAAAAAAGCAATCTTTTGTTGCAATCATTTTCATTTTTTATTCTATACGGTATGTGTGTGTATATAGTGAAAAAAAATATATGGGTACTTGACAAATAGGCAGTAAAAAAGACTATTTTTGAAGAAGAAATCCATATATTTATAGTGTGAAGTCTGATCTTTGAGAAAATATAAAGGGTCACTAACTTCGTCAATTCTTTCTTTTTTTTCTTTTTTTTTTTTACATTTTTACTGAACTGTACCATAAATTTGTCCTATGGCGTGACATAGCAAACATTAAGAAAAAATAAATGGCATGAGAGAGATTTATCTTAATTGTTAGACACTTATTTTCATATAGTCTTATTTATTTAATATGAAATTATAATTAACATAATTTTTTTCCCCATGACTTGTTCGACAATTCAAGACAAAATTTGACAACAAGACAAACTTTGCTGTCATCTGTTCAAAACTGCTGAAAATTATATCATTTTAAGATGAGTGATGATTATATCTCCTCTATTGCAACATTTAACAGTTTATTTTTTAAAGATATTTTGAGATAATAACAAATCTGTGGTTCTTTTATGTGTCACACCATAGGACATTATGGTACACTAAAGGACTGAAATGGTAGTTATTAAAGTATTTCTATTTAACTTTGAACACGTAAAAGGAGAAAGTTTAATTTTAATACAAACAATATCAACATGTTTTTTAAACAAAACAAACATAATTTTCATCAACAAAATTCAGTCTCTTAGTCAATCAGTATGTTACTGAAACTCTTCTAGCCCCCCGCTGCATGTGTGGTACAGCTAAATATGATTGATAGTCCAACTATATTCATTAAGCTGTCAATATTTTTTTAAAGCTATGTGGCTACTCTCTTTTTATGGCATCTTTTTGATTCTATTTCTATCAGCATCACTCTCTTAGGATCTCCTGCCTTCTGGTGGATCCCTGTTTATTTCCTTGTCCTCTCTTTTCCACTAATTGCTCTCGCTCAATTCTTTCAAAAAAGGATCACATTTTAAACTATATTTTCATGACACTTTATAACAGTACAAGTTATCTGCAAAAACACAAGAAAATAGTTGAATTAATGTAATTATTGCATTTAGGAACACTGAAAATGATCAAAAAAGCATAAAGAGGAGTTATTTAAAATGCTTAGCGACCTTGTCCTCTGGTGTGACGTCTTTGTCCTGTGGTGTGACAGTACAGGCGTCACACAGGAGGACATTATCTGTCACACCAAAGGACGTTTCAGCATTTTGTGTCAATTAATGACCTTGCTATTCCAAGCTAACCTGTCAATAGACACATTTGCATAATTTTCCATGATTATAGTTTAACATATAGTTTTCATAATTTTAAATCATTATGCGGTGTCACACCAGAGGACATTGTTTTCAGAGACTAAATGTATCAAGTTCCTATACTTTCAGAAATATATGGATGAAAAAAAATATTGCTATTTACTGAAATAGACACTTGTACAATTATGCTGGAGGTATTTATTAAAAATTGTATGCTTTTCTTTTTAATTTATAAAAGTTGTAATTTATTGAATTATGCTAGGGACAGTCACACCATAGGACAATTTTCAGATTTGGCTCAAAAAAATAAAAAATAAAAAAATTGAACCACAGCTTTTATAACAACAGGTCCATATAGGACAAAGAAATATTTAAGGCTTTACTGCATTTTAAATAACGACAATATTAATTATATAATTTTTTTTCTTGTGGGACAGTGAAAATGTCACATCACATCAACAACCCATATATAGTAAATGTATATAAATGTGTATGTATATATATAAATGTGTATGTATATATATATATATATATATATATATTTTTTTTTTTTTTTTTTTTTTCATGTATATTTGAAACTTGAAAAATGAGCAGAAAGCAGTGAGGAACTGTAGCAATAAAAAAATATTCTGATATTATAATGATAATGACAAGTTGGGCAGGGACTTGAATCGGTGAAGCTTTTACAATTAATTTAAGTGAATGAACTACATTTGTGCTAAATACAAAATGTGAAAAACTGAAGAACAGAAAAAAAAGAGTAGAAAACTGAAGAACAGAAGCAAAGAAATCAGTGAAAAAATATCTCAAATAAGCTAAAATTGAACGAATTAAGGAAAAATGAATAATTAAAAGGAACGCTACATGAGAGGGAGGACAGGAGTGCGCATTTGCCTCAGTTCACTTGGCTGTAAAGCTGTAAAACTATACAATGTGACATAAAAACCAACAATGTAGCGTTTCATAAAGCTACAACCCTCACTGGAAAAAGAAGCTTGTCACTGGCAAAGCTACAGTGCTTTGAAAACAGCTGAGATACTGTCACGCTAATGAAAATGTTTAGTTCGCTACATTAGCGTTGCTACTTTTAGTAAGTTACTCCCCAACACTGTGTGGGTGCCGTTTGATTTTTTGTGTGAAGCTTCTAGGATGTATCTCAGAGCCAAAGAGCAGAACCCGGCCTCTGCTCGCAATGCAATAAACGTTACTCCTTCCATGTATGTTTAATTTTAGACAGGTTCTCCTCTCTACAGTAAAACATGCAAGAAAACATCTCTGTCTGTCATTGCGACCCATTTTTCCATGGTATGTAGGAGGATAGTTCACATCTTCCTGCCTGCCCTTGTGTTGCCGTTAGGCTGAGGTCATGGAAAATACATCATGGAGTTTATGCAAGTGTTCAAAGTAAGCATGGAGCAAAAAGAGGAGAACCTTAGTAAGAGGACAGAGAGACCGAAGAAAGAGAGAGAGAGCATTCATTTTTCTTGTTGAAAGCTGGACTGACTTAGAATAATTGAAGCATAACCTGTCAGGAAAATCATTTTCAGTCGCAAAACTTTTTCTATGCCGACCACAACATAGCTGAATGAATGCGGGCCAATAACTGTTTACATTCTCTTCCATTTCTGAGTGAGAAATCCTTCAGAGATTTTCCACAGCTCTAATTTTAAGCACCATATGTGTTATCTTACACGCAAAAGGGAATTGTGATAAAGTGATAAAGTACTGTGGCCTGGCTGCTATATGTCTACTATCAATTTCAATATTTATATGCTTAGTGTATATTTTTGTAGTAAATTCTAAGTAAATGTTGTGGAAAACAAATAAATAAAAAATATGCTAAATTAGATCAAATTAAAAGCTAAATCAGAATGCACTTTTTGCACTAATTTTGCATTATATTTCCAATGTGTTAATTTAATAATTAATTAAAAAAAGTAAGTGGTCACTAGGTCTACATTTTTGCAACTGTGTGTTTTGCACTAAACGTGTTTGAATATGCTTAGAATGTCATATTCAAATCATGTTTAATTGTTTTTATTTATTTATTTCAGCCAAAAGAAATTCACCTTAAATTATTCTGGAGCAAAAGCAAAAATATTGAGATTATTGTCAAAATTTGTAAAAATATAAATTGTATGTATATCAACCCAGTCCTGCTAGATATTTTAGATCATTTTTTTTAGCATAGGCCATTAAATCCCTGTCTCCCTGTCAAATACTAAAGGAATGCAAAGTGGTTAAAACATACCTCATTTTGAGTGCTTCAGTGATGCTTTGTAAACAGACACAAAGTACGTTCAGTACTTTCCTCTAAACAATTTCCATCACTCATTGTGTACAGTTTTCATCATAAATGAATAAAATAAACTAAGCAGGCAGAAGTAATGCCAAAAGATTCACCAAGATCCTTTAAGAACAAACTCGCCTTCAAGGGACACCGAGGGTTATCCTTACGGTGACTGGCTCTCTGTGAGCCAACTGCTGATTCATGTCACCAAACCAAAAAAAGCACATTTTCCATATTTAATCAAATTTTCATGACCTGCCTTAAGAGGAAGAACATTTGTGCCAATATGGTGTCTTAAACAATTAATGCATTAATGCCATGCATAATCATGTTATGTAAAGCTACATAACCTGACCTCTGTACTTCGCCAAGAGCCACATACTTAACAGACTTCATTGTAAAACTATCATCAAGTGGTTTCAGAAAAAGGCTGATCTCTTAATAAAAATTTGGAAAACACACATACAACACAAATCCACTCGCATTCAGAAGGCACATAAACCTCTGGAAAAAATTTGAATTAGTCATAGACGATCGTAAGATAATAACTGGCCAAGAGGGGCTACCTAATATTCCCAGAAGAGATGGGAGCAGTGATTTAATGGTGCACTGCTGCTGACTCTATCTTTGCCTTGTGCAACGAGTCACATGAAATCAACTGACAGCATGTTTGTCTGGGCAGCTCTGAGCTGGCAGAGGACTGTGGCGACAGAAGGCCCTCTCCTCCTCAACTAGGGGGAAAAAACACGCTCCAAAAACATAACGATAAACCCGGGAGCATCTTTCCTTCTCCTGCAGAATCAGGACATAGTTCTTGAACAATGAAAAGAGAGAAACCAAGTCTCAAAAACGATTTTTGCCGCTTGTTAATTTTGTGAACTAAAATGAGTTAATGCAACGCAATTGCACATGACATACAATCACTTTCAATTTGTAAACTGAGTGCTTATTTAATCCATTCTCATTGGGACAACATAAATAATTTTTTGACCAACCGGATGTACAGAGCACAAATTCCGAACATGGGTTACCACGTCACGTCACTTTTTTTTTAAGTTAACTGAACATTATTTAAACAAACAAACAAACAAAAAAACTCCCTTCGCCCTTAACTCAGAATTTGAACAAATCTTTGTTTCAGAGTGCTCATGTAGAGATGCACTGCCCAAGGTTCACTGTTAGTGTCACATGACCACTGAACGAGTCATCTAATCAGCCATGGGCAGAGGTAAGAACTCTGGCACGTGGACATAGTGTGTCCTTATAACAAAGGTCACATCGCAGTGTCTTACTGAAGACCCTAACTAAGCTTTTGACTGTTAGATTAATTAGACTAAAGGTGCTGTAAGTATTTTTATGAAAGGCCGCACTTGAAATATTCCTACTACCTGACAGATATCATAAAAGATGGTTATGATATCTCAAGACTATTTCAAAGACAACCCTGAGCTCTGTAAACCAACTCAAGACATGAAAGGAAATAAAATAGACCAATTAAAGACTTTTTAACCAATCAGAAATCTAGAAATTAAAATAGGCTTTGCCTGTGAATAAAGCAAAATATTATTTGGGATTGCCGAATTAATTGTGTAGTCCCTACTATGTGCACTTTTCCAGCTATTATTGATGGAAATTCCCACCCCTCTTGAGACTTTGTCCCCTCCATGTACAGTGTTTATGCAAAGTCCAGTCTTACTTAAGCCAATATAAACATGCCTAACATACTATTTCTGTGTTCTTTGTCTGTCCCCCCTCCCCCTCTTTTTTCCCATGTCTAAATTTCATTTTTTTTCTTTAGGATCATCGGCAACACACTCATTCTTGCTTGTTATTCTGTGCATTGAGAAAAATGTCCAAGAATCCTCACTGTGCAAATAAATGAGGACTGTAGCAAGACCGAGATTTAAAACTTGCTCATTAAAAACATTTAAACTTACTTGCTCATTAAAAACATATTCATTACTCAGCATGAGAAATCCCTAAGAGGGTACAGGCGGTTTGCTTGTGTCTTTGACAGCCCCCCATAAGGATGAAACACTTAATGCTAATACTTCAATAACAGAGATCCAAGTTCAAACTAGTGTTTACAGCTTATAGTGTATAAATAGAGTATTTTAGGACCAGCTTTTGCCCATTTGATCTGAGTCCAGTTGTAGATTTACTCATTAATAATAAAAAAGAAAGTGAGAGAAGATAGGTGTGAACATACAAATTGACAAGAGACAGAAAAAGAAATTGAACGGTTTTAAATTGACCACCCCCTCTGTGATATCTAAATGTCTTCACAAGATACATCTAGCTTTTTTGTTGATATCCTTAGTGTCTAATCTAAAATACGATCTCTATGTTTTCAATATGGAATGCCGTTTTTCTTCTATCTTATTTGAACCACCAAAACCACGCCTGTTTTCTTACCAGACCTTCCTTTTGCCAAGGAATCCAAATGGTTGATTCAATCTAAACAATGAGTAAAGGACACTGATTTGAAGTAGCACCATATAAAAACATCCACCACCAACAGTTGTCTCCAAATAGGATCCAGGGTCCAGAATCGAGACCTGTCCATATATGGAGCTTAATCTGTAGGCATAGACAGATCAGCATGGTGTAGGTTGCTTACTTCAAAGCAATGCGCTTACCTCTGTTTACATTTGTACATGTCTTCCCATTAATCAGCTTAAAATAAGCACAAGCAAGGGAGCTTTTCCATTTCAAGATCTTGGAGCAAATTCTGAGCTGTTTATCTTCGACTGTGTAAATCTGTTATCATTATATCCTCCCTGTCATGGAAAATATCTGGGGTTCAGGCCACCTTGTCAAGTATGTGATCATACCAACAAATGATCTGAGGCGGAGTGCCAGAAGAGGAGATGGGTGAGGAGAGCCTGTTCCCTGCCAGAAGTCCTAGCATTGGAGCTCAAGCTCAAGCCGAGCATTGCAACGGTTATGGAAATGTAATTAGTCATCCAAATGAGCAGTTCTGGAAGTCCGAGACATGTCTTTACACAGATTAAGCAGATCTGACTTGTGGAAAGCTTCTACTTAGCTCATTCACTCCAAACCAGATGCTTTTTCATTCAGTTCAGATTCAAGGACCACATTTATCAAAGCTTTTATTGTGAGTCAAAGGTCTGTTATTTGAGGAACTTTATCACCTCAAGCAATAAATATATCTTACTCTCTTTTGATCCAGCTAAGTAGTTTTGCATGCCACTTTAAATATGAGGTGAAAATGCAAGCTACTGCAATGACGTATTGATGATATAATGATATAAAGTAAAACTGATCATATCACTTCACTTCCTTAATTCACACTTTTTCACATGGGTACAAACATGTCTGATAAAAGCCAAGGATTTAAGGAGAACAGGGAAATCTATAAGTACCAGATTCTGAAATAAACTGTGCAAAATTGAAACATAATAGTGAGCAAAGCTAGTGGGGAAATGAAAGAGTGAAAAGAAAGCAACAGGAAAGCTGCAAAGGAAAATGAGTCAGAAAAAAACTTACAGCAAACAGACACATCAATGGGGTAAAACACATTGTATGGGAAATAAAGACAAAGATTTAAGAGATAAAATTAACTGGTTGACTTGGGGACTTTGATGAATGTATCATTTTTTATTACACAGTTAGTAGAGCTCAACAGGAAGGATTTTTTCTGCATGCCTGGTCAGGCCAGTGGTTCAGATTTCTACTTGTGTCGCCCACATTTTTGACACATTATATATCGCATTATATGTATATACAATTTATTTGTATACATTTAAATTGAATATTTACATAGAATTATGTTATAAATAAATAAGAATAAATTTTAATTTTAATTCTTTAAGATTTATTTTAAATGATTAAGAATTAGGGGTTTCTACCATACAAGATAATGCTGATTTCCCTTTGAATTGTGAATTAAAAATCTGCCATTGCTTATTCAGTTTGTAATTTTTGCACCA
The DNA here is from genome assembly GCF_936440315.1 of Barbus barbus. Taxonomy (NCBI): domain Eukaryota; kingdom Metazoa; phylum Chordata; class Actinopteri; order Cypriniformes; family Cyprinidae; genus Barbus; species Barbus barbus. The sequence goes on along the minus strand of NC_136715.1, from coordinate 9,647,701 downwards.
CAATGCAACTGATTCTGAATAGCTAAAAGAGAAAGAAAAAGTACACTTACGAAATCTCATCATTCTGGAACTCCAAAACTCCATGGGTGTCTTCAAAGTCCTCTCCACCACCTTTGGCTGTGCCTTCAGTGGTTTTATAAGGGATTACCACTACTCCACGGGCTCCAGAGGTACGTGCCACCTTCACCTCCATCATGCCAATGCTTTCACTAACATGAACCACTGGTTCCTCAAATGTGAAGATTCCAGCATGGTCATCATCAAAGATAGTCACAATAGCCGTTGAAGGAAGGCCAAGGCTAGCTAATGTGTCCACATGATTGGCCCCTGCATTCCCATTGTCAGTTCCTTCAGAAATTACCTTGACGTTGCTAAGATGAACCAGGAAGTGCTCATCTTCTTCGAAAATGTCATCGTCGATGATGTCCACTCTTATCTCCTTTTCGGTCTCACCTGGTTTGAAGACTATAACACCTTCGGTGAACTGGTAATCAGATCCTGCGTTGGCAGTGCCGTCCTCAGTGCGGTACTCCACCGACACAGCATTAGTTAAGTCACCGCCGCGTCGTACCACATTCAAAGCCACTGTCCCACAGTTCTCAAGACACTGATATGTGCCGGGGTCAAAGAAGATCTTGGAGGAAATATCATTATCGGAGACTTCTGATCTAAGTTCATGGTTGCCTAGTGCTTTTCTGGCTTGGTCTGCAGCATGCTTTTTTAGAATGTTACCCGCACCAGTCATAAGTCTAGTGGCCTGGCAGCGATAGAACGCACGACTCTTCTGTTGCTGGCTGAGGACGTGGTAGTTGGCGAGCTCAATCAGCTGCTCCATCTCTTTCTCTGGATGTTTCTGTTTCAGTTCCTTCAAAATCCTGGCCATTTCTCTCCTTCCCTCATCCTCATCCATGTCTTTATCTTCCGTATCCACCGTGCCATCAAAGAATTCCTCGCCGTGAGAGTTAAGCATTCCGCCGTCCATTTCGATATCTGCCTTTGACTGGTGCTCCGGCTCACCTTCAGTCTCAATGATCATTCCCCTTTGTTTTCCGACTCTGTAACGTTTGTACACGTACTTGTAAAATAAAAGTCTGCGGTCTGCAACCCAAGCAAATAGGACACAAATCGGAAAGAAGAAGAGAGTAAGGAGCCCCTCCCAGACTTCCACGATACCTGGGGAAATCACTGCCAAGATCAGATAAAGCCACGTATATGCAAATATACTCCAAGTGGCAGTGACAAAGAACACCCGAAGGTGCTTGACCTTCCGATGCTCTCCTTCTGGTATCACAGAGACACAGAGACCGATGATGACAAACATATTAAAAGCCGCGCTTCCAACAATGGTGTTTGGGCCCAGCTCGCCTGCGTTAAAGTTGTGGCCACATACTTCAACCACGGAGAGCATAATCTCTGGGGCTGAGGAACCCAGAGCCATGAGAGTAAGATTCGAGACAGTTTCATTCCAAATACGAACAGTAGTGGTTGTGGTTTCCCCATTAGGCTTCTTGATGGTGATCTCTTTCTCCTGGGATGTGATGACCTCAATGGAAGCCATAAAGCGGTCTGCAATGATGGATACCCCCAGGAACATGTAGAACAAACCAACAAAGTACACAGTGGCTCTGGCTAGCTTATCCCCAAAGGAGGGGTTCTGTGGCATCCAAATTGGCAAGATCACTCCCTCTTTGCACTCAAAACTACCACCACATGTCTCGTGTGAAGAGTTTCCGTTAGGCGAAGCATCTACATCTAAGCTTGATTTGGAACTGCCTGCAGTGGCTGGCATGAGCTCATAAGAGAAAACTAAGAAGAAGATGCTGAGTTTTAGAGTGAGAGAAAAATAGGATGAAGTCCCAGATTGGCCCATGTTCCCAGTGAGGTATTTTTTTCCGGCTCTCCCGTACCCTGTGAGGAAAGAAAAAGTGAGGTGAATTTTTATGAATGATACAACACTAAAACGGTTGATTGGAAATTATGCAACATTTGCTTAAATGTGACCGGTTAAGCAATTTTCTGAAAGAGCTAATATTTACAGTTTACAGTGACAGCACTGGGAAGTTGTAACATTTGTATACAAGCTCGACTTTGTTCACGGCATTCCGGACCTGAGTATGTGAACGGTGCTGAGTGTAAGCAGAGTTTGCCTGGAGCGAGGATTGTTTTTTGAAAGTCAGAGCATCAGTGTTTTACCTCACTCCACAGTCACTCAGAATGGGGAAAACACAGTGAGGAAATGGAAAACCTGGAGTGGAGTTAGCCAAGAGTGACTGTAGAAAGTGTTGAGTGGGGGAGGTCCACACAAATACACTTTTCCAGCCCGTTTTTTTAGACTGCGAGCTGCTTGGTGATGCCAAAGCTTGATTTAACTATTTTCTTTGGTGGAGAAGAAACATACAAACCAATTGGTCAGCTTTGCCTGAAATTGTTTAATTGTTTAATTAAAATAAAAGAGGCAGAGGAGTGTCTGTTAATTAATTTATTTATTTTAAGTTGATAAGCTGGTTAAGTTACGTGCACGAGTGACTATATCAAGCAGATGTGATGTAACAGTACACCAGCATTAGCCAGACACACATTTACTTACTAAACCGCTGTTCCGCCTCAGACAGAAGCTCAATAAATACAAATATAAAGAAATTACAATTCAAAGCATTTTTTAATATTTGCAAATATCTCTCATAATCACCCTACTGGGAAAATAAAATCCAGCTTAAGATGGTGTGTTGGTTTTAGTAGGTCAGGCTGGTGTGTTGGCTTGATCTGTGACTGGGAGACCAGCTTGCTGACCAGCTAAACCAGATGAACACCAGTTTTGCCAGGATGTGCGACCATCTTACAGCAATACAGCATTTTAGGATGGCTATTACATTTATTTCGCAAATAACAGAAATGATTACATAAATGAACAAGATTTGTGAAAAAGATTTGTGATTGCAGAGAAGTGTTCCTGAATAGAAAGGAGCAAAAGATTTGCTGAACTGCTTTTGAACTTAGACATTTGCATCTCAAAGATGATTTATCTGTGTGCTAGATTAAATGAAAAAGAAAACGCATTTCAATGAATTTAAGCGCTCCTTTTTGACCCATAATAGCTACTATAATATAGCACATAAACATTTAACTACAGACAGCATCGAAACATAAGCCCAAGTACATAAATTTACCTTTTAAAGAGAAATGCTGTGTTGATGTGAAAGCCACCACATGTAGATAAAGCTGTGGTAGTGATGCTCTGAGATTCCGGCGAAAACAACCTCAGTCAAGCGGACCGTTTACCGGCAGCGCTCGTTTGCAAAGTACCGTTCACTCTCATCCTCCAGCAGCTGAACCATTGCAGTAACGAGAGCTGTGCGTGAGACACGCGATTCATTCAGAGCTGCGCTGGCAGAGTTGTAGGCTACTTTTCCTAAGTGCAGCAAGCAAATTTTCCGCTTTCCGAACGGATTCGCATGTCTGACCGGAGGAGGAGAGGCTGTGCTCGGACAGTGCGGTGGCTTCGTGCCAGACCCTCAAGAGCTGATAACACTGACACTGAGAGCACACACAACTTTATACTCTATCTTAGATGCAAGATAAGTTCCAGAAATTATTTTGTACATTAAAGAGCAACATTGTCCCTCTTGTCAGAGGCATGTTTAAGGCAAAATTACTGATTAACATTAATCCTGAATAATTAGACTCAACATTAATTAAATAATAAAACAAAACTACTGAAAAAGTTAGGCAAAATAAAAATTGTATTACATTTTATATAATAGGCTATTAGGCTACAGTTTCACATTTTCTCAAGATCTGGGAAAAAGTTCTTGGTCATAGCATATATTGTGGGTGGTCACTAAGGCGTTGCTAAGGTGTTCTGGGCAGTTGTTAGGAGGTTGCTAAGGGATTATTAAGGTGTTTTGGCGAATACCGCCAAGGAACGATAGGCTGCAAGGAAAATCCTACAACTCTGGTTCCGTTCACGAGAGAAAACGCCTATGCCTCCTCGACTTTCAAAATAATGCTTCCTGGCTGGAAGCAATTTCGCTCCCTGCTCCGCATTGACTCCGCTTTGACTCCGACTCCATTAACACGTACAACCATTTGGCCAACACACAGTGTGCACATATGTGTATTTCAAATATAGCCTATATACTTGTTTATTTCAGGCAACATTTCTCATTGTCCTAGTTTAACTTCATGTTGCCTACTAAAATAGATCAAATTAAAACTGTAATAAAACTAATGAAAACCATACAACCAAAATTCAAATAAAAATGTAAAATATAAAAACATTCATGTAGCCTATACATGTTATTTGTCATCAATATAAGATCAAATTAAATGGCCATAATATGACCATTAAGTTGATGGAAATTTATCATAATTATGCAGAATTTTTAGTGCTGTAATATTTAATTAGAAGATGGATGTGCTGTAGTTAACATTCAACAGAAATGTATCACTACAGCGCTGAACCATTCAGCTCCCTGTCTGTGTTTGTGTCATAGAACTGCAACTGCAGAAAAGACACTTTTGTGCCCTATCTTGAGTCATTGTTATGACATGCCAGGTCACATTTGCCAACGACGTGATCTCTGTCGTGATGTGTCTCCCTGCGTTAGACCAATATAACCTGAAGGGTCTCCCTTAATTTGAATCATGTTTCTTATTGTGTCTTGCCGATGGCTTGCTAGACAGAAACAATGCTGGCGCAAATCAGTGGAAATTCAAATTTATGCATGCATACAGTATAGAGACTGTCTTGCATACTCATACACGATCTGTATGTAATTGGTTCTGTGGCTTGACTTATGATTAAATAATGGCTAAATGCATGCATGCAACAGACGAGAAGCAAAGAAAATGTGTACCAGTTGGAATAATACATAGTGACTCCTGGAAATTTGACTTCTGTGACCTCCAAAACTATGGATGTGTCACATGAATCAATTTGATATTAAAGCTACCTAAATAGAACAATTCATTACATGTTATGGTATCATTAAAATGAGTGCTCTCCATTTCACTCTGTTTTTCAGCCTTAATCTCAAGATGTGTACTTTTGCAGAAGCAAACACAGAATGTCCGAATGCAGCTTGCTGTGAACTTTACATCTTGAGGCTTTTGCTGTTGTGGGCAGCTTTCACCTCACATAGCTCCACAGCTGTGCTGTGAGACATGGAGGGGAGGCCCTGAGACGGAGTGAGCTCACAGTTGTATTATTCCCTCTGTAAGATGACTATTTGTGCTTGCAGTTCCACCGACATGCTTGCCTCTCATCCTTGACCTGGCAAACAAAATCTTTCCACACATAAATAAATAAACAACAGCATGTTGTCACTTGCTCATGGGCAGTCAGTCGATGTACTTTAGTCATGTCAAACTCTCTCACCTCGCTGACACGAGGTCATTACCGGCATGTATGAGTTGTAGCAGTTTTCTAGGCTGAAAGATTTGGTAGAACTTCCATCAGGGCAAGTTTTGGTGGACATGTTTTGAATCTATACATCAGCTGGGATGATACTGCATCATGCTGTTTCCCTTTCTCACTCTCTTGTTTGCCTTGGCTAAGCAGATTAATAGGTATTATTTACTGTTTCCTATAATGTTATATGTAACTGACAGGCCCTTAAAAGCAAAGTCAGCTGAAATTAATTTAAAAGTTTTAATCACACCGTAAAACATTGCTACTGTAATAATAATACTTCCAAGCAGGGTCTTTTTTTTTTGCCACAAATGGTGCCAGTAGCAAGTAAACTGAACATATTTATCAGTCATGAATTAATTTGTTTTGCACTGAATATTCCATTCTTTTAACTGTTTTCTTAGGTTCAATAAGATAAAAATCTGAAAAAAAGGTTTAAAAATGTCCTTATCGCTTTTCTCATAGGTTTGCTAAGATAAATTTGAGTAAAAATTGGTTTAAAAAAAGGGGGTTTTTTTGGTAAAACTACACCATCTCTTGAAGACACGTGATTTCATTCCTCTTTGTTTTGGAAGATTAATGTGAGGACATTGTCACTACATGGAGTTCTTAATAAAGAAACTTCACTGTAGGCATCCTTCATAAACCTCTGATGGTAAATTTGACAATGAACTAAAACTCATTAAAAGACATTAGCGAGCATCAGATTATCATTTTATAATTCGCGTCAAACCATGCATTATATTCCAGTTCCAAATAAAGTTGTGGGCCAGTTGGCGAGTAACATTTTATCTACTTGCCAAAGCCAGTTTTTACTCTCATTTAGCGCTTGGCGAGTGTTAAGTTGGACTGTCTACAAGTACTGTAATAAGCAAAAATTATGCGTCATAATTGATTTTTTCCAAACTGATTTTTTCCAAATTATTCCTTCATACAAAAAACCAAGCCCTACCTTTTTGTTATTAAATCAGTTGCTTTCTTAATGATGTAGCACAATTTAGAACATTTCACACAGCAACAATCAAAATAAATCATGATCCCACTGCAACTGATGCCAAAACAGAAAAGCTTCTTCATTAATGAACACTGTGCCACTTTAACAGTCATTAAACCATCCAAGTTATTCATCCAATTAAACAATGGCTTTTAATGGAACTTTGCCTACCTAGAGATCCCTGAAGCAGCCAATCCTATGGACTCCTCTCCGTATTCCCTGTGGTGCTGTGAGAGACTGTCTAGGGAAAGGAGCGGTGGCCGATAACCTGTCTAAATTTAACAGAAACAGGCATTGTTTCTGGCCTGGTGGGCCTAGTGAGTGCCTCTAAACATGGACAGCATAGTTGGGTTGTTGCTTATCGTTCTCTTCTCCCTCAGCCACTTCCATACAAGGCTGTGCTCGGAGCCTGTCACTTGCTACCCTGCCTGTGAAGCTCTCCTATCTGCCAGCTTCTTGTCGTTAACAGACACGTGCAAGATAAAGGGGCTTCACTGGCAGGTAGCTTTCTTCTCCCCTTGTGCGTGTGGTCATACTGTATGTGTCTGTGAGTGAGTGTGTGTGTGTTTGTGAGGAAGGCAGGAATGCGCCAAGGACATAAGAAGCACTCCTGGTGATTTTCCACAGTTCCCAGGACCCCAGTAAGAGGATGTGACATATTCTGGTCCTGTGAGACATCCTGTAAGGTTTAGAGAAGTTGGCTTACATGTGGTTGGACTGAAACCAGAGGAAGTTCCTAAAAAAGGCTCTTTATGGGCATCTATGGTTCCAAGAAGAACCTATAATAACATCAATGGGACATTTCCATTGCACAAAAAAGTTATTTATAGTAAAAGTTGCAACTTTTTATCAAAGAACTCAGCCCTTTTTTCCGCAATTCTTAGTTTATATCTCACAACTATATACAACGTTCTGGCTTGAAACTCTAGATGTGAAGTCCGAAAAGTCTAACTCAATCTGAGTTAGGGTGATTGGTTCTCTCATGTATCAGTAGCCAATGAGCTCGCTGCTCAACATTCAAATATATGACTAGTGCTTGCTGTTGAAGTTGCAGCACGCTTCAGAATCAGAAACCCTCAGGAACCCTCCAGCTTCCCCAGCTCCACCTGCATAGATCTGCTACGCGGTGATTCATGTTATGCTATATGTGGGTTATTCATATATGTTATATGTGTAGCAGCAGTATTTCTTACATGCTCACAGCAGCATGTTGTGGATGTATTGGCAGCAGAGCATGTGAGTGGAGTGGAGCGGGGAGCATAACGGTCATATTTCCTTCGGAGCGGAGAGCGCCTTTCTGAAGATTGCCCAACCCAAAATGCCCCTTGGTAATTTGCTAGTTTGAGAATCTGTGGCAATTAATAAGCAATTGTTTTTCTAATGTTTCTAAAAGTAAATTCTAAAATCCTGTAAAGATCGACAGACATTTTAATAGACCGCATTTCCCTGCAGTCTTGGTCTTTTAGAAAGTGTGCTTCTTTTGTTAATGCCACTAAATAATTCTTTAGGTGCATTTCATCTTGTGTGTGCTTTTCATGGGCCTGATAAGCAAGGTGTATTTTGTGAAATTCTATGTGCATTTATTTCATTTTTTGTGCGTGTTTTGAATGTTCTGTTGCACAATAACTGAAGCTGTGTTTTCATGGAAATAAAGAAAATCAAATATAGACTACTTTTTCAGTTATTTAATTTTTTTAGGAAGGTTTGCCAAGTGGCTTCAAAACAAGACACGTTTTTAAATTAATAATTGTAATCTAATACATTTAAATTAATAAAATTTATTTGAAAAAGTGCAAGCTGGACGTCAACCTGAAACATAACCGTTAGGAATTTCATTATAAATGGGGGAAAAACACACAATTAGGCCTACCAGAGAAATGTTATGTCAGAGCATAATCTGAGCGGGAGTTGGTTTACCGGTGAGCGTGAGCAGAACATTAGCAGAGCGTTTGCTTTGGCCATGAGCGACTGAGTGGAGCGCACGCACACAAAGCGGAATATTGAGCGGAGCGCTTCGCTACATGCTCTGATTGGCAGTAGCACGTTTTGGTACTTGCTCTGCCACAGCAGAAGCAGCATAGCAGATCTATTCCGCCAAGACCAAACACATTAACATTGTCATGAACATTACCATGCCAACCCCTCCAAGAGCTGCCATGACAGAAATTTATACTTGGAGGTGGGATGTGTATACAGTATATATATTATATATATATATTATATTTCACAACACTGAAGAAATGACACTTTGCTACAATGTAAAGTAGTGAGTGTACAGCTTGTATAACAGTGTAAATTTTCTGTCCCCTCAAAAAAACTCTAAAAACACACGCTTGACACCATCTGAACCAAATAAGTTTATCTTGGTCTCATCAGACCACTGGACATGGTTCCAGTAATCCATGTCCTTATTCTGCTTGTCTTCAGCAAACTGTTTGCGGGCTTTCTTGTGCATCATCTTTAGAAGAGGCTTCCTTCTGGGACGACAGCCATGCAGACAAATTTGATGCAATGTGCGGCATATGGTCTGAACATTGACAGGCTGACCCCCCCACCCCTTCAACCCCTGCAGCAATGCTGGCAGCACTCATACGTCTATTTTCCAAACACAACCTCTGGATATGACGCTGAGCACGTGCACTCAACTTCTTTCGTCGACCATGGCGAGGCCTGTTCTGAGTGGAACCTGTGCTGTTAAACCGCTGTATGGTCTTGGCCACCGTGCTGCAGCTCAGTTTCAGGTTCTTGGCAATCTTCTTATATCCTACGCCATCTTTATGTAGAGCAACAATTATTTTTTTTCAGATCCTCAGAGAGTTCTTTACCATGAGGTGCCATGTTGAACTTCCAGTGACCAGTATGATAGAGTGAGAGCGATAACACGAAATTTAACACACCTGCTCCCCATTCATACCTGAGACCTTGTAACACTAAGGAGTCACATGCCACCGGGGAGAGAAAATGGCAATTTGGACATTTTCACTTAGGGGTGTACTCACTTTTGTGGCCAGTGGTTTAGACATTAATGGCTGTGTGTTGAGTTTTTTTGAGGGGACAGCAAATTTACACTGTTGTACACGCTGTACACTCACTACTTTACATTGTAGCAAAGTGTCATTTCTTCAGTGTTGTCACATGAATATTATAAATATAATAAAATATTTACAAAAATGTTAGGGGTGTACTCACTTCTGTGAGATACTGTGTATATATATATATATATATATATATATATATATATATGTGACCTGGACCACAAAACCAGTCATAAGGGTAAATTTTTGAAATTGAGATTTATTCATTTGGCTGAGAAACAACTATTTCAATATCTTTTTCAAAATATTGAGGAAATCGCCTTTAAAGTTGTCCAAATTAAGTTCTTAGCACTGCATATTACTAATCAAAAATTAAGTTTTGATATATTTATGGTAGGCAATTTACAAAATATCTTCATGGAACATATTTTTGGCATAAAAGTAAAATCAATAATTTTGACCTTTGATTTTTGGCTATTGCTACAAATATACCCCAGCAATTTAAGACTGGTTTTGTGGTCCAGGGTCACATATATACATTATATATATATATATATATATATATATATATATATATATATATATATACATCCCGCCTCCAAATCAACATTCAACATGCTATCATACCATACGGGTTTAGTTGCATGAGGGCAAAGTGATGTAACACTTTTGGCCGCTTTCGACGTATTGCATTTTGACATCTGTCTAACTGGGCTCTACGAGAAGGGCAAATAAAAGCACATGGACTCACACATGAATCATGACCATGTTTGGCTAAAATGAAACATCCTATAAACATCAAAGTAGCAATGGCTACATTTCAGAATGTGACAAATGTACAGAAATAGCATCATCTATTTGACATAATCTATTCTCTGCTTGTGAATTTGTTAAGGGCTTTTGGCAGTATCTTCAATGCTAGTCCTGCCCTTTATCACAATCAAGTGTTAAAATGCACTTAGGCAAGTACTTTGCTGCTAATTTTATCACACAATCAGTCTATAGACGGAACGTATTGTGAATCTAGGATCCAACAAAAGGGTAATTCCCAAATAATGTTGATATTCTAACTAATTTTTCTCGTTAAAAGTGATGTATTTATATACATTTTGATATTATCACAAGGCAATGGAACTTTTATTCATTTAATTTTTTTTTCCCTTTTATATTACAAATTAAGCTGTAAAAGCCAAAAGCAGTGGCAAATTCTCATAAAAAATAACACATATCACTAACTATTAATGCAATACTTTACAGCATTAATTTGTTTATCAGTTAAAGCATTTCACATTAAAATGAATCAAAATAATATCAATGACTTGTTTAAATAATCCAAATGAAAAAGTAACTATTTTAACATGGTTTAATTGTACAAATCATTTTATGCTAAATTAAGCATCCTCCTCTTGGAAGAACTTTTGTATTTACCACATTGTGAACTTTCAAAATACTGTAAAATCATATACTAAAATCAGTAAGAAAAATAAATAAATTAAAATAATAATAAAAAATCTATTAAAATTCATTAAAATTATTAATATTTATATTAATTAATGTTTTTAATCATAATTTTTTTTAGCTATTTATTTTTGCTAAATTGTAAAACTTTAAACAAAGGCTTAGCCCTGGACAACAAACTGAATAAATTAATTGGTAATTAAACTAAATATAATTGAAGAGAAGGGGGTTTTAGGCACTTGTCAATATATTTCATTCAACTATTTCATATCATTTATAAATAAACTTTTACATGGAGATTCTTTTTCATGACTGAAAAGTCAAGGGACATATTTTGATAATGACCCCAAAACAGGCCTTATGCCTGTCAACAAAGAAAAGCATTACAAATGAACTGCTTGTGCCAACGATAAGGCTGAAGTTATCAAAGCTCATATTACGTACTACAAACAAAGAGAAGACAACTTGTAACTATAGTCTTTCTTATCATATCTACTCGTTCATCTTTCTGTAATGTTGATGCCACATATGTGCCGCCTGCATATTGCACATTCCCACGTCTTAGGTGTTTTCTTGTTTGACTAGTCATAAATTATCCATAGATCTCATCTGAGATGTATGACTGTTTTCCAGAAACGTCACCCATGGTCCATTTCAAACAGCCTGAAGGTACCCAGTGCTGATTCATGATGCCCAGTCCTGCTATGCCATAACCTACATAGTCTCATGTATAAGAGCATATGAAGTGACTTACTTGCAAAGTGTCTAGAGACCATATAGACCTTAATCTGTGATTAACTCAGCTGTCAGCGCCCTTAAAAATTGTAATTTTAAGAACTTTCTTCATATTTGCTGAAAACAGCAGTGATGAATCATCATCTTATGAGTCATTAAATAACTCGGATGTTTGTTAGATTAAGTATTATTATTGTTCCTCTGTAGCTGACGCGGTCATCGCCAGCATAGGATGGGAATATGCATACAGCACACAGCTGTCACAAACATGCGCTCCATTTCTTTATCTCTCATCCGAATATTTTTCATTCCAGTTGAAGTGTCCTTATATGACGTTTTTGTTACATAAGTGATCTTCCATCCTGAAACTCATAGTGATGCTTAGATAAAGAAAAACACAAGCGCAGTAGTTATGAAATTTCGTTACATATGAGCCTAATCTTATGACTTTGACAACTGGTATAGAACTTTGATCTAGTTTTGACAAATGTGGGACCATTTTTTTTTCTTTTGCCTCTGAGATGTATGTTTTCTGCTTTCTTGCTGCCTGTGGAGGGGCCTAGATCTTCCAACGAGAGAGAAAAAAAATTGGTTGATAGCTTATAACAGGAAACTATAATGTGATATTTCTAAAAAGCTTGTCTAATGTTAGAAAATGGGTCACTTAAATATGAAAATCTCTTTTATGTCACTCTTACTTCACACAACATGAAGGTAGAAGATTTCAGTACTTCACCAGCAGTCGAAAATGACAGAAACTGCAGCTGTACATTTGGCTTGTGGAAGAGTTTCTGTGACTGAGAGGATTTGTAGGAAGACAACCAGAGTAGAGTTAATTCATAGACACATTTTGTAAGTAGAATATTTGCATAATGTCATGAACAGAAAACAGACACATACATATATATATATATATACACACAATCAATGTTACATAATGCGAGGAATCAAGGAATAAGCAGGTAAAGTAAATACAGGCTTTTAATGAATCAAAGCTTTCCAAAATACAAGAAAGGAACATCCGTATAACATTAAGACTGGATGAAGACTAGAACAAAACTGAATGCTTATGAAGAAATGGAAACAAAGGAGTAAACGAGATGATTGATTAAACACAGGTGATATGACTTAACCATGATAAACTGACGAGAACTAATGAGGGAAACCAGAACAATACCAAATAAGGGCAAACAGGAAACTGAGAAAGAACACAATGTGAACATGTAACAATCAGTCAAAACAGTAAGATTTTTAAAGTTTTTTTTAAGAATTCTCTTCTGCTCACCATTACCAAGCCTACATTTATTTGATCCAAAATACAGCAAAAGCTTTGTGAAATAGTTCAACAATTCAAAATAACTGCTTTCTATTTGACTGTATTTTAAAATGTAATTTATTCCTGTGATCAAAGCTAAATTTTCAGCTTCATTACTCCAGTCTTCAGTGTCACATGATCCTTCAGAAATCCTTCTAATATGCTAATTTGCTGTTCAAGAAACATTTTCATTTGTTTACCAACTAGAGAATCTTAACAGGTAAAAACTATAAACTATTGTTCAAAAGATTGGGGTCAGTAAGCCTTTTATTCAGAGAAAATGCAAAAATGTTCAACTATTTAACTACTGTTCTTTTAAACTGCACAAAAATATGAAGCTGCACCACTGTTTTCAACATTGATAATAAGAAATGTTTCTTGAGCAGCAAATTAGAACGATTTCTGAAGGATCATGTGACACTGAAGACATTGCCATCACATGTATTTTAACATTTTAAAATCTATTAAAATGGAAAACTATTTATTTGATAATACTTCTGATCAAATAATGCAGCATTTGTGAGCATTCAAGTGTACAGAGGTTTGGTTTCATTTTCAGAGCCTTTGTATTTCTTTGTACTTCTATTTAAAAAAACTCCTAACTCAGCATTTTGTTTACATCTCCTAAAGGTAAAGTCTGCTTCCGAAAGATATAATTAAAAAAGCCTTCACTGTCACTGTAGATTATGTTTTCATAATGAAACTGAAATTATTCTTGAAGAAATATGGGCCCCCTTAGGCAGTTTTCTACCTCTTGATTTCCTTTGTCTGAATACACTTCAACCCAACCACTGCTCAAAAAAGAACTCAAAATTGATTTTCATTTGAATCATTTAACTAAATTTTTAGTGTTGATGTTCTGTACAATGTAATGAACAATGTTCTTCAGATTAAAATGTTCCCACTATGTACTAGCCAGAAAATGTCCACATATCTGATTAAAGCTAGGGATACATCTGGAGTCCTTGCTGAAGTTCCACTAGAACTATTTTTAACCACGGTTTGAAAACTTCAAGTGCTGGGTGACTGAGGATCAGCCTCTACTACAGGGACACTCACACCTTCTCTCGGTTCATCTGCTTTCTCAGCCATATATATGCTCTTGTGCAGTGTGGTGTCAGCATGAAAGTGATGAGAGAACATACATTTAGTAGGTGAAGCTCTTCATCATTCCACAAACACCATAGGAAGATCTAAGGTAAAGAGATGGAAGGAGAGAAAAAGTCTCACTCAGAAAGGCTTATGTTCTTGGTTGCGGCTGTAATAGGCAGTTATGCACAGCACACTCTAGTGTCTATTGTTTTGTGAATAGTGAGCTGTGGTGTTGTGCATGTAAATACTTATTTTAGCAGTAGTAGTATTAAGGCAAAATAATAAAAATAAAATTCATAAATTAAGGACCAATAGATCGCTTAAATATCCCAAAATATAATTATTATTGGAAAAAAGTCTACAAGAAGCATATTTATATATATTTTTACTAACGTTGTTACAAACCCATATTTCTTTTCTTTCTTTTTATTCTTTCTTTTCATACAGTGAAAGCAAACCGTAGCCGAATGTTTCATTCTAACTAATATTCCAGTATTTTCCTTCACGGACAAATGAAAGTCATATGGGTTTGGTTGGAGCAACATGCGGGTATGAGGGTGAATTTTATTTAATTTTTTTGTGTGTGTGTGAAATAGCCCTTTAAGCCTGACACCACCTTGCAGCACACCTCATTGTTCCCTGTCCCAGACATGTGTGAACTCACACTCTGCCTACCATAACCCATACTTCATTCCAAACATTTAAAGAACAGGCTAAACCAGATCTAGAAAAGCAAGAAAGTCAGTTAAAAGCCAAAAACAGACACACTACCTCACATGCTTTAAACGGCAGAAAGACACACCAAAGTAAACAGATTACAACAAACATAATACTAATCCAAGTGCATGAAATGAATATCATCATGATACAGACCACTCTGAAAGCATCCAGCCACAACACCTCTATGGTGACAAGTTTTTTTTTATTATTTTTTTTTTTATAAAATGTAAAGATCTAGTTTTATTTGTTTTACATTTACGCAGAATGTTGTAAAAGCAGGTAATTCGTTCCTGAAGATGTTACCATCCTTATATTCAAAATAAAAGCTGATTTGCTGGTTTATAATGAAGCTCTTATGTATCCAGTGCCACACCAAGAAATTATACTCCACAGATTGTTTATCTTTCATTTATTAGATTAGATATAATTACAGTAATTTACACATGAGGAAAGAATAGTTTACAAAAGAAATATTTGCAAAAGTTGATGTTAAAAATACAATTTATAGGAGAACATGAAGAGACTGCAAAGTTGGCCACATTAATTATTATTGCTGTACTAAATGCTAAATACCATGTGTTTGAGTAAACATCATAACATTGATTAAAGATGTATTTCAATAATTATATGTGATGTCAGATAAGTAATGCAGGTTGAGGGCAGACGTTTTAGAAGGATTTCCATCTGATGGCTGAGAAAATTGTGTGGATGACATACAGTAAAGTGGTCAAAAAGGAAAACACCTGAAATCAAAGAGACATATATAGTCACTATACACTTCAAGTAAAATGTGCTGCTGTTAGTTTAAAATGGGCTTTGTTGGGGTAATCTATTTTAGTCATGTAGATTTAATTAAATTTGTTAGTAAAACAATCGTTTTATTTGTTACCACATGAGTCACATTTAGGCTGCCTATGAGGACATGTTTAATAATCTACAAGATTATTCAGAATCTCCAGTTTATCAAAAGTAAAGCTAAATGCCCTTTTGTTCACAGGTTTCAATATTTTCTTATTGTATTTGTGTTTAACAGGTAAAACAGCGCTTTATAGACTTGAAATGATTTGTGATTTTTAGCTAGGGACTTACCACGGCAGCTATGTCCAGCTTGTAAATATGGAGAATTCCGTCTAATGCTGTACCGGAACTTAAAAAAATGGTTATGTAAGCTAGAAGCACAGAAGCACTGAGATAGAGGAGTGCTGCAAATCCATGGTATGCTACATCCTGCAGAGATAAAATGAAGATATATAAGAAAATGTGTTTTGTGTCTTCATGAGAAGAGAAAGAAAAGCAGTTGAAGTACAATTAGAAAGTGAATAGGGAATAGACGAAGAGAGAGATGACAGAGATTAACTCACCGCAGTTGCCCAAGAGCTTCTGTTATGATGAGACCCACAGGCAAAGATCAGCAACCAGAGGAATGTTATGAGGAAACAGAAAATTGCCACACTGATAACGTATGCCTGGGGGTTGGGAGGATAAACTAACGTAGATGCTACCAGGCTCAACACCAGGCCGCCAAAGACCTGAGAGATGAACATAATGAAAGAAAATGTCATTTAATTTATTCCTGGAGTTACAGCACTTCCAGATAGTTGTACTTTTATACAATTGACTATATTCAAATGAATAAACATTTACCATAGAACTCTTATTCCCCTAAACATCTTTACAAATTAATTGTTTAAAAGATTACAGATTTGTGTACTTTATGTTTTATGCACAGTAAGCATTTACGTAATAATACAATCACTTTCAATAATTTGGATATAACGCTATAATCTTTGGAACACACTTTAGTATTAATATTTAATATTTTATTAAAATTTTTGTAAATATTTGATTTTTAACTGATTGATTATTAAAATAAATTCAAATAAAGTCAGATTCTCCAGGCTGAACTGTCACAGTGATTTGTGCCAATTAAATAAATAGGTACCACTTAGAGTAATTAACAAATATTATAAAATGTTTAACACATCAGTATTACTTAAGCAATATATACTTAGTATATACTTAAGCAATAATGAATCAAATCATTTGAAATAGGTTGGATTTAACAATATAATCTTTTGATTGACACACTTTAACATTTTATGAGTATTGATTGCATATTTTAAAGTTACATTTTAAATTACATAGCAGCTTTTTGTTTCAGAAAGTTTCACAGTGACTTTAATGAAAACATAGCTCAAAATCAACTCACAAGCTCTGGAAGGTAGAAGATGTCGGGTATGGTGCTGAATATTGCCCCTCCGCGGGGCAGGTAGCCCATTTGTCCTGTATTGGTTGCCATGTGTGCACACCTGAGTGTCCTGTCTGCACGGGTAGAATGAATGTGCAGAAGTGCAGAGGATGTGCTTTATTAAAGAGGCTGACAGAGTGCTGGACAGACCTGTTCATCTCGATGCATTCCATCAAGTCCCACCCTGTGTACTCTCTCCTGAGGGCTGATTTAGATTTTCATTGTATTTTTACTAGAAGACAGGTGACCATGGTGCGTGTCAGAGCGTGACTCAGGATTCAGTTTCATAGACTGTCAACCATGTGAAAGGTATTAGAGAATGATTTGATGCACTATTTTATTTGACACAGTCTTTGTGTAAACATGGCCAAAAATGGGTTTTGCTATTATAATCAATGTATGTATCAATTGTCTCTAATTTGCATATTAATGTGTTCTTTAGGCAACATGTAATGAAAAAATAAGTATAATAATGAGAGTAATAGCGTAGCAACATTTTCATTAAAATCTTATTTTTCATAGAAATATTAATAGGCTATATAATTTATTTTTCTAGTCTAAATAGTGAAGTATGTCCTGGTGTCCTCATCGGTGGACATGAATGTAATTGATGCATGTCTAACAACAGAAAGTCAAATTCTGCTTTGAAAACCCACTGTCCTGAGATTTTTATATACTACAAACAATTTGAAAATTAGTCAGATTTACATGAGGATGACAAAATATAATCATATTTGAATAAGAGTGTTAAATTTGATCACTAAATTCATGTCAGACATTTTTAACGACCAAGAAGAAGGAGGGGTCATGGTGAAACCTCCAAATATTGGTTTCGCTGATGCTGATGATACACGGGGCAACTTTTTGAGCAATGTTGCTGGACAACTTTGGTGAATGTTGCCATTAATGGGCAACCAGGTGAGCAACAGGTGGGCCCACAACCAATCTAAAGTATCCAGATAGAAATTTGTTACCCATTCTCAGTGGGAAAGTGCCTAAGCAACATTGCTCAAAAAGTTGCCCTGTGTATCATCAGCCTAAAAACCCTGAATGTGCTCTTTACAGGACATCCAGACTTAAAACCATGACAAGAAATTAGCTCAAATATAATGTCCTCTTCAGAGTATATTACTGAATGTAAATGTATATGATTGGGTCCCAGGAGGGTATGGCATGGTTTCACAGATGGGGTTTAGGTTAAACCAGGATTAGGCAATAGTTCAATTAGGACATCCAAGTACTTTTTATGAACATGCCTTTGAAAAAAACACTACTGATGTGTATCTTGAGACAAAACAAAGGCACTGACATATTTTAAGATCATTTAGTGCAAGTTTCTTTAAATTGAAACAGCTCAGATATACATATTAGTCTGGGATTAGGCCTAAACCTTGTTTGTGAAATCGGGGGATTATGTAAAAATTATGATAGGCTACAGATCATATCAGAAGTGTCAAACTTCTCTTTTTGTGCTTATTTAGATGCTTAATGTTAAAGCTCGATCACATTCGTTAAGACAAATGAAAACATTTTTAAAAATTAAGAGAAACACCTTATGACTGAAATTTAGCCTACATTTGATGGTCTGCTGATTTACAAGACAATCAACAACACCACTTGTTTGTTCCCCTTTACTTCTTGCACAGTGTACAGTTTACCTTCCTCCAACATTCTGGTCAGGTCTACCAAAAACACCAAAAATCTCTTTTATGCACATTTAATTTTGCCCCGCGTGTCGACGGCAGACGGTCTGTAACTCCACACTGTCATCTAGTGTCTGATCTTGTAATTATATCACTTGATGTCTTTATCACGTGGTTTCTGTAACATTGCTTAGCGCTGGCTATGATGCACCAATCACAGTCGTTTTGAGCTCTAGATGAGGATGTTTTAATTGCGTCTGTCTCCTGTGAGACAAAAACGTCCTAAAATTCGTTAAATGCGAGCTCAATCACTGCTTCCGCTTTATGACTGCATCTTGCTGGATGCGCTCAGTGTTCTACCGGGTAAGAAGCGCTTAACATGGCTTCCCCATGATGTAATGCGCATTTGGTCCGTGCGTTATGGTAATACGGAAACGCCGTAACTGTTTATGTTTGGAACTGATTTGGGCAAAGAGGTCGTCACGCGTGATGTTTGACGAGTTGCTCAGTTTAGGCCGCTGTCTTTTAGTCTTCGGGTGCTAAACATCCACATTCTGGTAGGAATTCTGAAATACTTTTCATAAAACAATGCTTTGTTTTATTTCACATAACGGGCCATTTCTTCCGGGTTTGTTTTCTTTATGCAATAAGCTCCTTCATATAGTTTTTCATACTTTCTACGAGCTTTTTGCACAGAAGGAAGGGGCATTCCAGAAAAAAAATTATTTTACAATGTTTTACATTATTTATTTATTTATTTATATATATATATATATATATATAGAGAGAGAGAGAGAGAGAGAGAGAGAGAGAATGTTTTTAGTAATATTTAATGTTTTATTTTACAATAAGAATGAGAGCATGACTCTATATCACTCTTGTCTACAGATGCACATATGGAATTATCTTGAGAAGTCTCTCTAAATTCATAAGCTTGTATATGACACGACTTGTACTGCACAGCAGCTCGAATCTGGTTCCCCTGTCCCTCCACCTGTGCAACATATCCATCACTTCAGCACTGTTTGAACTGCCACAGAAGTACAGAATTGTGATCTCAGTGTAAATAAACACAGATGCCTCGATGCAGGACTTGTACAAGCAAACACTTTCGTTGGTCAAGCCCAGTAGCTCAAGGGCTGCTTTTGTGTGTTTTGACCTTTGGAGTGATACTGCCTATATGCTGTCATCGTCTACTTTACTCGTATTATTTTTTAAAGACTGTTTATCTTGATTCACTAAGTGATGCAGCACTACAGGAAAGCTACGACAGAGGCCAGGAGGCCCTGCGTTTCTGGGAAGCAGCAGCCTCTACGAAAAGCCTGAAGGACCCGTTGGAAACGATTGCCAAGAAACCAGATCTCCTGGTCACTGTAGTGACAGCCAGAAGAACAGAGGGGAGGGACTATCACTACCTGCTACAAGTGGCACAGCAGCTCAAATCGCTCCTTAAAGCGTGTGGCGATAAACCATGTGCTGAGGTCATGCTCTGTGACGTCGAAAGCAGTCCCACTTTAAATGAGGATGCTTTGCTTCTGGAGAAACAGTTTTTGGTTGTTAGACGTTCTCTTGATGAAAGGTGGCAGAACAGAGACGTGGCCAACATCTTCGAGAAGGAGAAAAGAGATTATGTTTTTTGCCTGCGCAAGGGATGGGACATGATGAGGCCGAAAAACGTGATTGTCCTGGAGGATGACGCACTTCCATTGACTGGTTTTTTTCCGTCCATTAAAAACTTACTCTCACGGAGATTTGCACTTAATTCTTTATACATAAAGCTGTACCATCCAGAACGTCTGCAGAGATACTGGAATCCAGAGCCTTATCGCATTCTAGAATGGATGGGTCTCGGCCTTTTTGGGGCTACGATGCTCCTCCTTTTGTTCTATCACTGTACACCTCTTTCTTTTACCTTCTCACTGCCTCATTTGCTCTTTCTGGCTCTCTACGTAATGGCCATGGCTGAGCTGGCAGGGAGGCACTATCTCCTAGAAATCAGACGGCTTTCACCTCAGCTGTACGCTGTGTGTCCTGCCACTGAATGCTGCACCCCTGCTATGCTCTATCCAGGTAACGCCTCCATTCGAGCCGCCGAATACCTGGACCAGGCCGTCTGCGCTCAGGGAAATGCAAAAGACATGGTGCTGTACAAGATAGCCAGATCGAGGACAGGTGAGAAAGCACACAGCGTTGAACCTAATCTCATCAAGCATATCGGTGCTTACTCCTCCATCAGGACGAACCCCGTTCCGCCAAGATTAATTTGACATTTCAGCTTATTCTCCTAGAACAGCTCATAAAAGTTAAATATGAAACCCATTTTAGACACTGTTTGAACACATACTCATGTAGGAGTTCAACATAACACTTAGATTAGGGCCCCAAAAGTCTCTACTCGCATACATGGAAAGGAAAGAAATTAATTTAGATATAAATGACAAAATTATGTTTTATGTGTGACCCCTTGTGCTGCAGTTCTAGACAGATGCTTTAAGATTGTGGTATATTTTTAAACGCCTTTCTATCTTGACTAAAGAATGGGATGTTTAAATTTTGCAGTCTTTACAATTTTATATGTTTTGAGATTGATCTATTTTTGTTGTTATTTGCATCTGCTGGAAACATAATCATCTTTCATTAGTGAATTTCTTGGTTTATTTTATATACCACACCAGCAATAAAATCACTTTGTTTCATGGCTGAAATACAATTATGTTTAAAGAAATCGTAGCTGAATGTTTGCCAAAAAAGAAGTTTTTAATCAAGTTTTTTAATTGTTTCCTACTAAATTTGTTTGACATGTTGACACATACAGTAGAATGCTGCTTATCTTTTAAACCAATGTTGTTCCAAACATTTATCTACAGTGCATAAAAATGGATTTTTACATCAGAAGGGAATTAATAAGGTTATGAAAATAACTATAACAATCATTGTGCCCAGATATTGATTTATTTAAATTTTTTGAAAAAAGAGATTGTTTCCATAGATTTGTATTGATCTTTCAATCTTTGGTGTTTATAGAAATAACTTTTGGTAAAATAAATATAAATTTTACACTCGTTGGTCTCTTTTCTTTTTTTTTTTTTGGTTTGTCTGCCAATCAGTTTATTTTATAAAGGTAATTATATACTGAAAAAAGTAATACTAAATTATTTGATTTTATGGTGTTCCTCTAGTGTTGAGATCTCAGCGTAAATTACAGTGTAAACATAAGGGAACAATGGGTTAATCACAACACAGACGTTGGGGTGTTTTCTTTGAGACGTCCCTATAAAACTGAGCCTGTGGATCCTCTTCGCTAGATGGGTATAAACGGAGGTCGGAGCCAGATGCAAATGGGTGGGCCTACAATCTTGCTCCTGACAATATATATATATATATATATATATATATATATATATATATATATATTTTTTTTTTCCTTCTACAAAAAACTAATTTGCTCTCCAGGTTATGGTTACCGAAGACCATAAGCAGGTAATGTAATTGCATGGCATTGTAATTTTGGTAACACTTTCTATGAAGCCCATATTTATAATACATTATAAGGGTATTTTAAGGCATTATAATAAATACATAATGCATTATAAAAAACCTTATAATATGTTATATCATCTTATGAATATCCATAAGAACAGTTTTAATGTATTATAATATTTACTTATTAGTGGTTATAGCTTTTAAGAGTGATAATTTATAACACACAGTGACCACGTTGTTGCATCCACTTAAATTACAATGGATTATATTTCTCATAGTTATAATGTATTATAAGTCTCATATCTTGTCACCTTTCTTATGCTACTTTACTTAAAGGATTAGTTCACTTTTAAAAAAACTTTTGCTGATAATTTACTCACCCCCATGTCATCCAAGATGTCCATGTCTTTCTTTCTTCAGTCGAAAAGAAATTAAGGTTTTTGATGAAAACATTTCTCCATATAATGAACTTCAATGGGACCCAAACGGTTCAAGGTCCAAATGACAGTTTCAGTGCAGCTTCAAAGGGCTTTAAACGATACCAGACGATGAATAAGGGTGTTATCTAGCGAAACGATCGGTCATTTAAAAAATAAATAAAGTTAAAGTTTTATAAGCACAAATGCTCGCCTTGCTCTGTTCTGTGATGCGCGTTCGTGACGTCACGTAATACGCAATGACGTTGAAAAGGTCACGGTTGACTTAGGCAGAAGTACCGAGTCAGTGTTTACAAATGTGCAGAAGGAGGACCATATACACATATTCAAATGTCTTTGTGTCAGTTTATCGTTTAAAATGCCCATTTCGTGTGCGTATCCTGGGTGTTTTAATATTAAAAAGCCTACTGACTCGGTACTTCTGCCTACCTCAACCGTGACCTTTTCCACGTAAATGCGTTTTACGTGACGTCACGAACGCGCATCACAGAACAGAGCAAGGCGAGCATTTGTGCTTATAAAACTTTAACTTTATTTATTTTTTAAATGACCGATCGTTTCGCTAGATAACACCCTTATTCATCGTCTGGTATCGTTTAAAGCCCTTTGAAGCTGCACTGAAACTGTCATTTTGACCTTGAACCGTTTGGGTCCCATTGAAGGTCATTATATGGAGAAATGTTTTCATCAAAAATTTCTTTTCGACTGAAGAAAGAAAGACATGGACATCTTGGATGACATGGGGGTGAGTAAATTATCAGCAAAAGTTTTTTTAAAAGTGAACTAATCCTTTAAAGCCATCAATGACCACTTAGAAGTATAGTAATAATAATAGTCATATATTTTTTTCTCTCAAACAGCCATAAGATCAGATATCAGATCAGATTGCTTTGAACTATTTTTTTTTATATCAGTTTGATTATTTTGATGGTACCCTTTAGACAGCTATTGATAAGTAACTCTGCAACTACATGTCAACTAGCAGTCATTGGAGTCTTAGTAGTATGTCTGCTAAATATATGCTAACACATTGATTTTGATGGTTCCCCAATAGACAAACTGACTATAAGCAACTTTGCGAGTACGTCAACATTCTACCAACCCTAACCTAAGCCTACAAATACTCTAATGCAAGTTAGTTGACATGTAGTTGCAAAGTTGCTTATAGTCGATAGACTAAGGGGACATCAAAATAAAATTTAACCTAACATAAACATTGCATTTTTTTTCCAGTTGAGATTATTAACTAGCTCACATCAAAATTAATGGGAACGCTCAAATAACACTCCACACATAACCACTTACAAGATGTACTGTAGTAAGATACTATGCAGATCATAAATAATGTCAAGATATATAGTCCCATTATCAGTGTAAAAGTAGATTTAATATGGTGTATTTAATATGGTGTTCATTGTGTTATAAATTTTATACAGTCTGTGATAGATTCACTGTAAAAAAATGAACAGTTGGATCAACTTAAAAAAAATACTTCAATTGGTAACACCTAAAACGTATATATTTTTTTTCAACTTAATTTATTACCTTTATTTGTAATAAATGAAGTTGAGAAAAAAATTACCAATTGAAGTATTTTTTTTTTTTAAGTTGATCCAACTGTTCATGTTTTACAGTGTAATTTTCTAAACAATAAGGTACATTTTCAAAAGTATTAGAACACACCTCCTAATCCACAATGTAATATAATTAAAACATGGTTTAAATAATAAAAAAATTAATACTAATAATAATCAATAATCAGTTTTGTGTAAATTAATGGTGAATAAACTAGTGTTTTGTCTAGTGGTTTTTAAAAGGAATACTTCGTTTAAAAATAGTAATAAAGTCTAATTTACTTGGCCTAATGTCATTCCGTAAAATTTCTGGACACCATTTACTTGCAAGCATAGATCTACAGAGCTGAGAAATTATTCTTGAATAATGATTATGTTTGTACATGTTCAACAAGAGAATAAAGTCATGCATATCTTGGATAGCATGGGGAGAATGTTTTAAATTTGGGTTAACCCTAATGTTCATTGTGCTTCTTGTGTACCCACCAGGTTATGTTGGAAAGGGCAAGCGAGGCGAGCTCCGTGGAATTTACTTGAAAGCAATGCATCCTGGATTTTGCAGTGTCCACTGCATGCAAGTATATTGTGCTGAATGAATAATTGTACATAATTTGATTCATCAGAAATAAAATAATTTACCCACACTGAGACCCTTGAGCAAGGCACCGAACCCCCAACTGCTCCCCCGGCGCCGCATCAATGGCTGCCCACTGCTCCGGGTGTATGTTCACTACTGTGTGTGCACTTGGATGGGTTAAATGCAGAGCACAAATTCCGAGTATGGGTCACCATACTTGGCCACACACCACTTCCCTTTCCCTAAAATGACACCATCACGAAGCATGGCAAAAGGTGTAAAGACATGATTTCAGTGTTGACAGTGAATGGTACTGGATACACACAATAATGACAAAACTAAGAATTTCAGTTTAAACTACTATGAAAATGCGTTATAAACGGCACAAGCTCCTCCCACTTGCTGGTCTTGGCGTAAGCTCCTCCCACTTGCTGTTCTTGGCGTAAACTCCTCCCACTTGCTGGTCTCCGGGATGCAGCGATTTCTACTTGGTTCCGCTGGATTCAGTCACATGACCGGTCAAAAAACAGCTGTGCAAACCGTTTTAAATAAATAGTAGGCTATATTAATTTCTTACATGCATTCTTGACAAATATATTATTCGCCCCATAATTGTTTATTTGTGGAGGTTAAAGCCAAATGACACACGTTTCCGCAGTTTGGATATGCGGGATAAAACCAAGAAAATCCTACTATGGCGATGCCTCATCTTATGAATATTAATTAGAAAGGACGTTCACCCAATCGAAGCAAGGTATCTAATCAATGGAAGGCGGTGCTTCTTAATATTAATGAGCCCATCCTCAGTTTGATTGGTGAGATGGCTTTTCTATTAAATATTAATTTTGCCATGCTGAAGTTGCTTGGTCATTTTCCAAATGCGAAGGCGTGGATCATGAATTTTGAATAGCGAGACCTTCGCCATGCTAGGATTAGTAAATTTGCAAGATGAACTTTTTCAAGACGGGATTTCCTGCGAACTGGATCTGTATCAGCTGCGTAAGGACAGGGAAAAGTTGAGGGACGGAGAAAAATGTCAGAGACCGAAAAACCAAAGGGCCATGCGTTACCAAAGGATGAAGGTTTAACCAATGGAGGAAACAATGTTTCCAGTAACGTTTCAGATGAGATGACAGAGGTATTTTGCGCGGATATAGGGTCCTTGGAGACCTGTACTGATGATCAGTGTGCCGCTAAATGTAAAAACATCCAAACAGATGGGTTTAAAAACACGTTCAGGTTCATAAATGGAACACTGATATTAAGTTTGGATTGGTTGGTTTATTAATTGGGAGGCAAGTCTATTGAATTTACCGCAACACGGAGGTCCTTTTAAATCTGGATCATTTTATGTAATCAGAGAAACATCTGGTATCTTGCTTATCAAGAAAAAAGGAGAATACATTTTTTATTTTTGCCTTATGCAAACATTTCAGAAGTTCTTTACCTGTTAATTGTTTCTCATTTTAGAGAAATGCATAGTTATGTGTGTCTGTTGCCATACAATTATAATTATGCATGGACCTAACTGTTAGCATAAACGTGTCCCATTTTTGAGTGATGGCTGTAGTTTGAAAGGGAGGTTATA
This sequence comes from Barbus barbus, assembly GCF_936440315.1. Lineage (NCBI taxonomy): Eukaryota > Metazoa > Chordata > Actinopteri > Cypriniformes > Cyprinidae > Barbus > Barbus barbus. The sequence continues at coordinate 9,621,392 of NC_136715.1, read as the reverse complement.
GCACTTAATAGTTTTGGTAAATTTATGTCGAATGGTATGCCACTCCATTTAATCCAGTTATACACAGTCTTTTGCTAATTATGTAATTTATTAATTGAGAGATTACATGGAATATTTACACTTATGTAAATCCATTTGTCACTCCACAGAATCCTCTAAAGTGGATAAATAAAATATTTAATACACTATAATGACCTATCAAACTGGTTTTTAATTCTCTCTTCTTGGTCGTTGATGTTTGCTGATGTGGTTTTAGAAATTCAATCTTGCCACAGTATATGTATCAGACGCCCAGTATAACAGGAACATCTTTTTTGATACTTCGCCACAGGCCGTGAGGTAAGAGATAACTTTCCAGCAAGCATTTTTATAACTTTGACTATTACTAGATTGTGTATTATAAAATCTGTCAAATACTCCACAGGCTCTACCTGTTGTACAATCACTGGTTCATGCAGATGCTGGTATATGTGTTCATCATCATAAATCTTGCTCTGGCTCTCTTTGAGGATCCCGCTGTTGTGCCACTTCCTGTATGGGTATGAGTGACAAACATTTTAGACCTGCATTTGAAATTTGGTCAGCCAAGCAGTGGTTTAATCATTTATCCAATGTGTAATTCGTTGCAGACCTTTGTGTAGTTTTGTGAATGTGTGGTTGAAAATTTATTAGATGCTCATTGTTTCTATCTCTGTTTAACTATAAAACGTGTTATGCATGAACCTCTATATACTGAAATGTAAAGTTTGTGTCTGTTGTCATATTAGAGTACCTATATGATTATGTGAAATTGAAAACTATTTGACCAGCAACATAAAACATAGTTTATTGCCTTTATGACATCCTGCATTCCATGCCAACTCCCCATATGACACAATGGGATATTTCATGGAGATCCATGGTCATTGAAAAGTAGTCACTTTCTATGGAAGAATGTCAGGAGCTTTAGATTGTTTTTCTGTCACTGTCCATTTATTTATTTGTAGCCCAGCTAATTGTGGTTAGCCAAGACATTCACAGCCAAACCATTTGGCAGCTAGACTCTGATAAAGTAACCTTAGATTAAAATCTTGTTAGACAGTTATATAGTATAATTCTATAACATTGTTGTGTGTGTGTGTGTGTATGTATGTTCTCTAGGCGACTTCTACAATTGAGATCATATGTCTCTCTGCGTTCACTGTGCGGATGGTACACTATGCCAAAGTCATTCCCAGGGATAAATTCTGGAAGGATCCTAAAAATATCTGCATCATAGTAATTGTAATGGTAGGCCTCTAATCTAAAAAGAACAGTTTTTGGACTGTAAATATGAAATAAATCAATTTTCATTTTATTTACAGATATATAATCAGTTTTATCTGGTCCATATAATAATGTATAATTGATATAATAGATTACCAGTGAATTCACCTAAAGTGTTCTGTCTGTACAAGCATGAGAAAATGCTGAGAATGTACTGTAGTCGTAACAATGTTGTGAAATGAACTTTAGCCCGGGGTTTGTCATTCTCAGCAGTTCTGCAGGATCACCAGGAAATGTAGCGTTCACTGACTATGAGTAGACATTTATTGAAGTCAGGAAGAGGGTTTACGTGTGTCCTGAAACTAGCTTGCATTCCTAGAAATTTTGTGAGATTTTGAATGTCACTGTATTTTTTTGTTTCATGATCTTTCTTTACTTTTCCCATCTCACAGCTCTCTTTCATAGATTTGACTATATACGGGGCTCTGAAAGCAACCGGCTACTTTGCCGTCCGATGGTCGAGGGTCTTAAGACCACTTCTGTTAGTCAATGTTACAGAAGGAAGACAAGTAAGAAAACCACAAAGCACAAAATCAAATAAATAAATGTATAGTAGTTCCTGCATAGTGAATTGGTAAGCTAATTAAACGAATTCTTTCTTTTTTTATAATTTGAAAATGTCCATTCAGATAATTTTGCCATGAAATAAAGCTTAAATTTGGAGAAAACATACAGTATCTCACAGAAGTGAGTACACCCCTAACATTTTTGTAAATATTTTATTATATATTTTCATGTGACAACACTGAAGAAATGGCACTTTGCTACAATGTAAAGTAGTGAGTGTACAGCTTGTATAACAGTGTAAATTTGCTGTCCCCTCAAAATAACTCCACACACAGCCATTAATGTCTAAACCGCTGGCCACAAAAGTGAGTACACCCCTAAGTGAAAATGTGCAAATTGGGCCCAAAGTGTCAATATTTTTTGTGGCCACCATTATTTACTAGCACTGCCTTAACCCTCTTGGGCATGGAGTTCACCAGAGCTTCACAGGTTTCTACTGGAGTCCTCTTCCACTCCTCCATGACAACATCACGGAGCTGGTGGATGTTAGAGACCTTGCGCTCCTCCACCTTCTGTTTGAGGATGCCCCACAGATGCTCAATAGGGTTTAGGTCTGGAGACCTGCTTGGCCAGTCCATCACCTTTACCCTCAGCTTCTTTAGCAAGGCAGTGGTCATCTTGGAGGTGTGTTTGGGGTCGTTATCATGTTGGAATACTGCCCTGCGGCCCAGTCTCTGCTTCAGTATGTCACAGTACATGTTGGCATTCATGGTTCCCTCAATGAACTGTAGCTCCCCAGTGCTGGCAGCACTCGTGCAGCCCCAGACCATGACACTCCCACCACCATGCTTGACTGTAGACAAGACACACTTGTCTTTGTACTCCTCACCTGGTTGCCGCCACACACGCTTGACACCATCTGAACCAAATAAGTTTATCTTGGTCTTATCAGACCACAGGACATGGTTCCAGTAATTCATGTCCTTAGTCTGCTTGTCTTCAGCAAACTGTTTGCGGGCTTTCTTGTGCATCATCTTTAGAAGAGGCTTCCTTCTGGGACGACAGCCATGCAGACCAATTTGATGCAGTGTGCGGCGTATGGTCTGAGCACTGACAGGCTGACCCCCCACCCCTTCAACCTCTGCAGCAATGCTGGCAGCATTTTCCAAACACAACCTCTGAATATGACACTGAGCACGTGCACTCAACTTCTTTGGTCGACCATGGCGAGGCCTGTTCTGAGTGGAACCTGTCCTGTTAAACCGCTGTATGGTCTTGGCCACCGTGCTGCAGCTCAGTTTCAGGGTCTTGGCAATCTTCTTATAGCCTACGCCATCTTTATGTAGAGCAACAATTATTTTTTTCAGATCCTCAGAGAGTTCTTTGCCATGAGGTGCCATGTTGAACTTCCAGTGACCGGTATGAAAGAGTGAGCGCGATAATACCAAATTTAACACACCTGCTCCCCATTCACACCTGAGACCTTGTAACACTGAGTCACATGACACCGGGGAGAGAAAATGGCTAATTGGGCCCAATTTGGACATTTTCACTTAGTGGTGTACTCACATTAGTGGCAAGCGGTTTAGACATTAATGGCTGTGTGGGGTTATTTTGAGGGGACAGAAAATTTACACTGTTATACAAGCTGTACACTCACTACTTTACATTGTAGCAAAGTGTAATTTCTTCAGTGTTGTCACATGAAAAGGTATAATAAAATATTTACAAAATGTCAGGGGTGTACTCACTTCTGTGAGATACTGTATACTATTGTTCAAGTGTTTTGGGTCATTAATAAAATCTTACCCATTCCAAACTTGATAGTGTATGTCCATATGGCACAAATGTCTTCCAGTCCCATTCCTTTCCCCTCCCTTTTGTGTCTGTAGCTGCGGAGGGCCTTCAGGAGTATTCGGAATGCACTGCCTCAGATCTCCTATGTTTTTCTCTTATTCATGTTCAGCGTGTTGGTCTTTTCTCTCATGGCTCTTAAATTGTTTGGGAAAAGGTAATCGGAAATGCAGTATCATTCATTTATACCTCTGGACTTTTCCAGTCATCTCATTTGTGTCCATTTGAAATATTTTTTAAGTTTATTATTATATTTTTCTTTTATCTTAGGGGCCTTCTTACCATTGATGGTTCTCCATATTTCACTGACTATTTGGATATTGTTTTCGATCTTTATGTTTTAGTGACCACTGCTAATAGCCCTGATGTCATGTAAGTCTTGAACTATTGCAGGTTTTCTCTCTCTCTCTCTCTCTCTCTCTCTCTCTCTCTCTCTCTCTCTCTCTCTCTCTCTCTCTCATTAGTATGCAGTTGTATATTCAGCAGTATAAAAGACTTTCAGTAACCCACGGTGTGCTTTAAGCAGCACGCTATGCAAATGCTTCTGTAATATAATTTTTATGTTTTCATTGTAGGATGCCGGCATACAACTACAGTGTTTTCTTCACTATTTTCTTCATTCTATACATTGTTATCAACACATATACCTTCATGTCCTTCTTTCTTGCTGTCGTTTACAACAACTACAAAAAGTACCTTAAGGTATTCAAATCTTTGTCAAGTCAGCATGCAACTTTCTCAGTCAAATTTATTTCGGTCACATTTTAAAGAAATAATTTTAAAATAAATTAATCTTGAATTAATATGTATATTTTTAAATATTAAAACTAATTAATATTAAATATTGAAATAATGTTATTGATCTGTTACTGTTTGCATTTAGATTGATCAAACTAATAATCTAGCTCATTCTTTTATAGCTAGTTCTAGAAGTTCTACTTGATTTCTTTCCTGTTTTCTAGGAGGAAGTGCGGCAACTGGTGAAGGCCAGAAGATTTAAGATGTGCCGGGCATTTTCTTTGCTTCAGGAGACCCGGGGTGAAGGTGGAGAGCCTGTAGTGACCCAGGCCAATTGGAACCATCTGGTTAAACTTGTCAAGCCGAATATCAGTATTGCTTACCGAGAATTGCTCTGGAGCGTCTTAGATTATCAGAATATAGGACACATAGGTCAGACTGATTTTTCTTTGCTTCAAAAAGTCACTTAAAAATTATATTTGACTGCTGTTTTATTGAATTTTTCCTTTAATCTTCATTGTCTGAGCAGGGAAGTTTACATTTGCCCAGCTTGCTGATCTTCTGAGTATTCAGGTGATCACAGTGAAGTCACAGCCACACCCCATTCAAATCTGTTTCCCCTCCATGTATAATTCCTCAGTCAGCAGATTCATTCGCTATATGGTTCATCACAGGTACATGGACACAAAATATCTAACTTGCATTGATTTTTTTTTTGGAACAACAAAGTTGTATGACTTCCTTTTGTGACCCTGTTGGACATCCTATTGAAGCTGTTAAACATGTTTGTACATGTGCTTGCCATATGCTCATCTGTTTGGTGTATTGTGTGTTCCAGAATGTTTGTGTATGTCTATGACCTGATTATTCTGGTGAATGCTGTATTCATTGGTCTGGATGAGGAGAACCCTGTGGTATCAAATGCTGAGTGGGTTTTTCTGGCTCTTTATATGTTGGAGATCATTCTCAAATTGTACGCCACCGAGCCTCGGGCGTTCTTTGCTCGACATCATTTCTGGAACTGGTGAGGAGACTTTTTGTATGGCTCACTGAATTTGATCACATAATATCGGTGTGAGCTCACATGAAAACAAATTCAATTAAATCTATCTCTTACAGGTTTGATACCATCATTATTGTGTCTGCACTCTTTGGCACTATCATTAACTCAGCACTCAAACACTGTAAGTGCTTAGGAAAGTTATGAAGTATTTACTTATGTACTATTGATGCAGTGTACTTGGATACAGTTTTGCATTTAGTGCATTTTATATCAAAGCTGTTATATAAGATTACCTTTAAGAAACCTTACTGTGTTTATCTTTGCAATTGAATGATCAATTTTTTTTGTTTGCAGCTGGAGGTTACACAAGTCGCCAGATCTTGGACATCGTTTTCATCTTGAGAGTCCTCCGACTCATACGCTTGGTGGATTCCATTAAGAGGTCAGATAGTTACAGCCAAATGCTTTTTATATGCAAATGATTATTTTTTATAAGCTGCCATGTGACATTGAACTAAAAAAAACTTACCTTTGTAGATTCCGAGCCATCATCAACACTCTTATTAAAATTGGACCAACTATTCTTACATTTGGCCAGCTCATAGTGGTGAGTATTTGAACATTATTGAACATATTTTCATAATTTAGTCATAATTTATTGACCCTCATGTTGTTCCAAATTTGTATGACTTTCTTTCTTTTGTCTGCAATACAAGTTATTTCACAATATTTACTGTATTTTTAAACAAATAAATGCAGCCTTGATGAGCAAAAGCATTTAAAAATAAATCTTACCAACCCCAAACTTTTGAAAGGTATTGTGTGTGTGTATATATTGTATATTGCATGCATTATACAGGCTATTGTTTTAAATAAAAATTCAAAATGAATGAATGTGTCCCTCTGGGAAAGTATGAAATCCTCTCATTGGTGTTTTACCTATATTGCACCATGCTAGACCTCAAGGACACCTTGTACGATAATATGGTGTTAAAAAAGCGGAGGCTGGATGAAGTGCTTGATGTATGGCTGCACCTCATCGAGCTTCCATTGATCCTGGGACAGGGACATAATCATTTGAAGGGAGGCAGACCCATCATGCTGCATATTAAACCCTTGTTTGAGATGGAAAAAATGTCATAATTGATGTGTATCAGTATGTAGAAATCCACTGCTGTCCCCTACAGGTGGTGTATTACATATTTGCCATGGTTGGAATGGAATTATTTAAAGGTAAATTTCAGTTCTTTGAACCTAACTCTACAAGCCCTGATCAAGAGTACTGTGGAAACCCTCTCCTCAAAGGAACCACTTTTGCTAAACTCAACTACTGCAAGAACAACTTCAACAATGTGGTCTCTTCCTTCATTGTCTTGCTGGAACTCACTGTGGTTAATCAGTGGCATGATATCCTTTACAAATACAGATCAAAATGCATTTCTGCTCCAAGCATAATTCTGTGAAACTCTAGACTAAGGTCTTTGAAAGTTCTAATAACATTATTATCATGCATCGCTTTTCCTTTAACTGACTTCACTGTTGACCAGCGGTTTCACGGCAGTCACACACGTTTCAGCCAGAATTTTCTTCGTCCTTTTTCACATTGTGGTCGTTATTATTATAATCAAGTAAGAATGAAGGGACTATCTATTAAATTATTATTATTGTGTTTTACTTTGAAAGACAACTATGCATAATTTGTATAGTGAGCCTAATTTTTTTCCCCCTTAGTATTTTTGTGGCATTTATCTTGGAGGCATTCTTAGTGGAATACACAGTTGACAAAAGTGACCTGCAAACTTCTCTGGAGAAAAAAATAGAGGAGCTGGAGCTTAATGTTCAACAGTATGTGCCATTTGGACATCTATCATGTTAGCATAGCATCATTTTGCTGTTGATTTGGAGTTTTAATGGAGGCCTTTTTTGTTTGGCAGGGACGGTGTGGACACTGGTCTTGTAGATGCAATGGAAAGCAATGACAATGAACTGGGCCCTTCTGAAGCTGGCAAACAGAAGCCCTCCCTCATGTTCAAGATTGCTTCAAGAAGTAACTTATTTTATTAACCCCCCCCCCCCCCTTTATCTTGCCCTCATTTTTTATTCTGCTTTACTTGTATTTTGTTTTATCTCATTATTTTTCAAATGCATTATTTACTAAACTAGTAGGTAATAAAAGGACTGCTTTTGTTTTATTTTCCAGGATCCAGAACTGTGGATGGACTTTTACAGCGGATGTTTGAAACAGATCTTCGTCCTGAAGACTTCAACGAGGAAGAGGAGCTAGAAAATATCAACTTCTCAAACCCTGTCTTTGACTCAATATAACCAACATTAAAAGAACATATAAATACAGTTTGTATCAAAGATTTTCTTTAGGTAAGAAATATTTGATGACATTTATTATATAGACATTAAAAATAAGTGAAAAAAGTGAAATATACTGCATGACCAACAGGGATTGCGCCAGAGTAAAATTTTGTACACATACCAAGCTATACCAAAATATATCTGCAAGCAGCAAAGACGGACCCAGGCCCCGGCAGCACCTTCACCACCAGTAGCATCAGGAAAACGGTGCACAGCAGAGCAGGTGAATGCGTTTAACCCTCTGGCAGTCTGGTTGTGGAGTTACAGCAATGAAAGTGTTACTTTAGAATATCAAGAGTGTGAAACAGCTCTCTACATATAAAAAATGTGTAACTGTACATATTAACATTGGTTAAATGCATTATGAACTAACATTCAACAAGGAACAGAGTAGGAAGGTATATAGTGAACGTAAATGTACACCTTAACAGAATGTTTTGCGATTTACACCTTCACAAATATGTCTTTCTGCTTGTGGATCAGGCTGATAAGTTCATTTACATTTTCACAAATCTTACTCTACACATGCATTTTTTAAATCACTAGTTTTTTGTAATAACAGTGAAAATTATTAACATTTACCAAGATAAATAAATTATGTAAAATATTGTTAATCATGGTAGTTATTCTTGATAGCTAATGCAATAACTATAGGCTAATATTAATGAGTGAAAAGTGCTACAGTGCTTTTTTAAGTGTTTATCATCAAAGTTGTATTTTTGCCTTTTTAATTAAAATTAAGACCACGGACTCGACAATAATGACTGCCCGATGGCCAGTGTGAAAGATGCTTGGGACAGCTAAACCAATCAGGCCACTGCTGCGTCCTCACAAATGTTTATCATGTGCATGTGTTTTAAGCCTGGCCAATTCAAATGTTCGATTGAGTTTATAATATTACAAGATGTGAAAGAAATCAATTCCGTGGTCTCTGACAATGTGCGGACACCAAATTGAGTTCTTTCATGTCTTCTTGCACTCGAACGGATGAATGCAACTTTCAAATTTGAACATTCAAGCTACTTTAAAGCATTTAAAAAAATAGATGCAACAACCTCATTCAGTGTTTACTCTGCGCACAGCACACACACATTTCCGCATTGTCTTGCCCTTGAACAGATAAATACATACAAAAGTATGTCAAAATGTCTTGGTGAGTATCCTCGAAAACAGTCAACTGTCCTAAATTAATGTAAACAGAGAAAGAAATTGGATGTAATTGCAATATTGGTTCCATGCATTGTGTCTAAAGTTTTTATTTTCACAAGGTTGTTAGCACCCCACTCTTTCGTTTCTTGATTTCTCAAGAATTGCAGGCAGGTGTGCTGAAGCCAGCTGGAAATAAACTTTCCAGGAGAGTGGGTTTTCAGGAGCAGGGTTGAAGGCCTCTGCATTAAATCACTTATTATACAAAACCTTGTCCTATTGGTGATAAATGTAGAATAAAACGAAAAGAGAAGACTGTTTCATGTGAGTGCGGATCAGGGTTTTGTATAATAAAGTTTTTATTTTACCAGCTGCTGTCCATGTCCTTAATGTTTAAAATAAATTAATACATAAATAAATAACAGACAGAGAGATCACTTACTGCTCTTGAGTTTCTGGCTTTAACAAGGATTAATCTATTAATCTGAAGAATATGCATGTTTTTACAATGTACCTGAACACCAAAGCCAAAAACTTAAGCATTGTTTAATTTATATTTTCATTTTGTTTATTTATTTGTTCTATTGCTTGTAAGTTGTAAATTTAGTCTTCATTTGTCTTAATGTTTTAACTTTATATTTGTTAGGCTATTTTTTTGCTGTGGTATCGAAATTAGAATTGAGAATTGTAAAATTTAGAACTGGAATCTAAAATTGTATTATCTAAAAACAAAACTATTTTAATTTTTTTCAATTTTTTATTTATTTTTTTGTGGCAGGGCAAGTAAAATTTTGAACCACTAAGCCCGACACTCATGGTCAAGAGCAGTGAGTTATAATTATAATAATTAAAATTAAAGTTAAAATTATTTCTCATGAGTAAAGCGAACACTGATAAATGTGAGGTTTCTAAAGAGCATGTTCTATTCAACATGGACATGAACAGCCTTTCAAATCGCATTTACAACTAGGAAACTTTTGTTGCGTCCCAATTTGCCTTCTTACAGTATGCCCTTAAAGTACTCTTTTGGTGAAGAAAAGTATGTAACGTTTATAGAAGAGCATATTTATGTGCATCCTGGCCCTGTCAGTCATCTTGTAACAGTTAACATCTTCCATATTTTATTTAATTAAACTACCTACTGTATCGGAGAGAAAAGAAAATAAGTAGTAGTATGTTAATCTGCTAGTCGTGGGTCATTTATGCGGAGAACTCTGCACATATGTTGCTAATAATGCATTTAAAATTTATTGGCCAAACAGATATTTATAAAAGTTCAAAGTGTGTGTGTGCATGTTTATGTTGTTTATGAGGACACAAATTTGTATAATGACATGGGTATGACAGAGGTATTACAATATGAAGGTGGTTTATGAGGACACTGCCTGTGTCCCCGTAATTCAAAAGGCTTTAAAAACAAACTAAATGGTGTTTATTTGAAAATCTAAAAATGCACAAAGTCTCCTGTGAGGGCTAAGTTTAGGTGTAGGGTTGGTGTAGGGCAATAGCACACACAGTTTGTTCAGTATAAAAACCATTACTCTTATGGCGAGTCCCCATAAACCACAAAAACCAACGTGTGTGTGTGTGTGTTTGTTTTTATATACCGGTGGGGACTTGAACCTGAATACACACAGACTCATAGGGACTTGTGTCATGGTGGGGACCTAAATTGAGGTCCCCACGGGTAAACAAGCTTATAAATCACACAGAATGAAGTTTTTTGAAAATCTAAAACTGCAAACAGTCTCCTGTGAGGGCTAAGTTTAGGTGTAGGGTTGGTGTAGGGCAATAAAATATACGGTCTGTACAGTAGAAAAACCATTACGCCTATGAGAGTCCCCACAAGGATAGCGAAACGTGTGTGTGTGTGTGTACACTATATGAACAGTTCAGATGCAAAAGCCTGTAAGTGCCCTTTGAAATTTTTCTCTAAAATAAGCATTTTTATCAGGCTCCTGTGTGTAGGTTCAGTAATTTAACTTTAATGGCAATGAATAAGTACTTTTCATTTATTTTCTGTATTCATTTCTTACAATACCTTGTGGAGAGAGGGGTTATTAACTAAAATGAATAATCTAATAAGAGAAAGACTTCAGAATTAGGGAATGAGCATTTAAAAAAAACAGATCAATTATGGTAAAAGTAAGGTCCAAAACATTTGACATTTTTACTATCAATAATGGTGTTCCTCAAGGAAGTGTAGTCAGTCCTATTTTATTCAGTGTATGATTAATTATATGTTTAGGGATTCAATCAACCCTGAATCTAAGAATCCTCAAATGCCAACTGTGTGTGTTTTGCTTCAAGAGACCAACCATATATTTGTGTTGTGTTTTAATTTCTTTCTTTAATATTCATTTATTCATTCATTTATAATCATTTATCCCCAAATCATTTTATTGTTCCATTTAATACTCATTTACAATAATCATTTAAAACCATTCATATATATATATATATATATATATATATATATATATATATATATATATATATATACATTATTTTTACATAATTATTTCATTGTGTTTAGTTTTTTGATGTGATTTCAAAGTATTCGTGTCTTTATCAATAATCCACATATAGAAAAGGTCTAGGCAAATAACATAAGGTGCGTAGATCCAAAAAATACAATGATACAAAGATGAAAGAGATCCTCAGTGCCATGTCCTGTGCCTCAGTGCCAAGGGTTAATACCTGAAAACTTTTTGCACTTTTGCACCTTTTTGCACATATATTTTTGTGACCTCTGAGCAATATATGAAATAAGCCTTTTGGGCTGAATCTGGACAAGTGCAGATCTCTTTTATCTTTGTATCATTGTCTTTATTAATTAGAACACTGAAAAAAATGATACTACTACTACATTTTTTTTAAGGTAAGTGGTTGCACATAATTTATTTTAGCTACATTTAAATAAACTAATTTATTTGAATGTTAGGCAGCTAAATGTGTTCATTTAAATGTAGCTAAAATAAACTGATTGCAGCCACTTACCTTAATTTTTTTTTTTTTGTAATTTTTTTTTTTTTTTTCAGTGAAATAAGTGGGAATATTTATGGAAATTCAATGTTTAAGGATTGTTATTATGAAGCAATTTGCTGTAATATCACTTGTTGGATTTGTGCTAGTCAGATAAAGTTTGAGCATTGAAACATAACTAAAACTATTCAATAAACTGACCCTTTATCCTTGGCCCCTGTGCCTCTGTGCGGCATAGCGTCCCAATGACCGCAGATTCCAACATGTGTGCCAATTTTTGGTAGTCCTGTGAAGAGCCCGCCAGCAGAGCGCGCAATACCGTCTGCAGAGCATCATCATTGCTGTGGTGGAGTTCAGAGAGGAAGAGTGTGGTGCTGATGCTGAGATCCAGACGAGTGGGGAGCAAAGCAGGGAGCATCCAGCATCATTAGCAATGGTCGAGAGAGGTCTAAAGGATATCCTGACGCGGAAAAAGAGGTTATGAGCCTCCACACATAAGAAAATGAGCAGGTAATAAGCGATTTATATTTCCATTTCACTATGACTTAGTAGGCTATGGGTGGTCCTGAGATGCCAGACCATAGGAGTCCTGTAGGAGAACCTCTATCATTCTAAAACATCCTCCTCCGTAGGAATGCAAATTAAACCAACTGCATCCGGAATGTCTACAAATACATATATATATATATATATATATATATATATATATATATATATATATATATATATATATATTTTATTTATTTATTTTTTTTTTTTTGGTAATTGAAAAACATATAATACGCGTTTGCTCAAATAACACTGGCCTCTCTTGAACCCCTGGTGTTGATTGTTGGCTTTCAATTTTTGTATGGATGGGCTTTTGTGTTGGAATCGGTACTTTGGCCTAATTAACTTTTTAGGTTTTTGTAATCTTAGAGACTTTTATCTCATTTTGATGTGTTGACTAGTTTATGTAACTATACAAAATGCACACTGACAACGGGTGTAGCCAGGAGACGAAATAACAAATCCTACTACGCCGAAGGCATAGCTTATGAATAATAATTAGGACAGTCTGACGTCGCTTTCTAAGTTTACTGAAACGTAATTAATATTCATAAGCTAAGCGTTCGATTCGTTAGTTGACTAGCGCAGCTCCTGTCTATCAGCCAATCACGTAGCTGTACTAGACGAACGTCACTCAACGTAATGAATATTCATCTAGCAAGCGTCCTCTACAGATTGTAAGGAGTCACTGCATGGGTGTTTGACGCGCTGCAGTGCGGACCAGCGCAAAGGATGCGCGAGCCGTGTCTTTTATTTATCAGAATGTATCGGCTGTATCGAATATCTGGGTAGAATAGTATTGATCTATATACTCTTTAAATTCTCTGTGGTTTAGGCTGTTTTGCACAATGATGCCGATAGAGCTCGTTTATACGGCGAATTAGAGCACGTCACGTGCCCGATTTGTGTTTTTGCTTTAACCTTGGACCTTTGTGTCATTAATATATGCACGGTTTTTATATTATGGGAATGTTGTTTGCGATTAGATAAGCAGGTGCGCTTGGTCAGTGGGTGTTTTTGTGGCAGTCCAGTGCCTTGCAGTGCATTAGCAGCGTGCTTGAGATACATATTAATGTTTTAAGTTAAGATTTTTTAATAATTATTTTAGCATCCGTGAACAGAATTTTTGCTTGGTAGAGACATCAGTAACAAAATGCATAAATCAGGCGGTTTATGGTATTAAAAACGCTCCCAGCTGATCGTTTGTGTCACTGTGAGGTCCCAAATGAAGATTTCAAAACGACGGAAAGGACTGACTTTGCGTAGTCTGTGTGCCAGGTAGGGTGAGAGCATCCAGGGAATTGCCTTTTTTCTTTTTTACTAAAGCATGTCAAATAATTTGGAGTAAGGATTGCAATGAAATGTTAGTCTTATGTAAGAAATAAATTGTTATACAGTGCTCTTTGTAAGATATTGTGTACATTTCCTACAAACTTTACTCCAACTCTGTGGCATAAGAGAAAATGGGTTAAGAAGTGTCATCCTCACAATTTTTGCATCCAAATATTTTGAAAGGGTCTTCCTGTGTTTGAGAGAAAAGTGAAATTGAAGGTTTTCAAAAGTAAATTTTCTACATGACGGGTAAATTAATTTGATGTCAAACCAAATTTACAGAGCAATATATTAAATTTTTTTAGGCATTTAAGTATCTAAAAAGATTTGAAAATTTAATTTTGAAGGTATAATAATACTAACAATATAAAATTGAAAATAATGTCACTGCACTAAAATATTCAGAATAGTAAACCTTTCTTTAAGAAAATGAATAATGTGGTAGAAAGTGTTTGGAAGGGATAGTGCTTTATTGTTTTATTTTAAATACATGACTTGGACCTTTTTGTGAATTCATAATATTTCTGTGGCCCTGCTCTACAGCTTATTCAGAAAACTCAAGGAAAATTGGCACAGCTTACCCCCCACTTTCCCTTATGCTAATGAACACAACATTTATGCATTTATGAAAGCATTGTATGTATTTAATGTCTGGCCCATATGTGTCCAAGTGTGCTGTAATTTGTGTATGTATCTGTGTCCATTTCACTGTGTTGCACATGAGTATGTTTTGTGTTTTCTTCAGTTCACAGGGCTTACGTAACGGCGAAGTCTTTTCGTAATGTCAAGTCAAAGACACATTTGTTCCTTTTGCGCATCAGCTTATGATTCAATAATGCATGTATCACCTTTCTCTGGGACATTGAGTGCAAACTGACCTTTGTGACATTCATCCTTAAGGATTGAATTTCTGTCTGACCCATGCTTGCCTTGAGATGGATGGTGAGTGTCATAATAGTCAAAAGAGGAACTGCTGACGGTTTGAGATCGAGTCATCGGCCATGACTGATCGATGTGCCGAATCCTTGATAACTAGCGCAGAGAAGGAAAACAAAACAGCCGTAACGTCATATCAAGCACTGCATCAGCTCAAAGTGCTCAAAACCAATTGCTTGTTAAGTATAATCCATCTCTTCTCTTGTTTTTCTGGCTTGTAGGCTGGCAAAGGAGGGTTTTGGCGTCGACTAAATTGGTCAATTGCAAGATATTTGTCAGAGACATAAGGTTATTGAAGAGATTTGTGAAAATGGTGAGAGAGTTACACCGTCCTTCATAGTCTCCCCCCCCCCCCCCCTCTCCCTTCCTGGACATGTGGCTGCACTTCACTTTTCAGAGTTTGATCACAAAATGGCTGTTGACGCTTCCCTTCCCTGGGATTCAGAGGAATTTCAATTATTATTCTTTGTTAATTAAGGTGACCTGAATGAAACCCCCTCTGCTTTTCGCTCACCGTAAGCTCACATCCCATTGGTCCCCTGGAACAAAACTGAGAAAAAAAGCTCCCATGCAGATTAGTGGGAATACAAGCCGTGCGATTGAATGCTTTAGCTGTTTCGCCAGCATTACGGCCTGTCTTGGACAACACCCGTAAGACTGTTCGGAACCTGCTTGTTAGATAGTCGCTCATAAGGGAAAGGGTAGATGGCAGCTAATGTTGAAACTATCAGGGATATCTGTCTGTCCTTTGGCCTAAAGTGGATTCTATTTAATATGGGAATAAAGCAATAGCATTTCCACACATTGACAGACCTTTTACACTTTTGGTTACAAAGTTGTTTCTCATGCAGTAAAATTTCCAAATATGGTCACAATAGCGTGCAGAAGTCTAGTTGCGGAAGTAAAAATCCCATTCATTTTCTCCATATGAGGAAAGATAACTTGAAAACTTTTAGATTGACCTACTGTGAGCTACGAGATTGATAATCAATGGAATGCCTTTGCTAAAGCCATCAGCCTACATTATTTCAACTTATTTTTTAAATAATTGTGCATAACAGGCAAAATTCCTGGTGAAAAGCTACATTACCCATGATTCTGCATAGAAATATCCAACGATCAGAGAATGCAAATCACTCAGATCACTCCAAAAGTAAAATATGTTGTTTCATTAAAAGAATAGTTTATATAATTCATTCGCAATGCTTCATGGAATTGTAGTTATTTCCCCTATTGAAGCCATTAAGTACAGTCTTTTTTATCCAATGTTGTAATTCACCTCTTAGCTGGTTGGTATGGTTCAGCGACTTTTTAAAATCCCTATGGGGAAAAATGAAAGGAAAAAATACTTCCGGAACCAAGGTCATAGAAACTCGTTGAGCTCTGTTGACGATTGACGATTGGCTGTAAATGAAAGGATGGGAAAGTGAGGCATGAGATATAATTGACAAAGACAAGTTAAATAGCTTCATTATTCTATAATGGTTGTTATATTCACAACAGTATACTGCAGCTACAATAAAGAGCCCATTGATAACTGGCCACTGCATGGTGTGGAAATGCTGGCTTAATGAACTTCAGTTGTATCTCAGTGTTCAGAAACCAACACATAGTGATTAAACTCTTCACGTCTCACATTCTTTTGCCAACTCATGTGAATTCAGACCAAACAAGCTTTCAGTCTTTTATGTATAATATATTCGTAAACTGCATCATTCATCCCTGCCACTGTCTGTATAACATTCAGACTTTCATCTTCCAGTTGTTTTCCACAAATATCCTTGTTTGCCTGTATCAAGGGTACATCAGTGCAGGTGTCAGGAATTTGGCACATGAGTTGGCAATACTCCGCTCTGTCACTTTTCTTGGCTGAACTTTGTCTACCTTATGTCATAGTGCAGTTTGTTCCTAGATTGTCTGTAGAGCACTTCTCTAAGATGCTGCACTAGAGACTGCAGTTCTTGATGGATGCTGGGCTGGGCATGAGTTAGCGATTGAGCTACTGAATCTGAGCCGACCTGGGCCTTGCATGCTTAACCAACAAAACAATAGTGCTGCATGCCAAAAAGCATGTTATTGGGTTCTAATATGCATCTTTCGTAACCTTAGTTTAATAGAAGGTGACTCCAAAACTGAACCTTGGAGTAAGGTTTTTATGTTCTAACTTAATTTGTGATGAAGGCTGATGTTTTATTTAGAGGTGGGACAATTTCACTTTTTAAGAAGATTTAAGTCTATATAATTTTAATGACCAATATAGTATAGCCTATTGTCAAATGTCTGGTTTTAGAATTAGATTGTTTTTAATGACAAATACTGATGATATTTATGTGTTTAACAGTTTTTTTATTATATGTTCTATTCTTACTAAATTGTGTTTAATAATAATAGTAAAATATCATATTATTTATACAATGAACACATTAAAATAATGTTATTAATAATAAAATAAAGCGATTAATAATGAAACAAACTGATTATCAGTCTATTTTTATTTGCACTGGCAGTTATTAGCTGGTATTGGCTGATATTGGATATTTACAGTAATTGTACATGATTGTTCCCCTCTATTTTAACATTAAAATTAACTTGACTGTCATCTAACACTCAGAATCAACCTAGAATTCACTTTTAGTGTTTTGTTTTCAATTTATTTAGATAAAATAATACAGAATTTTAATCAACAGCGTATGCATATCACACATTATTTTAATATCAGTGTGATCCTTTTTGGTCTAGCATGGGATTTGAATACCATTGCTGTAGGGAAATAAGCTAAATGTGTTAATTTCAGTAAATGGTATTGGTAAGGTTGTTAATAAATATTTTAGTTGCTTTGATAATGGGTTCTCTTGAACTCCTATCAGAAATGGCCAGCACACTTAATGGAGCTGTTTTAGTATCCCCTGTTGAAACACTTCATAAGCTACAGTACTTGGCATCTATACAGTAGCATGTGGTATTAGAAATATCCTCACAGTTTGTTCATGTGGTCTAGTGTGGTGTCATTATAATTTCAGTCACATGTTTTCTAGACTTTTCTCCTCTGTTTGTGGCTATTTTATTTGTGCAGGTATTTGGGTCAAAAAGTATGTGGGTCAATGGATGTGCCTAGTATACTTTTTTCTTTGTCTGCTAACAGCATAGTAACATTGTAATGCTCAGAGTACACTTTAATGTCAGCATTTCGCTTCTTGAATATGCATCAGTAAATAACTGCGGAGTAAATTGGCTTTCTTATATCATAACTACTTTTTTAATCAGACATTCCAAAGATAACTGCTTTCTTTGGAATGTTAGCGTTGGTTTAAGTTTGACTGGCCACTGCATGTAGAAGCCAGCTCAAGTGACCAATAGCATGATGATAGCAATGGCAATGAATCTGTAATTTAACACATGTTGGTGGCTTTTCACAGATAAATGGATCATTTAAGTTGGGGGCTGCCAGAGTGCTCTCAGGGTTGCAGTGCCTAGCTCTGCAGGACAACGCCAACATGAACGGCACTGCAGAGCAGCAGGACATTCTGCCCCCTAACTGCATGGTAAAAGAACGATGGAAAGTGGTAGGTATTCAAAGATCTGTACATGACACTTGCACACACAGGGACACACAGTTGTAATGCAACAAGATAAATATAACACTACAAAACATCCTGTGTGCTTTTGCTTTTCTGATTAGTGACCTGAAAGTAGCACAGAATCCTTAATAGTGCTTATTCATCGTCTTTTGCAATATTACTTTGTATTATTTATTTATTTATTAAAAAAAAGTTTCTGAACATTTTGAAGGTTTGGAGTGTAAAAAAACAATAAAAATAAAAACAATAATTATTAAAATAATTAAATAACAATTATTAAAATGAACTTTAAACAGTGAATTAGTATTACTACAATACCATTCAAAAGACTCGGGTAAGAAACTTTTTTTTATTTAGAAATTAATACTTTTATTCATCAAGGATGTATTAAATTGATCAAAAGTAACAGTTGTAGCAAATTAGTTTAAAAGGGAATTGTATATAAAGAATTACAATTAATTATGATTAATTACAATTATTTATATCGGCTGACTTACTGTATAACTGTCGCAGAATTAAATTGCCATCAACTAATCTGTTCGTCCAGCAAACATTCAGTGTAAGCTCATATCAACTCTAAGAAAGTATATTTTCTTGGCCACAGAAAATACTATCCTAAGTATTAATACATTAGAGCATGTAGTAAGGATCAAAAATCATAAAGGTACATTAATTTGCAAGGCAGAATCAGAAACTCAATGCAATTTGTGCACAGGAGTTTTATTAACTAAATACTAACGCAGACTAGTCTAACAAACAAACAAACAAACATACGTACAATCACTCATACATGGGGAAAGGGCTAATGAGAGTTGATGGATGAAACCATCAGGAAAACCAGAGAATGCAGTTATGGAAAGAGTCAGTTAACCACCTGATTAAAACCATCAGCGCCATTTATAACTAATACTAAACCTCTGTTTCGTTTAGTTAAATGTACTAAACTTGCACTGCTTTGTTTGTCCGGATGCAGTCTCGGATGAAAGTTCTGATGGTTTGAAGGTTTGGTGGTGTTGGAGTTCTTCAAGTTCTTCCGGGTTTGAAGGGTGATGAACTCCAAAAGATGTTATTCTGGCTCGGTGATAATTGAGAGTTTCTTCCCAGGTAGAAAGGGAAAAGAGCTAAGAAAGAGATCTGCCGAGGTCCGAGGATCCTTGGTTGAGTGGAAATTCAAGGCCGCAAGTCCTGGCGCAAAACTTAAGGGTCCAGAAGAGTTCTAGCTCACCTCCTCATCTTCTCAGAATCTAAAAGATTCGCAGACTGCAGGGGTGTCAGTGAAGTGAGAGCTTTATCTGCTATATAGGTCACACATCTGGGGAGTCAAAGAGCCTATGGTGACTTTTGGAGGGAAAGTTTACGACTCTTTGTCTCCATGTATGGTAATTTGCATATGAACTGGATTGGAAGTTGATATACAAATTATTAAAGATTCTTAGAACAGTTATATGTTGCATAGTTGTTGAGATATAATATACAGTCTCAATTAGATCATCCGAAGACGAATTGATAGAGACTAAACATAGTATAAGTGAGTTAATATTAACTAGTGTTCTATCATAAGCATGCATAAAACAGGATACAATACATAAGAACATATACAAGAACAGTAATAATATACACAATGACCTAAAAATATGTGTGTTCATTCAAAGAAAAGGTTTTTCTATTAATTAATTAGAGAAGAGTCCATTTGTATGGCATTCCTTTGAGCAATAAAACTACTGTTATCAGATAGGTTGCCATGGAACCGGGGGCCCGAAGTCATTGACAGACATAAGTGGCACCCAGTATGTGTATTGGGTGAGGGGTCTGTGACTATTTGTTAATCTGGTGCAAATGCTACACAGTAAAGCCTTTTACACTGATGCAAAAAATACCGTTCCAAATAAATGCTGTTCCATTTACCAAAGAATTCTGGGGAAAAAATGCATCATGGTTTTCACAAAAATATTAAGCAGAATAACTGTTTTCAGCATTGATGATACTAAAAAATGTTTCTTTAGCGGCAAATCAGCATATTAGAATGATTTCTGAAGTATGTCAGCGCCAATAGCCTCGAGGTAGTGTGCCAACATATAGCACAACTGCGCTCACAGTAACCTGAGTTCAAATCCCGGCTTGTGGTCCTTTGTGGTCCTCACTGTCCTTTCCAAATAAAGGCATAAAAAAGATTTCTGAAGTATCATGTGACACCTAAGACCGCTAAATTCAGCTTTGCCATCACAGGAATAAATTACATTTTGAAATATTAAATTATATATTATTTGTAAATGTAATTTATATATACAGTATATTAATTAATATGCAATATTGCAGATTTTCAGTAAATTTATGTGAATTTGGGTACATACTATATAGATGAAATATATGTGTGGATTTGAGCCTCGTATCTTTTCTCCTGTTCTGAGAAGATTATGTAACAGTAAAACGAATTGGTCTTTTGACCCCATTCACTGGGACTGTCTTGTCAAAAGACATTACAAAGAGATAAAATTCCCACAAAAATTCCCAGTCCAAAGGAAAAGAGAATCTTTTTACATGACTGCTCAATTCCAGTCAGAGTAAATGGGCTCTTGACATCGAGAGAACTAGACATGAGAGTGACATTACTGATCGTCAAGGATTATTTATGAGTTATTTGAAATCAGAAGACTGCTTTGCTTTCTATGTTGTCCTTTGGAAATGTATTAGTCTGTAGTGTGAAATTTGTGACAAATGTATGCAAAGCTGACTAATATTTGTCAGCAGTGGGACTGCTGCACTATTACGTATCCCTGATCAATAGATGTGCCCTTTAGATTGGTAATCAATAAAACAAGGATTATTCACATATACAAGATCATGCACATGTAGATGGGTTATGTTACAGTATTATTTGTTGAGTTTGTTGTTTGAAATGAATATCTCAGGAGAATGAAATAAAGGTATTACTGACTGAGACACTTGAAATGCAGATATTATTAAGTGCTTTTTGATGTTTCCCAAATGCTTTGTCTGAAAAATGCTTTGAAATGCTGTATGCATTGTTATGAGACTGTCGAACATTGACAGCTCTTACATTGGTAGGAAAACAACCGTTTCTCTCACTTCAGGTTTCATACTTGAAATCAATAGTAAATTAAACACAAAAAAATCAGATAATATCCTGTTGTGTTCTTTTTTGATGTCCAGCTGAAGAAGATAGGAGGAGGGGGGTTTGGGGAAATCTACGATGCGTTGGACCTGCTGACTCGGGAGAATGTTGCGTTAAAAGTGGAGTCAGCTCAACAGCCCAAACAAGTCCTGAAGATGGAGGTGGCAGTTCTGAAGAAACTGCAGGGTAAGGCATGGTCATCATTAGGTTCTGGTATTTTTCTACAGTATCAACATCACTTCGACATTGACAAGACATCACGTTGACTGAAGACAAATTCCCCAAGGAAATACTGTACACAGGGTCATTTGTGTTCAAAGTTCCTATTGAAATCTTAAAAACTGTTTTTTGTTGTACGTTAAAGGAGTGTTTCTATTAGTCCTGTCAAACGATTAATCGCGATTAATCACATCCAAAATAAAAAAATTTCTTTACATAATATATGTATGTGTACTGTGTATATTTACTATCTATATATAAATACAAACACATCCATGTTTATATATTAAATATATTTATGCAATATTAAATGTAAAAATATAAATGTATATACATGTATATATTTTCAAAAATACATACTGTATGTGTGTGTATTTATATATACATAAACATACACAGTACACATGGGTAGTTGACAAATAGGCAGTAAAAAATACTTTTTTTGTAAGAGACCTTTTTTGAAAAAGAAATGCATATGTTTACGTTTATTGCCTAAAATATCCAGGTTTTGGCTGTTTGGCACTGTGCAGGTAGATCATTGTGTGACATTCATGAGAGCTATAGAGAGCAGAGCAGACAGCTCCTTATGCTTTCGAATCACTCTCACGCCTACCTTGGTGTTTTTTTTGATCGGTGCACAGCGACACTTTAAGTCAAACGAACAAACAAACTTGTGCGCATATTTGCCTTACTTTGATCTTTCTCTGTAGATCTCACCTTCTCACGCGCAGCGCCACGATTGGTCAATTATGTACAATACCTGCATGTTATTGGTCAAACTACTTTGGATGTTTTAGGCAATATTAAAATCCTGGCCAGGACATGTCCTGTATGAACGGCACATATGACCACCCTAATTATGTCACACTAAAGTACAGAAATTGTAGTTATTAAATTATTTCTATTTAATTTAGCCAAATGTCAAAGGAGAAAGTAAGTTTCATTTTGATACAAACAATATCAACATGTTTTTTATATCAACAAAATTAATATCAACAAAATTCAGTGTCTTAGTCAATCCTTATGTTACTGAAACTCTTCTAGCCCCCAGCTGCATGTGCGGCACAGCTAAATATGATTGATATTCAAACTATATTCATTAAGATGTGAGTTAATTTTTTTAAAACTATATAGCTACACTTTTTAAGCCATCGGTTTGATTCTATTTACTTTCCGCATCGTTCCCTTCTGCGTGGATCCCTGTTAATTTTCTCTATATGTTTCCATGTCCTCTCTTTTCCACTAATTTCTCTCCCTCAATTCTTTCTGTCTCAAAAACAAAGTATCATATTTTATACTTATTTTCATGATACTTTATAACAGTACAAATTTTCTGTAAAAACATTAGAAAATAGTTTATTTAATGTAATTATTGCATTCAAGAACACTGAAAATTATCTAAAAAAGAATAAAAAAGGAGTTAAACTAAAAATAAATGCTTTTTAAAGAGACCTTGTCCTCTGGTGTGACGTCTTTGTGGTGTGACAGTACAGGCGTCACACCGGAGGACATTATCTGTCACACCAAAGGACGTTTCAGCATTTTACTGTCAATTAATGACCTGGCTATTCCGAGCTAACCTGTCATTAGCAGTAAGCAAGACACATTTGCATAATTGTCCATGACTATGTAGTTTAACATGCAGTTTTTAATTAAAAAATATAATTTACGGGTGTCACACCAAAGGACAACAAAACGTAACATCTGTAGTGGTTCCAAAAAAGTATGGATGAAAAAACGATTGCCATTTACTAAAATATACACTTGTGCAATTATGCCGGAGGTGTTTATTGACATTTTTATGCTTTTCTTTTTAAGTTATAAAAGTTGTAATTTATTTAACCATGCTTGAGGCAGTCACACCATAGGACAATTCTGAGATTTGGCTCAAAAATTTTAAAAATCAAATAACACTACAGCTTTTATAACAAGAGGTCCATGTAGGACAAAGACATGTTTAATGATTTACTGCATTTTAAATATCGACAATATTAATTTTATTCATATTTATCTTGTGGGACAGTGAAAATGCCATGTCACGTCAACAATCCACATACATATATTATGTAAAGAAAAACTTTTATTTTGGATGCGATTAATCATTTGACAACACTAGTTTCTATCAAACTGTATACCAGGCTTTTAGCAAATGCTCTGCATAAACATAGACACCTCTGCAAACATGCATTTATTTGATCCAAAGTAACAGTAAAGACATTTTGTACAAAATATTTTAATTTAGTGTAAATGCTGTTCTTTTGCAGTTTCCAAAATAATATTAAGCAGCACAGCTGTTATCAACATTGATAATAATAAGAAATGTTTCTTGAGCACCATATCAGCATATATTAGAATAATTTTTTGAAGAAAGACTGGAGTAATGATGCTGAAAATTCAACTTTGCCATCATAGGAATAAATTACATTTTAAAATATAAACAAAAAAGAAAACAGTTAATTAAAGTTGTAATAATATAACTGTATTTTTGTTCAAATAAATGTAGCCTGAGTTAGGGTGAGCTTGAGAGATCATACCAAGACCAAACATTTGAGTGGCGGTCTGTATTTTTAATCATCTATTGACATTTTTATATTACTAGACTGATTTTTTGCAAATTTATTTGATCCATTTATATTATTTAATGATGTTTGTACTGTTCTTTTCCCATTAGAAATGATATAACTTCCTGGAGGATGATTTTGTTAGTTATCACAGAGGACTTCAAATGTGATATTGAGGACACAGGAAAAACCTATAAATTGATTTCCAATCAAGATAGTAAAACATGTATTGTCTGAATCATCTCAATTATAGAAAAGTAAGAATCAAAGAAACAGGAGCCCTGCCGTGTTTCAGAGGCTTAATAGTAGATGATTTATGTTAGTGGCGTTTCATAGTTGTATACAGCATTTAGCTTTGCATCATCATGACTGAGGCATTTATTAAAAGCTGTAAAGACTGACCATCCCATCAGAGTGGACCCTGTGTGGCGTGTTGTATATTTAGCACTGTGAATGAAGCAGCAGTAACACAGCCTACGTGACTACGAACATGTGAAGCGGCCTACAGATCATACAGCCAAGCATACACACTCATATTCTGATGATTCAGTTCAACCATTAGTCATCAGAAAGAATAAAAAAAGGACAGCTAAATATGAAACTCATTGTAATATAATGCAGATTCTTATGTAACTAAATAAAATGAAATATTATTTAAAACATATATATATATATATATATATATATATATATATATATATATATATATATATATATAAAAATTGCTGAAATGAGAAGATTCATTTTAAGATTTTATTTAGTATTTATTTAAACCTCACAAAATACATTAATGTTCAACATTGTTGACACCAGTGTTATTGTAGTATTATTTGTATAATATTATAGAATATATTAATATTATTTGGAATGAATATCTCAGTTGTCATTTTAATTTAAATGTAAGTTTAAATCATTTAGTTACAGTATGTTTTTGGCATTTTTATTTGTTTTTGTTGATTATTGATTTCTGTTTAGCTTCATTTTATAAGTTAAAATAACAAAAATAAAAGTTTAATTATTTTATTTATGTTTTTACACTTTGAAAAAACTTTCAGTTAAAACTTGAATTTGAATAGTTTTAGTTAACAATAATAACACTGATTGCTTTTTTTAAAACTTTGGACTAGCATTTTTTAATCACCCTGACCAATAATGTAATTTTTTTTTTTTAACATATTTGCATAAATAACCTGCCCATGTTTTTTCCTTTTTTTTAGGTAAAAACCATGTTTGTAAATTCATAGGCTGTGGGCGAAACGATAAATTCAACTATGTTGTCATGCAGCTGCAGGTAAACAATTTCTATTTTGTAACTAGTCACATATGCAGTAACATCAAATCTAAATACCAATGCAAATAAGTAACCCTTAACTAGATTGGTGATTATATTTCAATCAAAGACTAAGTAACATTTTATGGGAGATCATCATCACATGCTGTTTTCTCTGAAATACTGTGACTACTGGTGTTATGTAGGTCTGAGGGCTTCAATTACACTTTATCACTCTCAGGGTAGAAACCTGGCAGATCTCAGGCGAAGTCAGCCACGTGGCACCTTTACCATGAGCACAACTCTCCGCCTGGGAAAACAGATTCTAGAATCCATAGAAGCCATTCACTCTGTTGGCTTTCTCCACCGAGACATCAAACCGGTAATATTTAATAGCTTCCCTGCAATTGTCTTCTAATTGTGTGTAGAATAATAATATAATGCAACACTGTCATTAGGTTTCCAGAAGTGATTTGATTGATTAAGGATCTATGGATTTTCTTTCCAGTCAAATTTTGCTATGGGAAGGCTGCCTTCAACATACAGGAAATGTTATATGCTAGATTTTGGGCTTGCACGACAGTATACAAACACCAATGGAGAAGTCAGACCGGTATGTCACAATTTAATTCAGTATTTTTAATACTTTTCAGTTTTAGTCATTGTAGATTGAATTATTTCATGGTAAATTATGCTCATTTTTTGTGTGTTGATGAATAAGGGTACATGATTCCTGCACTGCAGTCAAATGATCAAACATTTCTGTCATTCACTGTCATTAGTTACAATACTACCATGATATGAAGTTGTCTTTTGATTGACCTTGAAGGTCTGGTTTTATTAAGAAGTGCCTGAGATTTATTTGAGCAATAAAAAGGCTTTATTCACTGTAAGAGTGCAGGCTGGCAGAGAGACGAGCTGAAAGCTCATGAGAGGTTTACAGAGCTCTCTGAATCAGGCACTGGGCTGTTTCCTCATTTAGCTCATCACAAAGAGCTCTTCATTCGCACGTTCCTCTCTCCTCCATCCTTCACACTATCTTTCTATTTCTCTGTACGTGCAGGTTTTAGTGCAGCGATATGAATATTTAATAAGACTGCATGCATCAGTGAGCATTGCCCCCAGGTTCAGCTGGAGAGGGTGTAATATTTTCATCTCTCTCTCTCTCTCTCTCTCAAAATCAGTCTTTCTCTCTATTTCCCTCTCATTCTCTTTCGCCTTTCCTTTCTGCACAGCTGAGTCAGTTGTACTCATCGATTCAGGCAGGAAACAGAGCGTCATTCTTTTATCTATTTATCTATTTATCTATCTATCCATCTATCCATCTATCCATCTATTCATCCATCCATCCATCCATCCATCTAGTTCAATGCTGCAGCACTAAAGTGGTTTGTTTTTCTCCTGCAATCTTCAAGAGCTGTTGTTTTTTCTACAGCAGATTGAAATTTTAGTTTGAGCTGAGTCAAATTCTATGGTGCATCATTTATGAGATGTGAATAAATCATTTCAGGGTTATAAATAGTTTTGGTGTCATAACTGTAAATGTCACCTTCTGTTGAATGCATACAGTATGAAGAGGACAATCAAGGTCCTGAGTCATGCTGCCATGTTTGTTTGTTGATATTTTTTGATGTTATATATTTTTAATTGTTATTTTTTGTTGTACTAAGAATTTTCTATGGACAGCATTTGAAGTGGATTGCATGGGGTCATATGTATAATTATGCCTGCTGCATTATTTCTGCTTTTTCTTTTGTTTGACCATCTTGTCTTATTTTGCAGTTTTCGTTTGGGGTTTTAAGTTATACCGTGCATGTCTGACGTATTTCTCCATCTGTTCCCTTCTCCCCCATACTCTCACCAATGGAAAGACTTTCATTGTGAGTGACTTCATGGAACTTTCATCTTCGTTTTATAGCTGATCTTTCCACAATAAAATAATGCACAAATTTATATCTAAATTTACATACAAGTACTGATCCTATTTATATATATATATATATATATATATATATATATATATATATATATATATATATATATATATATATATATATATATATATATATATATAAATATGTATATATATGTGATAAGAAAAAGGATAAGAAAAGTAAATGTTTATTGAAATTGAAAATGTACTGAAAGTTTTGCGCATAATTTTCATTCCATTTTTAATTTCAAGTTTGATTCTTAATCATCTTCTAATCCAAAGAGAAGTTGAAGTAATATAACATATAATACATTTAATGAGCCATTTGTAATTCATGCCAAATAATGCTTGTGAGATTTCTTTTCGAGAGTTTGACCTTTATGTTCAGCAAAAGTGCAGTCTCTATAATTGGCAATAAAATAGTGAACACGATAATAGAAAATTAACTGGATCCAATTGAAATGTCATTTGTCCTGAAACAGATGCTACTTGTCATATTATTTAGTTAATCAAAAAGAAATTAGAGCAGGTTTGTGAGAGAGAGCCACTGGGACTTATACACACTCATGCACACACAGACACGTGATGGAAGGTGTTTACCTTTTGTGTTGCGTGTTCACTGTTCTGGAAGAATGGAACTCCATGTTCAGTCTCTGAGCAAAGCCATGGTGCCTCTTCTTTCAGAGTGTTGTGCACTGTTTGTCCCTTTCCTGTTGCTACTGTAATGAAAGTTATAATGCATAAAATTATAATGCACAGTATTTTTTTTCTGGTTTGCTTTGATATACCTTAATACATAGTACCAATTCTAACTATTACAGATAAAAATGCATTTTATCAATGACAGATTTTCCTTATACATTTCTGCTTTCAGCCCAGAACCGTTGCAGGATTTCGAGGGACTGTTAGATATGCATCTGTGAATGCACATAAAAACAAAGTGAGTGCAACTTCCTGTGAACTTAAATCAAACTATGTATTTTACAGAAGATACAATCATTTAATTCTATTTACCTGTTAATTTAATAGAATTCTTGTGTTGTTTTTACAGGAAATGGGTCGCCATGATGACTTGTGGTCATTATTTTACATGCTGGTTGAATTTGCTGCTGGGCAGCTCCCGTGGAGGAAAATCAAAGACAAGGTGCTCTGACTTCCTATACCTGATTTGAAAATCAGTATTGGTTGTCTTTTGTTTTATTCAGTTTCCTGACATTTTTATTCTGTGTCAGACCACCATTGTTAAAATCTACTTTTGTAATCTGCATCATTTAGGAGCAGGTGGGCCAGATTAAAGAGCGCTATGATCATAGGATGCTGCTTAAACACATGCCATCAGAGTTTAATGTCTTCCTGGAGCATGTTTTAGGCCTTGACTACTACACCAAACCCGACTATCAGGTACCTAGACCAAAAAACTCTCTCTCTATAAATCTATGCTACGTATAGCATATGTATGCAGTGCTTTTCCGAAATGTTATTACTTTTACACGGATATATTACATATATGGGTGGTCTTTTCTGTGGTGTCTTTTCTGTGTCAGCTCCTTATGTCAGTGTTCGAGAACAGCATGAAAGAACGCATCATCACAGAGAATGAGCCATATGATTGGGAGAAAAGTGGGACGGACTCCATGATGTCTGCCACCACACCGACAGCAGCGCAGCAGAACACACGGCCCACCGCAGCTATAGTTGGGTAAGCACCACATGCATGTGTGAACATATTACACGTCATGTGTATATGCCTGTGGACATGTATCTATCTATCTATCTATCTATCTATCTATCTATCTATCTATCTATCTATCTATCTATCTATCTATCTATCTATCTATCTATCTATCTATCTATCTGTCTATCTGTCTGTCTGTCTGTCTGTCTGTCTGTCTGTCTGTCTGTCTGTCTATCTGGCTGTCTGTCTGTCTGTCTATGGTATCTTTGTTTATGGTTTGTTTTTCTCCTGCAATCTTCTGCAGCTGTTGTCTTTTTCTGTTGTCTTTTTCTTTCTCAATTTGAGCTGATTCAAAACCACATTGTAGCAAATTAGCTCAAAAGGGAATTGTATATAAATAATTACAATTAATTATGATTAATTACAATTATTTATATCGGCTGACAGTAATAACTGTAGCAGAATTAACTTGCCATCAACTGATCTGTCCGTCCAGCGAACATTCAGTGCAAGTTCATATCTACTATAAGAAAGGATATTTCCTTTGCCACAGGAAATACTTTCCTATTAATGCATTAGAGCATGTAGCAAGGGTCAAAATCGTAAAGAGACATTTAATTTGCAAGGCAGAACCAGAAACTCGTAACTTTTATTAGAGTTTTTCTCAGTTGCTTTGGTACATTTCTCGATTCATCCTTGACATTTGCAAAACAGTAAGTGCATTTCTCAAAACAACTTGTACAAATAGCAAAACACCATGGATTACCTGCAAAAGCCAGTCTCTTGCTCAAAATACTTAGTTCATCTCTCAAAAATAAATATCTGTGTCAATGAACATGTCAGTGACATCAGAATGACAAGTCCTTGTGTCATTGTGTACGGATAAGACAGTCAAATTACTTAGTCATGTTGTCAATATAACAGTGTACTCTGGAGGGATGTTCTGATGTAAACTATGGCTACAGTTTGGATGACAGTTACTGTACTGAAATGCAGAAGGCTGCACTTCTTATGTATGCCATATTTCCTTTCAAAAGTACATATTTGCACATTACTGTATGTAATATATTGATTGAAAGAGACTGTTTCAAAATGTTTGAATTATTGAGGATATGGCCGATCTCCCAATTTTTAGCTGCACCCTGCCATTGTAAGGCCATGATTGACAACATTATTTCATCTGATATATACCTCTGTCCTTGGCCTCTTCTTCCTCTTCCTCTGTTTCGCCTCTGTACACTTCCGTGCATCCTTACTCCTCTTCTTCCTCTCGGTAGTTTTGAGAATTTCAATTCTGATCTGAGAAATGTACCAAAGCGACTGAGAAAAACTGTAACTAAACACTAACACAAACTAGTCTAACAAACAAACAAACAAACATACATACAATCACTCATACATGGGTAAAGGGCAAATGAGAGTTGATGGATGAAATTATCAGGAAAACCAGAGAATGCAGTTATTGGCCAAATTAATGACACGATAACTAGGTTTTGAAGCATGAATGAAATCTTTTGGGTGAGTAACTACATTTTGCAGACATGCAATAAAGTTCTGAAGTTCCAGCAAACAGTTGTGACATTTGCACTCACAGTTTAGAGAATGTTAAGTCTGTTTCGAAAAATGTGCCAAAGCAATTGAGAGAAACTGTAAAACCAGGCTGGAATTTTACTGTGAAGAAATTTCTACCTATCATGCTCACTTTATTGTTAAAGATCCTTGTGTACACTAACACACATACACCCATACACATGCATGGAACTTAACAAATCCCACACTAATTCACTGACTGCGTCTCGGGGGGCTTTGTTACTTGTCGCACATTGTCACATAAATGCGGTACAGATGGATAAAAGGCTTGCTTACAGTCTGAAATATACAAGCAATGAAAAAATAAATAGACAAGCTTGAATCTGTTGTCTTCTTTATTTTACTTAATTATTGTTATTTGCATACTGATAAATTGATTGGTCACAAACATCCAATCCTTCTTGGAACATTGTAGTTTTAAGTGGGTTTGTATGTTTAGAGATGAAAATCTCACTTCTGATGGAAATGTTACTGACTTATTTTAGTCCATTGCCGTTCTAGAAAGGCAGAGTTGTTGTATTGCTCCAGGAAATGAAGAACATTTTACCGTGAAAAATAAAAATATCTGATGACTTTTAAAGGAGTTCCCCCTCTGATGTTCTGTTTCGAAACTCTGGTGACATTTACAGAAAATGACTCTTTAAAGGTGAAGTGTGTCATTTCTGCATACTACTGGAACTAAACAGATTTTTTCTTTTAAATAAATGGAAAAAATGTTTCCAAATAGGAAAAACATTTTTATATCTAATTTTACATAGAATTTAGGTCATTTAGGTGTTACCCTTTTTTTTATTGAACATTGATTGTGATCTTTTTTGGGACCTTTAGGGTCATAAATATTACCCCGATGCCAGGTGACCTTCAGAGGGAAAACACAGATAATGTTGTGCAGGACGAGCACCTAAGCGACCAGGAAAATGCCCCTCCGATTCCCTCTGGCCGGCCAGCTGATGGTAGCCAGTTACCTACGGACGCAGATGGATGGGAGGAGACAGACTTTAATTGCAACAAACTCAGGATTAACCTTGGAAAGGTGCAGAGCAGTATAATGAATATAATCCAATTAAATACAGTCAAACAATTTTGTTTGTTTTTAAAAACAATGAAACATAATAATCAATTTTCTAAATCAATTTTCCTTAAATTTTCCATCTTTGATTTTATGTTGCAGGGAGGTCAAGAGGAAGATGGTAGCCGGGGTGTGTGTCCTGTTTCGCCTCATAGGGGTTTGGACTCTCCAGGTGTGCAGGTGCACTCGCTCAGGTACCGACGGGTCAACAGCCCTGAATCTGATCGCATATCGGCCGCTGATGGACGGGACGGTTATGGACAGCGGTGGGTCATACATTTACTTGGGAAGTGTGCAGATATTGTATTGACTGAACCACTCAGAAGTTAAAAGAACTATCCATTTAACAGTATTAGTTTAATGTTTTAAGTCATAATTCATAATGTAATGCTGTTTTTATCTATTAAGTTCCAGTAATGTAATGGATTTTAATTCACTGTGTTATTCAAATAAAGGCATTGCAGCATGAGTATTCACACTAATGTTTGAAATTTTGGGATCATTAAGAATTTTTTGTTTTGAAATAAATAATACATTTATTCAGGAAGGATGCATTAAATTGGTTAAAAGTGACAGTAAAGGCATTTATAATGTTACAAAATACTTCTATTTCAAACAAGAGCTGTCACTTTGTACTTTTTATTTAAAAAAATGAAAAATCAAAAAATGTACCGCAGTTTCCACAAAAATAAAAAGCATGACAACTGTTTTCAACCTTAATAATAACAAATATTTCTTAAGCAACAATTCTGCATATAATTATGATTTCTGAAGGATCAATTGACAACAAAAACTGGATTAATGAAAATTCTGCTTCCCATCTCAGGAAAAATTGCAAATTTCAAAATAATAATATATTAAAATTTAATAATATATTAAAATAGAAATAGTTATTTAAAATTATAATCATATTTCTCATTATTACTGTTTTAATTTTTCTGAGCAAATAAATGCAATAAAAGTCTCGGTGAACATGTTAGACTTCTTTCACCAATTAACTGACCCCAATCTTTTAAACAGTAGTTATTAGTATCTTTGTATCATTTAGCATTAAAAATGTGGAATTTATTCCTTTCTCAGCTCTCGAATGGACATCCTGGGTTCTCCTTCTCGGCACGTTTACTCCTCCCAGCCAGCTCAGATGCTGTCCGTCGATGGCTGCCGCGGAGACCGCGGTCGTAATGAGGCGTCTGCATCGGTGGACCAGGAAGCCCACAGCAATGCCTTCATCCGCTCTGTCCCACTCGCAGAAGAAGAGGACTTTGACAGCAAAGAGTGGGTTATCATAGACAAAGAAATGGAGCTCAGAGACTTCCACCACCTCCCAGGGGCTGAGCCCACCACTTCTGGCACCACGGATGAGGAGCCGGAGGAATTACGGCCTCTGGAGGAAGGAGAAGAGCGGCGGAGACATAGAGGCACAGATCCGTCAGTCAGACCCAAGATGTCACACGGCGACCACACTACACGAGGCATGCTGCCGCTTACGGAGGAGGAGGCATCCAGGAGGAGCGGGAAAGGCCAGTCAACATCTGTGGAGAGCCCTGTGCAGTCGCCCTGTCACTCGCTACCCTCCGGACGGCCGCGGCAGAGAGAGTCAGATCCCAATGGACCTCAGAGACAGGTAAGATTATCCTGACTAAGCTGCACTGACATTCTTATGCTAAAGATGGAGTGTGTTGGTTGGTTTGAGGTGAATGAGGTTGAAAATATTTGATGGTGGTAAAGAAATCATGATGTCCAGTTAGAAGAGTTTTAATTTGTTTGTTTACAGACACTTTTAACTATACTTTGCATTCAATGTTTTTGAGCACTTGAATCTAAATCATATATTTAAAATTAGATCAGGAAAGGGATGTTTATTGTTCACAAACCAGCACTTATCAGCAGAGAACTGGATTTTATCAGCTAATAATGAAATTAATTATAATGAAATGTCACATTAGATGGCAGGGACACTATAATATAATTTCTTTATTTTACATTGCATCTTGATAGACTGTCAATTCTCTGTTTGCATATCAGTGACATATTTTCAAAAACTGAAATGTTCTACATTTTACACAATTTAATATAAATTGAATACAAACAATTTCAATATACATTACCTTTCAAATGTTTTTGAAAGTAATTAATACTTTTATTCAGCAAGGATACATTAAATTGGCCAAAAGTCACAGTAAAGACATTTATAATAATAATAATAATAAAAAAAAACCCTATTTCAAATAAATGCAGTTCTTATGTGCTTCCCGTTAATCAAAAAATCCTAAAACATTTATCATGGTTTCCACCAAAATATTAAGCAGAATAAATGTTTTCAACATGTTTTTAGAGCAGTACATCGCATACTAAAATGATTTCTGAAGGATCAAGTGACATTGAGGACTGGAGTAATGATGCGGAATATTCAGCTTTTCCTTCACAGGAAAAATTTACTTGAAATTGTAACAATAATTTATAATATTACTGTTTTTACTGTATTTTTGACTAAATAAATGCAGCCTTGGTGATCATAAGAGACTTCTTTAAGAAACGCACGCATGCGCGCACGCACACACACACACAGGATTTAAATACTATATGTGTTTGTATTACATTTTGTAAAATATATAACAAAGCATTAATTTCCTCTTTGGAGACTTTCTATTCTCCTTTAATTGTAGTGTCTGACTGTTTTAGCTACCATATACAGAGAATAACCTAGATAAGGGGTTTATTTTACTTTAGAAAGTAATTTGTTTACACATGAAATAGCCTACTGCCTCTGGAGACTTAGTTTAGCATAAGACACATTTATAGCACTTTTCTTTTTTAATTTTAAAATAGCTTTTCTGTCTTAAAACCAGATTTTAATCAATACAAAGCCAGTGCTGATGGGGCGGTGCTGTTGTCTCACTCCACTATTTACAGGGTGTGTGCCTATTTCTTCTTCCCTTTCTTCTCTCGCCGTCTGTCACTCTTTCTATAACTCACTATGTCTGTCTGACACACAGACTCATGCCTCATCTCTTCTTTTCTGACCTTTGAACATAATGATTGTTCTTTGTTCACGGTTGGCATTTTGACCATTTGTTGAATGCAGAAGTTGTAACTAAGGGGGTTTTCAAACTGTTCTAAGGTCATGTACACACTGCAAAGATTTGCGAGGGATGAGTGACTTTCAAAAAGCTAACATTATCATATGTAAAGAATAATGAGTCATTCTTACAACAGCCTTGAAATATGGATGTAACCCTAAGGATATTTTTACATCTTGCAACTGTAGACATGAAACATGGATATCAAACAAATCATATACCATTTGTTATGAAACCATTGTCCACTGTGGCTGTTGTTCGTGTTATATTTATGCTCAGACTGATTTCACTGCATTAACTAGTTGTTCAGTTTAGTCCTGCACACACTACATTAAATTAATAACATTTCAGTTGCTCACACCTTAAAAAGATAGTTTTATGATGATGAGAAGATAAACATTCTGTTATCATTTACTCATACTCATGTCATTCCAAACCTTTCTTTGTGGAACATCAATGCAAGTAACCAAACAGTCTAGGTTGACAGTTTACAATGACAGAATTTGCATTTGTGGGTGAACTCCCCTAGTGAAAAAAATTCATTTACATATGTATGTGCTTAATAAAAATACCCTGCAATTGTACTTGTACTTGTATACTTAAAGTCTGCTAAATTGGATCAACTACTTTTGAGCTTAACGCACTTTAATTGTGTGGAAGTAGTGCTGGAGTCCAACTAAAAATATGCTGAAGTATATTTGATTGTGCTAAAGTGGAACTATTGCAAGTATACTTCAGGTACACTTTAATATTTTGCATTTAAAGACTGATATTATACAGAGATATTACAATCCTTATTTCCAGGGATATAATAAAACATTTTAGGCATAATATTAAGAAAGGTGCACTGTGCAATAAGTAAGTATCAGTAAGTCTTAAGTGATATGACAATAAATATATTAATGGTTTGAAGTATACTTAGTATGAAATAAATGTATTTTAAATAAATTATGCCACAGTTTGCTTTTTTTAACTACGTATTGTGTCCCTTTAACATTTGAGAAGTGATTTCAGTGCTTTAATTCAGTTGTCACTCCCGTAAATAACCAAACCCAGTGTGAACAGAACAGGTTAAAACTCAGAAGAGGAGTAACAACCATATTTACAGCAGCTGCAGTATGTACATAGCCCAAATTTCTTTTCTTTTTCTATAAATTACTAGATAAAATATCTAGTTGGTTTTCAGCAGTTTTCACAGGAATCACAACTAGCTCTTGAACTCTGAGGCTAAACCAGTGGTTTACGTCTATTTTGTCCTTCCAAAAAAGGAAAAAAAATTTATTTGTTATTTTTTTTCCCTCAGTACTGTCTTTGTGTTATTGACTGCATTGTTGAAAATGAATGGTCTACTGCTGAGCGTTTTTTTTTTTTTTTTTTTACAAATTTCTTAAATTCTGACTGTAATCTGTTTTTTTTAGGATGCTCAGCACTAAACCGCTCAGTAAAATTTTGCTATGATTCATATTAAAGTTATTCATTTTCATATTTTAATGTTTGTCATCCCTCATAGTCCAAAACAGAATGTGTGAAAATATTTCAGCCACTCTTTACCACTAGGGTGTGCCAGATGACATGTAGTAGACCAGCAGTATTGCTCATTATACTTAAGCCAGTTTTATTGTTCTCATTTAGCCAATAGGAAATACATCAGAACGCAAAGATGTGAAATATATTTTTAAGGGGCATTTTTCAGAATTATCTTTGGAAAAAGTTGCCCCTCATATTGTTTCGCTATAAACACAATCACAGCCTTTTCAAGCTGAACTGGGATTGCTGGATTGTTTCTTTTGTATGAAAGCCGCAACCTCAAATCAAAACAGATGAGGATGCTCATTTTCCCAGCAGTCTTCACCTTTTAAATGCCCATTGTCTTTTGCTCGGCCTTTCGCTCAAAATCACGTATGACACGTTGATTTCACCCACGGAGAAAATACCAAGGCTGTCGCTGGAGCCAGAAAAGAAGAGTGAAAGAGGTGTTTGCGGTAAGCACAGTTTAGGCTAGTCCCTTTTGTACCTGTTTGATGAACTTGCTTATTGTTTTTTTTCTGATTTGATTTCTGTTTTGTCATCATTTTATCCATTTTTACCCATTTTTATCCATGTGTGTCTGTGTTTGTATGCCTGACGAGTCATTTTTCTTAAGTTGTCTGCTTTTAAAACGATGGTTTTCCGATCAGCAAAATGGTTAAAGTACTTTTGTCTCAAATCTCTTGGTTCATTGTACATGGACACAAATGGCACATTTTTGAGAGGTGGATCTGCATCAAACGAACAGCCTCTGTGGAATAAAGAGGCTCTCAATGTTGGCCGCCCAACCAAAAAGAAAAAAAAACATAGCTATCCCTTTAGCTTTGTCTCTTGTGAAGACTTGTTTCCAGGCAACCCATTGTAGGTCTGTGTAAAGAGAGACCGTTCCTCTCTTTGCTCTGAGTGTCTGGCGTTCTCCTCACTGCATGCGACTGGGGAGATGCCTTAAATGTTATAAATACACATCCTCCACTGAGCTCATGAATTTCAACACATGCTCTTTCTTGTTTTATTTCAGCTGGATGACGACAGGCCACACTCGGGCCCGCGATCCAACCAGCTACGCCGTCTCGCCTCCTACGTCTTCTCGTCCTCCACTTTGGAGACTGAGCAGTACCCTCACGCCGGAGGATCCTTCATCCAGCGCAGCCGCTCAGCCGAAAGCAGCCCGGCTCACGGTAACCTCCGGTCGGGCTCAAGACGTCACGCTCCTCTTCAGCCGCCTGGAAGTCCGCGCAGCAGGCACTCTATGCTCAACGTGTCCCGACAGCAGATCCAGCAGATGCTGGCTAAACTAATGAACAAGAACAGCTGAGGAAAGCTGATGTAGTCTCTTCTCAAATACCCATGTGAAAGACTTTTTTTTTCTTAACAGGATGAGGGATTATTTTTGGGAACTTTTCTGATGCAATAAACCGTAGAGGGCTGTAAGAACGGAATGGCGTGTTAAAGGGAATGCAGTGCTTTTACACCTGCTCTTCATACAGTTGTGGCCAAAATGATTAGAACACTAGTATATTCACCAGCTAAAAAATGGTTTTAAGTCAGATATTTTTATCTTTTGCTGTAGTGTGTTAGCAGGAGATATCAGTTTACATTTCCAAACATTCATTTTGCCATTAATTGTAATAATCCAGAGAGATTTTTGTTTGACAACAGCCAGTGCTCCACACAGAGATCTGATCTCACCATCATCCAGTTCGTCTGGAATCAGACAGAACAAACTGAGACAGACTAAATCCAGAAGAACTGTAGCAACATCTCCAAGATGCTTCAAGAAACCTACCTGCAAAGCTACAGCACTCTTAAAAGTTTTAGGCACTTGTGTAAAAATGCTGTAAAATGAGGATGCTGTCAAAAATAATGACATAAATAGAATGTTTTATCAATTAATTTCTATTAACTAAATGAAATCAACATTTGGTGTGACCATCCTTTGCATTTAAAGCAGCCTTTGCCTTAGGTACACTTGCACATAGTTTTTTGCACATCTCTTTGCAGAGCACTGGCTGTTGTTAAACAAAAATCTCAATGGGTTATTACAATTAATGGCAAAATGAATGTTTAGAAATGTAAACTGATATTTCCTACTGACAAACTACTGCAAAAGATAAAAATAACTGACATAAACCATTTGTAGTATACTAGTGTTCTAATAATTTTGGCCACCACTGTATCTCGCACTTTCTGCTTGTTATGAACAGATGCTTTAGTTGTTTTAACCACTCTTTGAGTAAAAATCACAATGGATATTGCACAAAGCTATTCATAGACAAATTTCTCTTCATTATTTGCAGTTGTGTTTGTGTACCTCAAGTTGCATTGCAGTTGTGGTCACCTTGAAATATACCTGATCACATTATTTTAGCCTGAAGTGACCCACTGCATTTAATATGCTAGTTATTTCATTGTCTCCCATGCAAAAACATTTTTTTTGTTTTTTTACTTTTTTGATGGTGATTGTCGTTGGATTATGATTTTTACATTTTGTATTTAATAATTTAATTTAATCATAATTTAGGCTGTCGAACACTTTATGAGCCATTATTCATAGTACATAACGTTCCATACATACAGAGGCTTTCAATTTTACAAAGAAATTGACATTTTCTCTGCTCTAAAGGTGCTTTGCCTCACAAAGGAGATGTTATGCAAGTTAAATGGATTCATAGGAGCATAAGGGAATAATATGTCTACACTTTTATAACTAATGGAGTGGCATTCTAGAGTCTGTTATCTTCTGCCAACTAAATTTGAGATAAATGAGTCAGCTGTTTTGACGCAGTCTTAAATGAAAGGCCAGAACTCTGGATTTTGGTTTCTCTGCCACTGATTAAAATTATTATAGTCATAAAGTACACAAAAGCAAAAAAAAAAAAAAGAAGAAGCATTTTCCACTCCATTCTGTTGTGTGTTTAGGAAGATGTTTAGGTAAAAGCTTCCATATCTTATTTAATCATACATTTATGTGCATAGAGCTTTGAATGCACTGTGCAAGCATTATATCTCATTGAATACCTCCTAGTTAATCTTGGGTTGGATGCAAAGATTAGTGTTGTATGTTATTGAGTAGCAAAAGTGTACGTGTAGGACTGCTGTATGGTCTTTTGAGTACTGTCTCACTAGTGCACTTTAAAAAAGACACCGAATTGGAGCCATATCTGTTTCCTTGGCGATTCGAGAGAAAAAAAATGCCATTGATTGCAATAAGATGTGAACAGTGATTTTGAATCGAGAGATATGAGAGGTGGTGAGCTTTTGTCATTTTCTCAAGTAAAATCCACTTCTGTTTCTTCTGAAAAGTAGAATATAAAATAAGGGCATATTCTAGAAATATTATGTACATTAGTAGGACATTTAGTGATTAAATAGCACCTTCGTTGAATGATGTTCACGTTATGGATATTGGTGGCTAAAGTTTTTTCAGCTTAACCTAGGCTTGAAAGGAGAATGACTCTTGCAGTGTTATTGTGATAGCAGGCGGAGATCTTTTGGCAATATGACATAAAAAGCATGACTGAATTGTGAAGGTGGATGAATAATTTTTTCTTGCATCTTGTCAGGAAAGCAGATGAAATGCTCATGACTTGTTTTAAAAGACATTTACTTTAGCTAGTAGGTTATTTTAATGGCTCTAATTTCTAAAACTGCTTTTTTGTTTTTGTAAAGAAGCATATAAGAAAGAATATTAATAAAATAATAAAATCTAAACTTTCACAAAAAGTGTTTGCCAAAATTTGTTGTTTGTCCACACAAGCATAAAACTCAAGTCAGTTTTGGAGTGTTTTTCTGCACCTTTATATGATCACATGCACTGAATTGTGCATCTTCAGTGCTAAGTATTTGAGCAGGAATGATACATTTCAAAAATGACTTGTTTCTGGTACTGTCACAGTCATGGCTTCTCACATGAATGTACTGTTTATATACCCAAACAGGCTGCTAACTCTTGCAATTGTTTTGCACATCTGCTTTTGCCTGGTTTACATCAATGTTTTAGCAGTAATTGAACAGAAATGACACTGACATTAACGGTGCAAGAAAAGTCGATATTGTTGAGACTGTCCAGGTCTGTTGATCAGGAAGTACTGGAAAGACAATGTTCAAAATCTTGTTTTTTGCATGACTAACAAATGAAGTTGGCCCATGAAAGCAAATGAAAATAAAATAAAATGTTAAATGGCTTATGTTATGCCTTTATGTTCCATGAATTGTATGTTGTTCATTGATTTACATACTAAGTAATTAACAGAGCAACTTTTGCGTTTGCTTTTTGAAACCAGTATATTTAATTGACAATATTCAGAATATTTAATTGACAAATAAATTTGCATTGAAGCATAAAAGCAATGGCAGCACAGTAGAGATAACTGGTCTCTCTTCCATCTTTGTGCTGTCAGGATCTACAAAATAAAATGATAAAATGTTAGCTTGGCCCGTATGTTTTTTTGTTTTTTTTTTATTAAATAAGATTTTATTTTAGTTTATGTACTCTGTTTACAAAATTTTCTAAGGCCTTTTAGTTGATCTCTACCTGAACATCTGCATGTGATGCTCTGAAATACCAAAAGAATGTCATTTATTCTGTCACACCCAGCTGAACTGCTCTTATGTCTAATGAGTATTACTTTATGCCTATACACAATGCCTTTGTCACAATAACACGTTTTATATGAAGGAAAATGCTGTATCATAGCTGTAATGTGCATGTTTTATGATATATTGTTGATTGCAGGGTCATTCTATATAATATATGTAGAATGTATGGAGATGTGATGGATCAATGACTTTTGGAGCATAATCTTGCCCGCAGGGAACGATAAATTGTGAGAAACTTCACTTGAACTACAATGAACTCTATTATGTTGGTACCAATACTCGACTGAACAGCAACAATGTACACAAAACAACAGATAAGCTCTAAAAGAGCTGATACAAGCACAGACTGTTGTCGATATTTAATGTATTCAGTATATTTGCTATTAAAAACAACTGTGGCAACGGTAACAGCGGTAATTTAAAAGTGTGTGCTGTAACAAAGTGTAAAAATAAGTTACAGAAGTTTTTATTTTACTTTTTATGTAACCAGGCAAGTCACTTAAGATCAAGATTTTCATTTACAATGACAGTCTGGTATTGTTATGTAATGTAAATGGGCTATGATCTGTTAGATTGATGTACAATAAGCATATTACCTTTTCTATCACAATATCACTGTACAATACGCTTGTAATATTTCCAAGTAAAGCATGTATTTTAAACTTTTTTTAAATTACAGGATGTATGTACATTAAGAACGAGAATCCTGTATACGTAAAAGCATGTTATCTGGTTGGTTTTAGTTTATGTATTGTTTAGAAAACCTGTATGTTGGGATACACTTGAAAAAAAGCAAAATATGACTGGCTGCTGTAAAAGGGAAAACACATTTTTGTGCCTTTTTTATGTATGTAATCTAGACAATCTTGAAAAGCTTGTGTACAATTTAAATAAAATTAAAGTCTTTGAGAAAAAAATCAGTTGTGTTGTGTGGTTGACGTATAGGAATGATTGTATAGAAAATGATTAGAAACTCCATTCTGAAGTACATTATATTCTCATATGTATTAAAGGGTTACTCCTCCCCAAAATTAAAATATTTTCATTAATCACTTACCCCCATGTCATACCAAACCCATAAAAGCTTTGTTCATCTTCAGAACACAAATTAAGATATTTTTGATGCATTCTGACAGCTCCCTGACCCTCCCATCGACAGCAATGTAATTAACACGATCAACGTCCAGAAACGTAGCAAGGAGATGTGTAAAATAATCCATGTGACATCAGGGGTTCAACCATAATTTTACGAAACTATGAGAATACTTTTTGTACGCAAATTTCCACGCAATTTCCACGCAAATTTGTACGCAATTTGTATTTCCATTTTGGAGAGTATCCACTGAACGCAAACAGCGTATGGTGTTCTGTGTCAGCTGCGCCATGCGGATACGCTGTTTATGTCTATTATGCTTTGATTTGAATGAAAACAGCATATCTGCGTGGCACAATGTAAAATTACGGT
The DNA here is from genome assembly GCF_936440315.1 of Barbus barbus. NCBI lineage: Eukaryota > Metazoa > Chordata > Actinopteri > Cypriniformes > Cyprinidae > Barbus > Barbus barbus. Next base: position 9,578,971 of record NC_136715.1, on the reverse strand, counting down.
TAAACCCCTGATGTCACATGGATTATTTTACAGATCTCCTTGCTACGTTTCTGGACGTTGATTGTGTTAATTACATTGATGTCTATTGGAGGGTATTTGGAACGACATGGGGGTAAGTGATTAATGACAAAATTTTCATTTTGGGGTGGAGTAACCCTTTTAAGTATAGGTTTTCCAGGAAGATCCCACTGATTAAAAGTTTAGCATAGTTTTTCTTATATTGCCTTACAATTACATTACATTGCAGCATTCTAACTTTTGTATGTATATTTGTATGTTGTCTTCTAGGGCCCAAATCTGAATGAGCCTTTACTGTCACCCACTGACTACAGGACTAAATCCCCATCCTCAGAGAAGGAAATGTTCCATATCCTTCCTAAACTGCAGGCAAAGAGAGCTGACTTCCTCACCGTCATGCTTACAGGAAGCCTACACCAGCGACGGGCCTTCACGGCCACACCACCTGAGACACAAAATGAAGGACCCAAAGATGATGATGTCACGAAGAGTGAATCTAGTAGTGGTGCGAGCGAAAAGAGCACTGAACGTAGTCAAGATGGGGCTCCATCCACCTTAGTGGCCGATGATCCACACAAGGAGCCAAAAGAACCAGGTTCGGTTGCTGATGTAGATCCTGACCAAGAGGATGTCTCGAAGACCCTTGTTTTGTTTTCACCAGGAGACATGAAGAAGTCTCCACATGCTATAAATGGGACTGAAGTGGATCAGGGTGTGGCAGGATCTGGAGCCCCTCAAAATGAGCAGTTGGATGAAGTTGGTCGACTAGAGGTACAGATCCAGGAGGACATAAAACTTACAGATGGAAGGCAACCTGATGCAACTGCTGTTGACCCATCCATACAGACATCTAAACCAGTGGTAACCATCTCAACAGCTCAAGTGGCCTCAGCCTCAACTGCATCACCCCCTTTCTCCAAAGTGGAGCGAACTTTTGTACACATTGCAGAGACAACCCATCTGAATGTCATGTCTTCCAGTGGTGCGCAGGTTCCTGAACTTTTAGAGGAGGTTGAAGGAAAATCACAGGCCAAAGGGATAGATAAGTCTTCCCTTTCTCAAGAGCCAGGAGAAGTAGCATGTGTCCAATATGAAGTCATCTCTCAGACTCTTACAGAGGGACCTCAGGTACCTAATATTCTGGATAGGTCTTTGCCAAATGAGACTACTAAAAAACAGGACGATCGTGTGGTTCCTCTACCCTTAGACACTAGGGGATCTATCCATCAAGATTCATCAACTCACTCCAAACAGGACAAGCAACCAAAAGAGGAACATCAAGAGGAGAAAACAATACTTGAGAGTGTTTCTAAACATCCACAGCCAAGGATCAAAAGTCGAATTCCTATCCTAGTCCCGGAAGAGGAGCCAGGATCCGAACAATCCCTGTCCACCAAAGAACGACTGCGTAGAAGAGCCATGCAACAAGACCTGGTCCGTCAAGTTGTGGAAAGACAACGTCAGGGTCGCTGGATGAGACTGAATTCCAGGACTTCATCCTCATTATCTTCTGGAGATGAGCCTAAGAGACCTTCAGAGACTCTTTCAACTACGGGCTCAGAGGAAGATATTCCTGAATCTGATAATTCCATCAACAAGCTCAAGAAGGAGGCTGAGGAAAAGTACCGAACTGAGTGGCACAGCAGGATCCCACGACCAGTCACACCAGTAAGGAAGCCTTCAACTAAACTAATAGTTGCAGCTCCTGTTATCCAGCCTGAAGCCGAGACTCCAAAATCAGAACAAAAGGCAAGCAATGGGTAAGTCTAGTTTAACATAACTGAATTTTATTATTTGTACACTAATTTTGCTCAGCCCTGTTGACAGCATACCACAAGGTACAGAAGAGGATTAGGGCCAAGCATTAATAAAAAAAAATAAAACCATCTCGAGAGGGCATTATATTGTATGATTAAACTGGCAGTATTTAGAGCAAAAAAGTTGAAAAAAAATGTTCAGAATAAACTTATTCCATTTTGAGAATGAAGTCATTGTGTTTCGTACGGTGGCCGAAAGAGCTCAACGCACTGCAAATAGAAAAAACACTTGCAAATTAAGAAAACAGCTTCCTCAATTTTACAACACGCGCTGCAAATGCTCACAACACAACCAAAGAAATGCGCTGCAAATAAAATTATTTGTGTTGTGAGCATTTGCAGAGCGTTTCTTTATTAGATGTTTTCTTGATTTGCTGGTGCTTTTTCTATTTGCATGTGTTTTCTGAAGTTGCATCGCTTTGAGCTCTCTCGGCCACCATAGTTTTGCGGGAAAAAAACAAGTTCAATTTTGAGTAAAAAATTTTAAATAAAATGTTGTGTATTCTCATCATTTTATTTCTAATTTTTTTCTTAAAACACATCAACTTTATTCTCTAAATTTAATGATTTTATTTTCAACATTTTAGACATTTTTCTTGAAATTGAATGAGTTTAATCTTGCATTATGATTTTAAGCTCAAGATGGTTTTATTATTTTATTATTGCTTGGCCTTAATCCTCTTCTGTAATAAAGTGATTAAATAGATAAAGAATAAAGTATCAAAATGAAGTATTAAATAGACTCATTTTATTTAGTTTTTTTCACCTTAGCCCAAAAGTACAGTCACAATCAGGATCAAGTGCTCCAGCACTTCACACAAGATCAAAATCTACACTGTCCCGCTCAACCATGTCAAGTGGAAGCAATCGCATGCCGCTCTCCTGTATTCCAGCATCATCCCGTCACAGCTTGAGCACTGCAAACTGCACTTTTTCTTTAACCCGTATAGCTAGTCCTTCACCCCAAAGGCTACCCCTGCGAACTGCAGTTAGTGAATCCCGCAAGCAGCCATTTGCTCTCCGAGCCACTGTGGAGCTCCCAGTGAAGTCTAGGACTACTACTGGCAGTGGACCTGCAAAGGACATCAAACCATCACCAAGCCAACCCACCACTACATCTGTCAGGAATCGAACCAAAGCTTCTGCTCACTTGAAGAACACAGTTCCCTTGAAAAGGGAAAAAAGCACAAGCAACAACACACCTGCAGCCAGATAAGACACCGTGGCTGCTGTTTACTGGTTTCTTCTCAATTACTTGAACATCTTGCCTCAAAATGTAATCTGCCCCATTGACCAAAATGAACCTTTTTAATTAATTTAATGTTCCTCCTAATCAGTGAATGGCTAGTTCGAGTTTTGGATTCTGCACCAAATAATTTTATGTTGTACTATAAGATGTAGAGCTTTCACTTTGATGGAAGTTTCTTGGAATATAATAGAGGAAATTTTGCATTTAGCTTACACGGTGCTATACTGTATATGTGTTGTTCTGTTGTGCATATTTCATTTAATATATGGTTTTTGAAGGTGTACTTTATTATTAATTAGATGCCAAGTTGTCTTTGGCCCTTGACACACAATAATGCTAAAATGAGATTGTAAAATTATTTATAACATCTGAAACAATCATACAGTATATTGCATGTATTTAGCCAGCACAAATTATTATACACCACCAGACGCACAGAACATTGTAAAATCTGCCACATATCCATGGACAAATGCACAAATTTCCTCTGGTCTGCAGCTCGGCCCTCTTTGTAAACCTTGTGATGATGGGCATGCCTTGTCTTTAGCTTGTTACAAGTGTTTGGTGATACTGCTGTATGCTTGTACATATTCTTTTCAGTATTTCTTGCAGAGACCTCTTTATTTTTATCAGGCAAAGGAAATGGTAAAGTATTTGGGTTTTAATTTTGTTAAAGGAATATATTCTACACCGAGTTATCTCATTTTCTAAGCATGGCAGAAATCACACAATTATTGACAATTGTCAATACAGATTATTTCTAAATGAACAATTCCCAACTCTTTTGCTCTTATTACAATGGTGAGATGTTAAAGATTTTTGTTGGAATAAGGAGCATAAAATGATCAAGTCTTAATTGTGTTATGTTGTTGTTTTTCTGCACAAGACACATTTCACATTCTTTCCAGTCTTTGAAAACATTTACACATTAAACTGCATATATCAAACTGACTCTTTTTAATCGGTGATCTAAAAAGATTCAAACTCGCTCATGTTACTTACCAGTTTGAATCAGTCAGTGACTGAGATCACATCTGAATCCCCCACAGATCTTTGTTTTATAAATTAATAACATAATTAAATATATATTTTTTTATTTTTATATCTGTTGGTGTTTTTCTTAAATATCTGAAATTCAAGAGTCAAATTAAATTGACCAAATCATGCAACAGAAAAAAAAGGCTTTTCTCCTTTAATACTGACATCTCACTTGATATTTTCAATCAAAAAAAGGTCATTGTGGAACCAATGTATTTTCCTGTATCCTCTCTCCAGCTAGTCAGGTGAGGGATAGTGAACTTTTAAGGCCTGGGACTCTTCTTTTTCTTGAGCTTACCAAGACAAAGACCTTCTTGTGTCTCATACAGGCCCTGAAAAGCATGACCGGGAAGAGTGTTATGATAACATATAGCAATTCAGCATTTCACATCTACTCAGACTATTCTCTGCTCGCCATTCACTACAGACCAACCCAAGTGTTTCTCCCGAACAGAGCAAATTGCATCAAGATCTAGATTCTGATGGGTGAGTAGAACATACATTAGGAACAAAGAAGAATATCAAATCTATCTAGTAGCTCATCTCACTTTCAGCTATGAGGTTTGAGGACGTCCTTCGTGAAATTGGTGGCTTCAACAAGTTCCAGTTTCTGGTTCTATACATCCTATGGCTCCCACGCATCATCCTCCCGCTGCACTTCCTGCTCCACAACTTCATCTCAGGTGTGCCACCCCACCACTGCGCCCTGCCTCACTTGGACAACTGGTACGCAGCTGGCACAAAGGACAGTGCTGAGGTGTCGGCAAAGATTCTGGCACTTGGCATCCCACGTAATGCAGATGGGTCCTACAGCTCCTGCAAGATGTACCCCCTTCCTCTGGACTTTGACCCTAATGCTGACCTCTCCCTAGTGTATGGAAACCGATCAAATGTGTCAGTGCCATGCCAGTATGGATGGGTATATGACCGCTCACAGTTCACCTCAACAACCGCAACTGAGGTAAAAATAAACACTCTTGTATTTTATACGTTGATGATATTTTGAGTTACTTATTATGGTACCTTTTGAAAGGGTACCATAAAAAACTTTGTCACCAGTGTATTCTTTAACACATATGTTAACATACACTATATTGCCAAAAGTATTGGGTCACCCCCTTCCAATGAACAGGTTCGACTACTTTAGTAATTTCCATGAGTACAAATCTTAATGTTTAAGCATATAATGATATTCTAGGGAATTGCGTGCTTCTAATTTTATTTAAATGCAGACCTTTCAGCCAAAACTCATCACCAAACACCAATGAATTGTACATATGGATACAGTCATTTTAGACATGTCCAAAACTGTTTCAACAGAGATTGAAATACAATTTTTAAATATATGAACTATGTTTTCATCTTTGTTGCCACAGTTTTGCAAGTGCCTTTTTATGTACTAAAGAAGGGGGTGTCACAATACTTTTGCCCATATAATATATGTATAAGTCATTGGTGTTTGGTGACAAGTTTTTGGCTCAAGGTCTGCATTTAAAGTCACACCAGAGGTGTTCAGCTGGGATCAGGACTTGGCTTTCTGCAGACCAGTCAAGTTGTTCCACACTGACTCAATCAATCATTTCTTTTTGAACCGTGCCTTATACACAGAGGCACTGTCATGTTAAAATAGAAAAGGGTCCTGTCCAAACTGTTGCTATAAAATTAGAAGCACACAATTCCCTAGAATATCATTATATGCTTAAACATTAAGATTTATACTCATAGAAATTACTAAAGTAGTCAAACATGTTCATTAGAAGGTGACCCAATACTTTTGGCAATATAGTCTATGTTAATCTTGGTTTAGCTTGGTTAATCATACCTTAATATACAAGCATATAAGCTTGTAGATCAAGGTATGATTTCTCTCTCTTATTCCAGTGGGATTTGGTATGTGACAACAAAAAGCAAAACCAAGCCCTTGCCACGTTTTTCTTCATTGGAGTGACAATCGGTGCTGTTATGTTTGGCCAGTTGGCAGATAAGTAAGTTATCTTTTAATAATATTATGTTTAAGAACCATTTGTTCCATGCTTTTTTTTTCTTATGACTGTTTATTTTCTAGCATTTCTTTCATCAATGGACCTTATACGAGATTCCTTAGGCTAAAAGCCGGTCGCATGACTTTTCTACAATCAAGTGTCTTTACTCACATGTTTGAGGTTGAAAAACGATTCATTCCCCTTGATTTGTTCTGCATAGCTGACTTGCACATATTTATAATTGTTCTTTGCTTTCACAAAGTTGAAAGATTCTTTATCTCATTATTTGCCACAGAACATGTCACAGGTCAAAACGGACTACCTCGGGTTATCTGTGTAACAAGCATGACGGAATGTATCCACAGTTTCCCATGTGATTTTCAATGTGCGAATATCCTGCGTGGTTAAATATATCTTATTTATATCACTCCACAGGTTTGGCCGTAAGCCGATGATTCAGGTTTCCTTTGTGGCCAGTTCTATTTTTGGAATTGTTGAAGCTTTTTCTACATCTTACGTGATGTTCGCCATATCAAGAACCTTGTGTGGACTGGCCTTGACCGGGATGTCTATCACCACAGTCGCCCTGTGTATCTATCCCTGCCTTATTTCTTTTCAATCTCTCTAGTCAACATGAAATCCAAGATGATCCTGTTTTTATTCTTGTGGATGACTCATCATGATTCATGAATGATTTTGAAAGTCTATATGCTTACTAAGGCTGCATGTATTTCATCAAAAGTAATAATAATAAAAAAAAAAATTTACACCAGATTCTAGAAGAAAAACAGGTTGAGCACACGTATCATGCTAGTTTAGAATAAAATACATGATCACTATTGTTTTTCACTGAGTCGGTCATGTCATTTTGCTGTTTATGTGCATGCTGTTAATACCTTCAAAAAATGTTCTCATTCTACAGGTGTTGAGTGGACAGATGTTAAACATCGCACATTTACAGGTACCATCATCAGTCTCGGGTGGAGTGTAGGGAACATGCTTTTGGCTCTTCTGGCATATCTCATCAGGGACTGGAGGCACCTCATCCTGGTAGTGACGTCACCTTGCCTTTTGGGCATAATTGCCTGGTGGTAAGTGGTAGAATTGCACATGAAAAAAAAAAAACACTGGATTTTTAGGCCTCTAAATGTGCTTCATGGATAGGCCTACATGAATATTTTTCTACTGTGCATTTTATCTCAAAAGGTGGATTCCTGAGTCAGCAAGATGGCTGCTAGCCAATGGCAGGGTGGAAGAGGCACAGAAGTATCTCATTCAGTGTGCTAAGATGAATGGAAAGCACAGTTACACTCATAAACTAGACACTGAGGTAAACATATGCAGCTATCCTCTAAGTTATTATTATTATAATCAGTTTTGATCTCATCCTTTATATCTTCATTAAAAGGATAGTTCAGCCAAAAATGAAAATTCTGTCATTAATTACAAACCTGTACCTCCGTTCATCTTCGGAATATAAATTACTATATTTTTGATGAATTTCAAGAGCTCTCTGACCCTCCCATAGACAGCAAGGATCCTAACATGATCAGGGTCCAGAAAGGTAGTAAGGGCATCATTAAAATAATCCATGTGGCATCAGTGGTTCAACTTTAATTTTACGAAGCTACGAGAATACTTTTTGTGTGCAAAGAAAACAAAAATAACGACTTTATTCAAAAATCTGTCTCCTCTGCGTCATTTTGGAGAATATCAATACGCAAACGTTGTTGTTTACTTTGTTTATGCCTTGATCTGAACATAAACAACGTATCCGCATACGTTGTTTACGTATGTGATACTCTCTAAAATGGCACCAGGGTGATGCGGAGGAGACAAGTTGTTGAATAAAGTCATTATTTTTGTTTTCTTTGCGCACAAAAAGTATTCTTGTAGCTTTGTAAAATTACGCTTGAACCACTGATGTCACATGGATTATTTTAATGATGTCCTTGCTACGTTTCTGGACCTTGATCATGTAAGGATCCTTGCTGTCTATGGGAGGATCAGAGAGCTCTCAGAATTTATCAAAAATATCTTAATTTGTGTTCCAAAGATGAACAAAGATCTTACAGATTTGGAACGACATGAGGGTGAGTAATTAATGACAGAATTTTCATTTTTGGGTGAACTTTTAAAAAGGAAATAAATCATTTTGGCTGTCACCTATTTAGACCTTAAAGAAAATTACCGTTAGTGAGGTCTCCAACAAGAATCATTCCTACCTTGATCTAGTGAGGACACCGAAACTGAGGAAGATTGTGTTATTCTCAGGGATTTTCTGGTATGTGAGGAGCTTTTTTTGTTTTCCATTGTAAAACAACAGTCAAACGCTGTGAATCGACAAGTCTTTATTTAAATCTACAGGTTTGCAGTTGCTTTGACCTACTATGGCATCAGCTTCAACATCACTGGGTTTGGTCTGAACATCTATCTCACCCAGTTTGTCTATGGAGTTATTGAAGTCCCAGCTAAGGTCGGGACCTACTTCACTCTGGATTGGATTGGACGCAGAAATGGCCAGGCGTGGTCTCTCATTATAGCAGGAGCTCTGATTGGACTAAACAGCATAATCCCAACAGGTACTCCTTCATTCCTTATCACCTCTTTATACCAAATTTTATATTGGATGTTCATTATTTAAGAAATAATATATTGGTTTTGTTGTGCTGTTTCATCCACAGAGTTTTCTGCTGTGCGGACAGGGATTGCAATTATCGGGAAGGGATTCTCTGAGGCAGCATTTACTATTGCCTTCTTGTACACATCTGAGCTTTACCCTACTGTACTCCGGTAAGTTTTACATTTTTGATGTGAAATTATTCTAATATTTATGTATGTGTATTTATATTTTAAGAAAAGGACCAAAACACTTACAGTACATTTTTCAAATGTAGAGTTTATCCATAAATATGGCCCCTTGTTTTTGAAATGAAAGAACTTATTCTGCTTCTCTGTATCTTTCCTAGGCAGTGCGGCTTGGGCTATACCTCTTTTATAGCGCGTATTGGAGGTTCGCTGGCTCCCATGGTCATATTATTGGAGGACATGTGGCGCTTTGCACCCTCTCTAGTGTTTGCTGCCACTGCAGTTCTCAGTGGATGTGTGGTCTTCCTTCTGCCTGAGACCACAAATGTTCAGCTTCCAGAGAATGTTCTGGATATAGAGGAGGGCAGGTATAAGCATGCCAAAGTAGCTTTCTGCTGAATCACACTAAATGTCAAGTACTGTTCCACCTACGAGACTTTAAACAACCATCTCACATAATGTTTTTTATGCGACTTAAACTACATTCAAGGTATACATTTTATCAGTTCACCATAATAGTGGATCTAATTGTAAAATGCTGTAAAATGTGACCCTGGACCACAAAACCAGTCTTAAGTCACTGGGGTACATTTGTAGCAATAGCCAAAAATACATTGTAAGTGTCAAAATTATTGATTTTTCTTTTATGACAAAAATCATTAGGATATTAAGTAAAGATCATGTTCCATGAAGATATTTTGTAAATTTCTTACCGTAAATATATCAAAACCTCATTTTTGATTAGTAATATGCATTGCTAAGAACTTCATTTGGACAACTTTAAAGGCGATTTTCTCAATATTTAGATTTTTTTGCACCTTCAGATTCCAGATTTTCAAATAGATGTATCTCAGCCAAATATTGTCCTATCCTAACAAACCATACAGCAATTGAAAGCTTATTTATTCAGCTGATTTATAATCTCAATTTAGAAAAATCGACACTTAAGACTGGATTTGTGTATGTTTTTCTCATAGTTATTTATTTATTTATTAAAGGCACGCAACGACCACGGAATCAGAGAGTGATGTTGAACTGAATGAGATGAATCCAGCACCTGCAAATTTATAAGAGAAGGATTCATGATGTCAGAAAACAATGATTCCTTCAACACCCTTATGGACAGATGTGAATAAATATCATCAATTGCAAGACATTTATGGTGCGCAAGGGATAAAAAAATATATATATATTTGATGTTCCTGGAGATGAGCTTACACAAGACTAAAAAACACCAGTAAAGTAAAATGTCATTGAATTTAAAAGTCAACAAATAGCTGTCTATTAAGATAAGGTGTTTTTTTTCCTCTTCTGCTATAACGGTGGAAATGTTTGCATGATTCTTGTGTTCTTTTTCTATGGAATGCTATACAAACAGTATGCATTACACCCTTTTACAGAGCTTTGATATTAACACATTGTCAATAGGCCTATATGTGACTATGGTGATGTTTTAAAATGATGATTTAGTAGCAGTGAACACAGTTTTGATGTTACAGTATTTGTATTTTAATAATAACGTTCTGTAAATTATTTTATGAGACTCTCAAATAAATATTTACCACAATAATGCATTCGATCTTGTCTGTCAATCATCTCTCAATAACCCTCCACAGCGGCAGGGGGTGCACGTGCATCACATACAGCTTTGAATACAACAGAATAAAAGGCGTAGTAGAGTGTCACAGGTCAGCTGTTCAGCTCCCGAGGAAGTTTTCATTTTATTAGAATATGACCGTGAACAACATGGCAGATCCAAGACGACCGAATAAGATTTTTCGGTGAGTAGTTTGTCTGTAATAAGAGATGATTGTGATGAGAGTTTTGATCGGCTTTCGTTAGCATCTCTGTTAGCAACAGTTCGGCTAATGATTAGACGAGATTAAATCAGATTTACATTGAAAACAGTTTAATAGATTTACTTTTTTGCGAAATTATATGTTTTAAATCATAACATCGATGGAATTAATCTATGCTAAATTTATAAATATTAATTTCTGTAGTAATTTATTAAATGTGGTAGCTTATAAATGCCAGCCAGCAATCTACAATTGTATGTATTGTATCACAATTGTTGCACATTTAACGGATGTCATTTATTGTTCAACTAGGCATACTTTCAAGGCTTTCTCTGACGAAACTGTGATGTTTGTATTTTTTTTTTTTTTTTTGTAGCACAAAATAAAATGACAGCATTAATAGTCGAGGCATATTGTGTTTTTGCTTTACAGCTACAAGCCTCCCAACACAGAAACTAACCCCACATTGGAAGATCCTACACCGGATTACATGAACCTGCTCGGCATGATCTTCAGTATGTGTGGCCTGATGCTCAAGGTGATTTGACACCTGTGTTTACAGCAAACATTGATTTTTACTTTGTGATTGTCTCGTTGTTTGTGACTAAGACATGTGCAGATTATGCTCAGCTATGATTCAATGTTCAAATTATTGTGTTTTTGGCAGCTGAAATGGTGCGCATGGATTGCTGTGTATTGCTCATTCATCAGTTTTGCCAATTCACGAAGCTCAGAGGACACCAAACAAATGATGAGCAGCTTCATGTGAGTTACTTACGCTTGTTTGTTATTCTCCTTATGAACACAAATGTTGGATGATTCCATTATTTTATCTTTTAGAAAGACAATTTCTTCTACCTAAAGAAATCTTCAAATGTAATGCTTCTGGAATGCCATATTAAACATATGTTTATTCCCTCAGGCTGTCCATATCGGCCGTCGTGATGTCTTATTTGCAGAACCCACAGCCCATGTCACCACCGTGGTAACAAATAATCCAAACCCAGTAAGCCATCTCTGCAGGGATGGCATGAGAACCAGCTGATCCACCCACAGTCCTTCTGGAGCGCAGGGACGTACACCGATCAGCCCAGCTGGCCAATCAGACGCTGACAAACTGACTGATGTAGCTCCTGTACGATCGTTTCAAGTTTTCTCTGTGCTCACCAGTTGTTTTTATGTATGTTATCACACTATGCTAAAATATTCATATGCTGTGAATAATTGAGAAATAAATGAGCGATTTTGTGTGCTGCATCAAACTTTATTATTTTTTTTTTTTTTGTGGCTGTATTTTTCATATATACAGAAATAATTAGTGCTAATTAGGACACTTTGAAGTGCAAAACTAGAGCTTGATGTTAATGCATTCATCCTGCTGCTGCTTCTGACTAAATGTGCAGATGGAAGTTTAAAGAAGCCTTTTATTCTGAAAAATGTAGTTTTCCTGAGGAGATACTGGTAAACAGTACTGTACAGACATGCCAGATTTGTTCCTCTCAGTGTGTCCAAGATTGATTCTGCGCTGGCCTGGAGGATTTAAGGAACAACTGGCAACTCATAAGCTGTTATTTTTTTGGAGCAATGTGCCTTTTTTTTGACTGTTGGTTTTATAACACTTGGGTGGTTTCTTCAAAAAACTTAACCATATTTGATGGTAAAAGAAAGTTTGTGTTTGTCTCATCACATTGCCTTCGATATTATAATCTAGGCCAATTATATGATTCCGCTCATCTAGTCATATGTTTTCTGATTGGAAAACATATCCTCTCATTTGATATTTTTATCCACAAATCAACAGTTCATGAATATTAGGGTTTAGTCAGGCTTAACTGGAAATAAAACGTTTAAGAAATTATGCTGAAAATGTTACAAATTCAAAAATGTCAGGTTGAAATCCACCTTGTTTCTGCGTTGATATTATTTTACGTTTTATTATATTATTTTTGAATGATATTACTATATATATAACCCTTTACATAAAAATAATTGTATAAGAAATATGAATGTATAATTGTGTATCCAATTTCATTTATGACGATTGTTTTATGTCATTGATGGTCAAAGCTGAGCGAGACTCTGAGTCAGCATTTGACAACTCAGAGACCTCTTTTCTTACGTCTGATCACGCTTATTGGCTAAATCCTAATCCTTACAATGTTAAAGCGACCCAATAATTATATTTTATTATAAATTATTCTAAGAAATATTAGTGTTTGTTAATACATTTTCGTTACGCAGCCCTCCTTCTGATCAAAGAAATTTGCCTGTACATAATGTGTAGACTCTCATAATAAACCTGCGTAATGAGAAGATTCACATAACCACAGTCTCTCAGCCAGCGCGCAGAAGCGGTCAGAACGCGTGGTTTTAATCGGCGCGACATCCTCGTAGAGTCGTTTCTCGAGAGCCTCGATTGTCACATCTGACGAGAATCAGAAGATTACACTGAGAAAACATACACAATTATATGCTTTGCTCAACAAAAATACTTAAAAGACAGAATGTTCCGAGCTTGAAGATGGATGTGACCTCCTGCTCGGAGAAAACGGACCTCGGACCATTCAGTTTGTGGAGTTTTATTGGTAGTTTTGTCAGCTATAAACTACAGGTGATCCGGACGGGTCCAGATTCCAGGATCTTCTCAGAGAAAACACAAACCTCTCTGGTGAGTGTCGTGGATTGTGTTTGTCTTTTTATTATCTTCACAATTGCTCATGTTTCTTTCCCTTTCTTTATTTTAATTTTTTCCCTTTAAAGATATCTAATATTTTGCTCTAAATACAAAAATTTAATATATATACCTTGTAAAATATACAATTTATGTAAATTATGTTATACCATTATAACATAATTTATATATTATCTTTTATTTGACAAAATAACCTAATTTAATCCGTGAATATATATTTATACATTTTATATATATTTTATATTATGTCTGTCTATCTATTTATTTTTGGTACATAATATCTGTACTTGGAATATCTGTGACATCTGAGAAGAATCTTTCATCTTTCTTTGGTTGAAAAGTACCATAAAATACCATGGTCATCATGTAACATGGTCATACTTTGAATTACCTCGCAGTACCATGTAAATATGATTTTACTGCCTGTTATTGTCACTATACTATGGTATTGGTTGTGTTTAACACAGACTTTTGCATTTGTTAGATGATCTTCTGCCCATCTTTTTCTATTCTCGGTGTGATGGCTTACAGCCAGAGCTATTTATCATAATGTGTTCACTCAGCATATTATTTATGCTCTGAATGGTACTAAATGCAGCAAATCGTTTTATTGTGTGCTCAAAGATTTTCCTTCGCCCTCCTATATAACAATACACATGTCAACAGCAGAATTGGCTGAGACTGAATTTCATCAACTGTTTTTGATTACAGTTCACTATAAAATTTATTTCAATTTGCAGCCATGTGAAATGCCTAACACTGGAGAGAAGTATAAAAATCGAGTTCAGAAAAACTTGACATCTTTGAGTAGGGATTGTGATGGCCATTATTTTCATGGGTAAGTTTTTGTGGTTTTGGAGAACTTTTTGAATGTCACCCTAATTGCATGTATTCATATACACCCACACAATGGTGAGGCTGTCTGTGGGCTGGTGCAGTGGAGATCCAACCCACACAAATGATGCACATGAAATCATCCAAAATTGGGTCTCACTACCTTTTGTGGCTATATGCTTCTCCTTGCCATTACAGTGAGATGTATGGTGTTGTCGCTTTAGCAAACAAAGACAAGCGGGTTTCTTTTGTCTTGTCCAGGAAGCAGCTGATGCGTCAAACCTTTTAAACAAGGATGAGATGTGTTCCTGACTAAAAATACAAAAACATGAATATCACAATGCTGCCAGGCTCCAGGAAGAGACCTAAAAGTGTGTGAAGGCTTTTCAGGATGTCTTCTGGTTCTCCTTCACCTCACTGAATATATTCAGTATATAGTACATATGTTGGAACTGGTATGCGTATTGTAATGGCTTTGCTCTTCATTGGCCAAAAATAAAGAGGCAGATTTAGTTAGTTCTATCTTTAGTGTCTGATCATTAAGACAAGCTGAGTCTCTCCTAATCACAGCCTGACAACAAAACCAGCCTGTCAACAAAGAGCACAGCCACAATAAGGACTGTAGTGTGAATGTATTCCATTCACGTTTTGGCCACTGTGCTTATCTTTTCCCGTGCTTTACTCCATCTGTGTCTTTCATTTATCTACTCGGTTTGTACTTTGGGGAAGATCACCATAGCATTTGCCACATCTTCAATGCTTTGCTTTCAGAAACAGAACAGTAGAAGTGCTATCAGCCCCTCTGGCTCATCTCAAAGAAAAGCATAAACTTCTGACTGTAGCACTGCATTTTGTCTGTGTGAGTTTATTTTTGAAATTGTTGAGTGTGTATGTGTCACTTTATATTACTTTATTCCTCTGCCCATGTCACAGCGGACAAATTCTTCAAACACCGTCAGCATAAATTGTAGTACCGGAGTGCATCATTTATTTTCACCTGACGTTGGCCTATTGCAATTTTCTCTAAACAACTATGCAGCCTTTTTTAATTAAACCTCCCTTGGTGTTTTTCTTCTCTCTGCTTCCCTTTCCCACTTGATTGCACGTCACATATTTTCCCCTTCACTTCCTTTTGCTTTATTTATTTATTTGTTTGTTTTTTGCTGCTGTCAGATTTTATGATGATGATGATTATTATTATTTATAGTATTGTAAACAACTTAACTATAAATATTTTTCTAATAAAGACGTTTTATTTAATTATATAACTGTATTATTTCTTTATTGGAAAATATTGTTCTCATGGTGTTCATAATGCTGCAAATAAATAAATAAATAAATAAAATAGTTACTCTTTATATATTTGTAGCATTACCATCTCAGAATAGGTGTTCCATAAAAATAAAAAAACATTATTAAAAATAATTATCAATAATAGCAATATCGACAAAAACAAGAAGAACATTAATAACTAGAATGTACATTTCCTGAAGAAAATGTGAGTGGGTGCTTGCAGTGGCAAAACTCGCCACTCGGTTGCTAGGGTGTTTCTTGTCAGTATGAATGATATAAACCAACTCCCATTTCTCTGTGACATTCAGAATGGAAGATATCCCTCTTTGGATTTTGGTTTCTAGGGTACTATATTTGGTTGCTAGGGAGTGGCTTAGCAGCTGCCAATCATGAAACTCCAAAGGCTGCCTGTCAGTATGAATGATATTAACCAACTCCCATGCCTGTGTGACATTCAGAATGGAAGATATCCCTCTTTGGATTTTGGTTGCTATGGAGTTGCTTGGCAGCTGCCAATGATGAAACTGCAAAGGCTTCTTGTCACTATGAATGATATAAACCAACTCCCATGCCTCTGTGACATTCAGAATGGAAGATATCCCTCTTTGGATTTTGGTTGCTAGGGTACTCTGTTTGGTTGCTAGGGAGTGGCTTGGCAGCTGCCAATCATGAAACTCCAAAGGCTGCTTGTCAGTATGAATGATATAAACCAATTCCCATGCCCCTGTGACATTCAGAATGGAAGATATCCCTCTTTGTATTTTGGTTGCTAGGGTACTATATTCGGTTGCTATGGAGTGGCTTGGCAGCTGCCAATGATGAAACTGCGAAGGCTTCTTGTCACTATGAATGATATTAACCAACTCGCATGCCTCCGTGACATTCAGAATGGAAGATATCCCTCTTTGGATTTTGGTTGCTAAGGTGCTCGACAATGGTTGCTAGGGAGGACCTCGGAAGTGTTGAGGTGATTCATGATTGGCTGTTTGCTGCCCCGAGTCAAATGAGACCACCCTCATGTTTCTATGACAATTCAATCCGGAGATATCCCTTTAATCTCTTTCAATGGATGTCTATGGAACTTGTTGCTAAGGTGCTCTAAATGGTTGCTAGGGCGTGGCTTGATAGCGTCACAATGATCCTGAGAGATTGATTGGTCGTCTGAGTAAAATGAGCCCGCCCCCTTGTCTCTATGACACTGTGATCCAGAGCTATGTTCAATACAAAATCCCTATGCAATTTACCATAGTAGGTGAAACGCATGCATTTCATGGGACGTCCTGCTCCATAGTAAGTTAATGGGAAATTTTGGGCAGCTCCTGCCCCCCAGGAGTGCAACTTTTACCCCATTGTGAGGTATGTTCTTACAGAGCCTGCCAGCCTCTTCAAATGTGGCAAATCACAAGTTTCTGTGAAATCCTCGCTCTGAGCTATGACTCGACAAAGTTTGTCGCAATGTTAAGTCTATGGGATTTTTTGGCCGCTTTTTCGCCCCTGGGGCGAACACCGTACACCCGATCGCTTATAAAAGTCATTGCACACCATTCCCGAATAATCCGCACGATTTGACGCCTCATTCGTGGGTCTGTGACAAAAGCTGCGGGAGGAGTTACGCGCCAAACCTTCGGCGGAATAAAGAAAATAATAATAAGTATGAGCAATAACAATAGTGAGTGCCTTGCCTTTGGCAAGCACCCACTAATTACACTAAAAACATTTTGTATAAATATATTCACTTCTGTAATTTCTGCCCCCATAGAGCCATGCTGTCTCCCATGTATGCAGACAGCTCAGTCATCATGGAGAGAGTGCCGCCCTTGCGGAAAGGAGGGAGAGTGCAACCTCAGGGCCACAGACTGCGCTCTCATCCTCCCACCAGCGGAAGCAGTGTTTGTGCCAACCCCACCTACTATCATACAGTGTATGACATGAGTGATGAAGCATGCCCAGTTGACTCGTTTGACTACAGCAAAACCAATGGAGGGGAAACCGTAGTGACGGATGGGACACTTTACTCTTTGATGCCTAGTGACTCTCTGGTTCCTCCTATCAGACGGAGAGGAGGCCTAGTTGACCACCGTGATGTCATCAAAGCACACCAATCCCATAAATTGCAGAGCACTCCACAGGCACAACGAAAACAATGGGAGTGAGTATTAAATAACTGGTTACTTTTTGAAATGACTGTGTTTGTTAGTTTGAAATGTACTAAAAAAAAAAGTCCATCATAAAGCACCAATCACACAGGTTTTGGCATGTTTAGTCATTTGATGACATTTACATCTTATGTAATTTTGCACAAGTAGTTTAATGTCAGTGCGAGTCCTATGAATTGAAATAATCAACTGCATAACCTTGTTTCATATAAAATGTCAACAAAGATCGACATTTTGATAGAAGTGGTTGTGAAATACACCCACCTCATTCTTCTTCTTTCTTTTTTTTATCTACCAGAGCTGGTAGGTGTTTTTTTTTTGTTTGTTTTTTGTTTTTTTTGTAATGTGGTTGAAAGAAATACAAAATCTGGATTCTGAATCTATTCTTGTTGAGACTTTTGTTGAGACTCTTTTCCATGCCTCCTCTACAGCCTTCAGGGAGCAGACTGTCACTCAAAATATTCATCTCCTATCATATCTCTGAGAATAAAGGGCAGGTCATGTAGGTGTGTGTGTGGAGAGGATATGTACGGTATGGACACATTGAAGGACACAGTGATGACCCCTGCTTCATTTGGGCCCTGTGTGTACAGTTGTGTCTGACAGCAGTTAGTGAATGTGAAAACCTTGCGCTCCAGTGAAATATATATTGCTTGAAATCTGGAACGGAAAGGGAACAAATTCAGACCAAGATGGAAACGTAATAAGGCAAAAAGGACAGTTGTGGTAATGGTGTGTTGCCAAAGATGTTTTTGTTGTAGTGACGTAAAAAGCCTGTTTATATTCTTGTGTTGTGATTAGAGGGTACATGCTCCTCACGAACTTGTCAGTTTCGGTCAAATCCTCTGCTGTCTTTAGCTTATAATTGGAGCCCTTCAAGATGATGTGTGTATTTCTGTGCAGCTAGCAGCACTAAACAGAATAGCAAAAATAATGCTTTCCACCCTACCATAGTTTGGACAAATATATATAAAATAAAAAAATAAATAAAATATATACAGTGCTCTCCACTAATATTGGCACCCTCGATAAATATGAGCAAAGGCGCCTGTGAAAATAAATCTGCATTGTTTATCCTTTTGATCTTTCACTCCAAAAATTCACAAAATTCAAACCTATCATTGAGGTAAAACAATTGAAAGTGGGGAGAAAATCTCATGATCAAATAAATGTTTTTCTCCAATGAATGTTGGCCACAATTATTGGCACCCCTAGAAATGCTTATGAGTAAAATATCTCTGAAGTATATTCCCATTCATATTTACATTTTTTAGCACATCAAGGTGATTATGAACATGAAATTGTCCAGCCATGACTTCCTGATCCACAGGATTATAAATATGAGGAACACAAAGGCCAAATTCCCTTAATCATCATTCATCACAATGAGAAAAACCAAAAAATATATTTCTGATGTGCAGCAAAAGATAACTGGGCTTCACAAATTAAAGAAGTGGCTTTAAGAAAAGAGCTAGAAAGCTATTTATATACATATATATATATATATAAATTACACACACCTATCTATCTATCTATCTATCTATCTATCTATCTATCTATCTATCTATCTATCTATCTATCTATCTATCTATCTATCTATCTATCTATCTATCTATCTATCTATCTATCTATCACTAAGTAGCTAAGTAAAAAAAAAGTAAGAAAGTATATACTGTAGGTACACTGGTTTAAATGGGCTGGCAATAACAGCAATAATCAAAATATGAACATTTATTATTAAGCAAGAACACCTATGGACAAAATACAAGACAAACTGAATTTATTTGGGTGAATACAACATAGTTTACAATATTACATTTAAACTTGTTTAACAAGCAATTTAGAAATACAAAAGGCATATTTTTAGAAGTACCATTTTAATTTAAGTGCATTAAGCCGTTCTCTGTAATCACTTTTTACCGAAATAGTGCTAATTCTTGTGCCGGTGTGTCGCCGAAATCTAAGCTGGTGAAGGGCTGCTGTTTGCGGGGGAACTGCGAACTTTAGACCGCGGCCTCGCATGTCATTCGTAGCTGAGAGATGGTGTGACTGACTCCAAAACCTGCCCAAAAACTAACAGTACTGAAATTAGAGAACATATTTTAATATCAATTTTAAATTACACTCAGTATTATAATAAATACAGTCCATTTATGTTATGCAAGGCAAAGGCGTTTCCAGCGCAAAACGACAACCGCCGCTGACGCAGCTGACATCTAGTCCTTATGTTGCGCTGTGTAAAATAATATTAAAGACTTTATAAATGAAATAAAGTGTATACAAACCTTTATTTCCCCGAAAGAGTGCACGAAATCGGTGGCAGCAGTGCTGAGAACCGCTCTCTCCTGTGGAAAAAGCCTGTGCTCACAGCAGCTGCATTGTTAAGAAGTTTCACTAGAGACAGGGTCAACCCAGCACTTAAATATTAAAAATAACCCAATAAAATGACCCAACAGGCTGAACCCACACATATAGTGCCCTCCAAAAGTATTGGAACAGTAAAGACAAAATTGCTCTGTTGACTGTGGAATCAAGACATTTACAAATATGATTAAAAGATCAATATGAGACAAAACTACAGAATGTCATATTTTATTATTGGGTGATTCAACACATACATGTTTTACCAGCTAAGAAGTTCAGCACTTTTAGAGTTTCATCCGTCTATCTGTGTTGGAACAGTTGCCTCACAGGTCTTTCTAAGTGATCAGCTGTGTCCTGTTGCATTAATTCTTCAGATATTAAAAGCAGGGAATGTGTCGTAACAGTTATATGCATTACTTCTGTATTCTTAATCTTGCAATCGATGATGACACACACAAACCAGGATGAAGATGAGGGAGCTGACTTTGAGAGAAAATCAAGCAATTTGGATGCTAAAAGAAAAGAGGAAGTAAATTAGAGCTCTAGCAAAAACAAAGGGCATGGAGAAATCAAGAGTTTGGAAACCACCAGCAACCAACAACTACCTGATCGGCTGAGAAAACAACAGTAGCTGATGACAGACAAATCATAAAAGCTGTGAAAATGAACCCTAAAAGACGTGTCTGTAAAATCACCAACAACTTCTAGAAAGCTGGCGTGATGCTCTGACAATCTACTGTCCTCAGGAGACTTTGACACAGAATTACAGATGCTACACAGCAAGATGCAAACCTCTGACCAGCACCAAAAATAGAAAGGCAAGATTAGAGTTTGCAAAAAAAGCACAAAGGTGAGCCAGAAGAGTTTTGGAACTGTGTTTATGGACCGATGAGACAAAGATGAACCTTTATCTAAGTGATGGGAAAGCAAAAGTGTGGAGAAAAAAGGGAACTGCAATGATCCCAAGCATACAGCCTCATCTGTAAAGCATGGTGGAGGTGATGTCATGGCATGGGTATGCATGGCTGCCTCTGGAACAGGCCCTCTCAACTTTACTGATGACTTAATGTATGATGACAGTAGCAGAATGAATTTGGAAGGGTACAAAACCATCTTGCCTACCAATATTCAAGAAAATGCCACCGGATTCACTGGGAAGTGCTTCATATTGCATCAGGACAATGTATAAGGGCAAAGCAATGGAAAGTCTTTTTGCCCAAGTCAATCTCCAGATTTAAATCCGATTGGACATGAATTTCACCACCTGAAGAGGAGAGTAAAGCCAGAAACTCCCCAAAACAAGCAACAATTGGGATTGGCTGTATTAAAGGCTGGGAAAAGCATTTCAAAGGATGAGACCAAGAGTCTGGTGATGTCTATGGGTCACAGACTCACTGCTCTGATTGAGTGCAAGGGATCTGCAACTAAATAATAGCTTTTAATCTTTTATATCTGCCTTATGTTCAACTGTCCCAATACTTATGCTCACATCAATGAGTGGGATGAACTCTAAAAGTGCTGTTCTTTTTATTTGGTGAAACATGTATGTGTTGAAACGGCTAATAATAAAATGTGACATTCTGTAGTTTTGTCTCATATTCACAGTACTGTTCCAATACTTTTGGAGGGGATTGTTGTACCATTTGGACCGATCAGACACACAATTTTACATTTGATTTAACAAATCAATTAGATATTAGATTAACAAATGGTTCTAGATTAATCTAAGACCCCCCTGGTATGTCTGTCAATGACTCCAGGCCCCCGGTTCCATGGCAACCAATCTGATAACACTTGTTTTATTGCTCAAAAGAATGCGGGCAGAGAAACTCACTTCATTTTCCTTTAGGAAAGACATTATGCCATAAAAATTTACTCTTCTCTAATTAATTCATAAAAACCTTTCTTTGAATGAACACACATATCTTCAGGTCATAGTTTATATTATCTTGTATATGTTTTTGTGTATTGTATCCTGTTTTATCCATGCTTATGATAGAACACTAGTTAATATTACCTGACTTATACCATGCTTGGTCTCTATCAATTCGTCTTCGGATGATCTAATTGAGAGTGTATATTTTATGTCGATACCTATGCAACATATAAGTGTTCTAAGAATCTTTAATAGTTTGTATATCAACTTTCAATCCAGTTCATATGCAAATTACCATACATGGAGACAAAGAGTCGTAAACTTTCCCTCCAAAAGTTCAAGTCACCATAGGCTCTTTGACTCCCCAGAGGTGTGACCTCTATAGCAAATAAAGCTCTCACATAAGTGACTAATTTGCTACACTGTATATGTATGCATATATATATATATATATATATATATATATATACATACAGTGCCCTCCATAAGTATTGTCTACTGTCTGACTGTATAGCCACTGTATATATATGTATATAATAAAAATATATAGTTATTATATATATATATATATATATATATATTAAAATATAGTTTTAGATAAAGTTTAAACTGCATACAAAAACAATTTTTAAATGATTTGCACATTATGTCACGATATAAACCTAAAAATATACAATATATTGTGTAATTCACATTTTATACTTTTAGCTATATTGAATAAACAATTTATATGTGATTATGTCAGGATATAAACACAATTTTATATTTAAAAAAATATATATATGAAAATTGACCTAATGGCTCATTTGTAGTTGTTTCTGGGATAGGAGGAAACAAATTTACCTAAATAGTTCACAGTAGAGAGTGCATGTTCTTTCTACCTAGACGTTGTTAGCACAAATACTTCTATCCTCTGCTTCAGGTCTCTGGTGTGTAGAAGAATATGAAGAATATGTGTTTTTGTGTGTTTGCGTCACGGTGGGACCAAGTGAACAGTGAATGTAGAGTGGCAGTGGAATCCAGTCACGATTTCTGTTGGGGTGTGGAGGCTTCCACTCTCATCGCTCACCCACTCAATCTGGCAGCCGTAGCTGTGGGGAGACGTGAGATAACGGGTTACTGACAGAAAAAGCACTCTCACCTTATTCCACTCACTCGTTTGCCCTCACTCTCTTCTCTCTTTCTCTTTCCTTTTCTTGTCTTTGGTCTGGGAGTGATCAGCTGTAACTAAATATGAGCCCAGGGAGTCTGTCACACAGCAGAGAAGCAGATAAATGCACACACACACACACACACACACACACATATCTAAAAAGCCATTCAAGCTATTCAGCACATGAGATGTTGCAGTTTATATGCATACAATGGGGTTCGGAAGTCTGAGACCACATTGAAAATCTTAATGTAATCTTAATGTAAGTCTTATCGTGTTATTGACCATGCAGACTCTTTTGTGGAGATGACCAGATGCTTGATGCTTAAATCATGCTGAAGAACATTGTTAGCCTGGAAACCATTTTATGGATTTAAATTCATACACTTTAATTTAAAATTAATTATTAAAAATGTATATAAATATGAAAGTTATATATTAAAATTATGATTTAATAATTGTTTTTATGTTTTTGCATTTAAGAATTATTTAAAATATTTTAAACTCTTATTATATTACTTTATTGTGTAGATTGATAGTTTTTTTTTTTATTCCCCTACAAATATAAGCCCAATAAAACAAGAGAGTATCATAAATTGGCCTGAAACTCTCTCATACTGGCCTCAGCTTTATTGCTGAGCCCTAAAATTAGAAGCAGTTTCATTAGTGGTCTCATATTCTTCCAATACATATACAAAAACATACTTTGGAGAGTAGACTCTCTTTCTTTTTCTCTTTCACACGTTCTCCTGCCACTGCCTTGTGCTCTGTGTTTTCCATAAACACGGGGTATGTCTCTCACACACTCTCAATTAGAGTAGTGCTATATTAAAACAGCCTCTTAAATATACAAAAAAAACCCTTGTGTCTCTTAGCTGTGTATTGCATCTCTTTTTCATCCCTTCATCTGTGTCCCACATCCTTCACCCTTATCTGTGCTGTAGATTACTTCAAATCATATTTCAGTGTACCTTCTATTTAGGTTTAGAATGAGAGGCTGTAAAATCAAAACATATGCTTTGAAATATTTTACATATAGACTTTACAGACACGCACACACACAGTCTTATACAGAGACACTTGGCAGCTAGCGCGAATGGATCAGCAGGCAGCTTGACAAGGGGGCAGTTTTCGAGCGGACGCTTCCACAGTTTTCGCTGGCAGGAGAGACCTAAGCCACATAAATAGGGTAGTCGTGCTATTTTTAGCACCCATAAAAATGGCTTTTTAGTATTATCAAGGCCGCAATGAACTAAAGTGTTGATTTAAGGCAGAGAGACTGGGATGATTTGTGGAATGTGACGTTACAGGTGCGTGGGTGCATGATGGGTCAATGTCATCTGGAATGATCTTGGCAGCTAGCAGCCGCAGTTCTTTTCCCAATGAATGAGGGAGTGCCAAAAGACGCAAATGTACTTCCTGATTAGATTCTGCAAATAGTTTCTATGTTGGTTTATACCAGTTGCAAGGACAGAAATTTTCAAGTGAGTGGACCTTGGTGTAATGTTATGAATTTTATGAAGTATAATTCTTTTCCTTAGACTATGAGAGACATTTTTGTTTTTTTGTGATGTTTATTTACAGCCACACAATTTTTAATTGTACAATAACTATACCTGCACAATTAAGTTGCAGATTTACTTGAATACGGTAATGTTGTTGCTGTTTTATTTTTCCAAAGATTTGTGATGACTAGAAGTTAAATAAATAAATATTATTAAATATATTTATTATATATATATATATGTATGTATATGTGTGTGTATATTTGTATATATGTATAAATAATAAATAATGTCTTAATGAAAACATGATGTAAACAGTTTCTGGAAGAGTTAGAGAAAAGAAAATATCATTACTTTCAGATGAAAAACAAACAAAAAACAATAGAAGTCACAGAATCATGATATAAAACCAGTGTAAGAATGACCAAGGAGACATTATATATATTTAGTCAATGTGAGATCACTTAAGGAAATTGTGAAATGGAAAGTAAAGGAATTAAATATGCAGCAATCAAGAGGAGGAGTGAAATAGTCTCAGTCTGCCTGAGCATTAAGACCAATGAGAACAGACGGCAAGACAGCTTAGTATCCCCTGTAATACTGAGCCATTTGTTTGTTTTGCTTTTTGTTTGTTGTTTCTGATTTCCCTTTTCGCTTGCAGTCTACATAGCCTTCATCTTGCCCTCCATCCCTCCTTTCTTTTTTCCTTTGGTCCCCCTTTTCCAACTCTCTTTTCTAATCTTCTTTTTATCTTGAATCAATCTGGCTGATTGCCATGATTTGGAGACCTGTTCCAGACAGAGGCATCCCTTGGGACCTAGTTTCTCCAATGCGTGTGCGTGTGTATATTGATTGCTTTCTGGTATGGTTGGGAAATCGTAATTCCTGACATGCTTTAAACCCTGTTGTTATTGAACTTCCAAGTACACCTCAGCAGTTTTCATGCAACTATGTCTCTGCATTAGATTCATTACTCTACACAATTACTTGGCTGGATCTGAATAGTGCGCAAATTCATTACGTCGATTCAGGAGCGTGTGTCGTAAACCAGTGCACTGTCTGGTTTTTGAGCATAATTTATTATACCTGGGATTCCTGTCAAACCACAGTGTTCTCCGAGCTTGAGACTACACCTCCTGCATCTCAATTATGCATTTGTGCCATACTGTCTTCCTCTAAGAGATCTCAGAGGTGAGTTTGTGATGTGTGTGTCTGTAAGATAGAAAGCAGAACTGGTTTGACAGTCTGATCCTAGGGCTGATTTGAATGTTCATTCGGCTTGTTTCTAGATTTTGTGTCTACTTAAAGAAATTGTTTATTCAAAAATTAAAATTTACTCACCTTCAGGCCATCTGAGATGTAAAGGAGATTGTTGCTTCATCAGAACTGATTTGGAGAAATTTAACATTACATCACTTGCTGACCAATGTATCCTCTGCAGTGAATGTGTGCCGTCAGAATGAGAGTCCAAACAGCTGATAAAAACATATAACAAATAATCAGCATGACTCAGTCCATCAGTTGAAGTCTTGTGAAGCGAAAAGCCACGTTTGTGAAAAACAAATCCTTCATTAAAACGTTTTTAACTTTAAAAAAGTCCTCTATCTATAATGTTGCTTTCTCCAGTAAAAGTAATCTCATTTGAATTAGGGGAGAAATACAGATCAGGCACTGTTTACAAGATAAATATCAGTGGATTTTGATGTGAGAGGACAACAGGACATGGGATTTATTTTTTCACTGGAGAAAGCATTATTATGGATTATGATATTTTGGCCAGAAGTAATGGTTTAAAATTAAAAAGCCTGAATGATTTATTACAAACACAGCTTTTTGCTTCATTGGAGTCATGTGGATTACTGAGATGTTTTTATCAGCTGTTTGGACTTTCATTCTGACGGCACCCATTCACTGCAGAGGATCTATTGGTGAGCAAGTGATGTAATGCTACATTTTTCCAAATGTTTTAAGCAAATTTGATTTTGTATGAACTATTAATTTAAAGGGGTCATATGATGCGATTTCAAGTTTTCCTTTCTCTTTGGAGTGTTACAAGCTGTTTGGCATAGATAAGATCCCTGAAGTTGCAAAGACTAAAGTCTCAAAACCAAAGAGAGATTCTTTATCAAAGTTAAGACTCTGTCACGCCCCCCTAAAACAGCTCATTCAAACAAGCCCCCACTTGACGTCAAGATGTGGAAATATTTGCATAATGCAGCCCAAATATTCAGCAAAGAAAGAAGGTGTGGTTTCAGTAACCGCAGTAGTGTTGATGTAGCTGTGTCAGGGAGAAGCTGTGTTTCTAGGTGAAAGCAAACACACTTTATTTGGCCTTTCGAAAGTAGATGCATTTAGGAATCATTAAGATTATTTACAACAGAACAGCAATGCATTTTATGGACCACCGTTTCGTGAACCTAGGAGAGGAGGTAATTCTGACTTTGCTATGACAATCTGGGGCCTGTTCCATAAAACAAGTTTACCAAATAAGCCAGGCTTATTTCAGTAATTCTGATTTATTTTCACTTGATTTGGTTTCTGAAAGCAAAATTACCATAGCTCAAGCTCAGTCACTGTGGCAACTTATGCTGGCAAACTAACCTGGTCAGGAGCAGGCTAACTGTCAGGCTAAGCTGAGCTCCTCTAACTCTGACCAATAGGAACGCATCGATATTACCACTGACTCTCTCACATACAATCAGTTTAATTTATTATCGGTCCAAAAATAAAAGTATACAGAAAATACACCTTAAATAATCAAATAAATAAAAAATAGGCTACAACCAACTGTATTTAATGTATTGTGCCCAAAATGTAGGCTAATGACATTTTAACATTGTGGCTACATGTGCATTCAGTTGATCAGAAGTTTCTAGCCATGCAGCCTTTCTCTCTGAATATGACAGCTGTACCTTTTATGGTTATTAGAACATTAAAACATTGCAATCTAAAATTGCTCTTTAAAGCATTAAAGCATAAAAACACAATCAAAAGTTAAAATCACTGAATTAAAAATGTAAATAAATAATAGAAATCAGAGTACATTTTAACTGATAGGAGGAACACACATTTAACTCATTTGAGCTATGGCTGTATTAGCCAGCTTACATTTGATTAACAGTTATTGCTATCATAAAAATACACTTATATGTAGGATTAAAATTCTATGTGTCACATTTAATGTCCAACAACAAATATTTTAGCAGAATGAATATTTTATTCAGAATTCTTGTGCTATTATTCTGTTCTGCTCCGTCTGTGTAGCGCGCATGCGCGCCGCAGCGCTCGTTCTCTCGTCCACTCCTGACAGCTAAATTTATATATTTGCATGACTTTCTGACATTTACAGATGAAAAATATACCTGTGACGTATCAGTTATGCACTGAGGAAAACACAATGTTTTAAATGCGTTAAACAGCACAAATATTCGCTGTTTGCTATGGTGGATAGATTTGATCCATTATCGGCATTAAGGGCTGCTTCAGAATAAGCTTGCCCGTCACATTATCCTGACTCATTAAACCTGCATCGGATTAGTCAGATTGCGTGAAGTTAAATTGTCGTTTATGCAACCGCTTTAGTCCCGATTGATTTGTTAGGTTATTTCAAGGCAGGTTTTGGACTTTAATCCCCGCTTTTCTTAGCGTCTTTTATGGAACAGGCCCCTGGTGCTTCTGAATCGGGGACTGTATGTTTTGTTATTCCTTTAAGTATTTACTATTGACTGTTTAAATGCGGAATTTTGCGCATTGTGTGTGTGTGTGTGTGTGTGTGTGAGAGAGAAAGGGAGAAATGGTCACACAATTACTATTGTTTTGAAAGCTGAAGCTTGCAATTATGGAAAGGGGCGTTGAATTTCCGACACGGCTTGCGGTGTTCGGCCAATCACAATGCACTGTGCCAGTTGGCCAATCAGAGCAGACTGCGCTTGTCGGAAGGAGGGGCTTTGTAAACGAAGCGTTTGAGAGAGGCGGGGCATAGAGGGCCTACAATAATGTACAGTATTTGAAAAATGTGTTTTTTGAACAATAAAACATGTCAACATACACTGTTATACCAAATACACAAAATAATGATCTTTAAAAAAGCATCATATGACCCCTTTAAAACAAACTAATCTGGGCTGTGTTTCCCAAAAGCATGGTAAGCCTAAATTGATTGCAGCTCCATTGATTTCAATAGGTCTACGATGTACTTAAGCTTAAAATGCTTTTGGAAAATGCAGCCCTGATCAATTTATAATCAATTTAAAGAGATAGAAAAATAGTCAAAATTGTCATCATTTACTCACCCTCATGTTGTTCTAAACCTGAATGACCTTATTTCTTCAGAACACAAAATAAGATATTTTGAAGAAATTTGGTAAGCAAACCTTTTTGATTACCTTAATTGTATGTAAAAAACAACAACACACACACACATAGAGAGACATTTCTCATAATATCGTCATGATCTTCATGTTATGTTCAGCAGAATAAAGAAATACAGGTTTGAAACAATATCAGGTGAATACATGATGACAAAATACAATGTTTGGGTGAACTATTAAGAAACATTCCTAAAAATACATTCTTGTAGTAGTTTATCTTTTGTAGTTTGTGAAAAAGAACTCAACTGTGAAACAAGAATTCTACCTTTGTTTGTGTGTCTTCCTGTGTATCTCCTGTTATTCATGTCTGTAGGGCAGAACTCACCTTATTTTAGCTCTGTCCTCTGCCATTTCTCTGAGCTATTTAGATGCTAATGCAGCCAGCGAGCCCATTCCATCTGCTGTCAGACCAAAGGTCACAGCAGGGCCAGCTAAAATCTTCTCTGGGGTTCTGGACCGTCTGACCCTTATTCACACCCATTCAGGCATCCTTTTCCCCCTCGCTAAATCATGGATAACAAATTATACAATACACACACATGATTATGTTTTACGGGGTGCATAAAACAGTCTGCTGAGTGTTATTTACAGTGTGTGTAGAAGTTTATTTTCACTTATATAAAATGTGAATACCTTTTATTTCAAATTCTTTCATACCAATGTATTGCTTATTTTCAGGTGTCAAATAAACTGTGGATAGCCATTGTCATATATTTATGTTTGCAAATATCCTAAACTACATGTGAAGTAGAGGATGTTAAAAGCAAAAAATCTTGCTGTTGTATAGCCATTTTTCTATACAAAAAGTGCACTATCATTAAGCAAGTCTAAGACTAGGAAAATAAGTTCTGAGAGACTAACATGCTCACAGAAATCTTCTCAATGGATATTATGTCATAAATAATTTCTTTGACAATGCTTTACTTCCTTCTCATATTCAGAGATTGATCCGTTACTTTCCAATGTTCTTAATTTCGATTTGTCAGCATACTTACAGACATTCACATAAAACAAATTCAGACAAGCAACACAGTAGAATAATAGAAAATAGAAGTAATTCAATTATATTTATTGGTTATAATACAATGTAAGAAGTATTTATTTATTAGATATTTTTGCATCACACAGCTTAAAGTACAAATGGTCATGACTTTATATAATACTAGAGTTGCTGCCCTCTCCTGGGCAAAATATTCCACCGCACTGTATCTGAGCATATGAACTGGATTTTAATATTTTATTTATTTCTTTAAGTTTCTAATAGGGTAGTTGTGTATCTGAATATACATTTTTATAGACATTATTAAAGTCACAGACAGAGTAGACAGACATTGAAGAATTACAATTTTTTCATTAAATTATTAAAAAAGTAATAGTAAAGACTTTCCATTGTGACCAAAATATGCCGTTTTTTTTAACTTTCTATTCATTAAAGAATAGATCATATTTATAAGCAATATCACACAAGTAGTGGTGCAATATGGCTGTATATCAGCATGGCTGTGCTTCACAGCATGGATTCTGTGGGCAATCACAGTGTGCCGATATACAGCCATACTGCATGGTTATGAGTGTAATATTGCGTTTATACAACAGTTCGACAGCACAAGTCAGTAAATAAATAAGAGACAACAGAGAGTCTTTAAAAAACACTCTTTTGTGCTGAACTACTTCTTTCCACCACAAATTCAAATCTTAGTTTGACAGTTTAATGGATGAGCCCAAACATCAGCTACTAATGTCACTTTAGAACTAGTAACAAAGGAACGTTGAGTTGCTTCATTGGAAGTTGATTGTATTACTGTAATAAAAGCTCACTGTATTATGTAGAGTAAGATATACATACATATATATATGTGTGTGTGTGTGTGTGTGTGTGTGTGTGTGTGTGTGTGTGTGTGTGTGTGTGTGTGTTCTGGTATGGTTTATGATGACAAAAATGTGTATAATGAACATGGGTACTACAACGTAAACATGGTTTATGAGGATATTTCCTGTGTCCCCGTAAACCAAAAAAACATACTAAATGGTGTTTCAAGAAATTCGATAGAAAATACAGTTTGTACAGTATAAAAACTATTACGCCTATGGAGAGTCCCCATAAACCACAAATGCAAGTATGTGTGTGTATAGTACAAAATGTAAATTGTAATCATGTAACTGTAATTGCAAATCTTTTTGCTACAAAATTAACAAATTAATGTAACCTTGTTGAGGATAAGAGACTTCTTTCAAAAACATTTAAAAAAATCTTACTGACCTGAAAGTTTTGAATGCCTGTATATAATTTGTTATATTAATTATAATAAATTTCTTTTGTTTTAAAATATACCTGCCATGAGCAGTACAGTAGGTGGAGCTGTTCAACCTAGTTTTTTTCCTGCTCTATCAATGCAAGACGCATGGCGGCATTGCACGACAGTGCTATTAGATTTCTGCAGCCCCCACCTACTGTTTTGTCACCCTGTAATCACCCACAGCTGAGGGGGATCTCCCATCTTGATACTCATACTCACGCTCTTGCTCCTCTCCATCTCTCGCCCACTCTCTTGCTCTAAACCTCGACACATAACATTGTGATGATTATTACAGCAGTAGTGTTAGAACTAGTGTTGACAGGCTCTGTCTATCAGTTTGATTGAACGGATTTAATCAGTATGATTGCCATGTGCTGTTCCTGAATTATCTATGATCTCTGTGCAGTCGAAAGCTGTAAAAGGCTGAGAAAACCCCAATCCACCAGCAGAGGACTTCATTAACATCTTATGTCACTCATTCTGTGAATAAGGTGTTCAGCCTCATGTCGTTCCAAACCTGCATTTACTTCTATGGAACACAAAATTAGACATTTAGTGTGATACCTGAGCTACTGTTTTCCACTGAATGACAGTGGGTGTTGACTATGTGCTGATCCAAAAGAAACACATCCTAAATGTTTTTTATTTTTTTATTTCTATGGTAGTTCATAAATATATTCAAAATCCTCTTAAGCCATATCATAACTTTGACTTCAAATGAAAGAATATATTATTTACAGAAAAACCTTCCATGACATCTGTGGTCACCATTTACCAGTGTTGTGTCATTGATATACTCTTATAGCTTTTGTTTATATTTTAAATTAGATTATATTTTTATATATTTTTAATTTTTAATATAAATAAAAAATATAGTTAAAGTTTTAGTCATTTTATGTTTTTTTGTTTATTTTTTTTCTTCTGTTATTTCAGTTACGGTTAAATTTATCTATATAGGATGTATTAATTTTTAATTATTAGTTTTAGTTATGTTAGTACTTCAGCTTAAATGAAAATGAGAAGGAAAACACTTATTTTTAATATTAAATTTATTTTCAGTTAATGTTTATTTAACTAAATAAAGTGTTTATTTATCTTTATTTCAAGTTAAGAATTTATGTTTTTTTCTTTTTAAGTTTAGTTTGGGGGCCAACACTGAACCCCACTGACTTTTATCGCACGGGCACATATACACAGTTAAGCCCCCTTGGTAAATTTGAGCAAAGAAGGCTGTGAAAATTTGCGTTGTTTATCCTTTTGATTCACA
Source organism: Barbus barbus (assembly GCF_936440315.1). Classification (NCBI taxonomy): domain Eukaryota; kingdom Metazoa; phylum Chordata; class Actinopteri; order Cypriniformes; family Cyprinidae; genus Barbus; species Barbus barbus. The sequence continues at coordinate 9,546,453 of NC_136715.1, read as the reverse complement.
AAACCTTCATAGCTCAGCTTTCAATACTATAGTCCCCATCAAGCTGGCTTCTAAACTCTCAGACTTTGGCCTAAACTCCTCACTCTGTGACTGGATTCAAGACTTCCTCACCGGCAGACCTCAAGTGGTGAAAGTTGGCCAGTTCACCTCAAACTCCATCACCCTGAACGTAGGAGCCCCACAGGGCTGTGTCCTGAGTCCCCTGCTCTACTCTCTCTACACCCATGACTACGTGTCCTCTCACAGCTCCACATCTATTATCAAATTCGCTGATGATACTGTGGTTCTGGGCCTCATCTCAAACAATGATGCGACCGCATACTTGAATGAGGTAGAGAGACTCACATCATAGTGCCAGGACAACTGTCTCTCTCTGAATGTGAGCAAAACTAAAGAGCTGATCATGGACTTTAGGAAGAGACAGCAGCAGCCCTACACTCCTCTTATGATCAGTGGGACCCCTGTGGAGAGGGAGAGTAACTTCAAGTACCTCAGTGTAAACATCTCCGAGAACCTGACTTGGACTACACGCATCCAAACACAGGTTAAGAAAGCCAGGCAAAGACTGTACCATCTGCGACAGCTGAGGAAATTCAGGGTCTCACCAGCAATCCTGAAAACTTTCTATTCAGGGACCATAGAAAGTGTATTGACTCAGTGCATCTCAGTGTGGTATGGAAACAGCGCCAAACAGGACTGCAAAGCACTACAGAGAGTTGTGCGCTTAGCTGAGCGCATCTCAGGGTCTGCTCTCCCCTCTCTGCAGGACATCTACCTCAAACGCTGCAAAAGTAGAGCTGTCAAAATCATCAAGGACTCAAATCACCCTGTAACCGTCTATTCACTCTGCTTCCATCTGGTAAGCGCTTCCGTAGCCTGATGGCAAAAATTAAGAGACTTAAGAGGAGCTTCTTCCCCCAGGCCATCAGGCTCCTAAACTCTAACTCTGTGTCATAACATCACATGACTCACATTTAAGTCAACAACATACTGACCTGCACATTTATATTTTTATCTTTTATTTGATTTTATTCTTTTTATTTTTTCTACTTTTGTTTTGTATTCTATATAAATGCACTGTCCTTGGAGCGGACCTGACTTACATTTCACTGCTGGTTATACTCTGTATAATTGTGTATGTGACAACTAAAAAAATCTTGAATCTTGAATCTTGAAGTAAAACAATTGAAAATAGGGGGAAAATCTCATTACGAAAATAAATGTTTTTCTTCAGTGGCCACAATCATTAGCCCCCTTTTATCCAATAATTTTTGCAACCTCCATTTGCCAACAAATAACTGTAAAGTCTTCTTCTGTAAGCCTGATGAGGTTGGAGATCACCTGGCAATAGATCAGAGATCATTCTTCCAACAGAACCTCTCCAGCTCCTTCACATTCCCAGATCCATGTTGGTACCTGTCCTTTTCAGTTCACCTCACTCATTTTTTATAGGGCTTAGGTCAGAGAACTTCGACGACCATGACAGAACCTTAATTTCATGCTCAGTGACCCATTTTGTGTTGATTTTGATGTTTGTTTTGGATCATTGTCCCGATAGAAGATCCACACAAAGCCCATATTAAGATTTCTAGCAGAGACAGTCAGGTTTTCATTTGTTTGATATAATCTATTGGGATAATTTATTGGAGAAAATCATTTACTACATAATGAGATTTTCTCCCCTGTTGAAAAAAAGCAGCATATGCTGGTTAGGTATGTTTTGAAGCACGACTGCTGTTTTGAGCTGGTTTGAGCAACTAGCTTCTGCTCAGTCCAGTCCAGCAGTAATGCTTCAAAACATACCTAACCAGCATATGCTGCTTTTTTCAATAGGGTCTTTTGCTCAACTGTTTTACTTACTTACTTTTTACTTTTGTCATTTAGCAGCAGTCAAAGCGACTTACAAATAAGAAAAAGTAACTAAAACTAAAAGTTACAAAACTAAAAGTTATACCCACATATTTAAGAAAATAAAGAAATTAAATGAAATTGACACATGCATATAACAACATTTCAATAATAAACATATAAATGAAAAAACTAAAATAAAAAGCGATACTTCTATCCCTTGGTGGAGTCCCACGGTAGAGTTGATGGTCTTCACACTAAGAGGGCTTCACACGACGACTGCCGCGACCGCTGCCGCGGTATAATAACTTTTTTTATACCAATCCAACAAATCACCATTTAAATTCAGCTGGACCCACTTTCCTGTTTATCAACTAAAAATGGCCAAGCAAGTGCACACACTGACAAGATACGCGATACAGTACGAGACCAAAAATTTCAGCACCTCTCTGTGAATTTACAAGGAAATTTTATTTTTTTGGTGAAGGCTTGCCACAGTTATTTATTGCTCTCATTTTGGATATTTACCATTTGCGAATCACAAGCACCATTTGGTTATTTTCACCTTTTTTTTATTTCTCTTTAGTTCCAGTCCATTACCTCATCATCTGAATCAAGTAATCAGAAACTGCAGCTCTCAGGTTTGTGTTTGATGAAAAGCAGCAGTGTTTATATACAGTACAGTATTCCCAGCAGCCACCATGTCACCAGTGTTCTGTTCTGACTAACGTCACCGTTAAGTGCTCCAGCCTGTCTGAGTAGTGCTCCTGCCATGCATCCCATCGCTCACATGTCTTCTCAGGGTCACTCTCCCTGATTGGCTGGCTGCCAGTTTGAGCTCGGCTCTTTTCTCAATGAAACGCTCAGAGAGTGTGATTTACGCTGTCCTAACGGCACCAGTGGAAATGAGATGCAGCAGAGTGCGGATGGCAAATGCACACAAAAACAAAAGAGCAATAGAAACAAAGCAAATGTTAAAGGGATGGTTCGCCCCAAAATGAAAAATCTGTCATCATTTTCTCCCTCATGTTCTAAAGCCGTCTGATCTCCTCTCTTAGGTGTGTCACATAGAATAGGTCAGTAGAAGGGCAGTTTTACTATGAAAAGCATAGAAGTTGATTTGTGTGTGACAAAGAGATTTAACTAGTTGTTTCATCAGAAGCCTCGTAGTCTTCTGCACAAGAAAACTGCAGGCTCATGAGCACAAATCCCTTGTGCACAAAACATGAACACCTTTTTCTGTTTCTCATACCCTCAAAGAAAATCTATCGATCTATCTATCTATCTATCTATCTATCTATCTATCTATCTATCTATCTATCTATCTATCTATCTATCTATCTATCTATCTATCTATCTATCTATCTATCTATCTATCTATCTATCTATCTATCTATCTATCTATCTGTCTGCCTGTCGATCTATCTATCGTTCTATTGAGTGATCGAGACAGAAGTACACTTTCTCCTTCACTGCCACAAATTTAAATCAATATGAGACATACACATCAACAAATTCACAAACATCATAAAGAACTTTACAGCTATGACTGAGGAGGAACAAATTAAGATAATATTATGAGGGACAGACAGCAGCACTGGCTGCGAGATATGTGTGGATGTGCCACAGGCTGAGAGACAGCAGGTGAATGTGTGTAATATGTGTATTACATCTGACCTCAGTGTGTCTCCCTACTGTCTACCACAGTGACCCTTAGCCTGTACGTGTTTATATGTTAAACACTGTGGTATGAAATGTTCACACGTTCTAATTTGTTACACTGTTTACTTAAGTTTAAATTTGGTATAATTGTTTTTTTTAATATTATTTTGATCTTTTCATTATTATTATATTTCTCCACATATATTCCAAGCTTTGGCAATATTGTATCTTTGTAGTCATGCCAATAAAGCAAATTTGAATCCATCTGTCTGTCTGTCTGTCTGTTCAGTCTATCATTTTATCATTCTATCGTTCTATCGCTCTATTGTTCTATTGTTCTATCTGTCGTTCTGTTTAGCCATTGATCATTCTATCTGTTATTAAGGCTAATAAACCTTCAAAGCTTTTCTAGTTAAACTTTACATTTGTTTGAAATTTTCTGAATTTCAGTTTTATTTGAGTTCCTAAAGTTCAAATTCCTATTTAAGTTTTATATCCTGTTGTGTACTCATATATTTTGAATTCACAAAGAATTCAGGTTTCATTTCATTTCATATTCAAGTCCCTTTAATTAATTGTTCATAGTAAATTACTTTTAGGAAGCAAATTGAGTCCATTTTGATTTTATGTTAATTCAAGCACTCAGATTAATTTAGACCGGAAGGACACTGATGCATTGTGCACACACACACACACACACACACACACACACACACACACACACACGCACACAAATATACTTCCTTCCCTCTCCTTTCCCCTCCCTTTTAATTTCCATCTTTCTACTCAGATCTTCTGACTCCTCCTCCCTCTCTCTCGCCAAGTGTTTTCACTTTAATTGAAAGGCCCTCAGTGATGAATCAGGGCTGATTTGCCATTTGCAGGAGCAGGAAAAAACGAACACTCAGCACACTGGCTAGATGCATGGATGGATGGATGGAAAGAAGGAAGGATGGAGGGAAGAGAGATGGAGAAATGGGGGGAGGGATCGATGGGCTGACGTGGATGCAGTGCTTTCGACCAGACTCATTCACCATCTCTCCTGCTTACTCATAACTTCCCATCCAAATCTGATCACAATTGCTGCTTTTAAAATCATTTCCTGCCTGTAATATGCTCTTTTCATTTTCTCTCTTTTAGTCTGCAGTGCCATCTATTCTTTTGAACCACATGAATCGTCAGCATTTACGTCATTTACCTTGATTATGATAGATTTATTCTGGTTAAAAATCTACTGGTCCATAATGAAAGAATAGCTGTATTTTTCTTGAAAAACAAAAAACAAAAATGCTGCTAATTTTAAACGTATAAATATCAAAAGAAAAATGCTTTTTAGCTCCAGATGGTGTAGTTACGGCATCTGGCAGCAGTGTGTGGTTAACTAGCCATATCTTGACCTCCTAGTTTTTTCTTAAATCTTTCACCCCTTCTGTCAAAGATTTGTCACACTTAGATTAAGAATAAAAGAAGATGACAAATTGAACAACTCTGCATTCATGTTCACACCTCTTATGTTATTTTTCTCTCATTCCCTGTCATGGATTGCAGTGGCCCATTTTGTCAGCATATCAACCCCAGTCTCAGCGCAAATGCCACACAAACATGATTGTTAAAGTGATAGATCACCCAAAAATGAAAATAATTTACTCACCCTCATGTCATTGTAAACCCCTTTGTGTTTCTGTCTTCTACAGAATACAAAGGAAGATATTTTGAAGGATGTTGGTAACCAATTGGGTCCTCCATAGTATTTTTGTATTTACAATAATACTATGGATGTCAGCGGAACCCAAAGCTGTCAGGTTACCAACATTCTTCAAAATATCTTCTTTGTGTTCTAGAGAGGAAAGTCGTACAGGTTTGGAACAACATGAGTAAACAATGACAATTTCATTTTTGTGTGGACTTTCCCTTTAAAGACTGAATAAGGATGCAGTTTATGGTGTATAACTTTACTTTGTTAGTAAATGTGGGTTGCATTCATTCTTTCAGGGCTTGCTGAAGAAAGTACAGTTGCCGTGAAATGAAAATTCACCCTAGCTATTTTTTCATTCATATTGAATTCATCCTTGCATATGTGTGAGATAGCAGAAGAAGCTCATCGGTCGCTTCTGTGACTCACACGACTCTGTCCCATAGACTCCATGATTATTTCAAACATCCTGGATGTTGTCGGAGGGTCAGAAGAGCCTTTATCTCAGCAGGGAGTTGAGTCACGGGGCTGCTGTGGCTGCACTGACTTTCTCTGGTTCTTGACTGTGCATATTTAGTTTAAATGCATGTGTATTTATATTATAGATGTTTTTGTGTGTATATAGTGTGTTCAAACTCTCAGTGTGCATGTGTTTGTTTGTGTGTGCGTGTGCATGTCTGTAAGTGCTGATTCTTCTCAGTAGACTGCTTACTCTACATCAGTCTTAAGTCTTAGGCCATTAGCTGAGGCCAGCAGTGCAGTCTCATCCCTCCGTTCGCTTTCTCCATCTCTCGCTCTCTCCCACCATCCCCACTCATCAATCAGTTCATCAATTAATACACACTCAGTCCCTCTGCAAACACACAGAACAGCCAAAAAAGACCAATCTCCTAATTACTGTGGCTCTTCTCCCATCCTCCCCCATTCCTTTCTCAGTCACTTTTCATCCCTCCCCCATTCCTATCATCCCCCCTCCCCACTCATAAACTCTCTCACTCTGAAGACTCCATCCATTTAACCTCATTGGTCTGAGAACTGAAACAGATACAGACAAGATCTTTTATGTAACATAATATGTGTAGTATATAGTAATGTATATACATTTTTGGTAGCACTATTTTTTACAGTAAGGTCCTATTAGTTAACATCAATTAAAGATTAGCAATACATTTACAGTATTCATCGATCTTTGTTAATGTTAGCTGATTGAAAATACAACTGTTCCTTGCTAGTGTATGTTTAGGGACCAGGGGTCCATTAAACATTAATTGTCATGATTTTTATTATGTATTAGTAAATGTTGAAGTTGTATGTATATAAGTGATCATTCACCCACAAATTTGATCATTTATTCACCACTCTTTTGTTATTCCCAAACCTGTATGACTTTTTTCTTTCATGCTGAATATCATCTTTTGTATTCCAAGGAAATAGAAAGGCACACCGGTTTGGTTTCATTTTTGTTTATCTATGCAAGTGATTATTTCCAGTTATTTTATAGTACACACATAGCAGAAGGTACCAATGCATTACCTAATGAAATATTAACTAACAGGAGAAAGGCCAACATGCATCAGTGCATAGATATAATTCTTGGTAAAGCATTGTTAACGAAAGAAAAATTAAGTGATGTAGATGAGTGAGTCGGGGAGTGAACATTAGTGGAGAAGACAAAAACAACAAAAGAGAGCGTCTCCCATGACTCTCTTGGTTTGGAAATTCAAAGAACTTTATTAGGAAATCACATCCACTTGCTCATACTTACACTTGGAGATGCTGCAGAGAGTTAAACAGATCAAAGTTTAATAATGAGAGCTGGGCTAATATGCATGGCTGCTATGAATTATTTAGGTTTATGAATCATTGAGTATTGAATCATTTTCTGGACAGAACTCAAGACTTGCTCAGCCTTAAAACTCAAGTGCAGATTACCGGACACAGGTATATATGCAATAGACACACAAACATATATAAAATTCAAAATGTATAAAAAATGTAGGCTAATATGCTGGTCAAATGTTTGACAGAGCATGAACATACTGAAAAAGATGATCAAATTTTATTTATTTTTAAATTTAATTTTATTTTATGATTTTTTTGACACAAGTGTGTGCATAATAAGTAATGTGTTAATTATAATAAATGTATATAATATAATATTTAATATACAGTACTGTATTATCACACACTGAGGAAGACTTGGTAGCCGAAACGTTTGTGTCTTTTCCCCATTGGTGATGATCGTTAAATAAAACGGAAAAAGAAGACTGTTCTCCTGAGTGCGGATCATAATTTCTTATACAAAGTATACTGTATTATAAAATTTATATATATATATGTATATATATATATATATATATATATATATATATATATACACACACACACACACACACTTATTCTATTAATTTATTTAATATTCACTACATTTACTTTTATTTTAAAAGACAGAGGGGATTTGATTAATTTTATTTTGTAAAACAACAGATGTAATGCTTATATTAATTAAAATAAATTATATTTAAACACTGTTTGTTTTGCGCATTTTTTTTTGGACGTTTCATGACTTTATACAGCCACTATAAAAGTAGATGATTATGTTAAAAGTATTTGCAAATATAGCTAAAAAATTTGAAATATTTCTTTGCAGATGATACTTGGTTTGATATTATATTTTCTAATGCAATGCATTTTTGTAGGTGTCCTAAGTGTCTAAATACATATTTGGGCCACTGTATTTGCCTTAAACCCAGATCTTCTTGTCAGTGCATCAGAGCGAAGTTTGGGTAAAACTCTTTCTCCAAGACTTCATAAGAGCAACTTGTTCCTGGGATTATAATGACAGCATCTATTGCCACAAGTGTAGTCTTGTCACATTCGATTCCTTTGATTGACACCTCCAAGCTGGGGCATTTGTTCTTGCTGTGGGTGAGCGAGGTACTTTATAATGTTTTGCAGTCACAGAGCAATAGAGTAAGTGAGTTCTCGAGCATATTCTAACCTCTTGAGAAGCCTGTAAAGGGGCTACACACACCTCCTGCTGCCATACACTGAGATAAGCTGAGGATGAATCTATTGCACTAGCTTGGTTTAAATATAGTAACCACCCCACCGTCTCCGCATACGCACTCTTTATTGCTCAGAGACTGGTGTTTATGGCAGGTAGTGGTTTTCTATGCATTCCCATGTGCTCTACATGCTGTTTGACTTATTTCAGTCATTTTGAAATGCCATAGGTATGAAAATGCTTGTGAAAAGTGATATAAATTACAGTGTCATCATGACTAGAGGCTCAGCATACAGTATCATTCCAACTGTTTCTATCTGATTATTGGAGTATGTTTTACAAGACAATCCTATTTCATTTTTCATTCTTCATCAGAGAAGGTTTGGAGAAATTTAGCATTACATCACCTGCAGTAAATGGGTGCCGTCAGAATGAGAGTTCAAACAGCCGATAAAAGCATTACAGTAATTCACAAGTAATACACACAAATTCAGTCCATTCAGTCCAAGGTCTTGTGAAGTGAAGAGTCTATAATCCATAATAATGCGTCCTTCAGTGAAAAAATCCATCTCCTGTTGTCCTCTCACTGAACTGAAAACTGGACTGTTTTCACTTGTAAATGGTGCATGATCTATGCATATTTCTCTCCTGATTCAGACAAGATGTCTTTTTTTACTAGAGAAAGCACTGTTATGGATAGAGAACTTGCATTTTAGCTGAAAGCAATGCTTTTAAGTTACAAATGTCTTAATGACAACTGGAGATGTGTGTATTACTGTGATGTATGGATGTACTCTCATTCTGATGGCACCCATTAACTTCAGAGGATCCATTGATGAGCAAGTTATGTAATACTAAATTTCTCCTAATCGATGAACAAACAAACTCATCATTTTGGATTGCCTGAAGATCAGTAAATCTTTAGCAATTTTTTTTAGTGAACTAGTCCCATAAGAACATGTTGTCATTTAATATTACACACAAACTACCCCACCACTTTGTTTTTTAACAGTAAAGGATTGACTTTGCTATTGGTTCCGATGCTCACCGCTTGCTTGTGGTGGATGTAAGGGTTATCATGCTTCATGCTATGCACAGTCAAAACACCATCTGGTAACCCTGAATATTCCTGAAGGGCCAGAGCTTAGCGAGCAGGTGGTTAGAGAGTTATATGTCTTTCCATTCTAAACGAATGTACACATATTTACATTCCCATCTTCCTTTTCCCATACATTCTGATCCATTCCCTCTGTTTCTTGCTGTACTTGAGGCTAGATGGGTGTCGAGAGAGAGAAAGTGGAATGATGGAACGAATAAGGAGAGGAGCAGGCAGGGGAGAGAGAGCAAAAATCAAGCCAGAGGGAGAGAGAGCAAAAATCAAGCCAGAGGGAGAGAGAGAGAATGCGGGGGAGCACTGGGTGCTTCCTGCAGGGTTGCCGTGTGAATGCGGTCTGAATGACAATGGTGCACATCAGGGCCCCAGCACGACTCAGTCTCACGGCTCAGCCAGTAACACAGGAACACATAGCATGCTGTTACATATACACACACATGCTGCACAGAATGCACACAAGATATATAAACACAGATTTTTTTTAGGATGCCTTATTTGTCACATCTGAACTGGTCATGATGCAAATATCAAAAACTTTACTGTACAAGAACAAAGAGCTCCGAAATGAATTCTAAAATGTTTTGCTGAAGGCTAGCAGTGAATAGTCACCTATGTGCAGTGTGTGCTGCAATGGTGATTTTTTTTCTCTCTCTCTCTCGCTCTCTCTCTCTCTCTCTCCTCTGTGCTGTGTGTTACAAAACCTTTTGTCGAATTGTCTCCCCAAGCAAATGCATTAGGTCTTAATTAACCATGTCTCTCAACGCAGAGGCTCATCATCTTTGTTGCATTACACCAGGCACTCCGGCAGATACGCTACAGACTGCGCATCCACGCCCCTTACCGACACTCACGCTCGCCCACTAGGACAACAGCTCCACCTCCTCAGCGGGAATCCTCCCCTTTTATTGCATTATTATGGGCGGCTTGACACGAAAGCTCCCAGAACAAGCGCGCTGACTAATCACGCTGTACCTGCACTGCTTTATTTGTGATACTGAGTTCATCTTTTGATTTCAGGACCACGGATAGAGCAGATTCAGTGCAGGGGGGGTATTGCCGTTTCAGCACCATGGACAGCGTCAGTTGATGTTTACTGCAAATATTGCAATTGCTTTCAAACAGAACATTCCCAAATTCAGTTCACAGCCCTTTAGTATGCCACCAGCTGTCTTCAGATGGAATTCAGACACGTTTTCTCAGCAAGTTTAGCTGGAGAGTAAACCCAGGGAATTAGCAACCAAAGGCATTTCAGAGGCTGTTGCCAGGTGGACAGATGGGCATGATATGAGCAGAGTGTTTTTAGGACACACACTCTCTCCTGAGTGTCTTTTCAGGCTGACAAACTGTCTGTTCAGAGAAAGAAGATCACATTGCACTGTTATGTAAAAACAGTAAAAACATGTTATTGGTTAATTGTACTGTAAGTTATCTTATCATACATGATAAAAATCATATTGAATTTTAAAAGACAAAATTTTACTTCTAAAAATTGTAAAAAAAAAAAAAAAATTACCCATGAAAATTTGAAAATGATGTATTTATTACATTTATAATATGTAAAAAGTAAATTAAAGGGATATGCCCTGTAAACCATCATGTTTAAGTTTTATTTAAGAAGAAACTTTATATTTTTATCTCTTTTATTAGTGATATACACTACAGTTCAAAAGTTTAGGGTTGGTATTTTTTAATGACGTAAGGCTATGTTTATTTCATGAATAAAACAGTAATATTGTGAAATATTACTACAATTTACAATAACTGTTTTTATTTTAATCTATTTTAAAATGTAACTTATTCTTGTTATGGCAAAGCTAAAATTTCAGCACCCATTACTCAAGTCTTCAGTGTCACATGATCCTTCAGGAATCATATGGTGATGCTGCTCATGAAAACATTTGAAAGCATTTGTTGAAAATATTACTGCTGCATATTTTTGTTAAAACCATGATACAGTTTTTCAGGATTTAATGTTTTCGTAATTAAAGTTTACAGTTGGCAGGTTATTTATTTGAAATATTTATGTGACAATGCAATAAATAAATGAAAATAAAATAAAGACGAAGAAAGAAAATAAGGAAAAAAAATCTCACTGATGCCACAAACCTTTGAAAGTGGTGTACAATGTTTATAGCATTAGTCTAGTGTGTTTCCTGCATGTGTTTTGTTACAGGTGTTGGGATGTGGTTCATATGGATTCCATTATACCACTTTTTTTATCTATGCATTTATATATTTTAACTGCTCCAAAAGATTTGTGTATTATTAGTACTACATTACTTATTGACCTACAGAAAAATATAGTTACCAGAATTCTGCTCCTTAATGTTCTAATGTATGTTCTTAGTATATCATATCATAGCAATTACTTATAGGCACATTTTATATTGCAAGGACACTGTAAAGTCCCCACAAATCCATACTTTCTCAACAAGTACACACTCCCTCTTCCGGCAAGGTGTATGACTCAGACACAATACGTATTGAGAGATATGAATCCATCTATCGTCTTAGGAAAAAAATCTCGTCTCACACAGTTTGCGAGAAGAAGCAAAATGGCACGCAGTGCTCGTTTGAGTCTCGTCTTGGCCCTAAGGTGGAGTGAGCTGGAGGATAAGCGAATCGCTACGGGGACGCGCGTCATGTGCTGCAAGGCTTGAGCACGAGCGTTAAATTGATCAGATGCTCTAAACCCTCCAGCTGATCTGAGGAGGAGCGCGCTCGAGACCCCGCGTCTCCGTTTCGTTTTCTCCGACAAAAATTTAACTTTTAAAGCCGAAATAACCGCTCGTCGTCCACTGAGGCGACAGAAAAACCCCCGAAGAGGAGCATTTTAGGGTAATTCAGGCTATGGGTGCCTCTTGGTTCCTCTCTGTTACCACAGAAGATGCGAGTTCGAGCTTCAATCCACGCGCTCCGGCGCCTCTCCAAAACTGATGATGCTCCTTTCAACGACCACCGTCGGATTTTTTGCGTCTTGGATTTGTCTACGAGTCCTGGAGTATAGATGATAATTGTTTTTAGTGAGGAATTGAGGGAGAAACCGCGAGAGATCATCATTATATCTCGACATGGTGTTTTTTGTTTTCCCAGCGCGCGCTCACGCCCACCCTATTGGACCGATATGGCTACAAAAAAGCAAATAAACTTAAATTACTAAAATCAACAAATGTCACAGAGGTGTGGATTTTTTGGGGAAGCCCTGTCGTCTGCATTTGCGAGAGTAATTCGAGAGTTTGGCGGAGGGGAGGCAGAATATTACCACAGTAGCTTATACCAAACATTGCGGATACCACAGAAATAAATTAATTATTTAAAGGTTTTCACCATTTCTTTAAATTCTATATCTGTCTTGTGGATATGAGAGAGAGAGAAAAAACCAGAATGCAACTCCTGAGAAAGACACATTAACCTGATGCAGTCGATGCCAATTTACATTTAATGTATTAACGTAATTATGCTAAAAGGATCTGTATTTACACCTTGCAAATGGCAAGACGACCCACACCGAGCTGTTGAGACGGGAAATACTTCTTAAAATGTGGATCCCACCCTCCTGAGGAAGATAATCCGACGACATTTTATCTGTTTATGTTTCACTATTTGTTGAGCTGACTGCACCATTGAAAAGGACCTACTCCATCCATCTATCTATCTATCCATCAATCTCGTTATCCGAGTCCCTTTTTGGCGCTGACACACTCTTACACACATTCCCCCGTCCACTGATCTTGTTTGGTGCTTTATGATGGACATTTCTTAGCCATGAAGATCAGATCTGAATGTCTGTGTACTCTGTGCTGAGGCGGATGGGGTGTAATGTGGTGTTGTCACCCTGAGACATCACCCCCTTCTCGGCTGCTTCGTAACGATTGGCGTTTGGTGTCTACAGAATGGCTCGGTTCGGAGACGAAGTGCCGGCCAGGTATGGCGGCGGGGGCTCCGGTCAGGGGGGACCCGGCCGCGGCGGCAGCAGGCAGGGCGGCCCGCCAGGGCCCCAAAGGATGTACAAGCAATCGATGGCCCAGAGAGCCCGGACCATGGCCCTCTACAACCCGATCCCGGTCCGACAGAACTGCCTGACGGTCAACCGCTCTCTGTTTCTCTTCAGTGAAGACAACATAGTGAGAAAATACGCCAAAAAGATCACCGAATGGCCATATCCTTTACTAAATCCACACGCGAGGGGCCCTGGGAACAGGTACAGATCTGTAATATGTTATATGCTGGTGATGGGTCTTTCAATGGACCCTGCTTTCTCATTCCTTCTATAAAGTAAGTTGTTTATTATGCATTTAAATTAGTATTATGAATAATCACAAAACATGTTAAGATTGTTATTCAAAAGCTATTTAGTTGTTTATCATTAGTTTTAATTTAGTCACCGGACCAGCTTTCTCTATAGGGTGGGCCTTACAAAAAATTACAAAAAGTACTATACCTCCTAAAAATAAAGCATCTATAGTTCAGTGAAGAACATCTTTCAAATGCACAGAAGGTTCTTTATATTGTAAAAGGTGCTTTAGATTATTAAAAATTTATTTTCATATTTCTTTTAAGAAAGGTTCTTTGTGGAAATGGAAATAGTTCTTCTATAGGATCGCTGTGAAAACCCTCTTTTGGAACATTTTTGGAATAAAAAAAAAAATATATTACCCTTTAATTTAGATATTCAGACAAATACATTCCAATACCATGGTACTCTTTAAAATACCTTAAAGTTTCATGTAAATACCAAGATAAATTAATAATTCAGTATCATGGTACATATCAAAGCATGGTGGTGCTACCATTTAAGACATTTATGAGTCAGGGTGCTTGCTAGTGTGGGCTTAACTTATCTTTGGATGAGCCGGCCCTGTTCGGAAAAAGCTAATGTAGACATTTGAATTTTTTTTCCACTGCTTATCTATATAGATGTTCTTCTAAATAATTAGAGAATTCCTATAATATTAAAGTGATTGTATCCCACCCTTTTTGTATAAAGCTTCTCGGTGTGCCATGAGTTTAAAGTACCGTGGTACTATCCCAGTACTGTACCCAGTAGAGAGGGGGGTGGCTGTCAGAATGAGCTAGGTTCAATTCCCCCCCTGTGGATCCGGGCCTGATGTGCATGTGTTTTTTCATATCCATGTGTGAGCTTGTGTTATGTGTATAGGTCTGTGTTCAGAGGCCTGAGGCTGCGTGGGTGTGCGTGGTTTCCCGCTGGTCGGGATTGGCGGAGTGCGCGAGTGACTGTTTGAGTGCTTGTGTGAGTGTAGAGGGGGGCTGCTGATGTCAGCATATGAGCTTTAGTGGAGCCTTGCAATGTAGACCAAAAGCAAAGCAGGAGAAACAGGGAGAGAGATAAATGGTGGAGGCCTGGAGAAAGTGAAATTGAGAAAAAAATCTATCTATCTATCTATCTATCTATCTATATATCTATCTATCTATCTATCTATCTATCTATCTATCTATCTATCTATCTATCTATCTATCTATCTATCTATCTATCTATCTATCATCGCCCACAATAATGCAAGATAGATAGATAGAAATCATTAAAACATATATTAAGTATAGATTCTGTACATGTATAACTATATCATTATTATTATTTTTCAATTTCTTCTTATTAAAATTACAAAAGTGATTTAGTCAAGAGCATTGAGAGATTTTCTCTCACTGTTGTTTGATTAATATGAATGGCAGACAGGATGTACCGAAGTCCGGATCCAATATACTGTTACATATGCGTTATCTTTTTCAGCTGTTTCCTCTCTCTTAAGACCTAAATCACTGTGTTTATGAGGATACTTGCAAAGACGGGGATTCTGACGCATAGAAGTGTGTTTATGTAATCGTTCAAAGCCCCCCAAAAATAAATGCGCGCTCCTCTCAGACAGAAACAGAAACGGCGCACGCATATATCTCGGTTGTTTTAAAACTGTGGTGCCAGTGCATAAAAAATGCGTATCCATGCTACAGATGTAGTCCCTCGTTTAGGTACGAGCTCCTTGTTTTTTCCTGGCTGGTCGTTCTCTACCTGGATCTGTATATACAGTGCTGTGAAAAAGTTTTTGCCCCCTTCCTGTTTTTATTTTTATTTTTGCATATTTGACACACTTAAAAGATTCAGATCATTAAACTAATTTTAATATTACACAAAGATAATGCAAGTAAAAACTCAAAATGCAGTTTTTAAATGATGATTTCATTTATTAAGGGAAAAAAGCTGTCCAAACCTACTTGGCCCTACTTGAAAAATGAATTGCCCCCTCCTGTTAAATCATGAAAGAACTGTGATTAACCACATTATTTTAGAAAGTGAAGTTAAATTTCACTAGCCACACCAGAACAACATCTAAAGAACTGCAGGCCTCACTTGCCTCAATTAAGGTCAGTGTTCATGATTCAACAATAAGAGAGAGACTGGGCAAAAACTGCATCCATGGAAGAGTTCCAAGGCAAAAGCCACTGCTGATCAAAAAGAAAATAAAGCAAAAAATTATCTTGATTATCCCCAAGACTTTTGGGCAAATATTCTGTTGACTGATGCAACAAAAGTTTAACTTTTTGGAAGCTGCGTGTCCCGTTACATCTGGCGTAAAATCAACACAGCATTTCATAAAAAGAACATCATACCAACAGTCAAACATGGTGGTGGTAGTGTGATGGTCTGGGGCTGCTTTGCAGCTTCAGGACCTGGATGACTTACCATAATTGATGGAACCATGAATTCTGCACTCTATCAGAAAATCCTGAAGGAGAATGTCTGACCGTCAGTTTGTGACCTCAAGCTCAAGCGCACTTGGGTTATGCAGCAGGACAATAATCCCAAACACACCAGAAATACCAGAATGGCTCAAGAAAAACAAAATTAAGGTTTTGGAGTGGCCAAGTCAAAGTCCAGACTTAAATCCAATTGAGATGCTGTGGCATGACCTTAAACAGTCCTTGCATGATTGAAAACCCTCCAGTGTGGCTGAATTAAAACAATTCTGCAAAGAAGAGTGGGCCAAAATTCCTCTACAGCGATGTGAAATACTCATTGCCAGTTATTGCAAATGCTTGATTGCAGCTGTTTCTGCAAGTGGTGGCACAACCAGTTAGTAGATTTAGGGGGCAATTACTTTTTCACATAGGGCCAGGCAGGTTTGGACAGCTTTTTCCCTTAATAAATTAAATCATTATTTCAAAGCTGCATTTTGTATTTACTTGGGTTTTCTTTGTGTAATATTAAAATTTGTTTGATGATCTGAATCATTCAACAGTGACTAATATGCATAAAAATAAAAAAACAGGAAGGGGCAAAAAGTTTTTCACACCACTGTGATATTATGTCGTGGCCACGAGTTTAATGTGTAAACAAACCTACGTTACAGCTCGGGTGTGCATTATTTTAATCATTATTTAATCATTTAATCATTATTTTTCTAATAATTCAAAGCCCGTAGTCAATTATTCTTTACTTAATGCACAGGTAGTTCCAAGTCAGTTTAATCACTGTTCAATATTAATGCGCTGCTTTAATTGTTGCACACTAACCACGCATCACTCGCACACACACACATACGGAGAGAGAGAGAGTTCGGAGATCGCAGATTGTGCTGCACACACACAAAAACTTCAATGTCAACGCTTCCCGCGATTTTTATTACTAAAATAAAAGCTAGATAGATCGCTACATTATATTCCCCAGCAACAAGGTGATAAAATTGCTGTTTTTGAAGTAACGTTAATTGTTTGTAGAGAGAGACGCCCAGATGCAGCAAGCAGGTACACACAACCATAGATATATATATGTAGATGCCTCATTAGAGACTGTACGTATGGCGGCTAATGATGCCTGATTAGCCGCTATACGTAAGCCGTCCACCATATTGTAGCGGTAAACTTGACGTCATTCACCATAGTAATCACTGAATAATCATCTTACCGCACTATTTCATCTCTGTCTGGTTTGAAACGGTCAGAATGCTAGCGCAAACGAGCCGTAACTGACTAAAATAACAAATTTTTACTCATTTGGTCAAGTATTGCACTGCAAAGAGCAATACAAGTTTGAACTTGTCTATAACATGGCAAATGACCAATTGACCATGGAAGAAGGGGGATAATCAACAGCTAGCCGTGCATTAAGTAAGGAATAATTGACGACGGGCCGTTGAATTATTAGAAAAATAATGCACACCCGAGGTGGTGATGCGTTACACCTCGGGACATTGATCAGATTACCACACCTCAAGACATTGATCAGATGATTCAAGGCATTCGTCCGGTTTTTCTACTTAAATCGCTATTGTGAGTAGGATTATTTCTTCCGCATCTCATCCAACGCCTCCCTTGCTAATTCCAAAACTTAATTTTAAACCGCAAAGGAGGCTTGAGCCGTTGATAGCAGACTAATGCAGATGCAGTTAATACATTAAATAACTAAGTTATGAGAGGAGAGAGAGAGAGATTACCTCTGTGAGTCTCTCAAAAGTGTTCGGCAGCAATGTCTCTAGTTATAGTGAAATTTAAAAGTTCATTTTCTTCACGAATAGCGCCGTGGTTGTTACCTCACTTGTGAGAAGTCATGTAGTTTTTAAGTTGTTAAACTATGTTACTGATAAAATCATCAGAGTAGTGCTAACAGCATTACAACACAGCGTGTATGTTAAGGTGTGTGCAAACTGTCTGTGAGGGAGAGAGAGCAGGAGAGATAGAGTATTTGCTTTCTGTACATAAAACGTAATTTTGTGCCAAAAACATGGATATGATCTGTCGTTTTTATCCTTTTGTTTACTATATTTATTTGTTTGGCCAGTGTCGTTGTGGGTTTTGATTCTTTTGCTGTTTTAGGCTGTAAGGACCTTTGAAATAACGCAAATCATTTGGCGAAGTGATATGGACATGTAATGCGGTGCCTGGAACTACGTTTGCCATGCGTTTCCCTGAAAATAACTGCACACCTTAGAACATTTGTCAGCCAATCAGATTCAAGCATTCTTTGCCTCCACTTCTTGCATTAAAATCCTTTAATGCACGGCTAGCCGTTGATTATCCTTTACATATATAACACTGAGACTACTCCTCTTCCCTATACATACACTTATGCAGAAAGATCACAGTAATGCAATAGTAACTTTTATAGACTTTAAATCAGTTCTTCTATTGTGATTGCCAAACTGCCATGTGTTAAGTTCTCTGTAATATTAGCTGCACTGTTACAGAGGCAGAGTACTATTAGTAATACATGCTCCATTTCTTGGAGAGTTGTCATATGTAACTTGCTGTTGAGTTTAAAAAGCCCTATAGAGGTTATTCAAGAACTGGCATCACAGTCCTGCCCCATCACCATTTGGTTTTCTTCAGCAGTGAGTGAAGTGAAGTGAAGTGAAGTGACATACTGCCAAGTATGGTGACCCATACTCGGAATTCGTGCTCTGCATTTAACCCATCCATCGTGCACACACACAGCAGTGAACACACACACACCGTGAACACACACCCGGAGCAGTGGGCAGCCATTTATGCTGCGGCGCCCGGGGAGCGGTTGGGGATTCGGTGCCTTGCTCAAGGGCACCCCAGTCATGGTATTGAGGGTGGAGAGAGCGCTGGACATTCACTCCCCCCACCTACAATCCCTGTCGGCCCGAGACTCGAACCCGCAACCTTTGCATTACAAGTCCGACTCTCTAACCATTAGGCCACTGCTTCCCCAGCAGCAGTACTTTTCTGTTGGTCAGTGTACTTAGCTCAGTTTGTTGGCTTGCTGTTCATAAGTTCTTTGTCCATTGGAGTGCTAATGGTTTGGTAAAGCAGTGCTGCGGTAGAGGTGTTAGACTGTTTTAAAAATACTCTGTCGGAATGATGAGTTTATAATGTCTTTGCTTGTACGAGTGCCAGAAAAAAAAAAAAAATTCCTTCATACTCATGCTCCTACGCCTCCCCTTTTCTTTTGCCATCTTTCTGTCTCTCTCTCTGATTCTCTCAGACCATCTGCTCGTTCTCTCTGTTGTCTGTATGGTGGTGGTGCTTCCTGGGGTTTTGTTGGACTCACTGGGCATGAGCATGTGAGAGGAAACGGTAAAAGAATGGAAAAAGAGGGTTTTGGAGAGGTACATGCATTTTTGTCCCTTTGGAAGCGTGTGTTTGAATGCGTGCGTGCATGTGTGATGCAAGTGAAACAGATTTGCAGCTATTTGGCCAAAGATAGTATGGTAGAGGCCAAACATGGTGTTATTTTAAGATCAGATTTTTATTATTTTCTTAAAGTGGCATTCAGTTTTATAATGTTTAAGGGTTATAACTCACCCCAAAATCAAAAGAAGAAAATAATATTACGAAAATTAAGCTTGTTTTAGGACTATTAGAATTTTTTTGAAAGTTGACATTGACAATTAAGCACATTTACAATCAAACGATCTTTTTTGTGAAAAAAAAATACACTACCATTCAACTTTTCAGTTATTTATTTATTTATTTATTTGGAAGAAATGAACTTTAACTTACCAAGACCACATTAAATTGCTCAAAAGTCATTTTTAATGTTACAAAACAGTTCTATTTCAAATAAATACATTTTAAAATATTAAACAGATATTTTAAATGAAAATAATATTACAATATTACTGTGGCTGTATTTTTGAACATAAGAGAAAAAAAATCTTACAGACCCCAAATTTTTAAACAAAAATGTGTTCGTATGGTAGTGTCTGTTGTACTACCTTTAATATAAGATTATTAATGAAACAAATCATTTTACTATATTTTTTAACTGTAATTCAAGAAAAAAATACTCCGATTATGAAAGGAATAATTGATGACGGGCCGTTGAATTATTAGAAAAATAAAATAATTTTTCTAATAATTCAATGGCCCGAAGTCAATTATTCCGCTTATACTACGGTTGCCACACCTCAAGACATTGATCAGATGATATATTTCAAGGCATTCGTCCGGTTTTTCTACTTAAATTGCTATTGTGAGTAGGATTATTTGTTCCGCATCTCATGAACAGCGCCGTTGTTGTTACCTCGCTTGTAAGAAGTCATGTAGTTTTTAAGTTGTTAAACTATTTTACTGATAAGTGTCGTTGTGGGTTTTGGTTCTTTTGCTGTTTTAGGCTGTAAGGACCTTTGAAATAACTCAAATCATTTGGCGAAGTGATATGGACAGTAATGCGGTGCCTGGAACTACATTTGTCATGCATTTCCCTGAAAATAATTGCACTCGTTGGAACATTCGTCAGCCAATCAGATTCAAGCATTCAACGGCCCTGTACTATAATTGGAATTACTGTACAATGTGGGGACAATTGGGTTCTTTGTCCCGGGCCTGGTAATGTGCACCCACTAAAGGACTTTATAGTAAAATATATTCATTAGGCTTAAAGGAGAAATGTTAAGGACAATTTTGTAGGAAAATTTGGTTCACATAATGAACATGTATATATACAGTATATCTTATCGGAATAAAAAATAGATAGAATTTTCTTCATGCAATTTAAATGTTTTAAATTTATGTTTTGCAAAATATATATTTCTTTTGTAATGAATTCTTTTTTTTTAAGTCCTGCTTTCATTGCCTTATGTTAGTGGTCTCGTCTATAATCTGTTCTTGCACGGATGGAGGTAATGACGTGTTTTAACAGAAGAACCGGGGTTTGTAAATGTCTCGGCTGGTTTCACACTGTGGCCTCCTGTCCAAGCTGAATGGACATTGTGCATCGGTAGTAACATACAGTGGATGGATCATTGCTGGGTGAGTGGAGACTTGGTAGGGCGGCACAGCCTGTGGCATCAAACACACAAACACACACACATGGACTGTGGCAGCTAAAACAGTGACACCTGTTCTGTAGGATCAGTCTCCTCGGGAGACCAAAGGAAAAAGGAACCGGGCCAGAACTCAGCACCACCCTATGGCATCACACACACGCACCATGTGGGACATTCACGCTCCAGTGTGCAATCATGCAGACACACAAGAAACGGATACACACACTCACACATCCACACACGCACGCCAGATACCAGACACTAAATCCATTGCTTTTCTCTGGCTAGAGAACACAATCTGGCACTCTGCTGCAGTGCAGACTTGAAGGGATACAAGAGAGTTTGAGCAGAAGAAGCGTCTAATGGCCTGTGTGTGTATGTGTGCATCTGAGTGTTACTCAAAAGAGTAAGGAATACGTCACAATGCACTTCACAGTGACAGTGTTTATTGTGTAACCCTCTTGGACACACACATACACACTTCCTCTCTTTCTCTCTTCTTAGTTCTGTTGCACACTCCCACTCCCACACATATTCATATTGAAATGCTCTTTTTTTGCTTCCCAGTTGGACGTTTCCTTTCTTATTGCCATAACCTTTAGGTACCCTCTGCTGTTTAAAGGTCTTTTTTTTATGAATACCAAATTATGAATTTTTTTATTTTTATTATTAATTTCGTTGTCCTGCTGATGCTGTTGCCCCTCTATTAAGAGGAAGCGAGTTCAAGAAAGCTTTGGGATCATAACCTTTTTGCAGTTGTTGTATTGTGAGAGCTCCCACAATGCTTTGCTAAACCACATTGAGACTCCTGGTTGGCCCCTGGCAACCCCTGGCTGATTGGATCTCAGTAGATTTAAGACTGTTATTTGATATAAGAGTTTAATTGTGCTATTAGCGGCCATTGACAAGATCTCTAGCGATATTTGATATTTAAGTAGCATGTCGGACTCTATTAACAATTTTGGGGTATTTAAAGTGATAGTTCACCCAAATATGAAAATGCTGTCATCATTTACTCACTCTCAGGTTACCAAACATGTATGAGTTTCTTTATATAAAATAAAAAATGACATTTTGGGGAAAAAAAGTTGATGGCCCCCATTGACTTCCACAGTATTTTTGTCCATACTATGGAAGTCAATGGGGACCATCAACTGTTTGGTTACCCATACTCTTCAAAATATCTTCTTTTGTGTTCAACAGAAGAAATAAACTTATACAGATTTGAAACAACTTGAGGGTGAGTACTGAGTACTGGGTGAGAACTATCCCTTTAATAATGCACAACAAAAGTTTGTCCACTTGCTAAAGGGCATCTTAGACAAAAATTAAGCTCAAATAAATAACACCAGACTTCTATTTTTTGTGTGTTTCTACATAATAATGGACAAAGTGTCAAAATTCTCATCTGTGGTACTTGAACATGAAACATTCTTTTCTTATGTGTGTGTGTGTGTGTTTGTATGTGTTTCACTGGGCAAAGATTACCCTTATCATTCAGAGAGAGAGAGACGGAGAGATTCAAGAGTTCTTTCCATTGTCTGGCTTGATGTGTTGGACGCAAGCCATTGGCTGCTGTCCAAAGTGGCTGTATGGCCTTAGTGTCACTGCTGTCATTGTAACGAAAGTCTCACCTTATGAGCTCCCATGGTTCCCTCTTTAGTTTACTGTGTCTTATGGTTAAAGACACATTTTGGCATTTTATCACTGGCTTTAAAGCAGGGGTGTCAAACGCCAGAGCCCTGCAGAGTTTAGTTCCAACCCTGCTCCAACATACATACCATAAGTCTGAAGGACTTGATTAGCTGGATCAGGTGTGTTTAATTAGGGTTGCATCTAAACTCTGCAGGGCTCTGGCCCTCCAGCAACACCCTTTTTTGACACCAGTTTCCAGTTTGACACCCCTGCTTTAAAGGTATTGTTTAAAAAAAAAAAAATGATAATGCTATCATTATTTACTCATGCTCAAAGCTGAATGGCTTTCTCTCTTGTGTAGAAAACAAAAATAAGTTATTTCATAGCAGAAACTAAAGATTTCGTGATTTAAAAATGACAAACAAGTACCATGCAAGTAATCAAGTAAACAAGTATATTGCTACCTGAATGATTTGCTATATTTGAATTGATGAAAATATTAATTTGACTTGAGAATTTAAACAAATAACATTTGCCTGTTTCTTGCACAAAGTTATCATAAAGCTTCAGAACACTTGAAACATAGCGCATGTCATATGGACCACTTTTAAAATATTTTTTGGTGCTTTTAGAGATTGTCAGATGACATGATTAGTGAGTTAATGATTACAGAATAATAAAAAAAATTAATAAAGTGTTACTGTAATTGTTTATAATTTTAACACATTCAAAAAAATCCCAAATTATGTTTTTTTTACATACTTAAAACTGATTGAATCAGCTAAAAAGTTCTCAGAAGGATCTTTTTTTTTTCATTTTCTTTTTTTGTATACTGCCCTTCAGAAGTTTGGGGTTGAAAGAAGTCTCTAATGCCTACCAAGGCTGTATTTATTTGATCTAAATATACAGTAAAAATAGTAATGTTGTGAAATATTTTCTATTTGAATATATCTATATATATATGTTAAAATGTAATTAATTCTTGTGATGGCAAAGCTGAGTTTTCAGCAGACTTTACTCCAGTCTTCAGTGTCACACAATCCTTCAGAATTTGGCTCAGTGTTATTATTATTATTATTATAAATATCATTATTCGCTTAACAACTTTCCATTCGCTCATTCTGCCGAGTCGTCTACATGACATTTATTGGCCTTTCAAACAGGCGCCATGGTTGTAGCAATTTGTTCGTTACATTCTTGTGTATGTTTTGTGCCCATGGTGGTTAACACAAGACCTTTCCATGTGACTCAAAGTGCCTTAGCCTCAGGTACCCCACAATGTCTTTGGGCTGTTTTTATATCAGTGGAGTTTCTCGGCCCACTGGGCATGAGCAGTCCTGTTAAATATCACAGTGTGTGCTGTGAAGCATTTCCTGATTCTTTGTCATGTACGCTTTTGGCTCTTCTCTCCTTAATGTTCCTCTCATTATAAAACCATGCGACTGTAAGAACATCTCGGTACGTGGCAGAAAACAAACCCTCCGCCACCTCGGATGACTGAATGAGGCTGGAGGCACTGTAATATTGTCCTTGTTCTTGTTCAGGAGCCATGTTTTCATCTGTGCCCTGAATCGATCAAATAGATATCCAGCCTAATTGTTATTTTGTGATTAAAACACTGCATTAATGAGAGGATACTAATAGGAGGTCTTATGTAAGGGGGGTAATGATAATAATTATTCTGATGACAGTGTGATTTGGCATTATAAGGGCTGCTTCTGGAGAAACTGAGAGAGCAGAGAACAGGATGAGGAGGAAAGAAAGATAAGTAGAGGTGGGAGAGACTATGTGTATATTTAAATCAGTTTGAGAAATAGAGCCATTAATATAGTGACATTTATAAAAATAAAGAAACTTCTATTCTGAGTTGTTTTGCTCTTATTAGATAACACCATCTATCTATCTATCTATCTATCTATCTATCTATCTATCTATCTATCTATCTATCTATCTATCTATCTATCTATCTATCTATCTATCTATCTATCTATCTATCTATCTATCTATCTATCTATCTATCTATCTATCTTCTTTCTGTTATTTTCTTGTTCCTTTTATTATTCTGTTCTTCATTTGTTTTTTTCACCACTATCATCGTTCTATTGTTGTATTGTTCATTGTCTAGCAATCTATCGTTCTTTCATTTGTATCTATCTACCTTTCTATGTATTATTCTATCATTTTTATCTTTCTATCTGTCTATATTGTTCCTTTATCATTCTATTGTTAATTCTTTCTACTATTCAATCCATTGATTGCTTTTTCATATTGTTCATTCGTTCAGTGTCAATCTATTGTATAGCAATCTATTGTTCATTCTATGTGTTGTTCTGTCTATTTTATCTTTCTTTTTATTATTTTATCTATCATTTTAGAATTCTATCAGTTGTTCTATCATTTGTTCTGTCGTTCATTCTATCTATTGTTCAAGCATTCTGTCTTTCAGTATGTATCATTCTATCATTTTATCTTTCATTCACTATATTTTTATGTATTGTTTGTTCTGTTCTATATATATATATATATATATATATATATATATATATATGTCTGCCTGTCCATGTCTAATATGTTTATCCATCATCTTTTCTCACATCTTCTCTCATTCTCAAAGGAATCTCTGTTTCCAAAAAATACAAATGTCATGTATGTGTGCAAGAATTCTATTTGCAGCTCAATCAGATCTAATTAATAAAGCGGCCTCAATCCTTTCTGTGTTTTCTCTGTGTACTGTAGGCTACTACTACCCTAAATTGAGCGACCATTTCACGGAGGAAAATTATTTTATGACTGCACTTTTGTATCTCACAAACGGGCATTTAACTATTAACTCTGAGATGTCTTTCTTATAATTCCATAAGAGAAATAAAATTAGAAACTGAGGCTGTTGTCAAATTATAAAGTTAACGTGATTTACATATCTCAGATAATTTGATCTTTCAAGTATTTGGTATGGAATATTTGGGTTTATAATAAAATCTGACTTTTAATTGTAGACCTGTAGACAATTTGAAACATTGTAGATCTGAAAAGACTTTGGCCTCAATTTGATCCCAGTGATGTCTAGGAGAACTATTTGAGATCTTAAAGAGATCTGAGTTGTAGTTTTTATTTTCTGCAGATACTATAGTCATCTTGCCAGAGCTTGTCTATCTATTTATCTATTTATGCATACAGTGTTCGTATGTGTGTGCAGGTTTGACGCGGTTGGTGTGTTCTGACAGCACTAACATGTGATTTGGTGTGACAGCCTTGTCTTATAGATCAAACACCACTGGAATAAAAGTGTAACAGTGAGAAGTCACAGTGTCCTCTTGCCTTCATAAAAAATACATGCAATATTAGCATTTGATCCTCAATCCTTTACGTCTACTGTTTTCACCTTAATTTATTTTCAATTAAAATTCATAATGATAAACAGCGAATGAGAAATGTGTATATATATATATATATATATATATATATATATATATATATATATATTATAGTATGTATATATATATATATATATATATATATATATATATATATATATATTTAATATAAATATTTATATAATGCATATATTTAATCTAAATAATTTTTATTGAAATATGTAATTTTATATGTGTAGTTTTAATTTTATATAATATATTTCTTTCTCACTAACAGATGTGTTAGGTTCAAAATGAAAGTCAATGAGTAAACTATGATATTTTCATTTTTGTGTGAACTATTCCTTTAAATACAGCAGCAGGCCATCACAAAATTTTTGAGATTTTATTTCCGAATGAAATCAAATGTATAAATGGATTAGCACACATGCTTTTAGTTTATAGTCAGATGTATACACACACACACACACACACCACAGGTCTGGTGTAAAGATCGCCATGGTCCGATGATTGCTATTGATTCTGCCTTTATATAGCTTTTGTTGGTTACCACGGTAACTTGGTGGGTCTGCCCCTGCAGTATCACATGAATGCTTTACATACATACAGAGATGAAGATGGAAGCAGCTATCTAGGGGATGCAAACACACTCAATGCAGTATACAATACCTTCCAAAGATGGGAGTGAACAAGGGGAGTGTGTGTTAAAGACACAGAGAGAGGCATCATAGACAGGGATTAATGTATATTATACATGCGAGTTGATTGCATGTGCATTTGGTGGTTGACTCTGGGTCAGTGTAGGCGGAGGTGAGAGGTCCCGGGGCCACTGTCATCTCATCAATAAAGAGGTTTGGGGGTTATAGCCAGTGGTTATAGATGGTAACAGAATGATGACAGGTTCAGTTTTTAGTAGGAATGGCCTGTAAACTGCACAGTTCAACCGCCTGTTGCTGCTCTGACTTTGTATAGGGCTTTTGACCCCAGCTTGATGGATGGGGAGTGACCCTGCAATTAGTGCACTGTGACTGGAGGTCACAGTGCACTAATTTGGATAAAGTCATCAGCTAATTTGACTTCCCTAGTAAAAAAATAATAATTTAAAATACATTTATTTATTTCATACTAGGTATAATTAATCAAAATGATCCCGCACATTATCAGTCCAAGCTAAATATAGAAATTCATTACAAAAAACAGCGACGTTTTGGTCCACTGACCTTCATCAAGCTTGTGTATACTATTACAGACGATTACATACACAAGCTTGATGAAGGTCGGTGGACCAAAACGTCGCTGTTTTTTGTAATAAATTTCTATATTTAGCATGGACTGATAGTGTGCGGGATCATTTTTATTGATTGGATTCCACATCATTGTTGGAGTGTTTTTCCTACTCACCTATCAATTTCTCAGGTATGCTGAGTTTGTGTTGATACTAAGTATAATTCAAATCTATTAATATACTGACATATCGCTCAAGACTTACTGATATAAAAAAAAACATAATGAAACTTGATTTTGAATACTATTTTTGCACAATGCACATTTCTTAATATTAAGCCTAAAATGTGTTTTAATGTCACTATTGATGAGGATTATATGATTTTTTAATAAAATCGGTCTTTAAATGCAAGATATTTAAAGTGTACCTAAAGTGTCCTTGCAATAGTTCCACTTTAGCACAATCAAATATACTTCAGTATGTCTTTAGTTGGACTTCAGCACTACTTCCACACAATTAAAGTGCATTAAATTAAAAATTAGTTTTTCCAATTTAGCAGACTTTAAATATACCCATTTAGTATAGTAAAAGTACAGTTGCAGGGTATTTTTATTAAGTACATAAATATGTAAATGTATTCGTAGTATACTTAGCATGAAATAAATGTATTTCAAATCTATTTTATTATATTTATTTTTCACTAGGGTTGTTTTCCATTCCAAACATCTAAACATTTTTAAAGGCATAGTTTACCACAAAATAAAAAATCTTTTACTTTCTTTTTTACTAATCTTTTTAATCTTTTACTCGCTCGCCTTCAGAAGACTTGAAAAATTCAATTGAAACCTGAGAGGTTTCTGTCTCTCCACTGAAAATGCGGGTAATCAAAACTTAGAAGATCCACAAAAAAAAAAAAAAAAGTGCTGGAGTTGTTCAAAAACCACTGACACATAAAGCGAGTTTCACCAAGTTTTATGTGTAAAAAAAAAACAAAAAAAAACAGCAAATAGAATTACTGGGGGGGAGGGGGGAGGTAAAAGAAGTTATGCACCCTCAGTTTTCCTAACGAACATATTTATTTAAACCATTAAGTTCTAGTGTTAATTGGAGGAGCATGGGTGCACCGTCTGCAGAGGGCATAAAGTTGCGTTTGATTTGAACAGATCAATCAGCGTCAGACTTGAGGCAGTGTAGCTAGCCTGTAAAAGTAGGCTACCGCAAGAGCGATTTGCAAGCAGATGCGGGTTCATAGGCCATTTCCCCCTGGCCCTTTCCATCCTCTCCCCTCCTTGCTGAACGTGTTCGAAAGTGAAAGTAAAATCGGAACAAATAGTGCACATACAAAAACCATTGCATGCTTTCGCAAGCGTGAGCACATGATCAGAGATTGCATTACAACCCCCAGAAGAACCTGATATTAGTTAGCTTCACCCTCGAAAGCAAACCTCAGGAAATTCCTGTGTTGTGGAAGGATGGAGACATGGAAGTATGTGTCTTTTAGCTCTATCATGACAAGCCAGTCCTCGGACCTAATCTGAGACACGACTTGTTTGATTGTGAGCATCCTGAACTTTAGTCGCATGACTGAGCGATTCAATTGATGCAGATCTAAAATGGGACGCTACCCTCCATCCTTCTTCGGAATGATTAAGTACTAGCTGTAGAACCCGGACTCTCTGTCGCGAGGAGGGACCACCTCGATGACCTCCTTCCTCAAGAGAGTGTTTACTTCTTGTTCCATTACCAGAGCCTGCTCGGGACCCACCAGAGTGGGGATGACCCCGTTGAAACGAGATGGAGGAGAGCCGAACTGGATTTGGTAGCCTCTTTCTACAGTATGCAGGACCTATTGAGACACATTTGGCAGAAGTTTCCATGCTGCCAAATAGTCTGCTAAGGGAATCAGTTTCTCGAGACTGACCTCTAGTGTACTTAGAACTGCTAGCTCGGTGCCCTGAAGTGGAGGACCGGCAGGGGGGACGGCAGATCTAGCTACTCTAGAGACCTCCGAAGAGGTGACGAGCCTCCCAGTACTGCTACGTTTCCAGGCAGAGACTGATAGAGGTGCTCGCTGGAGACCGCTGTGCCCTGAAGCACCGTGGGTGGCAGGGTTGGCAGACCGATCTCCTGAGGGCACTGAGGAGAGATGGGCACAGTATGATAAGGTGTACACCGCTCTTCCCCAGCGGGGGCTGCCCACAGAAGTCCTGAGCCACAAGCGTCTGGACTTCTTGGCCGAGGACTTCTTAGCCTGAATGACGGTCTGCAGATCTGGCTTTGACTTTGAAGTCCCCGACCTAGAGTGGAGGAGCACGAGAGATGACGCTCTGTTTTTGTTGTTCCAAGTATGAGGAGCTGTTACACGAATGGTCCCGCCCAGCAGCCCCAGAAGCTAGAGAGCGGTGAGGGAGGAACCACTGGAACGCCGTCGCTTGTTTATGGGCCTCCTGGACCTGCCGATAGCGTGGACGGTCTCTTTGGTTTCACGGAGAGAGTCAGCGGTTCTGCGGAGCTCAGTGATATCCTCCAACTAAATCTCCTCACCCTCATCTAGCTCCTTCAGCAGGTCGGGTTGGTATGCTTGTAACACTGCCATAGTGTGCAAGCACGCACCAGCCTGACCCGTTGACAAGTACCCTTTGCCCACCAAGTTAGATGTGACATGCGGCGGCTTAGAGGGCAGTGCCGAGTCTTTCAGGGACGATACCGAACCGGGCGACAGATAGCCCATGAGCATCTTTTCGACCCGAGGCATTGCCCTGTAACCGCTCTCATTCAGCCCCACCATGTTAGTAAAAAGTGGCTGGATGTGGGACTGTAGATGCGGTCCAAGTATGGCTTAGACCACGATCTCGACTCCACACCTCAGGAGATCGGAAAAAAATGGCAAGCCCCAGCATGGAAGTAGCGGCTTAGTACGCAGAAAGCCTTCATCCAGCTTGCTTTTCTGTGGTTCAGCCTGTTTCTCAGCGGGCCAATCAATGTTTAATTTGGCCACAGCACGAGTAACTACCTCCAAGAGCTCCTCATACTAGGGAGACAGGAGGGGCAAGTCCCCTGCGTCATCGACAGCCTCCACATCGACCTCCTCGGAGGAAGAGAGGTGGAGTGTCGAGCCCTCTCTTGGGGGGAAGAAACCGCGGTGCGGGCTTCCGATCCCTGAGAGGGGGCACTGGATCTGCTGGGTGAGAAAGAAGACTCGCCAGTCTCCATTCCCTCCGCCAGATCCATCTGCAAACCCCACGACCACAATCGACAAGCTGCCTCTGCAGAACTGGGACCAGAGCCATGGGGAACGCTAGCGAAGGCTCCCTCCACAAAGAGAGTCTTCCGGGAGCGCAGCGCTGCAGCAAGAGTTGACTCAGCGTGCTTTGCTCCCAAGCAGACCACGCATAAACTGTGTGCATCCCCGTCCATGATGTAGCGAGGACAGGGAGGAACACACAGACTATAGCGCTGCCTGCTCTTGCCCTTATGTTTGTTCTTTTGACTCGCTTTAGGCATGATAATGCTTGAGTACTGGGACAAACAACACCAAATAAATAAGACTGACAGACGGAGCGGTAGCTGAATGACAGAAAGCTGCCGCTGTATCCACCGCACGTGCTTTTAAGCTTCCTGGTCTCTACGTCACACCGCCCGTGACGTCTCGCCCATCCATTGGACTGATTACACATGTGATTAAGAGCGTGGTCATGCTGAAGGCGTTTCCATAGCGTTTCGATACAGCTCGAGTTCCCAAAGCGGAATTAAGTCTTATGGGTTAACCAAATCTTATGAGTAAATGATGACAGAATTTTCATTTTCGGTTGACCTACATTAAGCCTTTAATGTACTTGAAAAGGAAAACTGGAACATAAATTTGAGAATCTTGGGAAAATGTAGTACCATAAATTTCGAAAATGTTTTTCGATTAATTCTTAAAATAAGAAACAAAATTTGCTCTGAATGGCCAAATATTGATAATTGAAAAGAATTCACTATAGTATAGTTACTAGTCATTTAGCATGTGTTTTTACAGTAGATTAAATACTACAACAGTCTTCCTACAGTAACCTGGGATTAAGTCTTGTGCTTCAGGTCACAGTGGTAATGAGGACAGTGCTTTTCCATAAGTCTGCAGTTCATGGGTCACAGCAAGCTGGGATCAGGTTTTTTTAACTATTCAGATACTTAATCTTTAGAATGCCAAAGGTGCAAATTGCTTTATTAGTGAAATATTCATTTGAAAACCCTAAGTATTATATAACTCATCCCACACTGTTTGTGCTTTTGAAATTGTGTGGCTTGTCAGAGATGTGTTGTTACCTTTCTAAATAATCAGACTTAGACACACACACAAAAAAAAATCTGACAAAAAAAAGTTACTTTTTTAACATTTCTGAAAGAAGTCTTATGCTCGCTAAGGGTGCATTTGTTTGATCAAAAATACAATAAAAATAATATTGAAAATAATAAAATATTACTACAATTTAAAATAAATGCTGTCTATTTGAATGTATTTGAAAATGCTATTTATTCCTGTGAATTTTCATTAGCCATCAGTGTCACATGATTCTTCAGGAATCATTCTAATATGCTGATCTGGTGCTCAAGAGACATTTCTTATTAGTATCAATATTGAAAACAGTTGATCTGTGTAATATTTGTGTGGAAACCATGATACTTTTTTTAGGAATCTTTGTGGATTAGGAAGTTCAAAACCACAGCATTTATTTGAAATAGAAATCTGTAATTTTGTAACTATAAATGTTTTATTTTTACTGATCAGTTTAATGCATCCTTGCTGAATAAAAATATTAATTTCTTTCAAAAAACTGAGCCAAAACTTTTGAATGGTTGTGTAAGGTTGTATAAGTACACTGCGGTAGGCACCCGAGTGATTATAACAGTGCATATGTTTTGACATTGAAGGTTTGTTTAAGATTATTAGTAAATTTTCTTGTCAAAACTGCCTTGCACAATACAGGATTATGTGAATAAAATATTCAAATGCAATAGAGAAGCTGAAAGATAATGTTGATCAGCTCTGTGGAATTCATTCTTTTCAAATATATTGGTTGCAGATGTTTGTGAACTGCAGCTGATGGGAACTGTCATAGTCGTCAATGTGCTAATTGACGACTATGACAGTTGTTTAATAAGTGTTTAATAAGAGATCCCAGAGGTCAAACCTTCAATCCACGAATCCCACTTTGTATGACATTTAATAGGCTGAAATTACAGTCATACTAAACAAAATCTCAGCTGTGATTATCAGTTGCATGGAATTTTGCAGAATAAAATATAGTTTAAATGGGTTTCAACTACTTGCAGACACTCTTTATGTCAGTCAGCGTTTTTTGTTTTTTTTTGTAATTAATTTTTCAGTCAGGCTCTATTTCTAGTAACTGGGACAAGCTTGTGGTCACTGTGCTCTAGGCATCCAGTGAATTATGGTAATAAAAAAAATTCTGCAAAGTTGTAAAATGGAGTCCTCTTAATTACTGCTATGCTCCTGCATGAAGACACAAGCCCTGATTTAATTAACCATTTGACAGCTGGGAAATATCTTAGTCCTTTAATTACACTCATATCCTGTAGTATTACCAAACTAATGATTTCATAATTTTTCAAATTCTGGTCAATTTAATTTTATCCAGCATTAGATTTTGACACTCAATGTCAAACTATCTGCAAAGGTGCTGCCAGCTCTTGTAGCTGAACAAAAGTTGCTCATTATTGCAATGCTCCTTTGATTAAAAATGAGCAGTCATATGCAGGTATGACAGTCTTTCGTCCAAGATGACATAGACAGATATGTTAAATTTCTTTGCTTTTTCCTGAGATGAAAATGGGCCACTCGGAGAGAAACGGGGTTTTGCAGAGGCAGGATCAAGTCCCCAAGATGATGATCTGGTTCCATAAATAGTACTCGGAGTGTAAACATAGATATTGCTAATGTGGCTAATTCTGTGTCCATCATGATTCAAGGGTGACTCACTGCCTGGTCTACACCTGTGTGTGAG
Organism: Barbus barbus; assembly: GCF_936440315.1. Taxonomy (NCBI): domain Eukaryota; kingdom Metazoa; phylum Chordata; class Actinopteri; order Cypriniformes; family Cyprinidae; genus Barbus; species Barbus barbus. The sequence continues at coordinate 9,513,140 of NC_136715.1, read as the reverse complement.
GTAGAGCTTTATTATAATATAAATAATATTAAATAATTATAATATATATAAATAATATTTTTTTTAAAAGCAGTTTCGGTTTTGAGCAGGAGCGCTTCTGAAAAACTGAAACACAGCCTCACTGACTTGATAAATATAGTATGTATAGAACGCTTTAAATTACTAATTTAAAACGAAATAATTTGAATCAAAAACAAAAACTCTTTCATTATAAAATTCCTAAAGATGTATTTCTCTCTAAAGGCGCATCCAGTCAGGAGATGGCGGGTCAGGATCATCATCAAATGCACCGATGATCCAAAATGCAGCTTTTCCTGAAGCATTGGGAACTTTTGGTAACTCCCCACGCTTCAACCTTTCCCTGATGCACTGCATGGTCAACTGTCACCTGTATGCTAATGCGTGCGTATATGTGTTGAGTAGCCTATTGCGATGTATAATATTTATAATATAATCAGTATTTCATACAATAAAAGGAGAGAAGCTAAATGAGCCCGAGTCTGACCCGAGCCCGATCTGTAAAAAAAAAAAAAAAATGGACCGAGCCTGGCCCAAATGGACTCGGGACCCGACGGGCTTGCAGACCTCTAGTGTGAGGTTTTCAGCACTGTTGATTATTTTTAGGAGATCTGTGTTGCCTGGTGTTGCACTGTTAGCTATTTTTATTTCTGTATGATTAATGTATGGACTGTGCTCTTTTTGCTGGGACATGGACGGCCTCTTAGGTGATAACAAGCTTATGTAGTCAAAACTATAAAGGAAAGAAAACATTATTTGGGAAAACAGCCTATTTCATTTCATATTTATAGATACAGAGTGAAACATTCTGTTTGTCCACATTAACAAGAAGCTGTTATTCAGTGATCATTTTTATTAGCTTCAACAATAAACCAGTTTTATCTTAGTTTTGAATTTTGATTCCTTAAATGAGTGTCATACACAATTTTCTCATAATTTTAATGATACTCTGGTTATTAAAATAGGCTATGGTAAAAAAATAATTCATAACAAATGTAAAAAGTATTATTTAAAAGCTTTTTTTATCCATTTTACACTTTTTTTTTTTACTGAAATTACTACAACATCTTTAATTGTTTACAGTTAAATCTACAATAATTGCTGTTAGCAGACACAAGTAATGTTTGTTTGTTTATTTATTTATTTTTGTTGCTTCATAACCAGGGTTATTGGGGGTCACAGTGGATTGTTCAAATCACGGATACACCTTATCAACAACCGCGCTGTAGTCTTAAGTTATCAATACCCCTCATTGATCCATGAGTCCTTTTCCCTCTTACCCAAGCATTTTTCTCACTCCTCTAAATGAGAAATGGATTGGGGAGAGGGTTTTTTTTGTTGTTGTTGGAAGCGTGGATTGTGCAATCTCCGACTTTCCCCCAGGGTCCTAAATCTCCCATGGGACAATTTAGGGTTTGCAGTGCTGAGACTACAAGCTTTTAGCCTCTCTTATCAGGGCCTGGCCTTGCTGATGTGCATGCCATACAAACATACACATGCAGGTGTGCCCCACAGGTTCGTTGTAGATCTCCCAGATTGCATTAGGCCATTGACATTCCATCAAGTCCCATCAGCACTTGCTTCACTTGGCTGAAGCTCAGAGCTCAGCTCAGCCTGGGAGCCAAAATGCTACAGTGTTTTCTGCAGATTGCATAACGCATCTTTGTGGAAACAGTGGTATTGACATGGAGAAATATGTCTTACTGTAAGACATACTGACTTGGAGAAATTATTATTGCTGTAAGAAATACTGGACACTTGCAATTCTTAATGGCTGATATCCAAGTATTGCTGTAGCTCTGAAGTACAATGAATGCACAAAAAACGAGAAGTGTTGATATGTTTAGGTCAAGTAATGCTGATGTAGCCTCACTGTGTCATATTGTGCATTTGCTGTTGCTTCGATCAATACAGAAGCTCTATAAAACAGAAAGAACTCCCAGTGCTTGGCCACAGTAATGTAATGCATGTAGTCCAATGTAGACAGTATTCATGAACATATACATATGCAGTTTGGCTGCTCCAAATAGTGATCACTATGTGTGTGTGTGTATATCTATGTATGTATATATATGTATATATATATATATATATATATATATATATGCACTTGTGCGAGTGCATGGTCTGCGCTGCTCCAAAGCATCTGCTTCATACAGCGCGTGCTGCAGAGCCGCGGCACATTGTAGCAGGAGTCAGATTTCACTGATCACATGAAGAGGGACGCTTTCAGCGCGAAAAAAGTGTGTAAATGAATATATTTTAACAAATAGCCAAGACATTTTATTATTTATAAATTAATTTAAAAACTAAATTAAGTGCACTTTAAATGTTTGCATACATTTTTTGTTTTTTTAAGTTGAGTGTTGATTATCTTTTTAAAAATAAATAGCAGTTAAATCTAAGTTTGGGTTAAGTTGTTAGGCCTAATTGTAACCTTATAATGTAAAAGGGTTCCCTATAATTTTTAGCATAAGCTGAGGTAGATCTTTATCACTAAGAAAATTTTAACTATAACTGAATGTATTTAAAGAAAGAGCAACTTGTTCAGTAAAACACTGTTTATTTTTTTTTTTTTTAAAGTTTAGTTTTCCCCCCTGCTGTACCAAAATCATAACGAACCGTGACGTTAAAATTGATACCACCTTATTGGTACAATAAAGCCCTCCCTTCTCCTACCCTAACCCTACTCGATACTTTATTTTCAACTTGGATTATTTCCTTAATTTTTATTGAAAATAAATGCCTTTCCGATGCGATACGAGATTTGAAAAGGGAGAAAAAAAAGTTTGGCAAAAGGCGGGATCAAACCCGGGTCAATCGCGTCAAAAAACATGATGATGCACACTCTATCATCTGTGCCACTGGAGCTGATGCTTTAGTTGACTCTACTGTTCTTCTTCTGGTTCTTCCTGTACACCTTGATTGACAGATGTCTCGTCCAGTCAGCGGTGAGTAGTCTATTCCCAAACCAATGGCGCTGTCTCAAACTATACCTACCTCTTCCGGTTTGTCTGATTTGTCGTTGTTTTTTCTGACTTGTTTTGTTTTCGGATTAGTCATTGTGTTTTCTTACTTGTTATAATGTTTTCGGAATTGTTGTTGTGTTTTCTGAATTGTTATTTTGTTTTCAGAATCGTGATTTGTTTTGCACTTCTCGGCCACCGTACTTATCGGCTTCTGTTCAAAAACTACAAGGGCGCTTGTCGGCTTCTGCAGTAAAACGTGAACCCACGATGCCTTGAAAGTGGACAATACTAGCTTTTTTTGACAAATCGTGTTTAGGGTTCAGATCACGCAATATGTGGAGAATTATAATTATAACTTTTCATTCATATATATATATATATATATATATATATATATATATATATATATATATATATATATATATATATATATATGGTTGTGGTTGAGTCAGCTGACGATATTTTACTTCTTAAAGCCCACTTGAAGACAAGCAGGAAAAAAACACTGCATCTCTTCTTCCCCTCCACCCTCAGTTCCAACACTTCTCCGCATTTCCCGTTTTCTCTTTCTCTCTCTTCTCTGTTTATACACCCATCTCTCTTGCTCTTACTCTCCATTTCGGTTTCTCTCACTAGGGGCTCTCTCTCCGTCTGTTCCGCCACTGTTTATGTTCTTTCTTCCCTCTATCTTCTCTCTCTCTCTGCAGAAATGCTGAGGCGGCAGCAGCGCTCTGACTGAATTAAGATTGTATGATTGATGTGCAGCACTCTCAAACGAGAGTGAGAGAATGTGAGGGAAGCTGAAATGCAGGAGGGAAAGCAAGGAAGGCTGAAAGGGAAGGATAAAAGATAAGACGGAGAGAAAACAGGGTGGAATAAGCGACTAAATGCTTTTTAATATACAGCAGAAAGACAGAGAGAAACATGCAGATGTCAGGGTGTGAAAGGTGCCGGAATTGACATTTAAAGACTGGAGAGAAAAAAGGTATATGTGGAAAGACTGAAGGAAAAATGGAGGAATGAGAGAGAAACTGAAGTGGAGAGAGTGAGTGAAAAGGAGGCATGTCAAAATGACCGTCAGACTGTAAATATGAAAATTGAGGCGTTGTGACAGAAATGTTGAGTGAATGTCTGTGGAAAGAACCTGTAATACTATCTGAAACATATAAATACACACACCCATAAATACACTCATGCATTTTCACAGGGTTGTTTGGAAGCAAATTGGGAGACCGAAGGCAAGTTGTCAAAAAAAGAATACTTGTATTCAGCAGAACATACATTTAAAAGAATCTTAAAAACAAGTATATCATAGTTTCCACAAAAGTATTAAGCAGCAAAACTAACCTTTAACACTTATGTATGAGGTGTAGAACAATACACAGGGTGAGATGGTATTTTATCAATATAGGACAGAATAAGAATATAAAAGCACAAATATTTGTGTAGAAAAGGTAGAAGAACAAGGCAGGAGAGTCCTCATTTACATTCTTACATAATATACAGCTTAATTTATTTATTTCACAAGTACAACTACATTTTATTTTCCATAGGAATTCATTCATGTTTTTGGACAATTTCCAGCAGGTTCTGGAAAATGAGCAGGTAACATATTTATATTACAGTCAGATCATTGCTGTAAAGTAGAATGGCTTGTGGTTGAAACCAAGTGTGTATAGAGGATCCACTGTATAAACTATATCAATATCACAATATAACAACAAACAAGAGCTCAACCAGAACAGATCAATATGGTCACCGGCAACAAACACATATATGTTTCAAATCACACAGGCTGATGACGTGTGCTGCTGTTTCTGTGTGTATATATACTGTATATACATACATACAGTGGGGCAAATAAGTATTTGATACACTGCTGATTTTTCAAGTTTTCCCACTTACAAAGAATGGAGAGATCTGTAATTTTAGGTACACCTCAACTGTGAGAGAAAAAATCCAGAAAATCACATTGTATGATTTTTGAATAATTAATTTCCATTTTATTGACAGTCATATATATATATATATATATATATATATATATATATATATATATATATATGTATATATACAGTATATGTATGTGTGTGTGTGTGTGTGTGTTCAAGGTAGAGTGGAAGTGGAATCTAGATCAATGCTTAAAGGGGTAGCTCCCGCAAAAATTATTCTTATAAATATTTTTAAATTGGTTATGATATTTTGCAAAATATTTTTGTTCATACAATTAAAACTCAGTGGGGTCCAAAGCAACATCACTTATTATTTTTAGCAATATCTTTTGGATTTCATAGAAGAAATTCATACAGGTTGGGGATGACATGAGGATGAATAAATAGTGGCAGAATTTTCATTTTTAGGTAAATTATCTCTTTAACATGTTTTAGATGTATTAGAGTCTACTGTTTATATATGAGTGTGTTGGTATTGAGTGTAATGTTACTCTGGTTGCAGAATCAGGATCTTTCTGCATATTGCATCAGTGAAACAGCCCTCATGAGTGTGCAGTTAGCATCCAGCAGTAAGCTCGGTGGCTAACACAGGCTTACCGCAATGAAAACCATTAAAGGGATCCATGATGGAGGAAGAATGCTATAGAGATGGCGTTAGAGAGAGTGGGGAAATGAGAAAAGAGGGCACTAAGACATTGGAGTAACCCACAAATTTCTGTGAATCAAGAGTCACTTAAGACCCGAACGCAACAGCATGCTGAAGAATTTAATGCCAGAAATAATAAAAATAATAATGAAAAAAAATGAAAATAGTGAGCAACAGAGTGAAAGAAATTGGTTTCAAGGAGGAGAGGAGCAGGCTCTTTAATCTGTTATGTATCTATTTTTAGTGTAGCGTATATGGAACAGGAGGGGGAATTCATAACTGAAGTCTTTTTAGCATGATGGATCACACACACACTCACTTCAGGTCCCTCTGCAAGAAAAACAGAGCAATCGAGGAGAACCAGAATCAGAATGAGATTTATTGCCAAGTACATGACAGCGACAGATAATAAAATAAAATAAGTAAATAAAAATAAATATAAATATAAATACAGTTACACAATAGACAATACATGTATGTATGTACAGATACTAAGTATAAATAGTGTTGTGTATTGCACATTTATTAAACTGTTCATGAGGTAGATGGCCTGAGGAAGGAAACTTTTCCAATGCCTGGCTGTTCTGATGTTTCTTTGCTCTGTAGCGCCGTCCAGATGCAACAATTCAAAGAGGAAGTGTCCTGGATGTGAGGGATCCAGAGTGATTTTCCCAGCTCTTTTCCTCTCATGAGTACAGTTTTTGGAATGTGGGAAAGGGAGCATTGATGGCTCTCTGCAGTCTGGACTGTTCACTGTAGTTTTCTGAGGTCTGATTTGGTAGTCGAGCCAATCCAGACAGCTACAGAAATGCAGACGACAGACACTATGGCTGCATTTACACTGCAGGTCTTGATGAACAATTCCGATTTTGTGACTATATCCGATTTTTTGGACGACTTGCATATCTTTTAAAAGTGACCCGTATACCAAAAAGTATTCTCGTAGCTTACGGTAACATTACGGTTGAACCACTGATGGCAGATGGACTATTTTGGCGATGCCGTTCATACTTTTCTGGGCCTTGACAGTGTCATTTACTTGGCAGTCAATGGGAAAGTCACAAGCCTCCCAGTTTTCATGCAAAATATCTCAAATTGTGTTCTGAAGACGAACTAAGCTTTTACGGGTTTAATGTGTGATTAATGACAAAATTTTAATTTTGGGGTGGAGTAACCCTTTAAGCCTTGTGATTTGGGATGAGGATGCTGGAGCATTTGAAGCAGCAGTGATCAGAATTTATCAGAATACGAAAAGTCCTTATTTGTCTGGGAGAGGAGAAGTAGTTCGTCCATTTTGTTGGGGAGAGAGCATAGATTCGCCAGATGGATACTAGGCAGCGCTGTTCTTAAGCCGCACTGTCTGAGCCTGACCAACACACCGGCTCGCTTCCCACGCTTGCGCATCTTGGAGTGCATGAGGAGGAAAGAAAAATGCAAAGGTGGAGATAGGAAGACCACGGTGTGCCAAAGAAGAAAGAGATAATGGGAAAGCGAGGCAAGTAAGTCCTCTATTGGCGAGACCCTGTGCTGAGTCTTGTGGATTCTTTTATTTAATTTGTAGGGTTGTTTGTTTTATTTCAGATGAAATGTGCTCATCTCACCGGCTCCGTTTCCCCCTAAAGCACACTGTCGGCTCAAATCTAGAGCACAGAAACCACTCAAAACAAAAAACTACTACACGTCTATGTGTATTAAATGCATGCACTTACCTGCACCAAAAAGTCCTGTTAACCCAAAGGTCAAATTTACAATGAGATTCTTACTGTGATTTCTTGCAGGAAGTGGCGGAAGTGTTTATTTGAGCTTAAGTTTTCAGATTAAACATTTGCACACACAAACAAGGTGAATGACAAGTCAGTCATTTTCAAGTCAGTTTCAGTTGGCGGTGTGATAGAGTAATGCGACAAAGTTGGAACCAACTTATAGAAATGTGCAACAACGTAATGCGTAAGTGCAGACAATGGAGGTCACATGACTTGCTGCCTGTTAAGCGCTGCCAGTGCAAAGTTTCTAAAGCCTGAAGGGCTAAATGACCGTATTAAACGTCTCTCCTCTTCTCTCCTCTCCTCTCCTCTCCTCTCGAGTGCTTTCTGATAATGTAATATTGAGTTTTTAGTTGCGAGCAGTCAAGCATCAATATGCTGATGCTTGATAATGCAGTGTGGGCATAGGAAGAGAGTGTACAAGTACTAGTGTGTGTGTGAGGTGATGGAAAAAGTGCATGTAGGGACAAGAAGAGGTGGTCATGGGAAGGTTGTAATGACACTAATGAGGCCAAAAAGGAAATTACATTGGGGTGCTTACAACGCATATATACTGTATGCATGTGTTTTCTCAACTATACTTTTGGGACAAAATTGCCCTCAAACGTTAGCTGACTCTGACAAAACCTCCCATTGGGGACATTCTTTTTTTAATGCAAATGACTTTTCTTTTAGGGATAAGGCCAGGGTTTGGTCTCAAGTAGCCAAATGACATTAGCAGCAATGTAGACTGGAGTTTGTTTTACTGGAAGTTCTTGCTCAGCTAATCAGATAACAGTTTGACAATATGAGAAAGTGCTTTTTTGTAAATGTTGAAATTGATATTGACTAAAATTAAGTAATGTTTTAGTAGTGTTTTTCATTCTTAATTTGTTAATTTAGGAAGTGGACTAATGTGAATTTAGGAAGTGGACTAATGTGAAGTATAAAATCTGACTATAAAGTGTTACCAATAATAATAATAATAAAAGGGGAAAGGATCCAATACTTAAAAATGTATGTAAATAGAGCTATTTCTTTACTTGCAGCGTTTGGCAGTCTTGAACAATCTTTTCTCCCACACAAGTGATTTGTAAATTTTTTGGAGATGAAATGGTACAAACTTGGACATTTTGACAATTGGAAACATATTTGTACCTTATTTACCCCTAAATGGTACATATACATTGCCGTTCAAAAGTCTGGGATCAGTAAGAGTTTTAATGTTTTATAAAGACGTTTCTTCTCCTCATCAAGGATGCATTTATATGAACAGAAATACAGAAAAAAACATTAATATTACGAAATATAATTACAATTTAAAATAACAGTTTTCTATTTTAATGTACTGTAAAATATAACTTAAAAAAAAAAGAGAAGAAAAGAAAAAATACAGACCCCAAACATTTGAGTGGTAGTGTATATTATTACAAAATATATATTTTTTTTAAATAAATGCTGTACTTTTTACTTTTTATTCATTAAAGAATCCTGAAAAAAATTATAGCAGGTTCCAAAAAAATATTAAGCAGCAAAAACTGTTTTCATCAGCTTTGCATCAAAGGAATAAATAATGTTTTAAATTAATATCAAAATAGTAAACCATTATTTTAAATTGCAATAATATTTCCTAATAGTAGTTTTTTTCTGTATTTTTATCAAATAAGTGCAAATTCACAAATGTACCCCAACTGTACCTATTTTTCTGACAGTGTATAAGTTGGAATATATATAGGAGGAAAACATTGTATATCCTTGGCAGTGTTAGATCTGTGCACAGACTTTTTAATTAAAGCAAAAGAGATTGAAAGAGGGACCTGGCACCGTCACTACCTCTTATTAGTCTAATACACGTTTAAACTGCTGATGGAGAGATGCAGTATGACTCTCTCCAACGCTAGCCAACTCTCCATTTCACAGCTCTTCTGCCTTTCTGTCTCTCTTTCTCTGTTGCCAGCTCTCTCTGCCTTTCCGTTTCTTTTCCTCCTCATTTAAATACATCCACATTCTCACTGTTTTCCTTCTCGGTCTGATTTTTCTCTCCTTCTCTCTCTTGTTGTCTCTCTCGCTTTCTATCTCTCTAGCCGAGTCTTAAAATTGAGATGTGAATTATTAAGGGCACATTATGTGCTGCAGACATCTTTATCACTCCAGCCGAATATTATTTTTCAGGAACATATATCATCAGCGTTGTGCGACTGCATATTAGTAGGTAGATAAAGACACAGAGCGAGAGAGACGACTGTTGAAATGAGAAGAGGGAAGATTTGCTTTCACGCAGAAGGAAACATTTGGGTTGTTTAGTAGTTCAGTGTGTAGCACTCTGCAGCATCTCATGGTTTCTGCCATGAAGGGTTTACACAAATGCTCCACATTTCGTTTCTCAGAACAGCTACTCTTCGCATGCTCACTTTAGTGCTGGAGTGGTTGCTATGGATACCACTTTTAGTCTCCCAGCATGCACTGTACTGTTAGCCACGTTAGCCCTGAGCTAACTGTGTGTTGGTGATTTCAATGAGCTCTGAATAAATAAGCGTGTGTGTGTGTGTGTGTGAAAGGAATAAGTTAGTCATGATGTGAGCGCTGAGAGGTCTGTTTGCTCTTTTTGCTTCACAAAATAACTGATGCAATTTAAACAGAACTGTATGTTACACTGTATGCAGACAAACTGAGGTGAATTCAGGAGCCATATTCATATGCTTGCATAATGTATATAGAATAAGACAGATGTGGTCTGCAATATAGTCTCATACTTAAGAGGCTCACATACTGTAAAAGTTGCAAATAAAACCAATATTTTTAGTGTGAAAAGAAAATACAGTTTCTTTCTACTTCAGAATTGCATGTTTAATTCAATGTGCTAGTAGTTTGTAATTTATTGTGAAATTTACTAGCAATTTCTGAAAAAAAATGTTTCCATTACCTTTTTTTTTTCAATGCACAGAGAAACAAGATATGATATCACATTCTAGGGTTACTGCATTTAATGAATAATATATAAAATATATAAAATAGCCGTTTTAAACTCTGTCTAGCAAATTATGATGTCCATACTCTCTGTGTGCATGTATATATACTCTACATATGCAAACATTGTTTGCATGATATAAATACACATACACCTAGTATCAAGGTTTCATTACTTTTTTATAGATTGGATGTAGATGAGCAAATGATCTTACTGAGTGAGTGTAATGTAAATATTTATTCAATATTTATTAATATATTATAAAATGTTACTGGAGTGTGTAGCAGTCATCACAGTGATTGTGTGTGTGTGTGTGTGTGTGTGTGTGTGTGTGTGTGTGCGCTTACGTGTCACACGCATGACATAAGCGGTTATGACAAGTGCTGAGTGTATGTATCTGTGGCAGTGGCAGCTGAAAAAGAGACACACAGTAACTGGATAATGAGTGCTCTATTCCAGCCAGGCTGAATCTGTCCACACTCATCTGTTTAACCCTGTAAGCCTAAAGTGTACCGCCAGCAGGACCCCCCCACCCCCCTTGAAAAATTCATAATCCTGTTACTAAAGAACCACTGAGTGAATATATATATATATATATATATATATATATATATATATATATATATATATATATATGTGTGTGTATATATATATATATATATATACATACACACACACTACGTCATCGCCAGTTGTTGGTCCATTACCACCGCGATAAAAATCTGCCACCGTCACAGCCCTAACTTGCATATGTCACTCAGAAAAAAAACAACAACTTTAAAAATACCTTCAGGGCTTAAATTGTTAACACAGCCCTGTGTGTGTGTGTGTGTGTGTGTGTGTGTGTGTGTGTTTATTTTTGTATGTATATGTGTGAGCCCAGGCTTACAGCTCTATATCAATCTCACTTGAATGCACATGTTTTATCCAAACTCTGGAGGAAGACTACACTATATCGCATGATTTGTTTTTGTTGTAATATTATTATATTATATTATATTACTCTTGACATTATAGTATAATAAAAATAATTTTTCAACATATACTGTGGTTATTTTTTTTGCAAAGTTCATGCAGTTTTATGTTTGCATAGTCATTTTAAAAATGTTTTTGCATTTTAAATATGTTTGATATGATGAATCCAGCTTGTTTTTAGCCTTAACTTTGCCTCTTACTCCGTTTGAGTGGATGATTTTGACCACCATCATTGCCAACTGCATCGTACTGGCTCTTGAACAACACTTACCAGATGGAGACAAAACTCCACTGTCAGAACGACTGGTAAAGTGGAACACACACACACACACACATTTACTGAGCTAAATTTAAATGGGGACATTGCATAGACTATTGTTTTTATGTACAGCTAGAAATAACTACTATAACCTACCCAAATATGAAAATCTGCTAAGAATTTAATTTTCATTTTTGTGTGAACTGCTCCTTTGTGTAGATGCACACACACACACACACACACAAACACACAGTAAAAGTTTAGTTAAAAATTGCCAAGCATTGTGAATGTAAAGTGAAAATGTTTTTTATAATAGTCCCATCTGTGGTTTTCTTTCTCTCGCAGGATGACACAGAGCCCTATTTTATTGCAATTTTCTGTTTTGAGTCGGGCATTAAGATTCTTGCACTGGGATTTGCCTTCCACAAGGGCTCCTACCTGAGAAACGGCTGGAACGTGATGGACTTTGTAGTGGTGCTCACAGGGTGAGTTACACAAACACACACACTCTGGTGTCATGGTAAAATACAATAAAACAGAATTTGAGCTGCTCGATTTATGAGTCAATATAAACAATTATTAGATGGCTCTATGAAACACTTGATTATGATTGGTCAGTAGTGGCATTCTGATATCAAATATTTTTGTATGATTTGTGTTGTCAGTGGAGTTTGAGGCTCTTTTTGATCAATTCGTTTAGAGTCATTTGTTCATGATTCAGACTAGATGACAAAGCAATACAAAAACTTTTTATCATGTTTAACTTAGCATTTCAGCCTTTTTAAGCTCATAACTCAGGTATAAAATAGATTATAGATTGCCTTATTACCCCGGCTGACTGCACATTATCTATAACGTGTACTAAAAGATGTACTTTTCGCATGGCCTAAATTAGACCAGAGAAAGTCACGCCCCTTCTGGAACTCTGTGTGTGAAGCAATGCTACCGTACACAGCAGAGGTCTGGTTGGACACTGGCTCCGTCATGCCTTAATGAGCACTCTTTCTCTCACACATACACACACACACAGGCACACATACGCACACATGGATTCTCAAACACCGGCAGATCACAGCAGCACTGTAGGGAGCAACCATCAGGGCACGTCTGAAATGTCACCTCACAGGGAAGCAGAGAGAAAGAAAGAGAGAGAGAGACAGACGGGTGTGTAGGGGGGATGTATTGTAGTATTGGAGTGCTAAAGAAAGCAGGGCCATGTGACTCCATTACTCCATTCCCCTGGGCTTTGGAATATTGGAAAATTAGAAAGGGAGAGAGAAGGTGTTGGTTGATGTGAAAAGACGAATGGAATGAATAATGGAAGAATCCAAGATGGAGTAAAAACTAGGGATGCAAAGATACCATTTTTTCAAATCCGATCCAGAGAATTCGGAGTATCGGCCATTTCCGATCTGATACCAGCGCAGGTTTTTTTTTTTTTTTTTTATAGATCAATTTAGAATTTCTATACCTCTGTGTGTTGACCTGATCATCACTCTTGTGTGTGTTAAACACAGTCTACTAAATATAACTTCATTTTAATGAAAAATAACAAATGAAAAAATATATAATCATAATCTATGACAAAAATACTATTATAAACTAGGTTAGTGGATAATTTAGAAGCAAAAGTTATTCTAGAAAAATCATGAGTGCACAATTTTATGAAACCTAAACATTTAGTGAAATAAATAACATTATTTAGAAAGGAAATCTAAGTAGCATAGCATTAAACAAATAAAAAAGTGAAGTGTAGGACTAAATCTGGTAAAATGTTAAACATTGCTCTTTGTATTGTTGTAAAATGCATTAATGAAAGAAGTAAATGTATTTATATATAAATATAAACTATAAAATTAAAAGATATTTCTTTTAAATGGAGTCTATCATATGTTGCCACCTCCATTACTGTGCTATACATTAGGTTATTAATAGCCTTTCTTTTTCAGAACACTTGGACTTTGACTTTATAGTGCTTTATAATGTTTTTGTGCTTTCGTGGGGCTCAACAATAACACAGAATAGTATACGCGCAATATCGGATTTGGATCGGTCTCGTCTGACCGATACCCGATCCACAGAAAATGCCCGTATTGGAGTTGATACCGATACTGAGTATCGGATCGATGCATCCCTAGTGAAAATCCTGAAAACCTTTCATTTCCATGTTGGTCCCTGTTGATTTATCCTGCTTAGTGCTGGTCTTGCTGGTTGAGCTGAAAAATTATGTTCAACTAGCATGATAATTATGATTGACCAAGGGAGGCTTGCTGGTTGAGCTAGTTAAAGAAGTAGTGCACATTTGTCATTAGTTAAATGTTGTTCCATGCCTGTATAGCTTTCTTTTTATACATGGAACAAAAATGTTTTGTCCAGACTTCTCCTTTTAATAAAATTAAATAGTGACACATTGTTACAATATTGTCACTGACTTTGTATGAAAAAAGCATCTTGGACATTCCGATGAATGTCCTTTTATATACACACTGCTTTTTTTCAAAGAAATTTGTACTTTTATTTATCAAGGATGCATTAATCATGATTTCCGCAAAAATAAACGTTGATGGTAATAAGAATAGTTTTTTGTGCACCAAATCAACATATAATGTTTTTTGAAGGATCACGCAAACACTGAAGACTGGAGTAATAGCTACTAAAAATTCAGCTGTGCCATCACAGAAATAAATTACATTTTGACAAAAACTTTTTATTAAAATAGAAACCGTTATTTAAATTTTTTTATAATATCCTACAATATTACTGTTTTACTGTATTTTGATCAAATGCAATTTTGGTGAGCAAAAGAGACTTTATATATAGATATATTTTTAGTGAAAGAAAGCCATACAGGTTCGGAATGTCATGAAGGTCAATAAATCGCTGTCTGAAATCAAATACTTACCTACTATGTAATATACGAAAAACAGTAACTGATCCAAAAAAAATTAGTGTGTCCAAATACAGTACATAGTATTCGAAAAACAATAGACGAAAAGTACTCGGATGACCTGCTACTTGTGCCTGGATTCTGAAGTATGCAGTCGATGGAAATTTTATCATACAATGAGGCAATGGGAGAGGATTTATGAATGATAGTGAAGCAGTACAACTGATGCTGGTACAGTAGGTCACATGACAATAACCACATGGCAGACAAAGTATGTCCGCATTTCAATCGTACCACCCATATTCATACTATATACAACATATTTTTTTAACTATCGCAAAGTAAGTTCAATTTCTAATATAGTACCTACTCAGTATGCAATTTCGCATGCACCTGACGAAGATGGAATTATTTTTGAGTGAGCTGTCACTTTAAGAAGACTAGCAGGCACACCAACATACCAGCATTCAAAACACACCATGCAACCAGCAGTTCTTGTCTGTTTAAAAGGAAACTAGTGAAAGTAGAAATGAAGAGAGGGTGGGGAGCAAAACTAGAACATCGAGGATAGAGGTGGAAGGGGAGAGGAAGAGAATGAGAACGAGAACGAGAGAAACGTAAAGGACAGGGCGAGTGTGTGTGTGTGTGTGTGTGTGTGTGTGTGTGTGTGTGTGTGTGTGTGTTTTCGTTAGCTGCTGCAGTAACCTGCTTTTCACTACTGCAGATGATCAATCAACTAGCCCTGCTTTTAGACATGGACAGATCTTAACACACACAAACAGCTGCAAAACTGAACATGGCTAATCATTAACTACATCCTCAATAAACATTTTTACTCACCGTTGACTGCTGTGTGCTCACATTGGACACATTTGTAAGCATCAGCTGGCTTTCACAGCAGTATCGCTGTGTGTGTGTGTATGTGTGTGTTAGAGAGAAAGAGCTGCACTTTGATGATAAAATGCATCCTCCTCCATGCTGCTTCCTGCAGCTTTGATTTCTATTTACAGTCAGACTCATACACACCTTTACCTACTGAAACAAACACGCACACTTTCTGTCATGTTGGTCTGTCATGTTGTGTTCCTCACGGAAGTGAAGTTATCCTGTCTTTTTTTTCTCTTTCTGTCCAGTAGAACTTTTATTTTATTTTTATTTTTTTTATAACACATTAGTATAGTAACTAGTTGCGTATTAGCATGCCTATTATTAACATTTTGGCTGTTTATTAGTACTTATAAAACATTTATTCTACCTGACCATATTCTACATCCCTAATCCTACCCAATACCTAAACTTAACAACTACTTTACTAACTATTAATAAGCAGCAAATTGTGAGTATATTAAGGCTAAAGTCGTAGTAAACAAACAGTTTAAAGAATTTTACCTTAAAATAAAGTGAGACCATTTTTTTTTTATTTAGTTTAGTTTTTTCAATATATTTGGTTACACTGTATTTTACATTGTTCTTGTTACACGTTACATGTACTTATTGAAATAAAAATAAATTATGCATAATTATGTGCAACTAACCCTAAACCAAACCCTCATTCTAACTCTAACTATATATCAATTAATATTATTCAGCACTTAGTGTAAATGTATATTTATACTGTAACAAGGACACTGTAAAATAAAGTAACCATTTATTTATTTTTTATAGACGCTTCTTTTCGTCACGGGCCAAAAAAAAAAAAAACATTTAAAAATTTAATTGCAAAACTTATCTTACAATTTAAACCTTTTCCTCGTAATTCTGAGAAAAAAAAGTCTGAATGGAGCAATATAACAGAATTGCAAGATATAGATTTGCATGAAACGTGAGATAAAAATGTCTCAATGAGAAATTTTTTTTACTTTCATGGTAGAAACAAAAAAATGGTATTTTAAGTTATTTATTTATTTATTTATTTATTTTATCCTGTAGTGGAAACAAGCTTCCATACATTTGTCAGTCCTCTGTCATGTGTGTCATGTGTTCCTGCCTCATGTTTCCTATTTTGGTTTGTTTCCGGTCCTTGTTTAGTGTGATTATTAGTTAATTCTTGTCCAGCTGTGTTTGTGTAATTAGCCTGTGTATTTAAGTTCCTGCCTGTTCAGTTTTGTGTCGTCTGGTCTACTCGTTACTCCCCGGTGTTCCTGTCTGTGTTAGCCTTGCTTTGTCTTGCCTTACCTTGTTTGGATTTATTCAATTTGAGTTTACCTCCTCGTCTCGTGTTTCTCGTTCATCCTTGCTGTGTGCACCGTGACAACATTTTAGTTATATTTAGCTACTTTTTAGTTTACTTTTTTTTACCATTTTATTTAAATCAAAATAAGGTTATTAACATATTACAATTTATTGAATTGAATTTATTGCCATTTGCACAGGTACATTGTAGTACAGGTACATTGGAATTCATGTGCATTTCGCAGAGTCATCTTTATAGGCAAAATAATAATAATAATAACCAAATTATAAATGCATAATATTGCACATTCTGGTAATGTTTCACATTTTAAGGGAATAATAGGAGACACAAATATCTGTCCATTGGTCCGTAGAAAGGCGAGATAGAAAGTACTAGTCCTCCAAAGTAAGAAAGAGTTATGGGATGGAATACTTCTTTCCCTTCCTGACATCCTGTGCCACTAACCTAACAGCGGCTGGAAAGAAGTTCTTGTACAAACTTACTTAATTACAAATGTTTTACTGACACAGGCCCATACTTTTAGACCATTTGTTTTTCTATTTTACATGGCATAGTGGCATATGAATAATCAGAAAAAAACATATCAACTTTGTTTTATATAAATTTTGTCATGTGATGTTTACTCAGTAGTCCTGATTTAATAACAGGCAGTTAATGGGTGCTAGCCATAGTAGGATTACTGCTTACTGCTTGCACAGTTGTTCAGTGCACTGCCAACATTACCAGCTTGCAGAAGATTTTTCTTGGTCTTAAAGTTGGTTCACAGAGCCAATTCTTTCCTCATACTGCAGCCACGCAAAACAAACCCTTTAAATATGATTGTCTATATCTAAAAGTGTGGGTACATGTCAGTTATAATGCTCTGAAGAGACCAATATAATAACTATAACTGTGAAATAATGAAAACTGGCTGCTATGCTAGGGTTAGATTGTTTCAGCCCTATCGAATTCTGAGAAATCTGAGTTGCTTTGTGTTCGAATAAAATCTAGAATCACTATTAGAATTAGTACGAACATAATTAACAGGATAATAGAGACTGATTTAATTTCATTGTTCCTTCTCACATGCTTAAACCTTTAGCCTTGGTCGCCTGTTCTCTTTAGAGTCAGTTGAACACGGATGCTAGTTCTCACAAGGGCTGTGGTTGCAGTTCTCCCCTGAGTGCCTTTCCATCAGCTCCAAAGCTTTAGTTCTACATTTTAGTTTCACCTCGCAGATTTTACATCAAGATGTCAATGAAGCTTGACAGCAGAGTGACAGACTCTCATGACCTCTGAGCAGAGTTTACTGCTGGTCACGGAGCGGTCACTGGTCACAGCGGATAGTCTGAAAGAGCTCATGTTGAATCTGCATTTGAGTAGTTGACAAATAATGACATGAACTTGCCTTTTTCCCCCAGTATCAGGATTTTTTTTGCGGTACCTAATGCAAATACATCTATATTAATGTACGCATGTTTTAGAGTCTGTACCTTACAGCATGCAAAGATATGTATATTAATGTATGCATATTTTATTTGATATATGCATAATATATTGTATTAATATACAGTTTTTCTTTTTAATTCATTATGATATTTTTCTTTTTTGTTTCATCATCTAGTAGTACTCATTTAGTACTGTTACGGTGTTAATATCACTGTGTGTGTGTAAATATATTATACAGGTATAATGCAGTTATATCATGGATCGTGGTTACAAATCATATTATAATAATACTGTGTGTGTGTGTGTGTGTGTGTGTGTGAAATCATTATCATTATAATATGATACACGATTTGTTCTGTATATAATATATAAAAACATGAGTAATACGTTACTAGTAAACTACTAGTTACTACTTTAATACTAGTTTTTCATTTCAATTCACTTGATTTTTTTTTTATTCGACATCATGTAGAACTACTTGTGTGTGTGTGTGTGTGTGTACATACATACACACACATATATATACATACATACATACATACATACAGTATAAATATCATCTCCTTGTCTCTCTCTTTCTCTCTCTTGCTTGTTAGCATTATATGTAGGAATATATTAAATAAAAAATGAGGAGTAATACTTTTTTTTTATTGAAATAGGTTTACCATTACTTCATTTTGATATATTTGATCATTTTTGGTTTTAATTAATTTTGCACCATTTAGCACTGCTTCCATTTTGAACCAGTACTGTTATTAGCTCTCTATCACACTCAGTATTACCACTGCCACTGCCACTGCTTATGCACGTCTTGCCAATGTACAGCTCTTACTTGGCAGATTCCTGAGTCGTGACAGCGCTGACTATTGGCTGCCTGCTCCGTGCCAATCTGTGACTTCACTACTGGCACACACAGCGAAGAGAGACAGAGAGGAAAAGAGTGAGAGAGTGAGCGAGACCAAGAGAATAACACCATGGTTTAGTCTGTAGAAGATTTCTCAGTTTCTGGACACACCTTTGCGCTGCCATGCGCAGCTGTTTCCATAGCAATGTTATATAATAAGAGAGAACCATGGAAGGCCAGAGAAGACACCACTCTCTCTGCTTTTTCTCTGCCTATCTTTACTTTCTCTGGTTCGCCATCTCCCTCTGTCCAGACACTCTCATATAGTCACTTATTTTAATGCTATGCTACTCAAAATGTATATGGAGAGGAACATTTAAATGTAAATATGGACCAATATGAGTGGTTACATTGGGCTGAAATGGCATGGAACAGCATTATGACACCTTTAATAAAAAAAAAAAAGGCATTTACAGTTTTTGTAGTTTGCATGTCAATGCAATCCATTCATGCATGCTCCAGTCTAGTTTATGTTTGAACCAGTACAAACTGTTTCCAGTTTGGGAATGTATTCACTCAAAAACACTTTAAAGTGCATTACATTAAGCATTATGCTCAATTATGGATGTTATTATCTTAAATCAGAAAGAAATAACTTGCCCTGCCTCTGAAACAACTTTCCTTTCTGGCTGACATCACAAATCCCTCTTATTTTTCAACTCGCCAGCTTCAGTATTTAACTTTCTTTTTTCACGAGCCAATCAATTTGCATTAAATAAAAACCCACCCAACATTTATTTTTTGGAATATGTCAGTTTATGGAAGTAATATACTGTATATATTCATCATATATAATTAAAAAAATTTTTTTTTTTTTTTTTTTTTATGTATCATGGCAGGTCTTTTTTGTGGTTTTTCTTTCATATGGCATGAATTAGAATCTGGCTTGCCTCTTACACTCATCTTCCTCTTCTTTGCATCATTTCCTCTCCATTCTCTAATGTGGCTTAGAGTTCCAAAAAGTCTTAAAATAGAAGTGTAATCTTGTGTTCTTGTATCTACATGTGTATGAAATCTTTTTTGAGAAGATGTCCAGGAAGTGATGTCTGTGTTAAAGGAACCATTGCGTTGACCGGACACCAGGTTAAAAGCGCGTTTCAGGAATAGATGCACTTTAAGTGAAGTGTGTTTGTTGAGTGTGTGTTGATGTTAGAGTAAGTGTGTTTCAGGGTGTGTGTGTGTGTGTATGTGTGTTAATGTCTGTATGGAGGTGAAGGGAAGGATGTCTTTCTCTAAATGACTGCAGAGCAATAATGATAATGGAAGTGATGGCAGTGGTACAATATTCACCCAGGTAGACAACCTCGCTCTGTCTCGCTTTCTCTTTCTCACAACACACGTCATGTTACACACGTTAACATGCACCTTCTGCATGTGTGTGCTCATAAAGTCCCTCTTTCTCTTGTCCTTGAGAAGGCCACACACATGCTGGCTGCCACATAAGAACAGGTGGGAAGAACGACAACAGAAAGCGAGAGCGAGAAAGAGCGGATTAGGCCGCTAGGCCCACAGTAATGGACAGAGACTGTGTGTGTGTGTTATAGCAAAAGACTGCATCATTGTGTTATGCAGTAGTAAAGAGTGGAAGAGGTTTTCCATGTTTCCCTCACTCTCATTTTTCTTTCATCACAAATGTAACCATGCAAGTAGGGACTAATAGGAAAAAAAGCATTTGTGGAAAAAAAGGGAGCCAAGGGAGAGAGGTGGGGAAATGTGAGGATGCAGGGGAGATGCAGGTGCTTGGTAACAAGCAACAGAGAGGATGAGAAGAAGTAGAGGGAGTGACCATCAGCTGTGTTGAGAAAAGCAGGAGCAAACAAATAAAAGCATGACAATTGAAATTAAAACTACATTTTAACATTTTTGCATTGCTAAGGAGTTGCTATAGGTCTAAAGAACCTCAAAGATCCTCCAAGTCCCAGCTATATATAAATATAGAACATTATACTTAAAATATGATGATATTATTGTATGGGATACTATGCAATACTCTACCATTCAAACATTTGGGTTTGGTAAGGTTTTTAATGCTTTGAAAGCATTTTGTCTTATGCTAACCAAGGCTGCATTTATTTGATTGAATATACAGTAAAATTGTTATATTGTAAAATATTCTTACCGTTTCAAATAATAGTTTTCTATTTTAAAACATTTTAAAATGTTTTTATTTCTGTTATAACAAAGCTGAATTTTCAGCAGCGATTACTTCATTCTGCAGTTTCACATGATCCTTCAGAAATAATTCTAATGCGCTGATTTGGGGCTCAAGAAACATTTCTCATTATCGTAATTATTGTTGAAATCAGTCTGCATTTTTTTGGAAAACAGTGCCCAAAGATGGCATTTTTATGACCCCACATATTACATTTCTGGTGTTTTTTTGTCACCCTCTTTACACCTTAGTTAATTTCTAATTTCCTAGGTAACAACACAGTTTACCTCAGTAAGCCTCGTGATTTGTATTTTATTTATGTAAATTATTTATATATATTATATATGTATATTATTTATGCTCAAAAATTGCAGGTCAAGTTACATCCCAACCTGTAGTTCCTTAAATTAAAGGCTCATTTAAATCCATAACCTTAAATGTGACCCTGGAGCACAAAACCAGTCATAAGTAGCACGGGTATATTTGTAGCCAACAATACATTGTATGAGCCAAAAATAAATAGATTATTAGACGATATTAGAAGATATTTTAGTTAAAAACTTACATTTTGATTACTGTTGTAATGTGCATTGCTAAGAACTTCATTTGGACAACTTTAAAATATATATATTTTTTTTTATATTTTTTTTTTTTTTTTGCACCCTCACATTCCAGATTTTCAAATATATGTCCTATATTATCCTATCCTAACAAACAATACATCAACGGAAATCATATTTATTCAGCTTTCAGATGCTGTTTAAATCTCAGTTTTAAAAAATGTATCCTTATGACTGGTTTTGTGGTCCAGGGTCACAAATATAAGCAATAATGAAAGTGATGTCTGCATTAGCAATGACTACCCTAGTAAAAAAAGTTATATATATTTAAAAAATTATTTAATTATTTATATTACACACTAAGTATAGTGCAAATCTATTAACATATTTATTGACATATCGCTCGAGACTTACTGATATAAAAATGATAATTAAACTTTACTTGGAGTACTACTTGTGCTCAATGCACATTTCTTTAATATTAAGCCTATATTTAAAGTGTACCTGAAGTATACTTACAATAGTTCCACTTTAGCACAATCAAATATACTTTGTATCTTTAGTTGGATTTCAGCACTACTTCCACACAATTAAAGTGCATTAAGCACAAAATTAGTTGACCTGTTTAGCAGACTTAAAGTATGCCTGTTTTGTATAGAAAAAGTACAACTGCAGGGTATCTTTATTAAGTACATAAATATGTAAATGTATTTGTAGTAACCTTAGCATGAAATAAATATATTTCAAATGATATTTAGATTTATTTTTCACTAGGGTAAGACTAGGAAAGAAAGCTAAGTCAAGGAGGAAGATAATAATACCATTAAGGAATGTATTATAAATATTAACAAATGATGTAATATCTTCTTCCCAGACTTGACAATGAACCCTTTCAGCAGTCTGTAGCCGTGCTTATCAAATCAAACCCTCACGCAGAAGCCCGATATGAGAAGTTAACAAAGAAGAAACCTATTCCAGTACTTTGACGTAAACAAGAGGCCTGTTTTACAAATTGTGGTTCAAGAAACAAGATTTGAGATACCAGATCCCTGTCACACTCCCTGAACAAACACCCTCATGTACTGCACAAATGCACTGTATTCCCAGACGCACGGGCCTGAGTGTACAGCATTGAATAATGTAGAGTTCGGCTGCATATCAGGATGACCTAGATTCAGCTGCAACGAAAAGCTGGAGGATGCGCCGTTTTATAGCAGAAATGGGTTGATTTTGTGCACAGACAACATGTGCAACATGCAGAGGACACGCTAATGAGATATGAACATAAACTGCATGTAGACACTGTGGTCAGTCAGAGAATCCTCGCCGTATGAAATGGAACAGAGATCAATCGAAAGGGAGCCCTTTATCTCTCACACCTGGCCCGGTTGCAGCGGCAATAACGAGATTCCATCAATGACAGAGGGCCCGTTGCCGCAGCAACGGTTATGAATGAGAGGAGGCTGGTAAAAGAGGAATCGCCGGTTGCTATGGTGATGCCGTGAATGGGGAGAGACCTGGTGGCGTGATGTTGGAGAGAGGCTTCCACGATCGTCATCCTCATTTTTTTTTTAAAGCAAATGAGCGAGACGGAATCTATTCTTAGAAAAATTCTTGAAGCATGTAAACGTATGAACATATTATGTTTCTAACAGTATAATCATACACATACATATATGCGCATAAACTGCAGCCAATATTAGCTGTTTCGCTAACTTCTACCAGACGTAGCCACACCCTTTCTCACAATACCTCGCAGTCATTTTACATATTTGGGTTATGACATGTATTTTGAAGGATTATTTTTTGTGACGTTACAAACACCAGACCTAATGACGCAATAGAGGAGAGAAGGAGCGATAAACTGGTGTAGGGAGAAAAGGTAAAAAGTGAAAGCCCTTCCGTCAGTGTGTGTGCTCTGATTGATTGTCAGGTTTTCCCCAGCAGACGGAGGCCTTGTCGCTCCTGTGAATCCCTCTATCTCACCCTGTCATCGTCCTCTCCCTGGGGCTGAGGGGCTTTCTCTTTCCCTTTACCACTCTGCATTCTCAGGGCTAACGGTGTGTCTTTCAGTCTGTCCTCTCAAGAGTTTCCCAAATCACACTTTATTCCCTTCACAGGACTCTCCCGCGACTACCTCACCAAAGACTGTGAGAAATACAGAGATTTATTTAGTTGAAAGAATCACAAATGGCACTGAAATCAGTTTTTTTCTTACTAATTTGACAAACATTTTAGAATAACTCTGGGTAAGAAGTAAGTTATTTTATTAAAAGTTTTTTAAATACAGATTGCTGTTTTTAATTTACTAGTTTTTAACAATTTTATTGGCATTTTGTAATGATGAGTGTACTTTAAAGGATTAGTTCACTTCCAGAGTAAACATTTTCTGATAATGTATTCACCTTGGCCTTAACTACTATGTACTTACATCAAAAAATAAGTACAATGTACTCATTGTGTTCATATTGTATTGCAAAAACTTTTGCTGCTATTGAGGTGGGATACGAGTAAGGTTTGGGACAGGTTTGGTGGCGTGGGTAGGTTTAAGGGTGGGCTAAGGTGTAAAGGATGGGCCAACAGTGTAATTGTAAATGTAATTACATGCAAGTATTTTTAAAATATAAGTATAATGTAAAAACGTGTATATACACAATAAGTGCATTGTACCAAATGATTCATTTAGTTAAATCCACCTAATATAAAGTGGGACCGTATATTTTAATTTCTTCAATTCTTTTTTTTTTTTTTTCTAATTTGATGAGCATATTAGAATAATCCTGGAAGAGGCAAAAGTGCAATCTGAATGGAAGTGAATATCCTAAACTTTGTGTTTGACTTTTAAAAAATGAATGAATGTGTTAACTTAAACTAAATTCATAGAAAGATGTTTTGTCCTAAAGTAAATGTTAACTAAAATAAAATAAATTCTATTTCAGCTAGTTGCCAAGGCACCATTTTTAATTTGTGATTTTAATTTAGTTTACAGGCATAATGAAAATTCTGTCATTAATTATTCACCCTCATGTTGTTCTAAACCCCTAAAACCTCTGTTCATCTTCGGAATACAGATTAAGATATATTTATGAATTCTGACAGCTCTCTGACCCTCCCATAGACAGCAATGTAATTAACATGATCAACGTCCAGAAACGTAGCAAACAAAAATAACGACTTTATTCAACAATTCGTCTCCGCGTCACCCTTGCGCTATTCACCTGAACGTAAACAGTATATGCTGTCGTGAGAACGGAGGTGTTACGGGTTTAGAACGACATGAGGGTGAGTAATTAAAGACAGAATTTTCATTTTTGGGTGAACTATCCATTTAACTTAGAACTGAAATAAAAAAATAATAATAAATAGACATTTGAATTTTTTTTATTAGTAAAACTAAGTAAATGTAAATGAATTAATCCAATTAATAATGTCTATAATAGTGTCTCTATACTAAAGTATCACTGACGTGAACACAAATGCTTCTATTTTGTTTTACGTTCTTAGTGCTGACAGTAGGGATGCTATAGCTATTATATATGTATTAGCATGAAATGTTGTCATTCAGAGCAACAGTTTGAAGTTACTTAAAGTTAAATGCCGTTTACAGCTAGCTGCCTTGTATATCACTGACAGTATGCTATTTTGACTTGGACCAGTAAGCATTTACCTAACAAATGAATTGCAGTGCACTAAAAAACTGTCCAGCTGCATCTAGACGGCCATGGGCATAGTTTTTTATGGGCAAGCACCACTCACACTCACGTATGTTCTTCAGAAAATAAAAAATAGCAATTTCAAGTTAATTTATCAATCATAAATTTCACCTCTTTCAGTATTGGCCAGTTACTGTTAATGTTGTTTTCAAAATAACATCCTGTTTCCTTCAAAAGCTACTTTATTTGACAGTTCACAACAAAGAGTTCTTATGAACCAAATAGATGTGAACAGGCCCTCTCTTCTTTTCTAACCTGGGCGCAGGGTCTGTAGCCTGTCTTCAAACTTTTGCACATATATACACACTCTCACTGTCTCTTAACATTTCCATCTGTCTCAAACTTGCACACACTCCCTCCCTCTCTCACACACACACGTCAGTCCACTCTTCCATCAAATTTACCGCAGGCCTTTTAGTGTGTAGTAGGATATCAGCGCAGTCAGCGGTGCTCTGTTATCCTCACTGCACTTACTGTACATAAAGTGTTCTTCACTGCCTGAGCTGGAGGCAGTTTATTCCTTCCCGCATCTAAGTTTCCACTGTTCCACGAAATAAAGTGTAAACCGATATTGTATCAGCAGCCAAAGCACTTTAGTCCTGATCTCAAATCAGTTCTTTAAGTGTCGAATGTATATTTGCATGAGTCTTGGGCTTATTGATCATGCAAGATGGGTCATAAATAGGTGTTATTTGTTATGTGAGACTGTAGATATATGTAAATGAATTACTGAGAGTTTCATCCAAATACTGTATCTAAGCTGGGTTTGGTCAGAGAGGGATCGGCCTGCTGTTCTGTGATCAAGTTTTCCATTTAGGTTGATTGTGAATATTCGAGACAGATCCTATAGGCTTATTATAGAGGGTTGGCGCCATCTCATCCTCATTCTCAAAACATTATTGCACCATGTGACATCACAAAATAACTAATATGATTCTGATCATTGATCGAGTTAGTCACAATGTTCTTGCCAATTGAATGGCTTAAGAGGAAGAGCTGAAAGAGCAGAAGACATTAATGAACGATTCAGGAGACGAGTTTGCTGCATTCTGTCCAGTCTCGCACAAGTCTATCCATTCTTTCTCTTTTCTTTTAGCTTACGTAGGTGTTTGCTGCATGTGATGGCAGAGCAGTTAAAGGCCTATTGACTGAGCCATTGGCTGGCACTCTATATAATAACCACTAATGAATGAGCTCTTAGCAACGTTGGCATCGCTGCATATGCAGGCAACAGTGGAAGGGAGTGAAAAAGTTATTTAAAAAGAGTGAAATAAATGGCATGATACTGAATTCAGTGTAATTTCTAAAAAACTAAATTTAACTACAAATGGACATCATTTTCTGTCAATACTGAGTGTGTGTTTGTGTGTATATGTATGTATATATACATATATATATATATATATATATATATATATATATATATATATATATATATATATATTATAGATTATATTATTATAAAATAATTATAAAGAAATGTAATTTTACTTTTAAAATTATACAACAGGATGTATATATGTTTGTTTTAAGTGTGTATTTATTTTAATAAAAATATTTAAAATATTTAAATACATTTTAATAAATTAGAAGAGCAGCACCCTGACCAAATATAGCCCGTACACACACACACACACTCACATTTAAAGATCAGATGATCAGACCAGTGTGTAATGTGAGAACAGAGCAGTGTCTGATCAATTATTTACCTGCGATTGACCTCTTCTCAGAATAATGTGTCTGCTTGTGACTATACTTTGCTGTAGATAAATTACAAAATTTACCTTTCACAGGACACGTGGAGATGTCTTAATTTGGGCAACAATTGTTGATATACAAATGGAAGAGCAGAATGTAGATGAAATCTGCTCTTGTATAAATGGCTTTAATGGCACATAGTAAAATTGCCTCCTTTCTTTCTGTTTTTCCTCCAGTATCCTCTCCTCTGTGGGGTCAGAATTAGACCTGCGGACATTGCGAGCAGTCAGAGTGTTGCGGCCACTGAAATTGGTGTCAGGAATTCCAAGTAAGTACTCTCTCTGTCTGAGTTTATCAATGTCTGTCAGAGTTCTTTGCACAGTATGCAGTAGTGCCATTACTCTCCAGGCCTGCAGGTGGTGCTAAAGTCTATTATGAAGGCTATGATTCCTCTGCTGCAAATCGGCGTGCTCTTATTTGTGGCCATCCTCATGTTTGCCATCATTGGCCTGGAGTTCTACATGGGCAAATTCCACCGCACCTGTTTCGACAATTTCACAGGTGAGTTTGTCTCAAAGACAAATGGAAAACAGTTGACCTTTGAAATTGTATGCCTTTTAACAAACCTGTGCAATTACATTATTATCCAGGTGAGATGGTGGATGAACAGCCTTGTGGTGAGGAAAAGCCCGCTCGAGAGTGTGAGAAAGGGTCAATGTGTACTGAATACTGGCTTGGGCCAAACTATGGCATCACACAGTTCGACAACGTCCTCTTTGCCGTGCTCACTGTTTTCCAGTGCATCACCATGGAGGGTTGGACTGACATGCTTTATTATGTAGGAGTTAAAGGCGATGATTAAACTATGATTCTGTTTTTTAAAATGTATTTTAGATGATAATGTTGGGTAAACGTGGGTGTATTACAGAGCAATGATGCCTTAGGGAGTGCCTGGAACTGGATGTATTATGTTCCCCTCATCATCATCGGATCCTTCTTCATGCTAAATCTAGTGTTGGGTGTCCTCTCAGGGTAAGATCTATCTATCTATCTATCTATCTATCTATCTATCTATCTATAGGGCTGGGCAGTATGAAGGTATATATAGTGACAAGGGTATAAAGTGCCTACTGTTAGAGATTTTGCTATATTGTTTTGCGGTATATAAATATATCAACGTAGCACAATAGCCTACTTAAAGTTATATACACGTTATATACATGTGAGTGTTCATGCAAGAATGAAAAAATAAAGAGTTAATTAGAGTTATTAATGCAATAAGCTGTGAAAGCAAACTCTCTGACAGCATGTAATTTGCTCATTTTCTTTCAGATCTTATTGCGCTTTAATAGTCAGATACACACACAATTTTGTCAAAATTCCCATTGTGGGGAGTATTCACATAAACACAGTTAAAATTTGATTCATTCAATGAAGACTATTTAGTGTTTTAGGTATATGCTTGATTTTTTTTTTTTTTTTAGTAATTCTTACTGTTAAACCAACTGTAGCTGAACAACTTAGGCTATCTTCACACTTGGCGTCTTTTTTGAAGCTGCCAGCATCTGTTTTACATTATAATCCTATGGAGTAAACCGTGTTTTCTAAAAAGTCCTGAGCGCTTTTTAAAACGCCGCCAGCGGCGTCTTTTACTTCAGCTCAGAGCGTCTTTTCAAGTTGAAAAAAGTTCAACTTTTTTAAAAAAAAACGTCAAGCGCCTTTTTGACAGCTGACCATGACAAGCGAGTGGCGAGTCGTTTCCATAACAAAACCAACGAGGAAAAAGGAGAAGATAGCAGGTAGACAGATCGTACTGTTTTCAGAGCACAGGGAGATGTATGATATGACTACAAAACTCTATCTAATCTAAAATATGCCGCAAATGTCGCACTCCCACAAACGTCGCTGTGAACCGACATTACCCTTCCTGTTAACTTCAAAAGCCAACGATAACTTCAAAAGCTGACATTTCTGCAGCACACAGCGCTAGGCTACCGTTGCAGCTGTTGTTATAGCAACAAAAGATGCCCTCTGCCTCTATTTGTAACCAAAACGCTGCCAGCTTTTTGTATTTTACAATTTTTTTATTTTTTTCCTTTTTTTTGTAATTCATAAGTTGAAAAAAATGTATCATGCTATGTCAGTCATTAATCTATCTTTCATTTGTATAAAACAATGTTCGTAAATAAGTTTTTGATTAGTAAGTTGCTGACTGTACAGGTGTCTTATTGTCTGCCTGTCTGTCTTACTCCACCACCCCGCCCTCAAGTGAGTTTGCCAAAGAAAGAGAGCGTGTGGAGAACAGGAGCGAGTTCCTCAAGCTCAAACGTCAGCAGCAGATTGAGAGAGAGCTCAACGGATATCTGGAGTGGATCTGTAAAGCAGGTATGCGTATATAAACACAAGTATAGATATTAATTTCCTGCTGAATGTAATGACTAATTTGGACCTCTTGGTGTTTTTGCATATAGAAAATTCAAGTGAAATTACTGGAAACTTAAAATCTAGTTTATCTATGCTCTCTCACTTTTTACAGAGGAAGTCATACTCGCAGAGGATGATGATGGCACTGGTAACAGTATAAATATTCCTGTTTGGTGCTGTTGATATGTAATGCATAAAATGCTCTAGGCTAATCATTGTCAGTGAATGTGTTTGTGTGCAGGATCTCGTCGCAGGCCCACCATAAAGAAAAACAAAGCTGACCTGTTAAATCCAGAAGAGGGAGAGGACCACATGGTAGACGCAGTTGGTAAGAATCATTCAGATCCTAAGGAAGACAACTCGTTTGATTAATTAAAATGTTTCTGTTTTTTGAAACACATAGTGGCTTACACTTAAAGACCCCATAGTATTCATTCCAGGTGTTGTGCTGCTATGTGTGTATATTCTTAGGCTCACCTTTTGCTCGTGGGAGCATAAAGAGCGGAAAGGGCGATGGGACCGGATTTGGCAAGAAAGAGCGACATCTTCGCTTCTTCATTCGAAAGATTGTAAAGACTCAGGCTTTCTACTGGACTGTCCTCAGCCTGGTGGGACTCAACACACTGTGCGTGGCTGCAGTACACTATGATCAGTCCGAGCTACTGTCAGACTTCCTCTGTGAGTTAACCTAAGCTGTTTGTTTTTACATTTGTTGTTGTAGGAGACATAATTTAGAATCTGGTCTGCATCCTGTCCCGATCTCCATTCGCAAATAGTTTTTGTATTTTCTACTTTTGCTGTCAGTAAACACCCTCCTGCCTCGCTTCTGTTTCCTTTTCTTCTACTTTATATGCCTTGTCTCTCTTTCTCTTTTTCTCCAGATTATGCTGAGTTCATTTTCCTAGGCCTCTTTATGTCAGAGATGCTGATTAAGATGTACGGACTGGGGACGCGCCCTTATTTCCACTCGTCATTCAACTGCTTCGACTGTGCCGTGAGTGCCCTTCTCTCTTTTGGCCCATTTAAAGTCTCACTTTCTCTCTCTTTTGCTTTTTTTACTCTGCCTCTGTTTTTAACCTCTGCAAGCCGCTGACCTACATTAGATGCAGACTTAAGTGCTTGTTAGCCAGTCCTCAGAGTGTTCCTTATTTGTTTTGGGATTTGGTTGTGTGCGGATTTCAGGTCATCGTTGGCAGTATATTTGAGGTGTTCTGGGCCATGGTGAAGCCGGGAACGTCCTTTGGAATCAGTGTGTTGCGAGCTCTCCGACTACTTAGGATCTTCAAAGTCACCAAGTGCGTTTAATTTAACCTCTGCGTCGTCCATTACAAAGTTTTGTCAGTTTTTTTGTTGTCCTTTTGGGATCTGAAGCAAGTCCAAGATTACAATGCTGATTTTTAATTTTTCATTTTCATTTTTGTGTGTACTATTTGTATAAAAATGCCACAATTTTAGTGTTTTTAATACTAGATCTCTTTCTGTCTTTTTCAGATACTGGGCATCTTTGCGTAATCTAGTAGTGTCTCTTCTGAACTCCATGAAGTCCATCATCAGTTTACTTTTCCTTCTCTTCCTCTTCATCGTGGTCTTTGCCCTTCTTGGGATGCAGCTATTCGGTGGACAGTTAGTATAGATCTACACCCGGCTGCCAACACCTTACTTAGTTTCTCAGTTAAATACAGATGACCAATAACTATGCATAGCATGTTGTTGTTGTAAAAGGCCATTTGATGTTTTCTTTTTTGCCAGGTTTAACTTTGAGCAAGGCACTCCTCCAACAAACTTCGATACTTTCCCTGGTGCCATAATGACAGTGTTTCAGGTAGGCCGGTTATGTTGGTTCAGCAGTAGATCTGTTCTAAAACCAAGTGAGCTGCCTGCATAGACAGCATTTTAGGGCATATACAGATAAAGAAAACAGTTTATTCTACTTAAATGAGCTCGTGTGTGCGGATCAAATATGCATGCAGTTCTGTTTTGTGTGTTAAAATAGACTATGTGTATTTCTCAGGTTCTGACTGGAGAGGATTGGAACGTAGTGATGTATGACGGCATTAAGTCTCAGGGAGGGGTGGACAAAGGAATGGTCTTCTCCATATTCTTCATTGTCCTTACACTCTTTGGCAACTGTATCCTTCTTAACCACACTCAAGCATTTTCATTACTGCATATGATACTGCATTTATTATAAATACAGTAAAACAGTAATTTTTAAGGATTATCACAATTTAAAATAACTTTTCTATTTTAAAATAATTCAAAATTTTGAGATTGCAAAGCTTGCCATTACTCCAGTCTTCAGTGTCACATGATCCTTCAGAAATTATTCTAATATGCTGATTTGGGGTTCAAAAAACAGTGTTATTATCAATGTTCATCAATTCTGCTTAATATTTTTGTGGAAGTTGTGATACTTTTTTTTCAGGATTCTTTGATGAATATAAAGTACAAATGATTTTTTTTAAATAGAATTTATACACACTTTGTAAACAAGGTAAAAGTCTTTACTGTCACTTTTGATCAAGTTAATGCGTCCTTGTTGAATATTAGTATTATTTAAAAAAAAAAAAGAAGAAGAATCTTGCAGAAAACTTAACACAGGTCAGGTTTTCACACAAAACAAACAAAACAAAATAAAATAAAATAGTGTGGGGAAATAACATTATTTCTTCTAAATATACTTGCACTTTACTTTACATACAAGAGGTTGTGTAATGATGAATTTGTCACTGCATGTTAATAACAAGCAGACTTTGTACTATTCATTTTCGACTGCCTTTGAATGCGATTTGAGTGTCATGTTTATTTAGCACTGTCCAATCATGATGGGGTCACAGGAAGACACACCTTATAAAACACAAGCATTGTCTTTCTAAAATGTTTCTTAACTCTGACCTCTCAGACACACTACTGAATGTATTCTTGGCTATCGCTGTGGACAACCTGGCCAATGCTCAGGAACTAACGAAGGTTAAACAGTTTCTCTGTCTAATTTCATGCTAATTTGTTTTTTTTGTTTTTTTCGTTTTTATTGATGCCCAACAATGGTTAGCGGCTGTCACTGCTGTATGTTTGTTTTATTTTTAGGATGAGCAGGAGGAAGAGGAGGCCACAACACAAAAGATTGCTCTCCAGAAAGCAAAAGAAGTGGCAGAAGTGAGCCCACTGTCTGCTGCCAACCTATCTATTGCTGCGTGAGTTACTCTACATGCTAACAAACAGCACTTTTTTTAATTAACCAGTTTTGTGCCCAAAAGTAATAGCTTGTTCAGAAACACACGTACCGTAGCAATGAAGCCATACCCAGTTTTTCTTAAATATTCATTGTCGAAAGGTGAAATTCTTACAAGACACCTGACACTCAGAGACACTCAGATGTAAATAACATGAATATGCATATGCAAATGAGCCCTAATACATTAATGTCTAAAACAGACATAATATAGTTCACACTTTAACTTTTTTATTGTAAGAGGCCATGTCTTATGTCACATAAATTTGATCTGGTACTGTAGCTGGTTTAAATACTTCTTGCCTAGCTTAGCTGAGTTTAGCATAGCCTGTCAGCTTAACTTTATCATCATATTTAAGTAAATCCACTTTAATTCACTTTTCAGCAGACTTGCTTAAACCTGCCTGATCACACAGTGTGTAACCCCCTTAGGACCATTTCTATTTTTGTTGTTAAAGGGATAGTTCACTCAAAAATTAAAACAACATACTTTGTTGTTCCAGATCCATATGATTTTAATTTCTTGCAAAGAATGCAAAAATAGGTATTTTGCAGGTCTAAGCAGCTCTTTTCCTTACAGTTGTAAAGCACACAGCAAACAGGCGCTGTCAAACCACAAAAAAGTCCAAAAAGTACCATAAAAGAACCATGAAAATGTCTATGACTATGTGAGTGTTAAAGGTATGCCTTAAAACACATTATGAAGTAAATTTGAAGTTGAACTACGATTTAATCTGTGGTGTCTGTATGCGATTTGTGGTTTTGTGTGTGATGCAAGAAGGCATTTGATTCCTCATTTGATTCCTCATTCGGTTACACTTTATTTTGATAGTCCACTTTAGAAATTCTACTAACTATAAGTAACTTTGTAACTACATGTCAACTAATTCTCATTAATGTGCAACTACATGTCTACTATCTCTCAGAGTAGGTTTAGGGTTAGTTGAATAAGTTGACATACTTGCAAAGTTTCTCATAGTCAGTATGTTGTATGTTGTGGACCCATCAAAATAAAGTGTTAGAAGATATTAAGCAGACAGTCTACTATTACTCTAATGACTGCTAGTTGACGTGCTGTAGTTGCAAAGTGACTTACTGTTAGTAGAACTATCGAAATAGTGTTATCCATCATTCTGTTACAAGAAGTGGTCAGTAATGTTTTTATTTTGTTGTGTACATATGTATATTACAATCAGCTAATACTTACACTGTGACCTAACCAGGCATGATGCAACGATTTTCCAGTGATACATTTTATTTTTCAACTCTGAGAGCAAAAATGCTGCATAATGTGACACAATCAAGCAGAATATATTTAATGCCAAAAACACCTGCCCACTCAGTCAAGATGAATGTGAACACTATTTAGAAAAAAAGAATCACAGTTGCCAAGTGCACTGGCTTTCAAGCAGTGATATTTGATTACTATAGCAAGATTTTACTTTCTGTTTCAGAAAGTCACATTTTAAGTGGCACATTTGACACATTAAGCTACGTCACATTGAACTTCCCATGCCACGAATAATGCACCTCCACTGAGTATGCTAAAGGGATGATGAAAAGTTTTTTTTTTTTTTTTTTTACATGTTTAGAGGTTCAGATAATTGGTTGTAATTTTAACTGTGTAGATTATTTCACTGAATTGTTATTGCTCATCGCCGGTTCAGGCTGCTATAACTTAAAATTATGCGTCTGTTAAATGGGCCAAATCTATGTATATAAGCCGTATTAATATCGGGTGGTCTAAAATGTGTTTATTTCATGGATATGTTAATTTTTGTTTTATGTAGTAGTAACATTATTCAAAGCTCTACTATCTGTAAGTTGCTCAGTAACTTTAGTTTTTAGTTTAGTTTTATAGTTGTAGAAATAATAGGTTTGTTTACCTCACAAATAGTGAATGAGCCACTTCACATATAGCTGGGGATATTTTCCATTTCGTCACTGCCCCCTTTTGTTACTTCGGATCTGAGATTTTATTGTTGTCACTTTATTGTGTCTGGTTAGGACATGGTGTTACACATTTATAGTAAAGATGTTTAGTGAATAAACAAAATCTGGTACTTACATGGTTAGTCAGATAAGTTTTGGGATAACTTGGCACAAAGCCGGAATTTGGTTGGCTGCCAGCAAGTAGGTTTAAGAAGTGAAATAATTCACCCTGGAAGTTAGCCGGTTTATGCCAAGTCATCCATAAACTTATCTGACTGATCAAGCAAGTCGCTATCAGTGAACGGGACACCTGTTCACTTTGTCAGCTGTTTTCTGTGATAGTTGTGGCAGCGTTGTTTTTATGTTCCTTGTTTCACCCCCCTCTCCTCAGAGTTACAGTAAAATCTGAACATATCGATGCCACAGACAGTTTACTGGACTGGTATTTATTCATTTACTTACTCATTTTTTTTGTTCTGTATCCCTTTTTCTTTTGCTTTCTGCCTTCCTTGTGTTTTTGTATGAGTGTTTTTATGTTTCCAGCTGCTGTAGCTGCAGTTTTATGTTGTAACACTCAGGCTGAGGTATTATTGGCTGTGATGACACACACTGTCTCTTCCACAGCAGCACTGCAAGCACAGGGCTGCTTGATTCGCTGTTTTGGTCTCAAACCATCTCTGCCTTCCTCTCTTCCTATCTGTCTGTCTGAACATTTCTCAGTGCTGTTGTTTAATATGTCATCACTCCCTTCACAGAATTCATGAGCCACATCCATGTTCTCTTGCTGGGGACTAAGGGACACTATCATTTCCTTTCACTTTGGGTCATTGCTCATAGATGCTTTAGGGGAGGAAAACAAAGGATTTTCTTCCTCCCTGGGTTAAAATTGTTCTCTGTTTCTGTCTCTCTGTATTTCTTTACTCTGTAGTAAAGAGCAACAGAAGAACTCAAAGGTTTCCAAGTCAGTGTGGGAGCAGCGCACAAGTGAGATTCGCAGACAGAACCTGATGAACAGCAGAGAGGCGCTTTACAATGAACTTGATGCAGAAGATCACTGGAAGGTCAGAGTCATATCATAGATCACAAATGAAGAGCGACGATGTTGTATTTCCTGTGTAGAGCACTATTTAACTGAAAACTATGAAACTAACAATAAAGAGCAACTAAATATTTAGACATTTAAAAATCAACCTACAAAAAACCTTTACCCACATCAAAAGTACAAAATTATTATTTAACTGTTACATTTTCATGTACTGAAAAATACATGACTTCTACATTATTGCAAATAAACGCTGTTCTTTTGACCTTTCTATTCATCGAAGTGTTTCCACAAAATTATTAAGCAGCACACCCATTTTGAACATTATAGGAAATAATACGAAATAATACAAAAAAAATTATTGTATATTAGAATAATTTCTGAAGGATCGTGTGACACTGAAGGCTGGAGTAATGGCTGCTGAAAATCCAGATTTGCCATTACAGGAATAAATTACATTTTAAAAAATAATTTTAAAATAAAAAACTTTTTTTAAAATTGTAATGACATTTCATAATATTACTGTTTTACAGTTGTAGTAATTTTAGAGTTATTAATTTAATTTTAGTTTCTGGAAATCGAGTCGTATCGTTTTCATATTCGTATGATTAATGGATATTAATCAAAACGTCCAACTTATACCTTATTAACGATACCTCATTAACGACTTGTCCAGCAAGCATTAAAACCAGTATGTTTTAACAATTTAAATTATTCCCGTGGCCACAGTAATACCGAATTGATTAGGTAATTTTTAGCATAGGTAAAGCAATCCTTGGCAAATAGTTTAAGACTTGAAAATCACATAGCACCAGACACAAGATTTCTTAACAAATCAAAGTTTATTTGCTACTCTACAACACTACTAAGCTAAAATAACACAAAACAGAATACGTACACACACATACATGCTGCAGGCAATGAATTGTTTTGATTTGAAGAGAGTTTAAGGTTCTAATGCTCGTTTTCAAGAATGCTCTAACTTCAAGCTGAGGGAGTCACAAGCAAGGAACTTTACTATCTTTACTCTTAAAGATGAATACAACCAGTTTCCAGCAGAATTATGGAGAATTATTTGATTACCCGCTCTGAGTTGTTTCATTCCTTTCCTGATTGAGGGAACCCCGGGTGCGGATTGGCTGCTGAAGTCGTCGTTGCGTGATGTCACTGGGGATGCCCTCTTGCAATTGGTTGGTTTCTCTGTGACTTGATGCTTAGGAAGTCTGGTTAGAGTTCTTTCGGCCTCAGGTGTTAAAGTTTCTTTGGTCAGATCTTTGAAGGCATGTGTGGATCCTCGCCAGATGGTGTATGGCTGAGATCGCTTAACAGCGCGATCAGATGAGGAGCCGAAATTTCAAACAGCGCGCGAGCAAGCAGCAAGCTTGGGCTGATTTCAGTCTGCCCCTTTTTCTGTTTGATCCAATCACAAGTGTTTCGGTAGGGTGGAGCCCCGCACGGCTCTGTTTTCCATGTGTAAATCCTCTGCTGAGTTATTTCATAAAATGAAGAACATATCCTAGCAGATTCCTATAAGTGTTTTAATCATACATTACGATGAGAAAAGTCAACTTTCATCCACACCAAATTTTTGCTAACGCAACTAGCTTTCATTCAAAATCAAACACCAAGTATTTTGCATACCCAAAGTACATATATCAATTTTATCTATTACGCGGTTAAGGAATAGATTAAACAATCCTAAATTCTAAATAATAATCACACCAAGCATGTGAAACTAAACAATAGTGATCGGGAAAACTTAGACATCAAGAGATTACAACAATAACATAGATTCCAATAACACAGCAAGCTTAATTTAATTTCATAAAATACAACCTGAATATATATTGTAAATATATTGTATATATTGCTTTTGAGTATATTGCTTTAATGGCAGCAGCAATTATTATTTGTCCTTTTGGGAACACTTATAAAGGTCCGATCTTCTTTGTTCTGCCAATAAGAAGAAAAGGCGCGTTTCTCTGCTGGGGAGAAACGGGAGGTCATGGGAATGTCACTCCGGATGGAGATCTGGTGATTTTCTTAGCTCGGACGTCTGTTGTAAAAACATCATCTTTGTTGATACCATCATTGAATTACGATCAACAGTTGCTTTGTACTGTTGATTATACGACTTTTATTTATGGTAAACCGGTCAGGAACAACATTGAAGGTTCTGTTCTAAATCCATTTCAGATGTTCCCTCAAATTTATCCTGGGTTTTAGAGGTCTCCTGAGATAAGGAGATTTAGGGCAGGATATCGGCCAGCCAGTCAAATGCAGATGCTGGGAGTGGAAGTTTTAACTCCTGCTAAGGAATGTGCTGTCTTGAAATTATTTTGTGTGTGTGTCCTGGTCTACTAGGCACTACACAGTCATAAATGCCGCCTTGGTGAGCATACTTTTTTGAAAAACATGAAAAAAAATGCTGAATTTGAAAAGATTTGTTTAGCTTTTTTGTTTTATTTTTAATTTATTCAGACAAAATAATATACAATTTTAATAACTTTTTGAAAATAACTTTCATATTAATCTCTGTGCTTTCCCAATTTACAAAAAGCAGATTTTATAACATATTAAGAAAGTGAATGGAGTCAACTCTGATTTTCAATTCACTGTCGTTTTTCTTGGGAAAGTAATTTTTTTTAACCAAATGTACATCAAAGTTTTATTTACTGTTGAGCCTACATGTATTGACCAAATCTGCTTTTCCTGTTTTTAGATGAACTACCACAACCGTCCTGACATGAAGACCCACTTGGACCGCCCACTAGTAGTTAATCCTCAGGAGAACCGCAACAACAATACCAACAAGCCCCGACCAGGTGAACCAAACCCCCAGGAGTTAAACCAGCAGCGGAGTGAAGAATACCTGCAACACCAGTCCAGATACCACCAACATCACAGCCATCATCATCACCACCACCACCACCACCACTCAAGCCGCCAATCCCTACACCACGTAGAGCTGGGGGAGGCAGGCTGCGATTGTGCCCAGAGAGGAGGCGAGGACGTTGGGGGCGCAGGGGAGCACAGGCAACCCCGACACCACCAGCACAGAAGGAGGGACGAGGATGGAGGGAGAAGACACAGAGAACACCACAGCAGAGGGGAGACAGGAGGAGAAGGGGAGGAGAGCCAAGAGAAGAGACAGAGGAGGCATCGCCATGGAAACCATGGAGATGGAGATGGAAGGAGGGATAGAGATCGGAGTCGACAGCATCGAGCTAGAAAGTGAGTGTTCTATGTTGTTCTGTGTTTCTTCAAAACTGTGCAGGGACTTAAATAATAACAAAGTGTTGTTATATTCAGTTCCTGATCCAAGGGTTATTATCATTAGCTGAAACTAAAACCATTAAAAAAACATTAACTGAAATAAAATTTGACATAAAACATTTTTTTTTTATTTCTGTTTTATTTCAGTTAGTTGGCAAGTTTCCATTGATGTACTAATATATAATGTATAACAAACTAAAATAGAACAGACATTTATTTTTTTATATAAACAACAAAATTACTGAACATTTAACTAAAATTCAAATAAAAACAAAAATAATAACTAATTCACAATATTAATAAATACTATAAAAGTATTTTACTAAAAAAATGTGGTTTGATACAGCTTACTGTAACTGTTGTTTCAGCTGTTAACCTCTTAACTCTCACTTTTTTTTTATTTTTAGAGAGGCTAGTTTATCAACAGCTCATCCAATTCAGCCAGGCCTTCCTCATGCAGAGAGCCAGTACAGCGAGGATCTGGACAACCTGCGAAATAGCAGCAAGATGGCCATCCACGACCCTGACCCCGACTTTTATTACCCCTACTGTGACCCAGAGCAGGCCAATAACCTGCTGAACCTGCGTGGCCCAGACTTCCATGACAGCAGTCTCATTCTGACTGACAGCAACAAAACCCCCAGCAAACCCGACCACACTGCCATAGATATGCCCCCAATTTACCCCTCTTTCAACGCCAAACTGCAAGGTGAGGGACGAATATGTGCATGTGTGATCACAGATAATTCTAGGAACATTTAAAGGCATTATTCACCCAAAAAAGATTTTTTTTTCACAGTGAAAGTCAAAAGTTCAGCTGTTTTTTGGACCTCATTCGCTTCCATTGTATGGACAAAAACAGCTTTCACAGTTTCGAAACATTCTTTCAGATATCTCATACAGATATCTTTCATTTATGACAACATGAGAATGAATATTCATTGTCTATGAGTAAAGGCCAAAGTATACTTTGTTTTTCGTATACGCTAAAAATGGATGGTGTGCATACAGTACGCAACTACAATTCTGGTGACTAAATTTGCGTCACGAGCACTGTATGCACACCCTCACATACGTGTAATAACCGAAGTATACTTTGGCCTTACGATGCATTTATGCGTGTTTGACTGTAAAAGCAAATGTGGTAATGTTTGATAATTGATTCCGTTTGTGAAATTCTGTGCACTTCCTTCTACCCACGTTCCCTTCATTGTGCAGTGAACAAGAATGCCAACACAGAGCCAGCTAAAGGAGAGAAGAAAGAGGAGGAGGAAGACAATGGTGGCGATGAAGATGGCCCCAAACCCATTCCCCCATTCAGTTCCTGTTTCATCCTATCCACAACCAACCCGTAAGTGTGTGTTCATCTGTATAAATGCATGTGTGCAAAGTATGTGTATTTATCTTAACCAATGTGAGTTTTCAGGTTTCGAAGATGTTGTCATTACATCCTGACGCTACGTTATTTCGAGATGTGTATTCTGTCAGTCATCGCTATGAGCAGCATTGCTTTAGCTGCGGAAGATCCGGTGTGGCCGGACTCACCTCGAAACAACGTAAGACAACTGTTCTCAATATTTTTGGTGTCCTAACCAACTTTTCTAGAAGTCATTTTAATGAATAATACATAAAGTGAAACTAAAAAATCTGACGCCAGACGTTTAAATGCATTTTCTTCCTGTTTTCTAGGTATTGCGTTACTTTGACTACGTCTTCACTGGTGTGTTCACCTTTGAGATGCTCATCAAGGTAAATTTAGCAGGAAATGACTTGTGTGGTTGCGTTTTAGCGTATCATTTTCTTTATTTGCTTTAATCCTCTGCTCTGTTTCAGATGGTGGTGTTAGGCTTGGTTTTGCATGAGGGCTCATATTTTCGTGACCTGTGGAACTTTCTGGACTTTGTAGTGGTTAGTGGTGCCCTGGTAGCCTTTGCCTTCACGTAAGTGCCCTTTATCCCACCATTTCCTGCCCTCGAAGTGCTGCCTGCTGCCCCTTATCATCTCTTCTGCCACCTTTTTGCCCCACTGCCACCCTGGAGCCTCGCCAGTACTCTCTATCCCTTTCTCTCTTGCTCTCTTCCTCTTTTCTTCTCCTGTCAGCACTGTGTGCCCTTCTTATAAGCTCTCTATCTCTATTTTTTTTGTCACTTTGCATTCTGTCTCACTCAATCAGCCACAAATATGAAGGCCTTTCTCACTTTGCACACACTCACACAAACACACACATCAAACTTTCTGTCAGGACAGGCCTGTCTGTTTCAATTCTCTCTCTGACCAATCAGCTCCCACAGATTTCTTCTTGGTAACACCTCTGTTTCTTTCCCATCCAACTCCTGCCTTTAGCTCTATGTGATGCACACAAACGTCTGCCCAACTTTCGCCATTCATCTTGTGTCTTATCTCATACTCAGTCCTTCTTCTTTGTGCTGAACAGTTTGTCAAAGCACCTTTCCTTTCATTCTTTAACCATGACTTCCATCAATACATGAATGCTTAATTCTCTGAAACAATAAAACCAACAAATGCACAAATGGGATCTTAGTGATATATCATTTGTTTTTCCTATGCAGAAATGGGATAACAAATGGACACTACTGCTCAAATCTCAGATTTGTGTCTCAGATTTATGACTAAAAGTCCCCACTAATCTCACATATCATTTTCTGAAGAGATCTTAACAATGTCACAGGCTGCGTTCGGTTTTCACAAGATACCACAGTTAGAGATTTCTATACCATCTCAAACATTTCAAATTCTCATCAGATTCTTCCAAGACCAAATAGTTTGAGCTATAACATCGACATATATTTTATCGCACATTAATTTTTATATGCGAGTAATTTTCTTATTTGTGTCTATTTTTATTTCTCCAAAGGAAGTTTGAGAGAAGTAGATAATAAAATCTAATCTAAATCTAATCTACTTTTACTACTTAGTCATTTTTTTTTTTTTTTTTTTTTTTTTTTATTCCATGACTCCTAATATGTAAACTACTTTTAAATAAATCTGGTCTACTTTTACTATGAAATCTATTTCATTTATTTTTATTTTGCATTTTATCTACCATTGCACAAAATGTAAAACAAAAATAACTTTTACTAAAGCCCGAGACACTGCACGATTTTCGGCTGTCCCAGACGAAAGATTGGCATCGTGAAACAATCGTGACAAATCAGAAATCGCCGCGATTGTTTCACAATGCCAGTCTTTCATCGAAAATCGTGCACTGTATTAATTTATTTAGTGGAATGTTAGTTAGTTTTAGTTGAATTTTTAATAAAAAAAAATGTTTTTATAATAATCTCCAAAAGTGGTTAAACAAGCAAAATATTTGGTTTGTTGGAGTGTCAAGGCTCTTTTCCATCCGTCATTACTCCAAATGTTCAAATGTTCACCATAAACCTGTCCCCTCACACTTTCCCTCTGCTGAAAAGGGTAGTTTTGAGCCCTTTGGGGCCCAGTGGGGGTGAGGGGTCGCCAGGCACCTGTAGCCCTTTAGTGCCCAGGCGGTTCCCATGTCTGGATCAGCGAGAGCCCATCCTGCCACAGGTACTCTGGTTTCTTTCCTTTGCACGGCCTGGGGGAGCAGCAGCTTGGGGATATAACGAGGCTGGTTGAGGAATAAAGCTGAACCCTAGA
Source organism: Barbus barbus (assembly GCF_936440315.1). Classification (NCBI taxonomy): domain Eukaryota; kingdom Metazoa; phylum Chordata; class Actinopteri; order Cypriniformes; family Cyprinidae; genus Barbus; species Barbus barbus. The sequence goes on along the minus strand of NC_136715.1, from coordinate 9,470,530 downwards.
GCGGGAAGATCAGCTAGTCACTAAGAAAGGAGAACGAGTAAACGCCGCTGATGGGGCTCTGAGCGTGGAATGATTTTTACTCTTGTTTAGCCCTGCATGTATGATCTAGTACATCCTCCTCAGTCCCGTAGGCCAGATTACATACATGTGTATACAAGGCACGTTTTTCATACTGTATTTATAAGAATATGTAAGGATTGCAGTGTTTCTTAAATGACAAACTGTAACACTTGTGGCATTAAAAGTGTCTGCACACTTCTAAATAAGGGATTAGAATGTACTTATGCTGATATTATTATAAAAAAAAAGAAAAAAAAAAAATAGATTTAGGTAAATAAATATCTCATGAACAGTTTCAGAACTGTTTCGATTTTATGTATGCATTATGCTATTTCTCAAGCTTACTTAACCTTAAAGGCAATCCACTTGCAAGTTACCGAATGTAATATAGTATTATTATTATTATTATATTCTACATTTTAACTTTGGAATTGCATTGTTATCTAACCAATAACCTTACTTCGTTGTTTGTCAAAATGTTTTGTCTTTAACACTTTGCCATCCAGACTTCTTTAAAAGCAACATGGAGACTGAGGAAGGTGGACATGATTATTTACATCACTCAAACTATCAGCATACATGGTGGCATCAAATGTAATATTTAAGGCTAATTGTTGTATTTTTAAACAATATATTAATATATACATTATTGTTCAAATGTTTGGGATCAGTTTGTTAAAGAAATTAATATTTTTATTCAACATGGACGCATTAGATTTATCAAAAATTAGAGTAATTACATTTATAATGTTACAAAATATTTCTGTTTCAAATAAATGCTGTTCTTTAGAACATTTATTCATCAAAGAATGCTAGAAAAAAATTATCAGGTTTATTTTAAATTGTATATTGTTGTTTTTACTGTATTTTAATCAAATCAATGCAGACTTGCTGAGCAAAACGTTTAAAAATTGTACATTGTCCAACGTTTTGAACAGTATTGTATTTATTTTATGTAATCAATTCATTCATATTATTTATTGATATAAAACTCTAATGATTTGATAGGTTTTGGTTTAATTTTTTTCTGTACTTATTGAAATATTAGCAAAAAGAAGGCACTTAGTATGCTGATATGAATGACTGTGTGTTCGCTGAACGCCTGTAGTGAAACCTATCAGCTCGTATCTTCACATACACATGGCCCGATAGGTTTAAACCCTGCTTTGAGTTAAAAATCACTCCACACGCAGCACCCAATTTTCATCCCCATCCCCTGACCTTAAACTAAATGAAGCCTCTCCACCATATCAACCCTATTTCTGTCCTGTGTCACTTACTGTTCTCATTCCTAAAAACAGTTCTTCCCCCATCCTATCCCCTTCACCTTTCCTTTCCTCTTCTTTCCTGTCCTCTTCTCTCCCTCCATCAGCACTAAGCTTCCTTGGACAGATTCCAGCTGTCAAGGTGTTTATCATTTGGGCCTCCATTTGTTGAGTCTGACAAAGTGAGTGAAAAAGAGAGACCAAAAGATATGTGGAGAGATAGAGAGAACAAGCAATATAGAAGGATATGTTAAGGAAAATGGAATATAAGAAAAGAGGACTCCAGGTTGACAGTTGCTCCTTATTAACTGGTGTTTTTGGCGTTCGTTCATCTTTTGTCCTTCATCTGTTGTTGTTTATCTCATTCTCTCTCTTGCACTCACACACACATGAAATGAAAGGTTATGCCCTTTCATTATTACCTGTGATTATTTACTCTCTGCCATATTGTTTCAAACCTGTGCTTTTTTTTAAGTTGTATTTTGTCACATGCTAAAATTAACAATATGCAGGTTTGATACAATATGAGGGTGAATGTAATTTTGGGTGGACAATTTTTATTCTCTCCACTGCCTGATGCTTTCTAATTGGGTGCATTCTGGGTATAGGCATGGACACATGACACACAAGCATCTCAGATTACCCAGAATACCTTGGTTAGGTGGAGAAAAGGCTTGCTTATGTATTACAGTTTCACAATAAGAACAAAATGACTCAACAAATGATTATGCTTTTGCCACCTTCATTCTTAGAATGAAGTCAATACAAATACCTGAGAAGCATGTTACCCAATAACCGCTGTAGATTTGAGTTGAGGACTGAATGTGCTGTTTGATAGTTACTGAAACAAATACCATCTCACACTGCCACCTTGAGGCGACTGAAGTGTGGCGGCCATTTTGGCTCCACTGCAATCAGTTATGGATTCCACCTCCATTCCGGCTCGAGTGTCTGATACAGTGTGCTAAGGTGTCGAGAATCTCCTCCTGCTTTCAGAGTTGGCATGGCAGAGGGAGGATTCTCCTCTACTGCAGTAGGTTGTCCTAATCTATAAGTGTGACAAGTTTGAATCCTCAGTTATTGATTGGGTACAGGCCCAGAGTAAAGACCTGCCAAATACCTGGCAGACATTAGTGTATGAGAATGATTCTGTCAGTCAATACGAAAAAGAGCAGCAGACTCAGGTGTGTGTGTGTGTCTGTGTCTGTGTCTGTGTGTCTGTGTGTGTGTGTGTGTGTACATACACACAAAATCTGGGCATATTTGTATCCGTGTACAGTACAATCTTGCATCCAGATTAAAAATAAGTGTGCATAGGCAACAAATAGACTTTCTAGAGGAGAGATCAGATGCTCCAGTACTCATTATGTAACACTACAGTGGTAAGTGCTGATCTTTTCTCAGATAATGAGCTTGGTTATGAAATAAACAGATAGATATGATCTCATCTCAGATCTGTATACTACTTATTCTTATCAGACCTCTCAACAGCTTTCAAACATTTTAAGAATTCTGTCTGGATTTATAACGAATTGACCCTTTGCTAAGCCCCTCCCTAGCATTACTGGCCAACCTGCCTTAGCAAGTGTTAAACGACAGCAGTTTATAGACAATTTTAAACAAATATGCAAAGAAGCATATGTGGATGTTTTTCCTGCATAGTTCAGTAAAAATGCTTTTCAGTAAAAATCTCTTTTTCATTTTGTAAAGCTTATGTGAGCAGCTAAGAGTAATCAAGTAGATGGTGCTTGGCAACGGTCAATTATATTATATATATGTGACCCTGGACCGCAAAACCAGTCTTAAGTGTCAGGTTTTCGAAACTGAGATTTATACATCATCTAACATAAATAAGCTTTATATTGATGTATGATTTGTTAGGATCGGACAATATTTGGCCGAGATACAACTATTTGTACATCTGGAATCTGAGGGTGCAAAGAAAAATCAAAATATTGAGAAAATCACCTTCAATAATGAAGTTTTGATATATTTACAGTAAGAAATTTACTAAATATCTTCATGGAACATGATCTTTACTTAATATCCTAATGACTTTTGGCATAAAAAAAAAATCGATCATTTTGACCCATACAAGTGTATTTGTGGCTGTTGCTGCAAATGTACCCCAGCGACTTAAGACTGGTTTTGTGGTCCAGGGTCACATATGTCTATAGAATTTTTAAATACATGATTTAAAGATGCATTAAGCAAAGTTTCAATATTAACACCTATTGGACAAATCACCCAAAAGCATCTTGCAATAATTAGAATAGAGGTGTAAAACATTGCTTAGTGCATCTTTAATTTGGTTTGATTTTGTTTGTACTTCTAAATATCTGAACATGGGGGCTTTCAACTCTTTAAATCATTCGCTGAGGTTTTTTTTGCTTGGTCCTTTTTCTCTGTCTGTCTGTCTCTCATATTGATGTTGTTCCTCTGCCAAGCCACTCCCAGTATCTTGTTTCTTTTTCTGTCTCTCTTTCTGTTTTTTTCTGTGTGTGTATTCCTCTCTTTTCTGTCTCTTTCTCTCTTCCGCTGTCTGTCTCTGACCCTCTCTTATGTCTACGCCTTGGTGACCAACAGGAGCCTGTCTCGGTAAAGTCTCCCCTCCTTATTGTCGCACGGCTACCGTCCAGCTCACGTGATGGCTTCTCTCTCTTTCTTTCTTTTTCCCTCCCAACCATCCTCCCTTCCTCTTTGCTCATCTGCTCTGGTTCTCTCCATTCCACTGCTTGTTTTATTCTTACATTGGTTCTAATGGGTCCGTCTGTGGACCTAAACAACTGAACACAAAGTTACAGAAGAGATCACACTTTTGCACACTGCTTACGGTACTGCTCAACCATCTCTGAGCACACTCAGGAGTGAGTAATTGATTATTGGTAACCTGGACCGTTTCCAATGCTCCGACTCAATCAATCTGCCATGAACTGGTCAGTCTTCAGCTGGGACTTGCCTGGAAGTTCATAGCTAAAGACAGCTGTTTTGGCCGCTTGATTGAAGAGTTCTCTGTTTGTGTTTGGGACCTGTGTAATTACTTTAAAAATACCTCTGCCACATTCACAAGACTGATCCTTGGGTCAATAAGGATTCATCCTTGACGGCTAACACTGTCTACACTGGGCGCATATGGCGCAAAATCTTAGACTATACTCTAGAAGCCCCAGTTGTGGATTTCATTAATGGACACTTTTATTTTTTTATTACTCGAACCATCTATCTAAAATAAAATACCTCTATTTACATTTTTACTGTTAATGTTTTTAGTTCTGTATTTAAATATCCTCATTATTAACATCAGTATTTATTAGTATATGGTTTTTTTTTTATTGAAATGCCCCCTGCCTGCATTTTTTACTATGAATTGTATTAGTTATATATTTAAACAATCTCATTATTTATCTATTATCAGCCTCACTATTTATATATCTAACATTGTTTTAATGCTGGATAAATAAATAGTAATTAATTAATTAATTTAATATTTTATTTTTATTCTAAAATAACCCTTGGAATAAAATAACCCTTACTCCGAATTTTATTAGTTATATCTTTAAATAACCTTATTATTATGCCTTTGTTCATTTTTTTACATACACACACACACACATATATACATATATATATATATATATATATATATATATATATATATGTTAGTAAATATTTTGGGATAAGCAATTTGATGAATCCAGTGTAGACAGACTTTGGCCAATGTGATGCTAAACATTAAGTTCTTCAAAATGGCCAGTTCAAAATCCTTCAAAATGGCCAGCATTTCTTGAATATCTTGTTAAAATCCAAATGTGCTTTGGAGGCAGGAGGTTTATGAACAGTTCTTTCCTTTTGTTTCCTTATTGGTTTGAATGCAATGAAATGTCCTTGGAACTTGTCTTCGTCTCCTGGTTTGAGCTTCCTCAAGTTCTTCTAGGGACAAGATACAGTTGGACTCAAGTCCGCTAGCCTTCTGCATCTCAGTGAACCCCCAGTCTTGTCATGTTACCTACGATTAACACAAACAGCCTCCATATCCCAGACCTCCATTCCCCTGTCTGCTCTAACACAGCTAAAAACCAAAAAAAGAAAGAAAGAGGTTTGGCTTGGCATTGCACCGGAAAATGCCTGACAGTTTTGATACTGTTGAATGTGTTATGCTTTTTGAATGTCTACAGAAGGTAACGAATTGACCGAAACCCTGCTATGGTTGTGAATCTGAAGACTTGCCTGAAGAAAAAAAAACATTCCACAAAACGAATTATTAATACATATAGATACTGTGGTATTAACTGTTGCATGGTGATATAGAAACTATCTTCTACAATAAGAGCAAGTGGAAGCCCAAGAAATGGTCTAGAAGTAAAATGTGTTGAAGAAGGTCTGTCAAGAAGTCCTTATCTGTCTTTATGTCTCACCATGCAGCATGTTGATGTCCTGTTGTTTGCCTCCAATCCACAGGGGGAGCAGTAAGGGGAAAGACATAAGTGTCATCAAGTCTCTGAGGGTCCTAAGGGTGCTACGTCCGCTCAAGACCATCAAACGTCTCCCCAAACTAAAAGTACTGTCAAAGTCACACGCACCTACACAGCGATGTTACATGTTATCGCACCATCTTGTTTTGTTAGACAACTTAGCGTGCTATACTCATGTGTCTTTCTCCCAGGCGGTGTTTGACTGTGTAGTGAATTCTCTGAAGAACGTGTTGAACATCCTCATTGTCTACATGCTGTTCATGTTCATCTTCGCTGTGGTGGCCGTGCAGCTTTTTAAGGGACGATTCTTCTACTGCACCGACGAATCTAAAGAATTCGCCCGTGACTGCAGGTAAGTGAAGATGACTTACAATGAAAGATTTGTGATTTCTTTTAGTTTACACTGGCAGCCAAATGTCAAAAATGGACATTTAGCAAAATGGCGTAGCAAAATGGTCCACAATAATACATGTATACTCGTCCTCCATCCTTAAGAAAAAAGCCTGATTGCTGAATTGTTAATATGCGTTTTTGTTTCAGGGGCGAATATTTGGTGTACGAGCGCAATGAGGTGAAATCGCAGAAGCGGGAGTGGAAGAAGTACGATTTCCACTACGACAACGTGCTTTGGGCCCTGCTTACTCTCTTTACTGTGTCCACCGGAGAGGGATGGCCACAGTGAGTTGACTTGCTCACAAATCTCTAGTGGCTTATTATCTCTCCTTTTATATCATCACCTCTCTTTGTCGCTTCTCTTTCAGGGTGTTGAAGCACTCGGTGGACTCCACTAATGAGGACCAGGGCCCGAGCCCGGGGTACCGGATGGAAATGTCCATCTTTTACGTGGTGTACTTCGTTGTCTTCCCCTTCTTCTTCGTAAACATCTTTGTAGCTCTCATCATCATCACTTTCCAGGAGCAAGGAGACAAGATGATGGAGGACTACAGCCTCGAAAAGAATGAGGTATTTGCATATTTATTCGCTTAAGTAAACCAGCAAACATGCCTAAATTAAACCAAAATTTAAGGCAACATCTGAAAAATCCTTCAATCCCATAGTGCATCCCAAGTGTTTAGTGTTACTCATTGCTAAAAAGTAGTTCAATAAGAAATAGTTTCATGTAATTAAAAGGATAGTTCACCCAAAAATGAAACTTCTGTCATTTATTACTTGTTGTTCCAAACCCTTAAAGGAACACTCCACTTTTTTTGAAAATAGGCTCATTTTACATCTCCCCTAGATTTAAACAGTTGAGTTTTCCCGTTTTTGAATCCATTCAGCCGATCTCCAGGTCTGGCGGTATCACTTTTAGCGCAGCTTAGCATAGATCAGTGAATCGGATTAGACCATTAGCATCTCGCTCAAAAATGATAATTTTCCTATTTAAAGCTTGACTCTTCTGTAGTTACATCGTGTGCTAAGACCGACGGAAAATGAAAAGTTGCGATTTTCTAGGCCAATATGGCTAGGAACTATACTCTCATTCCAGCTTAATAATCAAGGAACATTGCTGCCGCAATGATATTACACAGCGCCTGAAAGTATTCCCTAGCTATATCATAACTAGTTACCTAGCTTGGGACTACTTTCAGGCGCTGCATAATATCATTGCGCCTGCTGCACCCATGGTACGGCAGCAAAGTTCCTTGATTATTACGCCAGAATGAGAGTATAGTTCCTAGCCATATCGGCCTAGAAAATCGCAACTTTTCATTTTACGTCAGTCTTGGTACACGATGTAACTACAGAAGAGTCAAGCATTAAACAGGAAAATCCGGTCCAATCCGATTCACTGATCTATGCTAAGCTGCGCTAAAAGTGCTACCATCAGACCCGGAGATCGGCTGAATGGATTCAAAAACAGGAACTCTAGGGGAGTTTTAAAAAAAATTCAGCTGTTTAACTCTAGGGGAGTTGTAAAATGAGCCTAGTTTAAGAAAAGTGGAGTGTTCCTTTAAGACCTTTGTTCATCTTCGGAACACAAATTTAGATATTTTTTATGATATCCGAGAGCTTTCTGACCCTGCATAGACAGCAACGCAACTACCATGTTTAAGGCCCAGAAAGGTAGTTAGGACATCGATATAATAGTCACTAAATGTGACATCAGAGGTTCAACCATAATTTTATGAAGTTATGAGAAGACTGTGTTGAAGACTGACAGAAGAGAAGAAATTGTTGAATAGCTTCATAACATTATGGGTGAACCACATTGACTATTTTAACAATGTTCTTACAACCTTTCTGGGCCATAAAACATTTCAGTTGTGTTGCTGTCTATGCAGGGTCAGAAAGCTTTTGGATTTCATCAAAAATATCTTTAATTTGTGTTCCAAGGATGAATGAAGGTCTTACAGGTTTGGAAAAAAACATTTTCTTTTCTGGGTGAGCTATTCCTTTAAGAAAGTGGTATTTCAACCAATATTTTGTGATCATAAGCAAAACAAAGTTGGCTATTTCGTCTTTTATGTTATTTTTGACAAGTTTAATTTATGAAATTATAATTTTTATCACAAACTCTAGGAAATAGCAGACTGCTATTATTTTATTTATATATATATATTACTTTTTATTGAAGAATATATTTAGATTTTTAGTAATCTGCTCCCTAAAATAGATTGATAGATATCTCAACAATGGTTTGAAGAAAGAAACAATAATTATATCGTAAGAAAACTGCTGTGATTCAGCTGGTCACATTTGTGCACTCATATCTCCACAGTTTTACTATTCACTTCTCTCTCCACAGCAACAAACATGTAATGTGATACATCAAATGCTTCTTTCACTGTTTTCTGTTGTTCTGTGTCTTCTAGAGAGCCTGTATTGATTTTGCTATAAATGCCAAACCTCTAACGCGGCACATGCCTCAGAACAAGCAAAGCTTTCAGTACCGAATGTGGCAGTTTGTGGTGTCACCTCCGTTTGAGTACAGTATCATGGCTCTCATTGCGCTCAACACCATCGTCCTTATGATGAAGGTACAAGCTTCTTCTTCCTCCCTTAGCATCAGTAATGTCCTTGTGCATCCGGTAGGGTCTGAATTTTCTTTGTGCATTTCCAGTACCATGGGGCCCCTTCGATGTATGATATAGTCCTGAAGAACCTGAATATAGTGTTCACCACACTCTTCTTCATGGAGTGTGTTCTGAAAATCATTGCCTTTGGTCCCCGAGTAAGTCTCTCTCTAATCACATTCATACATCCAGCTCTTTCTAGCATTACTCATCGCACCTAAAGATATCACCCATTATTAATTCATATGTCCTGTGATTTATTTAGACCTGAGAGTTTTGAAACATTTCTTCTTTTAACCCATTTAGAAAAACATCTTTCTAATGCACTTGTCGGTCTGTATCCTTTTGTTTCTCTGCAGAATTATGTCCGAGATGCTTGGAATATTTTTGATTTTGTGTCTGTTATCGGCAGCATTACTGATATTTTGGTGACAGAGCTATGGGTAAGTGCACTTTTAGACAAGTTTCAAAAGCAAATGCAGATTGCATCTTGATTCATGTTGAAACTGAATGGCCAGATTTGAATATAACCACTTGTAAATAAATACTCATTTTAAGACCAGTAAATGCATCTCTTTCGACCACTTCCCTTTTTTGAGGGACAGTAAAAAGTTTTATTCTCATGCACATAAATATTTAAGTACTTAATGTATGTGTTTAAAATATCATCCTATTGCAGAATTCTTCATACTGTGTTTAATAAGCAAAATTTAATTGTAACAATTATGTGGTAAAGGTGACTTGGCAGCAAAATGTTAAAACTTTTGTTATTTGAATATTTACCTGTTTAATCCTCCACATCATGTGTTCATTCTATTGCCATTCTAAGTGTTGTGTGTATTTGTACGGGTTTTTGTGTGTAAATGTCAGTGTTTGAGTGTGTATTCGTCCTGGTGTTGTGTCTCATCGGTGCCTAGGGTGCTCTGTCTGTAAAAATGAGACAGAGACAGTTTACTCTGATGTGTTACACTGAAGTTTTTGGGCTCTCCCAGTGGTCACACATTATATGATGTGAATTGTTATATAACTTTTATATAAAATTTGTCCATATAACTTTCAGTATAAACCATATATTTATATATTATCGAATGTATTAATATTTTTTTATTAACTTTCTTTATCATTGGAATTTTTTAATGTGTTTGTCATTTTATATTTCTTTTTACTCCTATATAATTTAGTTTTATAAATTTTAAGTAATTTAACTTGGTTAATAATTGTTTATTAAAACTAAAACTAAGTAATTATTAGTTATTAACTAGAGTTATTATTTGCCAGGTTATTTATTTATTAGCCTTATATATATCCTGGTATATACACATAAATACATACTAGGCTTTTTATCTAATATTTATATTTTTTTGTAAATAATTGTATTTATTTATTTTAAAAAAAAAAGCGTTTTAATAAAATAGCTTTAGATTTGTTTTTGTTAACAACATCAACTTTGGCTGCGTCCGAAAGCTCGAAAATGCTGCCTTCGGAGAAAGTATTCCAAGGCAGGAAGGCATGTCCGAATCCAAATTCTGCTTCACTTCCTGTCTCCAAAGGTACCTTCTTTTGATTGAATTTTGAAGGCAGCGTGGATGTATCCTTTGCTGCCTTTGATATCCCACAATCCTGTGCATTTCATTCCGTGATGGTTGAGCTCAAAAAAATTCAGTGGACAGTTTGTGTGTAAATGTATATTTCTGACAATTTTTTTGTACTTCTTATGTTATTTCTAGCGAGTTATCAGTATTTTAGTAATTAAAGATTAATTTAGTTATCTCTAAAACTCGTTCTATTTTGTTGTAGATCATTAAACCATTACGCTGCCTCAGAAGCCTGTCCGAAATCAGTTTCATGCCTTAGTGCAAAAACGCTGACTGCAAAGTCATTGCCTGATAAGTCAGCGAGGCAGCTGCTAGGTTTTTGGATGCAGCCATCATAATGAGTCAAATTCAGTTTGGCCACTGGAACAGCCTGCATAGTGAATCAATACCCACCGTATCTGTGTTTGATTATTCAGCCTGTTGACTGTATCCATAATGACTTATTCCTGTTTTATCTTTTTACATGCTTTCTTTGTTCCTCTGATTTGTTGGCGATAAACCCATCCAATCCAAAACAAAACAAAAATGCACTATGAAACTCATTTCTATCATCCCATGTGTACCCATCCAATCTCCTCACACACTCACTGTACGCCTCCATCTACTGCAACAACACATAGAATCCGGTTGGTTTGTAATTTTCTCTCGGCTTCTAATGCATCCATTACCCAAAATGCCTCTCTCTTCCCTCCCCACTTTCCTTAAAGCATGTGCTTCCAGTATGATGACCCATTACCCCAAAGACGCTTGACAATTGGACAGCTGCTCATGTTAACACTCATATATTCTATTAGCGATTAAAAACACTAAGACTGGGTGGCATGATGGTTACAAAAGTGTCAGTTTACCATTTATACTATGGTTTTATCCACACAGCTATCATTTTGCAGGCCAAAATAAGGAAAAGCTGTTGTGTGGATATGGTTTGGAGCTTAGAAATCCAGAATAAGCATTACTACAGGATTATTTATCAACCATTTTTCATCAGATTTTCAAAAACACAACTGCATTGTGATAGAGACCATTACAAAAATCTAAAATTACTCATGTGAGCATTTGGTCGCACCGCCCAAAAATACAAACACACTTATATACAAGTAAAAGGGCCAATATGTAAATTAAAGTACCTTTAACAAAATTAACATAGAGATTTACCTAAATGTATTCACAAGAGATTCAGACAAATTTCAATAGCTGACTCTTCCTCTTATTGATCTGTATTTCTAATCTGCCTGGTTACCCATTGACCAATGAGAGGACTATTTTTGTTTTTGCTTATAAAAATGTCTTTACACTTTCACAGGCAGTCACAGACATTGTCATGCCATCGCTGAATGCCATGCACTTTAGCAAAAGCTGCATGATGACTCTTATTCTTTCATTACCTTATCTCTTCTTCTCTCATCTGCCTGTTGTGCACTACTGTAGTTCCTCCTCTGTATGGAAGAGGGCACTGCATCTCACTCATAAAAATTTGTGTATGCTGGAATGGGGGAGTGATCCTCAATAACCTGTCCACACAGATGAGACGATTTATTATTTATGGTACCATGTCTGAACTCAATATTTCGAGTGATTATGTCAGTTGTGTTTAAAATGCAAAACTGAAATTTTGAGGAAAAAAAAGACAGTTGGCATGAACTTTGTGTGGATTGGACCATTGAGAATTACATGACCAACACAGCCAATCCCCATTGGCTAATGTTGTCGGGATTCTACTCCGTATGCCTGTATTTGCTAAATATTATAGTGCATCAGGCTGCTTTCATACTGTGCCTTGCCTGTCTCAACAGATCAGTGCATTTGATTAAAAAAAGTTTATGCTTTAATATATGATTGGATGATGATTGTTATTGTTAATTGTTTTTCTTAAGCCCCTCCTGAATTAATTTGGTCCTTTTTATTTAATTTTTTAGTGTGAATTCCATTTTAAGCTTATTTTGTACATTTATGTGTATTTATATACATTTAGAAAGAAATCTTTTTATACTTTTATGTATTATTTTAACCCACTTTCTCTCTAAATTATTCTTTTATTCTTTTATTAGAATAAAGAAAATTAGATTCATCATCATTGAGTAAACTGATTGGGATTTTTCTGTTTCACATACTGTGTCTCTTGCACTCTTTTTCTCCCTTTTCTTCTGGAACATTCTCCTCTGTCTCCGTTTCTACATATGTCTCAATCTAATCCCCCCAGGATAACTTCATAAACCTGAGTTTTCTGAGACTCTTCCGAGCAGCACGTCTCATTAAACTCTTGAGACAGGGCGAGACCATTCGCATTCTGCTTTGGACCTTCGTTCAGTCATTTAAGGTACAAAAAGGCATGCTTTAATGCCTATAGTAACACATTCACACTAATTCACATGCCAAATTCAAGTCCAAGGGACAACATTTAAGATAAATGCAAAACAATTTTGCACCAAAATCTTCAAATCAAAATTTCAGACACTCTAAAGTCCCACCTTAGAGTTAAAAAGAAGCATTTTTTCTTCTTGAGAAATATTTATTTGCATATTTTCCACATGTACTGAAAATACTATAGCCAACTGTCCTGCCTAAAGAATTTAAAGAGTGAATGTCCATGATTCATTGAAAACTCGTTCATTGAAAATTCGTTTTTTGGCTTGTTTGAACATTTAAAAAAAACACACATTGTCCAAAAATAAACAATAATGGGATCACTGCAGTACATTATTTCATGCAATATTGCAATACCTGTAGATGTAGAAATGTGTTTTTTATTCGACTGTAGCTTTTATACAAGCAAAGTGACAATGCACATTTGTAAAAACACATACACAGACATTCAGTCCAAACTTCAAAATTCTGTCCAATTTCTTTCTCCTTTCATGGTCTTTCTGTCTACCATTTACAGGCTCTGCCGTATGTGTGCCTGCTCATTGCAATTCTGTTCTTCATCTATGCCATCATTGGCATGCAGGTAACAACTGTTCTGTTTGAAATGAGTTTTAACATCACTGTGGGTTTTTGAAAATAGAAATAAAGACAAAATTAACCTAAATAAGCATCTTTTAACAAGTTCAGAAGTGGAATAAGGTTGCTGAGAGATCTCATCTGTGAGATCAGTGATGTGTGCAGTAGTTTTATATTTTCTCTCTGATTCTGTAGTTGTTTGGGAACTTGCAGCTGGATGCAGAGGAAGGTAGTGCGATCAATGAACACAATAACTTCAGAACCTTCATCATGGCCCTGATGCTCCTCTTCAGGTCTGTCTTGTGTCTTTACCAGTGTTATTTTAGTATATAAAAACTATATATATAGTAGTTGACATATCAATTTGTCCTCTGGTGTGACGGAAAAATGTTTTTAAAAACTCTAACATTGAAGATAAATCTCTCACATGCTATTTGTAACTCTAAGATTGAAGATACATTTTTTGCATGTTATTTGTATGTCAACTACCCATATATAGTTTTTCTACTTAGCTTTCATTTATTTTTCAGATTTAGTTTTTTTTAGATTTAAGTTTTAGTAATTTTGGTGGTTTTAAATTAAACCTTTTTATTTTAAGGAACAAGCTTCATTTTTTATTCAAAGCTTCATTTTTAGCTGAAGATTTAGTCATTTTGTTTTGTGCTTTTTAATATATATATTTATATATATATATTTCTGTTTAGCATTTATTTTTTTATTTCAGTTTTAATTCTTTATTTTATTTTTATATATAAGTTACTTGCAAAAGCGTTATTTATTTGAAGTATTTCATCTAATATTTATGTTTTATTTTACCTTTAAATGTCATGTATTTGTATGTTTTGGTAACAGGAGTGCCACAGGCGAGGCATGGCATGAGATCATGCTGGCATGTCTCGGAGGAATGGAGTGTGATGAAAACTCTGGGAACGAGGGGTCAGAGTGCGGCAGCAACTTTGCTTATGCCTACTTTGTCTCTTTCATCTTCCTCTGTTCCTTTCTGGTGAGAACAGCCTCCACTTGTTTCTTTTCGCCTTCCTTTGCCTTAATCCCACTTTTTTTACACTTACCTTTTTCTCTCAGAGATGCATCTATTCTTTATTTATTGCTTCAAGCAGTAAATAATTAATTCTGTATGTTTGGGGGCTTGCATTGTGGGGTTTGTATTTGTGTTTAGATGCTGAATCTCTTTGTCGCTGTCATCATGGATAACTTTGAGTACCTGACCAGGGACTCCTCCATTCTGGGTCCACATCATTTGGATGAGTATGTCAGGATTTGGGCAGAGTACGACCCAGCAGCCCGGTGAGTTAAACACACACCCTTTACACTTTTTCTCCAACTCAAACACACAAAACAACACATTTTATGCTTTTAGGCACATACTGTATGCAACCATTGATTTTTACCTTTAAATTGTAGAATGGAAAACCTAAATCGCTTAATACTAACAGTTTTTAAAAAGAAAACTGCAATGTTCACTGCAAGCTAACAAACACTGTAACATTAAAAAGGTTCTATGTTTTGTCACAGATATATATATATATATATATATATATATATATATATATATATATATATATATATATATATATATATATATATAAATATATAAATACATGCAAACAAACTAACTCAAAAACCAATCATTCTTCTCCATAGCTCTGGCCCAGAGCCTCTTACATCTTTTGTTACTGAAAGCATCCCCAGAAAATTCCATAATACTGTTCACAGTCACTCAAGACAAGGCCCTGACAGATAGTAGATTTCAAAATCTCAAAACGCCCAGTGTTTGTCTTTATATCCCTCCTACTTTCCCCCGTCCCAGTGCTTGCCTCATCCTCGAGTGCTGTTCTGCAGGAGCCCATGGAGTCGGTCTGAAGGAAAGGATTCCTTTCCCCAGCCCTGAGAAACCCTGTTTTCCCAGTTGACAGTGCACATCCGGTGATGATGATTGAGCTAAATAAGGTTTAATGATTGAACCAGGGTTGTGCGCTATTCAGAATATAATTAAAACCTTATTTTATTATTATTATTATTCCAGATCCTTTCCTGAATTTGAATTGATTTTGAGTTACGGTACCAAACAAGATGTAAAATTGCAATTTGAATTTGAATGTAAATATATAGCACTGAAATTAATCAATATTCAAAGAAATTTCATATAACTAAAACCAAAGCTTTGGTTTATAGGCTTTGGTTTATGAGTTTGAATTGATGGATGGATAGATGGCCATCTATAGACATTTAAGTTTACTAAAAGTGTATAATTTCATCATATTAAAGAAATGAACTCTTGTGAACCAGGTTGGAAAGACAGTTATTTTCCCATAATGCATTACTTGTGGTGATTTTCTTTGAATTACAGTTCAGTACATTCCTCGTTCTGTCATTCCTATTTAAATTCCAATTCATCTTTCTGTGGAATGTGGCCAATTCAATTCAAACTCATGAAATACAAGGGAACCAATTTTTCAGTTCTGAATTCTACATAATCCTGATTTGAACAAATGCTTTCATACAAAGAGTCAGAAAGAAGGAAAGATATCTGCATTTTTACTACAGTATACATAATTTTCAGCAGAAAAAAGTGCAACAAAGTGTAGAAAAATGTAATAATAAAATCTGCTCCACCCCCAACCCCAAACAAATATATATATGTGTGTATAAAAACTGCAGCAAGAAACCTAGGAAGTGATTTAAAAGAACATAAGCAAAAGAGAGCTGAACATGAGACCCTGTGCATGGCAGATTCTGACTTCACAATGACTTAATTCTCCCATCTTTATGGCTCAGGTGTGCATGGCAAACATCTTCACAGACAAGCTGTCGCAGCTTATTTCTGTACTTGCCACTGCATACAAATGTTAACAAAATACACCTCATGTATTTTGACTGGTAAAGGCCACGTAGCTGTCGCTGTATGCAGTTCAATTAAGTCATTGGACTCGCCAAGATGAGAGAGCCTCTCATGTGCACGGTCATATCGGTGGATTTGTTTACTCAGCACTGTGATGGGGGGAGGATTCAGAACAGCACTAAAGATCATTCAGGGACAGCTTCACCATTTTTTTTTTTTTTACTCAATTTGATCTGGTTATTTCATTCACATGCATTGTTGACTGGATTTTGACATGCATTGAAATCTCGGATACAGTAACCCTCACATGCATGTTTAAATGTATCCAAGGCAATGGTCCCTTTTCATCTGTCCAAGTCTGGATTGTGGAAGTGAAATATAGCAGGTAAAATTCCTTTAAGGTACATGAGCATTCATTTCAAATGTCCATAGCATGCATGTGTGAATTTATGCATTTGTTATTCTTTTTTGTCATTTTAAATTTAAAAAAATATATTGTTTTGTTTTATAGAGAAACTGTTTTTATGTCAAAATTGCTGGGTTTTTAATTGCTCCTCATCTCAGTCTTATGAAAGGGGTCCATTGCAGGAAGATTCCAGTCTTTCATATGATCTAAACATGTTTGTTAGCCTAAAATCGGTTGGGCTGTCCTTTGAATGATCTGGTTTTCTATCCGTTTGAGGCAGTGGAACAGCCTCACTGGGTTTGGTCTGTGATTTGTCAATGGATATGTTTGCTTTTATTCTCTTGTTCTTTGTGCTCCTCCTCTTGTTTCTCTTTTATTCCCTCTTACTCTCCACCTCTTCTTTGGCTCTCTGGCTCTCTTTCTTCTCTCTTTTCCTGTGTGTGCCCCCTCTCTAACCTCCCTGTATTCTTCTTGCAGCGGGCGCATTCATTATAAGGATATGTACAGTTTATTGCGGGTTATCGACCCCCCGCTGGGCTTAGGCAAGAAATGTCCTCATAGGGTGGCCTGCAAGGTTTGGATCCTACTAAACAAAAAACTTAAGCACCTGCTCGCATTGAAGACTGGAATGAATGTTGCTTTTCTTTTTGTTTGTTTTCTTTTTTCAGTTTATTTTTTACTCTTCTCCACAGTTTTTCTTCTTTTACTTGAAATTCATTTTTGTTATTTTATTCGCCATCTCTATATGCATTCTGATATGACAAATGAGAATGTGCAGGACAATGCAGACACCTTTTTAGAAGCATGACGTGCACTGCCATCGACAGCCAAGTCTGTATGAATCTCTCTGTGGAATGAATCACTCTAAACAGCCAATCAAAACAAAAGAAAAAATGTATCAGTCATTTTGTTATTTTTTTTCTTTCTGCTTGCTGTTGAACCATGCCTTGGCAAACTGGGTGTAACAGTGTGCATTGTTCTTGTTTGGGGACGAAGTGAGGGTTGGGGATCAGAGGACTGCATTGACGTGACTACCATAGTTCACCACCAAGCAGCGGAGCTTTTCTTTGCCTGTTTGAAGCCCCACTGCAGTTCTATGGGACCGTCCCACGATCGCATAGAACAGTGTTTTTACTAGGACTAAAAACCAGCTTCCCCTCCTCCTGTTTATCCTCCAGCCAACCAAGAGCTCTCACGCTCTCAAAACCCCGCCCCTCGCCCAGACCAAAACAATAACCTATGTGTCTTTGTTTTTCTTTCTTGCCGTTTTTCTTTCTTATTTCCTCCTCCTTCCTCCTTTTTTGGTTTAAATCCCACCATCCTCCGGTTTGTCCCATGATGTCCTTTCCCCCCCTCCATTGTTTCTCTTTTTTTCCGTCGTCCTCCTATTTTTTCCTCCCGTTCTCCCCATTTAATTTCTGGGGATCTCACCCCTCCCCATCCACCCCACTCCCCCTTACAGCGGCAGGATCAGTTACAGTGATATGTATGAGATGCTCAGGCACATGTGTCCTCCGCTAGGCCTGGGGAAGAGGTGCCCAGCTCGGGTCGCCTACAAGGTTAGCGGCAGCAGCCCACCGTGGGTGCGCCACAGCCAATCAAAGCTGTCCGTTTTTTTCTGTTAGTGTTGGTGTTGGTGAGCTGCTGTATCTTTCTTTTTACGTTGTGGGGTACCGGTGAAAGCGTTAGCCAGCTGACACATACATCCGAACGCACACATCCACTGGAGAGCGGGAACAGAGGGTACCTTGTCAGCCCTTCTGCACCGTATTCAAATACTCGCTCACTCACTCACTCACTCACTCACATATAGATGGAAAGGATTTTGTTTTGACTATAACAGGAAATCTTAAATGTCATTTTACAATTCTTAGAGATTATGACTTTACATGTTTGTTAAAATCAACATGAAATCAGAATAGACCCTTCTTAGTTTCGTAATACACTTATCTGCTCTTATTCATAATAATATTATTCAGAAAAAAGCTTTATAATCTTTCATCAAATTTTAAGTAGTTCCACCTCTGCATTAACTAGCAAATAAAATCAGGTCAACCTCTACTTATCCTGTTCCACTTATGAGTATCACATTGCAAACGAAAATTGGGTTGCAAATGCAATTTCATGTTGACTTTAATTAGAAAACAAGGAATATTGTATTATTTCCGCAGTATTTTTTTCATGTCCATTGCAGAAATAGAGCCTAACTTTAAAAACAAATATGAAGGATATAGACACAGTCTGTGTGCGTGTACAGAAGGACTGGGAAGGATCGTGTGCCTTTGGTCCTCTGTGTCTCTCCCTCCAGTGGATGATTTTTAAAGTCTACATATATCCATTTTCTATGATTTTGACAGGTGACACTTTTGTAGGTTCAGTCTTTAGACTCACTTTCCCCTTTAGTTTTTTGTTTTTTTCAGCAAATCCACTAGAATCACAGAGAAGCTTTTCCACCTGTCATTCGTTTGATTCTGTCAATGCAGTTCTGACCTGTTTCCGTTCCCCTCTCTCTTTCTCTTTTACTGTCTCTTGCTCTATCTCTTCTTTTCCCCACATTCCTCCGGTTTGCATTTTCAGCCACTACATCTTTACATCCCTACACAAAAATTCCTTTCTCTTGCTCTCTTCCTCTTTCACTTCCTGTCTTCTTCTATCTTGCATTTCTTAAATCAGCATGCTTGTTAATTATGCAAATTGTAAGGAATCTGAGTGCATCCTTGTGTGACGGTTACATCCAGCCATTTTACGTGTCACGTTCATCATATTAAGGCTATGGACCTTAGTCAGGGTCGATGGCATGTTTAGTTTGAGGTGAATGATTACAAAGCCATTTATTGTCTGTTTTTTTTTTCAAACGAAATATCATGTATCACTCATTTTGTGGGTGGAGGCTGTAATCAATATCCCGTAATATATATCTTCATACTCTTTTTTTTTTTTACATTACAGATGATTTTAGGTGTTCATGCTTATACTCTGTCCAAAACTGATTTTTTTCCCCACACTATTTACTTGTATGTAATGCCATATACACTACCATTCAAAAGTTTGACGTTGATAAGATTTTCTCTAATGCTTAGAAATTATGCATGAATTTGATCAAAAATATTAATGAAATATTGTCACGGAATGCTCCAAAACAAGCAGATCCAAATGCAGCATTTATTGTAAAAAATACAAAAACAAAGAATAATCCAAATCAGGGCAAAACAGAGCATCAGAAAATAATAAACCAGCAACCAAAGACACAGAGAACCGGGCTTATGTGAGGATAAGTTAACAAGGTAAATGAGACACAGGTGAATAAAATGAGACTTGATTGACAAAGCAAAGGGTGATGGGAACTGAAGTCCAGAGAAACAAACAACAATTAATAAGCATGCCCTCTGGTGGCCTTACATGGGCACACCAACCAGACATTGTGACATTACCTCCCCTCTAAGGAGCGGATACCAGACGCTCCACCAGAAAACACAAAAGTTTAGGAGGGAGGTGGAAACAAGGCAGATCAGGGGGAGGGATGATGTTGTTCGGCCCATAGACAGGGGCAGACAAGGGTGCCAGGACAGGGCCGGCAGAGCAGGAGACCAGGGCGGGGCTGGAGGGACAGACCAGCAAGGCTCCGGTCGAACAACAACCCCGGCAGGCGACCAGGGCAGAGCCAGGAGCATGGCAGACCGTAAAGGTGGAGCTGATGTCCACCTTATCGGAGCTGACAAGGCAGATAAACACTCTAGCGACTCAGGCAGGACTGCAAAGAAGAGCACAGACAGTTTAGTAACAGCCTCAATGGCTGCAACAGGACAGACAGGCAGCTCAGCAACAGTCTCCTCGACTGTAACAGGGCAGGAAGACAGTTCAACAGTCTCTTTGGCCATGATGAGTCAGACTGAGAGTTTAGGAGTGGACACCACCAGCCAGAGGGGAGCTGAAGTGGACACTGCCGCCTTTGGAGGTTCTGCAGCAGAAATCACCACCTCGGGAGGAACTAGAGCAGACTCAATAGTGGACTCTTGGGCTGGATCGAGCTCAGGAGTGAACTCATAAAGTTGAGCAAGATCCGGAATGGACTCGTAGACTGAAACGAACTTTGGAATGAACTCATAGACTTGAGTGGGCTCTGGAATTAACTTGTAAACTTGAGTGGGCTCTGGAGCGGACTCATAGACTGGAACAGACTCTGAGGGCTCCCAAACTGGAGAGGGCTCTGGATTGGACACTGAGGGCTTCCGGACTGGAGCGGGCTCTGGAGTGGACTCTGAGGGCTCCTGGACTGGAGCAGACTCTGAGGGCTTCTGGACTGGAGCGGGCTCTGGAGTGGACTCTGAGGGCTTCCGGACTGGAGCTTGTTCATGAGTGGACTCTAAGGGCTCTCGGACTGGAGCAGGCTCTGGAGTGGACTCTGAGGGCCCCCGGACTGGAGCGGGTTCATGAATGGACTATGTAGACTCCTGGACTGGATCAGACTCTGGAGTGAACTCTGAAGCAGTCCATGCCCTGAGGTGAAAGGCAAAGGCGACCTTCTTGATTATGGCAGCAGCAATGAAATCGGACGGGTCTGTGGCAACATCTGAAACCACCAGAGTCAGGACCACCAGACTCGGGACCACCGAAATCGGGTTCTCCGGGACCACCGGACTCTATACCACTGGAGTCAGGTCCTCCAGGACCACCCGACTCGGGACCACCAAAATCGGGTCCTCCGGGACCACCGGACTCGATGCCATCGTAGTCTGGTCCTCCATAACCACCAGACTTGAGACCACCTGAGTCGGGTCATCCAGGACCACCAGACATGAAACCACCAGATGGTTTCCTCCAGGACCACCTGACTCAGAACAACTGGGGTAGTCATTGCTGCCCTTTTCCTCCTTGACCTTCGCTTGTGAGACAGAGCCTGAAGCACACTCTGGTATCTCCGGTGGCACTGCAGTCGGCTCAGATCGACATGATGCTACTAAATTGCGGTAACAGAGATAATCAGTAAAACTCCAAAAGTCAAGAGTTTTAAGTCCTGCCCTATTTCCCAAGGAGGCAAGGGATTGTCTAGGCAACCATTAAAAATCTTGCTGAGCTCAGAATGATAAAGTTCCAATCCTACTGCCAATGTCTAAAAAGTCTGTGCCAGTCCATTCACTTGCATCCCCTGTTGCTGAAGATCCGCCAACATCCTAAGCCTAGCTTTCCATTCCTTCTTCGAAACTGGAGGAAGAATTCGAATGCCCATGGTCCACAAGTCGATAGCTCAGTCTAGCTGGATCTATAAATGGCTGGTTTATTCTGTCACGGAATTCTCCAAAACAAGCAGATCCAAATACAGCATTTATTGTAAAAAATCCTGAACTGAAGTCCAGAGAAACAAACAATTAAGAAGCGTGCCCTTTGGTGGCCTTACATGGGCACACCAACCAGACATTGACAAATATTATGAAATATTGTTACAGTTTATCGTTTTTCTGTATTAATAATTTTTTAATATATTTACAATTGCAAAAAAGTAATGGCAAAACTGAATTTGTCACATGAACTTTCATAAATCAATCTAATATTGGTGCTCAGTACACATTCTTATTAGTATCAATGTTGAAAACGGTTATGCTGTTTAATATTTTTGTGGAAACATTTTTTTTAGAAATCTATAATTGAAAGTTCGAAAGAACAGCATGCATTTGAAATAGAATAGAAATATCATTAATTATACGTGTGTAATTTATTTCTTAAAATATACATCAGTCTTCACTCTCTCCTTTGTGTCCTTACTATATAAAATAACAATTATATATAAATATAAATAAATCCTTTAAATATTTTTTTAATCCTAAATACTTTTAAATCCCTTAAACTGTAGTGTATTTGAAGACACGTGTACTTGAAAGTAATACATAAAATGCACACATTCCTGCGGTAAAAAGGCGCACCCCCCCCCCCCCCCCCCCCCCCCAGCAAGCTAATTAATATTTTGCATTTAATTGAAAATGGCATCTACGCTATGACCCAATGAACAGACTTCCTATATGGTAGACATTTTGCAAAATGTTATTTATTTATGACCTCACAAAGCTTTGCTGAGACTCCCTTGACTCCAATCTCTTTCTTTCACTTTCCTCACTCTCTTATTGTTTCCCCTCATCTCAAAAAAAGCATTCTTCTTGTTCTCTCTTTCTCCTCTCAGACTTTCTCTCTATCCATTGCCAAGTACACCACTCCCCCCTTTCTCATTATTTTTATATGTGGTACACATCTCATGGCTTTCCAGTCTGGAGTAAACTAACTTCTATACCTGTTACCCCCTAATCCAGTCCTACACCTCTCGGTGTACAACACAGCCATTTTTTCCTCTTTAACACCATAGGGAATGCCACCCCTTATCTGACCTTCAAAAAAACTGCACCCGTTTTACATCGAGAGATCAGAAAAAAAGCAATGCAATTAACCCTATGAGATATCACCCAAAGAAAGATAAAGATGCTAAACAAACCCAAAAATACAAGTGGTCAATGAAAGATGAAATGATACTCTCTGTGCGCGGCTGCACTGCTCTTGTTCTGTGAGGGGTGGGGAGGGAGGAGGGGGGTGCATGCAATGCATGCTGCATGGAGTAGGGGTTGATGTTTGGGTGGGCTGGGACCGGTGGGGAGGGCAGGTCGTACCATTGCTGAACGATTAGGGGTTGTGCTGCATTGCATGTGCTTTTGCATGGCCACCTCTGGAACGCGGCTCATGCTCGTTGGTATCTACACCTGCAAGGAACGACGGACTGGTCTGAAATGGACACACGAATATACACAGGCTCACAAACACATGCTCACTTCCTCACACTAACGCCATGTTGTGTGCTTGTGTGTTCCAGTTCCATAAAGGTACATCCAATGCATGAAACCGGCATCTAAAAACAACTTTTTATGTGCCCTTTCATTCATTGGTTTATCCAAAATATATGAACTCCAACAGGTAGGGGGAGCTCTTTAGCAGTAGCCTTTTGTGATACTTTTGTGACATTTGTGTCCTCAGCCTTTGCTAGCTGATTCAAGGTCAGTTGATTGCACTTCCCCATAAACTATAAGCACACTTCATAATGTAGAAATTTTAATTAGATGCAGAATATCAAATCAAGTGGCAGTCCCAAAAATACATGCTTATGTGAGTGATATTTATGCCTGATCTGAGGTCAGTTTTCACAGGCAGAGGAACACTGATGATGATGAAGCGATGACTTCATCCCATGTGATATTGCTCCACTTATCTGTGAGGGCTCCAATTAAGTCACTTAATTGATGTGTATGTACTGTATATGTTCTATGAAATGTGTGAATGGTTCATTCACACATTACAAGGCTGCAGATTGTTGGTCAATTATTTGTCAGTCTAAAAACACTGCTCTCACAGATGCCAACTTTGTCTTCCCAGATCCCTTTTTGTGTGGTTGTATGAGTATCACCAAAAGCAATGGTGGATATTTGTACGTAACCACTGCATCAAAAGAAACTACAGTCAAAACTACTATCAAATGGCTCATTTAATCTCCTTAACTGAACTTGATCTCCTGCAATTTGTGTGGCCTGTAATTTATTCTTTGGCTACAAACTGCTGAGCTCCCCAAGCCTTTTCTTAGCCCACCAAAATATCTGACTGGAGGTTTAACTTACACAGCCCCGCCCTCATCCCCTCTGATTGGCTCTTCACAGAGACTGCTACGCATGGACCTACCTGTTGCAGATGACAACACGGTGCATTTCAACTCCACTTTGATGGCTTTGATACGCACAGCTCTGGACATCAAAATCGCTAAGGGTACAGAACGACATCCCTTTTTCTTTTTTATTATTTTTTATCTTTTATTTTACTAAAAATAAAAAATAAACATGAGCCATATGTATCATAAAAACAAATCTTTTTCTTTCTTTTTTGATTTAATTTATTTTTTGTTAAAAATTTAAATCAGATATACCAAAAAGATCCTTTTTCTTTCTTTCTTTGTTTGTTTCTTTTTATTTTATTTTTAAAAAAATTATAGATTTTTTTTTTTACATTTGATATCCAAAAAAAATAGATCCTTTTCTTTCTGTCTTTCTTTCTTTTAAAAAACTTAAAAATATTAACAAAACACCCTTTCCTTTGTGTTCTCACTTGTGTCTTCTAAATGAATGTGATTATATTTTTATGATGTTTTATTAATATTGCGTTGATGCTTTTGGTGTATTGGCATATTTTGTTTGTCTGTACATATGTGCATGCATATGTGTGTGTATGTTCCCTGCCCTGACACCATGCGCTTACAGGAGGTGCAGACAAACACCAGATGGACGCCGAGCTCCGTAAGGAAATGATGGCGATTTGGCCAAATCTCTCCCAGAAGAACCTGGATCTGCTGGTAACACCACACAAGTGTAAGTTGCAGATGGGTTTGTAGAAAAAAAAAAAAAAAAAAAAAGATCACCAATTCATCAGAGGACAGCTTTTCTCAGCCCACACCGCTCAGCACCCTCTGATCAGGCAACACTTTCACAACCTTTAACTAACCCTTCTCCTATCCCCACATGACAAATCAACATCTTACACTTATAATTAGCTCAGTAGTACCATGCTTTACCATAGTAATGCTATTTAAAATCATTGTCTCACAACTATATGATTTTTTGCTTATAAGGCCTTATTTCTGTTTACTTTTAAATAATCCTCATTCCACTTCTAAATTGCATACCCCCCTTTCCTCAACCTCTTTCCTTTTCTCCCTCTTTCTTTGTTCTCTCCTCTGTCTTCATTGCCTGTTATCAGGGGGTGCCTCGCTATAGACGGATCCTCTATAGAAGTCTTTTCACTCCAGCATGTGTAAAGCACAAAGCTGGGCTTAACCTCCAAACCACAGAGCCTCAAACACAGTGTAGCCCGAGATATTACCTGATGTTTAGAGATGTTAGAGACTTTACATTTTAATATGATGACCAGAATGTATTTAAATCGGTGTATATAATTTATGAAAAATACTTTTGTGTGCTTTCCTTTAGCATGTTTTCCTTTTCATTTTTAAATTTCAGCATGCTTTAGAGTTATTTCTTAAGTTTATTGTCAACCCCTGGGGGTTTCATGCCATTTTACTATGAAATTGTACTAACAAGAAAGTGTTTCATGTGAAAGGATTTCTTTGTCATTTATGGCAGCTCAAAATTTTCAAATTTATATGTTCTGTGTCTCATTCAAACTCTGGATGCCGCTGCGGGGTTTTGATGAAAAATTTGAGCTCCTCACAAAACAGTGCAATCCTAGCATTCTGTTATTGTTGCCTCATTCATGGCATCTGTTCATAGTGAAATGGCCTTTGAGTCACTGTAGGAATGCAATACAGTCTAAAAATGTGAAGCTATTAAAGGTCCTTGAGAAAAATAAGTGGTTCTTTAATTAATGAGGATCTGATTGTGAAAAGACTATC
This sequence comes from Barbus barbus, assembly GCF_936440315.1. Lineage (NCBI taxonomy): Eukaryota > Metazoa > Chordata > Actinopteri > Cypriniformes > Cyprinidae > Barbus > Barbus barbus. The sequence goes on along the minus strand of NC_136715.1, from coordinate 9,444,488 downwards.
AGCTCTGTGGTGTTTTGTATTTGTAGATGTACTTTGTCTAGTGTCTATTGTGTAAAATGTGTATTGTGTGTTTCTATGTTGTTGTATATACAGTTGCACCAGAAAGTATTTGGGCACTTAAGCCATACTAAAATGTTTTGAATGTTATTGCATTTGCTAGCAGCACACCAGGTGACATTTATTTTAAGTTTAAATTTAAAAAATTGGTTAATGTCACTGCCAATATGCATAAGAAAAGTAAAATTAATGTGGTAATTTGTTGTCTATGCAATGACATTCGTACTTGTATAACTATGACTTAAGTGGCTAAATCTAAATTTTGGGGCAGCTGTATTTGTGAAATTTGGCTTGTAATTTGTTGTTTACCTGTTGTCTAGTTTCTCAGTCCCCGATTAAGACTCATTCTGGCCTGTGAAGAACTTCTGTTGGTTCATTACAATTGAGGTTTCTTGTGAGATCATGACTGAGTTTTGTCTGGGTCTGAGAGACTAGAGCTTTGTGTTTGTGGCATGTCTTGTCTCCAACTCCCATTCCCCTCTCGGCTCAGGGTCCCATTCCACCCCGGTCTAATTGTGCAGGGTAACTTTTTCATCCTCTCAGCAGCAACAGACCTGACAGTGGGCAAGATCTACGCTGCTATGATGATCATGGAGTACTACCGGCAGAGCAAGGCCAAAAAGCTGCAGGCGCTTCGTGAGGAGCAGGTACCACTTCAGACAAACAAACAAATGCCTGCTCTCTAGCTTTGCTAATCAACACTGGTAACAGCACATTTTATTGATTTGTGCCTGTCCACACGGCTATTCTAAATTTGTTACCTTCACATTTATTGGTTATGTCTGAAATTAATTTATAAATAACCTAAGATTCAAGTTCTAATTTCTAGAAGTAATCATGCATTAAAATACATGGTTGAAAACCAGACTATACATATATAGGCAGTTAGGCATGCAGCTGACTGTTTCAGACACAGCCAATGTCTCTTTCACTCTATTTTAAGATGAAATTATCCCTTATTAGATATGTACAATGCTGTTAAAAAGTTTGAGGTCGGTAAGATTTTTTTCTGTTATTTCTCTTATGCCCACAAAGGCTGCATTCATTTGATTGAAAATGCAATTAAACAGAATTGGGAAATATTATTACATCTGTTTTCTATTTCAATATATTTTAAAATTCAATTTATTCGTGTGATGCTAAAGCTGAATTTTCAGCAGCCATTATTCCAATTTTGCGTGTCACACGATCCTTCAGAAATCAATATAATATGCAGATTTGGTGCTCGAAAAACATTTCTTATTATCAATGTTGAAAACATTTTTGCTGCTTAGTATTTTTGTAGAAACTGTGATACATCTTTTTAGGAGTCACTTTCGATTAATTTAATGTATTCTTGCTGAATAACAAAATAAATGCTTTCTTTTTTTTTACTCTTATCGATCCCAGACTTTTGAACAGTAGTGTATGTAACTTTCCACATGGAGCACTGTGATTTAAAAGATGTACATGCAAACCTTTCGATATTTTAGTGCTTTTATGGCATGAAAACAAGCACACTGATTATATACAAGATCATTTCACATTTTATTTACAGAGTTAGAGCATGGTTAAAAACACACGCAGTAGTTTTGCAGGGTATATGCAATGATGAATGATACAACATGGCCTTTTGTCAGTGTCACCCCTGTCCCCTTCCCTAGAAACGTTCCCATCCTGTACAGGCACAGTGTCCATAGTTTCTGCCTGCATTTTCAATTTAGTAATGCGTAGAACCTACCACACAGAGCGTGGACACTCTGCTGGCATCAGGGAATGGTCTAAATATATGTTTGTGTCTTGCCTCACCTGATTCCCTGTCTGTCTCTTTACTGTCGTACTTCACTTGACTGCATCTGTACCTCAGCACCGTCCTCTCAACATCAGCTTCACTTTTGTGGCTGTCTCACTCTCTATAACCATCTCTGATGTCTGTATATCTGTGTCTGTCAACTTGTTTGCATTTTAACTAATTCTTTTTGATCTTTCCTCCTTGTTTCCATTCTTTTTGGCATATCGGATCCACTGCCAACCTCTTGTTCTTTTTTGTCGTGTGTAATTTTTTCTGTTTTGTCTTGTCTTCCTTCATTTGTTGATTGGTGAGGTTGTCACTAACATGGAATCTTTTCTCCCCCCGTGTGGACACCGTTTGTCTAGCCAAATATGTTCATTAATGGATGTTGAGGGGAGGTTCTTGGTGTAACCTTTGGGCTACCACGGTCTCTGAGATTTCTAGTGTTCATAGTTTAAGTTTCACCAACCCAGAACATGTAGTTCTGCAAGTATGAACCTCAGATCTTTACTGTAGCATGCCCAAATTGTTACAACCACCCATATTTTCTGGTGGGTTGGATGGAAATGCATTGAGCCATCGGCACCTACCTAGACAGCACAGCCCCAATGGAGGACTCCATTCAGGTTGGCGAGGGCAAGGAGGACTCATTTCCCATGATGCCCTCTGGGGGACCTCTGCTGTCTGGTACCCCACCACCTGTGTAATGCACGGTGGCTTGTGTGTGTTACCCCATATCCCATGAGTGTGTCTGATCCCAGCTGCAGGCCATGTTCGTATCTCACACAGAACCGAACGCCATTAATGTTTCAGCGCATGGAGCCATCCCCGACCCAGGAAGGGGGACAGGGAGTGAACGGTCTCCCAGAGTTGCCGCAGGAACCTGTCAACAGCCTGTGAGTAGAATCCTGAATAGTCTTTCTATGCAAGTCATGTGAATGAAAAATGAAAAACTTGTAAGGCATTTATTAATCTGAGTTCATATTCATTGTGACGTTTACTGATACATTATTCAAATCCGATGTTTTATCTGTTAATATTAATTAATGGACTGGAGCTAACATGAACTAATGATGAACAATTGTACTTTTATTAATTAACATGAACAAAGATGAATAAATACTGTAACAAATGTGTGGCTCATTGCTAGTTAACATTGGTTAATGCAATTAATTAATGTTAACTAGTGAACCTTATTGTAAAGTGTTACAGCTTTAAGTTTAATCTCTCTTGAGTGAGTCTCATGAAAGCATATCTAGGTCATATTTCTTCCCAAATGCCAAATTAAATATTAAAATGTTGTTTTACATTAATAAAAATGAAGAATATTTTTTTCTAGATTATTAATAAATTAACTAACTACTATCCCTTATTGATTAACTATTAATTTTACTATTGATTATTACTATTACTGTTAATTAATTATTATCACTTACTGATGCTATTAAATCAGAGAGATACAAAAATGAAAAGGACAATAGAACATCAATTGTTTCAATCTGTTAACAGAGAACAAAATTAAGTTAGTCAAAAACTCAGTCAAACACTAAATACAATTATGAATGCTTGCACTAAGAACAATATATATAGAAACAAAATTGAAAAATAAAAAAGACAAATAAATAATTAAATACAAATATATGCATAAAATGCAGCAGAAGAACAATTCTGGATGACAAAAAAGAGAAATGGCACCTAAGTACAAACACTTCTGTATATATATATATATATATATATATATATATATATATATATATATATATATATATATATATATATATATATATATTATGTATATATGTATGTTAGTTGTACAAAATAAACTATCGTTTCTTATTTTCTTAGTAAAATATTACCTGAACCTGAGAGGTTTTATGAGATTCACCTGTTTCAACTTTCAACTGGTGCTTTTGTCTTCTCTTTCACTGCTTAGCTTTGCTTTAATTGTTGTCTTTCTTCTTCTCCTTATAGGCCGCACTTCTGCTCTTTCTTTGTTTTCCCGTCTCTCAGCTGTCACTCTACTCACATTGTGTTTCGATTCTTCGATATACGTCTATCTGCTTTTGTGTTAATTCTGCTGTTTATACATATATACATTTGGAATAGTTTTTCTGTACTATTTTTGTCTACAAAAGGCATTTTGTAGGTATAAAATTGCTTTGGTGTAAGTGCATGTGTGAGTGAGTAAATGACCATCTTTCTCTGGTTCAGGCCTCCGGAGGGTGGAGTGAGTGAGAGCCAGTCGTGGGTGACGTCACGAGCCCAGGAAATGTTCCAGAAGTCTGTTCCAGAAAACTGGAACCCCGACAGACCGTATCCTGAAGACCATCATGACGGCCGTCACAATCCACAGGTAATATCGGAGGTCCTCAGATCAGAAAGGCAATTTTGTTTTCTTTAGATCTGAATTTAAATTTGGCCTGGAACTCGTCAAAACGCCGTGACTATATCAGCTTCTCTCAGCCTTTAGTATTGATAGAGCTGTGTGCTGTTTAGCCAATCACTGTCTTCCCAGCCATCGTCCTGTTTTTGCTGCTTTTGGCCACACGTCTCATTCATATTATCACTCGATCTATCTCTTCTGTCTCTGTCGGTCTGTAGCACACCTCTTTATCTGTCTGATGAATCATTCTGATGAACCTCACTGCCCATTGTAGACCGTTTGTATAGACCCTTCCACCTCTGCCAGACTGCAGAGGTGTTTCACTGCTTGCCTGCTTCCTCACTGTCTGCTGGATTGTACCAAACCTCCTCCAGACTCTCATCTCTCCTTCAGTGTGACTCTTTTCTGTAGCTCAGCAGTCATCTGACCCTGATGTTTCCCTGCACTAGTCACTCATCCTAATACTATGAGGCAAAGGAGATGCTGAATAAACAGATTTAGGCATAATGAGCATGTTGGAAAGTACTTAAACCAGTAGTGGGCAATCAGACAGGGTCAGTGTGCACCTAGTCTCGCGTAGCCAGACCTTCAGACTGACGGCTGAAGGTCTGGAATAAATGGCCGTATTCATTGGCCAAGGCCCACCCATGAGGCCGTTTGACTGACATATCAAACAACCAATCATAGTTCGTTTCGTTTAGCATCACGTATCAGGGAGTGGAAATGTCGGCACAATAACAGATCGGTATGTGAAACTCTCGGATGCCAATTCAATTCAATGCCGCGAACTTGAAATATTTCACATACTTTTGAAAATCCAGCGTTTAGTTGACTCTGAAAAGCATTCGTCGTCACATTTGTAAACACGACGGCTTTCTTCTTTCGGGTTTGGCGCCACGGCATCTTTGTTTCCCGGGGGACCGAAAATTAACGCAACACTCGCGTCTCCCGGAAATCTGGTTTAATTCAACCAGTCAGATGACGACTTCGACATTCCTGAAGTGTTTCCAGAAAAGTGTGCCATATGCATCAGATGTTTAGCCAACGTTCCATGGGCGTGATGTCTGAGGCTGAGACTAGTGTGCACCTAGTCTCAGCCTACAAGAGATCTGTAAACAAGAGCTGTGACCTGACCCGACCCAACCAGTACTGTGTGTTTTACTGCCTCTCATCCCTTTGAATGTGAATGCAAAACATTTATGCTAAATTTGTTATATTAAACCTGGTAAGTTTTGCCTCTTTGTCGCCATCTCTGTTTGAAAACCTGGAATTGCAGCTTTTTGCAGAATTAACTTGCTTGAGTGGGTTGTGAGTTGTTGGCACAGCTCCAGTGTGGATGAATCTAATGTTTTGAGGAATATGTGTGTCAGTCACCGAATACTGTACTTAGGAATCACAGATTATAACCTATGTCTTGGAATATATGACCCAAATAAGTCTGCCACGTTTGTTCTGACCAACTGAGGAAAAAAGCATTACCATAAATCGCGCTACCAATGGTGATTTAATCTAAAGATCGGTTAGCTCATATCACATCAAAATGTGCAAATTATTATTGTTATACTTTATTCTCAAATTATTAACGTTAACATCAGCATTGCGTGACAATGAGTATAGTGTGTATTAGCATGTAGCTGTTTTATTTTCTGGACAGTCTAATCTAATTGTCATGCCATTCGAATATTAAGAAATTCTTTTAACCCAAAAAGCAAACTATGCTCCCTTCGAACTGGTTTTCTTTAAAATACAAATCCTGTGTAATCCCAGGCTATCTGTAATCAGAACCATATTTAAAACTGGAATATAATTTAATTTCATTCACGTGTGTTTCATAAACACATCCTTTCTGGATCACAATCCGCCATCAAAATGATAGATCTAATTATTATTCTAGCTGCTGTGAGAAAAGGCTATAAACGATCCGCCACCTGCAGGATCCTCACATGCGATAGCCTACCAACCTGGACAACTTCTTCATGTTTACAGACACGACGTAATGACACAGTGCCATGCTCGACTCTCCCGCGTAAATCTACCCGTACCACTCAATTTAGAAAACATTATTATAAGCTAACCATTGTGAATCGGTCTAAAGTAAGGCGATAGTTTTGAACACTGGCTGGTTATGTACTTGCTCAAATACTGATTTCGGATAATTTTTAACCAAAAAAAGTTACGGACTGCAGCTTCAAGTTTTCCATTATTTACTAAGCCAGAACCTAAAAGTACACATAAAAATAGCATAATTGAAAGATTTTCAGATTTTTTTGTTGGAGCTGAATAATTTTTAATTTGAGATTTTGGATTGGTAAAGACAAAGATCTAGTATATATAAAACAGAACAACAGCTTTTTTTCTTACAAACATATCACAAGTAAACACACTTGAATTTGAAGTAGCTTGAAACCTGAAATAACTGTCTCTTTTTATTTCCTCTCAACAATTTGGATATGTATGCAAAATAAGTTATGGTAAAACATTTGTATTATTAATTTGCAATATGAATCCTAATCTTTTTTATAGACCAAACCTGAAATCAGTCAATTTATTTTATTTGCTCTCATCACTTTGGATATGTATGCAAAATAGTTTGTTAAATTAATTTAATTATTTAAATTGTTATATAAACCAGAACAAAAAGCTTTAATTTATTTTATTTTATTTTATTATTTTTACAAACATATTACAAGTAAACAAACCTGAATTTGAAGTAGCTTAAATATGGCTACGTTTTATTTGGGATGATTAGTAGTAAATGTAATGTAAATGTGACGTAAATGTTCAGATTTACTCGTCTTTAAACATTATATACAAAAAGAAAACATTGGCTTGTTTATTTTATTTTATGTACTCAATATATCAGTCAGACAGGCCCTTCCTGTCTTCTCTCGTTTCTTGGCCGGAATACCCTTACCAAAAAGTAGTATACTTCAAGTTTATTTTATTAAGTATACTTAAGTAAAGTTCAAGTGTATTTTTAAGTATACTTTATGTAGTAAGTATACAAATATCAGTTAGAAGTATACTCGTAAGTGTACTATTTCAATACTCTTTGTGACTAAATTGGCCCACTTTCTAAAAAGTGAAAGTGACGTGACAAGTATGGTGACCCATACTCGGAATTTGTGCTCTGCATTTAACCCATCCAAAGTGCACACACACAGCAGTGAACACATACTAAAAGGTTGTAGTGCAACTATACTAAAAGTGAACTTATAGGTATACTGATAGTTTACGAATTAAATACTTGTAGTAGCATTTTTAGTTGGCTATTCTTTGAAGTATAGTCTCAGTAAACTACTAGTTTAGTAGTTTTATACTGCAAGTATACTCGTAAGTTTTCTTTAAGTGAACTTTACATAATACTTTAAGTCTACTACTATGCCGCTATTTATTAATTTGTATATGCTGTATTTTGTTATATGAATATCTGAACATACAAAACATCAAAAGAAAGAGCAGGGCATCTGCTTGTAAACAAAAACATTTTATGCAATCATGCATTATTTTTTTTAAACACTTGAATGTGGGTAAGTTTCATAAATAATAAATAAAGAAATAAACAACATATTGAACAAAAAGCTTAAAAAAGACCATGAATTGGATTCAGAATGATAATCAAAACGTAGATGGAGTCGATCAACACCCCAAAGCTTGACAGTCATTATTACCTCTTCATTGGTCGACATTTTATTCCATAATATTAGACCGTTTTGATGCCGTTTTATTTCTGATGATCCTGTGGAAGCATCTGTTGTTTCGGTTTCTTGTTCACTTGTGGTGTTTTTTTTTGTGGAAATTCTGTACAGAAGATGTGTACTATCGCCCCCTACCATATAACAATGAAAACATGGATTCTAGGAGCACAAGTATAGCTCAAATATATTTAGACTTTTTCTAAGTATAAGTCAAGAATACTTAATTGTCATTTCAAGTATATTTCTGAGAAGTATATAAAGCCCATTTCTGAGAAGTACATAAAAAGTAGACTAAAAGTATACTTTCCTATATTAAATTTAAAATAAGTATACTAATAGCACACTTGAATAAACTTCTTTTTCGTAAGGGTAAGCTGTGATGTGGGCTGATAGTCAGAGACTAGTGTGCACCTGTTCTTTTATTCCACTCTGTTAGTGATATGCATCATTTGGAATGGCTAATGACTAGCTCTAATTAATCTAATCTTCAGTTCAAATGCACTTTTGCACAAAACATTGCCCTCTACTAGGTTATCACACTCGATAGAGCTGTAGGCCGGTAAAGCAGGCATCAGCCCGGCCCACATGCTGTTGCTCTGTTTTGCAGACTGTAGAAATGAGAGAGATTGGGCCTGTTGGGGACGGTTACTCGGACACTGAGCCCTATCACCCAATGGAAGGTCATGGGCGGACCATCTCCATGCCACGCCTCTCCGCAGACAACCAAGTGAGCACCTTCATCCTTTCATCCATCCATTCACCCATTTTGTCTTTCCACCTTTTATCTGTTATCCATTCCCAATATCCCTCCTCAGTCAGTTATCCAGCTAACAGCCTTTGACAGCTTCAGTTGGGGGAACCAAACTTCAAAACTTTGGTGTGCTGTCATGCTAACAAGCCAATAAATGCTAGCATGTCTTTGTCAAAAGTCAAAGGGCACATGGATAAGTGGCTCCCACCCTGACCTTCACTTACATGCATGACTGTGTGAATGTGTGTGTGTGTGTGTGTGTGAGAGAGAGAGAGAGAGAGTTGGTTCTATGCATTATCATAACACCCTAGCTCAGTTTCAAGAAAACCTTGGTGTGTCTGGAATGTGCTGCTGCCAGAGCTGGATTTGAGGTAGTGACAGAAGTAACAGAAAACAGCCTGTGCATAATTACAAAATGTATAGTTCCAACCCTAACTGATTAGATAAAGCATGTTTGTATGGAATTATCAACTAATTGATTGTATGAATATTTAATTTAAGTTTTACAGCATAACTAATTGTGACATTAAAATTAATTAATAAATCACATTTCTAATTGACAAATAAATAGACAAACATTACTGTTAAAAAATTTAGAGTTTTTTATGTTTTTGAATCATGTCTCACTGAGGCTGCATTTATGTGAACAAAAGTATGGTTAAAACAGCAATATTGTGAAATATTATTGCAATTTAAATAGCTGTTATTTATTTTAATATATTTTCAAATGTAATTTATTCCTGTGATGGCAAAGCTGAATTTTCTGCCAATCTTCAGTGTCACGTGATCCTTTAGAAATCGTTCTAATATGCTGATTTGGTGCTCAATAAATATTTCCTATTATTGTTAATATTGAAAACAGTTGTGCTGGTTAATATGTTTATGGAAACTGTAATACATATAAAATTCAAAAGAACAGACTTTATTTGAAAACAGAAAACATAATTGTCTGTACTGTCACTTTACTGTTTAAAAAGTTAGTTCAGTGAAACATTTAAAAAATACTTTAACAATTTTTTTTTTAAATGCAACATAATTTAAGAAAATATTTGCCAAATGCGTTTCTTAATCCATTTGTCAGTTGAGTTGTTGACTAAATTTAAGACGCATCCCTTGCATGCCAAAAAAGTATGCACATATGCACTGCAGTACTGTGACCTCCTGACCTGATCAAATATTTCACCAGATCCTTTTGAAACACTACCACAAATCAACCTCTGGATGCGGTAAATGTTCAAAACATTTGATTCCGCAAACATACACCCACAACACATCACATAGAAGCAATAATGCTATTATTCTATAATGCATAAATGTGTACACACACACACAGCATTTCTCACCCTGACATAACCCCCATGATCTCTTGGTTGACTCTCCCCTGGAGATGTGTCTGGATTTAGCTATTTGTCCAAGTGTTTATAAGACAAGTGTGAAGAAGTCGTGTGTCTCTGTTTTGAAGTGTGTGTGAAGGTGAGCTGAACAGAGAAACCTCAAAAACTTGTAAGAATCTGCTACAATCAATATATGTTCACTTGTGTATTGGAAGTGTAGTGTGTACAGTACACACCAGGAAGTGTGAGGATCCAAAGTCTGTGTTTGTGCGTGCCGTGTAAAGCTGTAACGTAGACGTGGTTGTTGCTCCTGTGACTCACTCTTGTCTAACACTGCTCTGCCCTACAGAGTGTGCGTTCTGCTGCGGTAAGTGTGTTAGTGTGCTTCCTATCTTCCTCTACACTCGCTCAATTTTTGTCTTTTTTCTCTTTCCTTTTCCTCCTCCTCCCCCCTCCCAACCCCTTCCTGTCAATGCCTGTGTGTTTCTGTGCTCTCTCTAAATTAAAATGGGGATCATTATTTTTTTCTCTCTCTCTTTTTCTTCTTCACTTTGCTTTTAATCTCTCCTTTAATCTTGTTTTTTCTGTCTCCGTTTTAACCCGTAATGACTTGTGGTTTTCTATTTCCTTTTTCCTTCCTTCCATTTTCATCCATTTCCTCTGTTTCATTTTCCATTTTACTTGTTGCTGTTCTCTCCTTTTTTGTCCTTATTTCCTTTTGCTTTCCTTTTCCTTCATTTTGCTTTTATTTATTTCTTTGTTTTGGTCTTGTTTTTCTTCCTTTTAATGGACTTCCTATTTTACCCATGATGTCTCATGGTTTCCTCTTTCCCTTTTTTCCTCCTTCCTCCTTTCTTTTTCCGGTGTCCTATTTTCCTATTCCTCTCATTGTCATTCATGTCCTCTTTTTTCTGGTCATTTTGTGGTTTTACTTTTTCTCTCTTTCTTTCTCCATTTTGTTTTTTGCATCCTTTGTTTTGGTCTCTCTCCTTCTTCGTGGATTTCCCATGGCACGTCTTTTCATTTCTTACTCCATCGATCCTTTCTTCATGTTTTGACAATATCTCAACCCTGTGATCTTTCTTGCCCATTCTGTCATGTTGCACATTTAATTTGTCTCCATTTGTGTCCCTTCATTTCCTACTCACCTTTTCCTTTCTTCCTTCCTTGTTCCATTTCCTCTTTACTTCCTTTATTTCCCCCCTTTCTTTTTTCCTCACACACTTTCTCTGCTGTGCTCTGTGTGTATCGTCCCGTGGTCTCATGCGTGTCCTGTTCTGCGCACCGTCTGTCTGCTGTTCAACAGCGACGGAGACACAGGCCGCGAGGAAGTAACCTCAGTGTATGTACCGTCTCTGGCTTTCTGTCTCTTCCTCATCCTCTCCCTCCTCCTCACTCTTACTTTGTCTGTTTTAGGAGTCTGCGTCTCTCTTTATGTCTTGATGTCACACTGAGCTCTATTTCATGCCATCCTTCTTGTTATTCACCCTCTTTTCCTGTTTTCCCTTTGTATATTCTGTTCGTCGCTGTACCTTTCTCTCTCTATACCTTTTTCCTGTCCACTTATGCAGCCCTGTATGCGTGTGTGTGTGTGTGTGTGTGTGTGTGTGTGTGCGTACGTGTGTGTGTGTGTGTGTGTGTACGTATGTACGTGTGTGTGTGTGTACGTACGTGTGCGTGCGAGTGTGTGTTTGCCTGTGTCTTATATCTGTATTTCTGGTCCTGTGGACATGGGAAGCCTTTGCTGTCTCGTAGTTCTTGACGCATGGATTTCAAACAGGAAAACCTGCTGGCAATAACGGTCATGTTGTTAGCATGTTTCAGTCAGGCGCATGGCATAAAGCATTATGTGTGTGAGTGACAAGAAGAGCGTGAAGGGATATTTCATTTTTCAGATCATGTTTTGATGCAGAAGAGCGTTATGTGCCCAAGTATGTGTTTGTGTGTCCACACATGCTATAGACTGTCATGTTGACCATCATGTCTCCGGGTGTGTGCATGGACAAATTTGCTGAACTTCTTTTGGCTGGATTGGGTTCTGTGTGCTCAGCTATGGCAGAGAAACATGAGCATTTAATGGTTCCGCTTGAATTAGAAAAGCTGCAGTGCATGTAAGGCATGACCTATCTATCTATCTATCTATCTATCTATCTGTCTATCTGTCTGTCTGTCTGTCTGTCTGTCTGTCTATCTATCTGTGTCTGTCTGTCTGTCTGTCTGTCTGTCTGTCTGTCTGTCTGTCTGTCTGCGTTTTATATCTATCTATCTCTGTCTGTCTGTCTGTCTTTATATTTGTCTGTATATCTACAGTTTGTCTGTCTGTCTTTATATCTGTATGTGTGTATCTGTCTGTCTGTGTTTTATATCTATCTCTGTCTGTCTGTCTTTGTTTTATATCTATCTATCTATCTATCTATCTATCTATCTATCTATCTAGCTATGGCAGAGAAGCATGAGCATTTAATGGTTCCGCTTGAATTAGAAAAGCAGCAGTGCATGTAAGGCATAATCTATCTATCTGTCTGTCTGTCTGTCTGTCTGTCTTATATCTAACTGTCTGTCTGTCTGTCTCTCTGTCTGTCTATCTCTCTCTCTCTTTCTCTCTCTCTCTCTCTCTCTCTCACTCCTTCTCTCTCAATCACAAATTATTCATCTCTCTATATATTACTATTTCTCTTTCTGTCTTCATTGAGCATGACAGATATACCTGTGCCTTGGTTTTCTCAGTGGGTGTGGAATGGACTGAGTGTTAACCAGATTACATTCAAATGTTTTCAATCATACACACATATGCACTCGTAACACTGCACATAGTCAAGCTGCTCTGTGATAACATATTAATGTAAACTGTCCTTTCCCACTTTTTTCTACCTTGTTTCTTTCTCTGTAGACCATCACAGACACAAGTCCAATGCACCGTTCTACGTCTTCACTGGTTCACGGACGTCCAGGACGAGGCGTACGATTGGACGATTACTCTCTGGAACGGGTGGTGTCAGAAGAGGGTCACCGACATGGTTCACGAAGAAAAGAACGTGATCGAGACCGGGAGAGAGAGCGCAGTCACCGCACCTCAGAGAGATCACTCACTCGCTATACAGATGCAGACACAGGTCACACGCAAACATTTTTTTACCTTTTGTGGGTTTTTTCCTGTACACATTCTGTGTTGCTCTCATTATGCAAAATGTCTTAAAGGGGTCATTTGGATCCCTAATTTTCACACATTTTACACAATATGTTTTTTTGTGTCACAGGTCGGATGATTTTTCAGATAAGCAAGAAAAAAAAGATTTAAAGCACAGAGAATGAGAATGCCATGAAGGGTTTTTTGACAATTTTATGTGTAGCCTATGTATCTTAAATGCAGGGAGATGTGAAAGAAGAATCAACTCTATTTCCGCGCTGTCTGAAACACATCTCTATGCTTGTGCGATTTTGGCTGTGTGTGTGAGAACAGCACATGAGTAACAAATTGAGTTCTCTTTCGTTTCTTCTTCTTGTGGTTTAAAATCGCTTGTACTTGTAAAGTGGCAAATGAATCTGCGAATCACATACATGCCAAACGGTGGGGTCTGGTCCGTACGTATCACGGATCAACTGCGATCTGTTTAACCCCTAATATATGACAGATCAATTTGACATGAAATCGTCAAATTGATACTCCATATCAGTCACATACAGCGAAAATGCAGAATAATTACAACAATCATTAATGCGCAGTAATAACAGAGTGTCTTATCTTTACACATTTTTCCCAGTGTACAGTTTTTGCGACCCGGTAGCAGCTCTTCCATGGCCCGGTAGTAGGTCGTGACCTGGTGGTTGGGGACCTCTGCTCTAGACTGTTAACTTTAGCCACATTTGCCCACGGAACTTGCTAACTAGCACATTATTAGGAAAGGTGATTTGCAAAGATTCGTAAAAAAAAACCTTATACTCAATTGTTCTGTTGGTGAAGCTGGATCACGAATGATTTGCATGAACATAGATGCATTTAGGTAGATCGGGGGTACATTCCCTTCGTAAACAAAAGTAATCCTCTGCGTTTTCAGTGGCTCAGATGTCAGGAGTAAATGACGACTGCTATGTTCATTATTACATTTAAAAACAAAACACCTCATTCTCTTAGGAGCCACTCTTGTCTACATCCCTGCTGACAGCTCACTCAGGGTCGGTCTATGCTGAAGCGCTAGTGTCAATCAACAATCATGGGAGCGGCCTGGGTCTGTGTGACATCACACAGCCAAGAATCTGAGAATGGCTTGATTTGAGAAAGGGGTTATAATTTTGGGGAATGTAAAATAAAACACTGGGTGGATTTTTATCATTATAGGGTGGTTTCAGTTTCAGACACATTTCAGTTCAAACAACATGTAAAAGTGAATTTTGCATCCAATGACCCCTTTAATAAAAATGATAATGCCTTGTAGGAACAATATTACCTTTCATCTCCCTGTTGAACATATGCTGGTTAGGTATGTTTCGAAGCATGGCAGCTGGTTTGAGCTGGTTTAAGCTGGTCCTTAGTTGGTCATGAGCTGGTTTAAGATGGTCCTGAGCTGGTTATGAGCTGGTCCTGAGCAGGAGCTAGTTGCTTAGGCCCAGCACAAAACCAGCACCCTCAAACCTGCTTCCAACATACCTAACCAGCATATGCTGTTTTTTTCAACAGTACTCTGTTCAAATAAAGTAAAAAATAAAGTCATCTATTCACCGTCATGTCATTTGAAACCCCTTTATAATCCATCCTCAATTTGACAGCAAGTGGGTTTGATGTTCCTGATGTCTAAAGTGCTATCTCATCTAATTTCTGTGTTGGCTTTGGCAGGTCTGGGCACTGATCTCAGCACCACTACACAATCAGGTGACCTCCCACCTAAAGAGAGAGAACGAGAACGGGGTCGAGCAAAAGACCGTCGCCACCACCACCATCATCATCACCACCACAGCTCGGTGGATAAGGAGCGGTACAGTCATGAGCGCGACTACCACCGTCATCCTCACGACAAATCTGATCGCCACTGGTCCCGCTCACCGAGTGAGGGGAGAGGGCATAGACAGGTGGGGGCACACACTCGCTGAAATACCACTTTTATTTTGTGCACAAATTCAACATTATTTTTAGAAGTGACTCACAACAGTACATAAAGGGGTCATGTCAGATTAAATGTTTTTCGTTCGCTGATCTACACTTATAATTTTGATCAAGGTTTCTTGGTCTTTAAGAGTGTGATTTACTTTAACCCGAACATTTCCTACCTTTCCTCTGGCTATTATTTGCTGCTTGAAAAAGTCTTTGTTATTATTATAGCTTCTGTTTCTAATTTATTCACATATCAAATAAGCAACAACACATGAGTTTCAGGTATGCTGTCAGGTCCACTGTAGTTTGCATTGCCCTGCTCATCAATGACAATAACTTTGCAATAAGCTCACAAATCAATATATGCTGAAATGTGCCACCCAAATGGTTAAATGTATATTCAAATTAATCTTTAAAAAAACTTTTACTGTTTCTTTACATTGAGATCCGACTAAGAAGAGCTGTATGCAGCCAAACAACAGCACAAAGTTTGTGGGCAGTCATGCAAATGCATTTTGAAATGAGGTGTTGCAGTTTATTTCTAGTAGATAGTCCTTTTTGGACTGGAGGAGGTTTTGCACTAAAAGCTAGAGTATGTTTTTATTGTACATCAAACTATTTTTTCCATTTTTTTTAGTCTGGTAAAAATAACATTCAAAATTTGAGAACTGACAGAGGCAGAAACACCAACATTCAAACTATATAAAAGGTGGAGATTATTTATAATGGGTTTATGTGAATATTGTTTCAGGTTCACTTCAGTTAAAGGTTATTATTACGTTTTTATATTTTGTAAATGTTAATAAATAATGAATGTAAAAATAATAAATAACAGCCATCAGTGTCAATACTGATATCAGTGATATTAGTCTTTATTCTTAGTACTTATTGAGAAGATGCCATTAAACAAATATTAAAAAATATGAAGTATTTTAATACTGTGGAACTCATTTTAATCAATTGGCATGACTATTATTTTTTATTAAAAGGTAAAGGAAAATAGCATATTTCATGAAGTAGCATCATTTTGAAGCATTCCTTTATTCACTTCATTCAGCACACCTTACAGCACACCTGTAAGTCCATGGTTTAGATCTTTACAGTAACCTGCAATGAGGAGCCTGAGGGAGGAAAGGTATCTTGAGCACACAGGTGTGGGTCCATGTGGGAAGACTGTAGCCAGACAGCATATGCACACCTGTGACCTTATCATGACTGCTTACTGAAATCAGTTTCTCTTTTTTGTGTTATTCTTTTGTTTATCTTCTTTTATCACTGTGGTTTCTGTCCATTTTTCTCGATGTGACTTGTGGCTTCTCTGTGTGTGCTGTTTTGCCTCATTACCGGTTTGTTTCTTTCTGGTCTTATTGATGTTGTTGTTTCCACACACCTTTTTCTCTCTCTCTCTTTCTCTCACTTACTCTCCCTCGTTTCTCTCTCCTCTTCCTCCTCTACATCCTCCCCCTCTTGCTGGTGTGTGCGCCTCTCTTTTGTTTGACGTTAATTTTGTGGTGTTTTTTTATTTGCCTTGTTTTAATTTTCATGTAGGGCAGTAGTTCTGTGAGCGGAAGCCCCGTTCCCTCGACGTCGGGGACCAGCACCCCCCGACGTGGCCGTCGGCAGTTACCCCAGACACCGTCCACACCGCGCCCTCATGTCACCTACTCCCCTGCCGTCCGCAAGCCTCTGTACGGCTCCCCTGGCCAGGGTCGACTCCGTTCCCCTTCCCCGCGACACTTCTCTCCACCGGGTCACGAACCACCCTACCATCCTCCACCCTCCCGCCACTCCTCGCCCCATCACGGCTCACCCCGGCACGCCTCCCCGCGCTCCCCTAGGCATGCATCTCCCAGGTCCCCACGTCAAGGCCGCTGGGGCCCACCGCCTGACAGCGTGGAGGGCGACGGACCTTTCTACGATCGGGACTATGAGTACGAGCGACACCATGAGCCGCCTGCCTATGAGCAGAGTCTATCACAGGGCAACCCCCACCCTCATTCACACCCGCATCCCCGATCGCCAAGGACTGCTCGTCAAGGGCCTCCCCTGCACCCACGCCGTATGCCTAACGGCTACCGTTCCTCCTCGCCCTCCCCGCACCGGCGCGGCCCCCACCCAGGCCCACACCGGCCACCCCATGGCCGTGGGCCCCGGAAGGGGTTGCACGAACAGTATAGCGAGACGGACGAGGATGATTGGTGTTAGTGCGCAGGGTGACCAGGAGGGGGCGCCACTCGACTTAAACCAAGATGTTTATACACTGTAGCAGGGAGAGAGGGGGCGGAAGGGGACACGCAAACAGGGCGAATGCACCATTGTGAGACTCTGAGCCTTGGAGCAACACATATAGCTCCCCTACTCCCTCTCTCTCTAATGCTTTCTCCTGCTCTCTGGACTACGTTTCCCATGCTGCTCAGCACGCAAGGGAATGGGAGCATATGAGCGAGAAATGGGGTGGTTGCGTTTAGATGGACTGAACTTTAAAGATCAGAGTCGTTGTGTTTGAATGCTCCACTCCAAACTAAGCTAGACCGATTGCTTCTTGCCTGATGGAAAAAATGAGAAGCAACATTCTGTCAATCAACAAAAAAAGAAAAAAAAAAAATTTTGAAAAAAGAAGCCAGAACCCATTTTTCCCCCTCACATCTATGCCTCTTGAAAAGACCCAAAAAATAAAAAGGGAAGAAAAAACAGACATTGTTGAAGAAAAAGCAAGTTCTCTTGTGAAGGAGAGCTCTACCTACTGCAAAACCAGCCCCATGTGCTGGCCAATATCGATGAGTTTTATCATCTGCGTTTACTGTTACCAACTCTAGATGCTGAGTGACCTCATCACCTGGGGGAGGGATTAACTGTAAAAGAGGCATGGCATATGAAAGGACCCAGTGCAGGTGAGAGGAGGCGGGTGGGTGTGGCACATCGAAACCCACAAACTGCCACTCGGTCCTGACGAGGAAAAGACCGTGGAAAAAGAACGAAACGGCAGATGAGGGAGGGACGCAAAGACTATTTCCTCTTTAGAATGTCTTCAATTGATTACTTCTTCTTTTTGAACATTTGGAGCTTGGTTATTCTGTTGCATTTGCTCAGCTTTCTTTGATATTTTTGGACTAAAATCTGATGGAAACTTGCATGATTGATTTAAAAAAAATATATATAAATATATATATCAGATAGAAGATTTACTGTGGGAAGGGGGGTGATAGCTCTCTTTTTTCCATTTAGCTGGAAGTTCTTTCTCTCGTTTTCTCCCTGTTGCTCTTGCCATGTCTACAGATCTTTACGTGCAGATGGAGTTTATAGATAGACGCTACAGCAGACCTTTCCAAGTAGCGAGACAGATCTGAAGGTGTTTTCTATGTTATATTCATCTGACGATCCCAGATGATGTTCTGCACTGTTTATTATTACTTTGGATTGCACTAAAAATGAGCCTGAATGATGAAACCTCCCTCATTACAGCTCTGTCAGCCATGGCTGCGAACAGGGAGAGAAACGGGGTGAAAGACGTTCTCCTTTCTAAAGGCTTCTTTTGCTATTGTCAATAACAATAGTCTCATAATGATGAAAACTATCTTAATGCAATTGATGAAGATGACGGTGATGCTGATGAAGATAGAGGTGATCATGTGACTTTGTTGTCTTGTTTTCGAGAGTTTTGTCTGTTGTGGCCATCTTGTTTCGAACTTCATTTTCGGTTCTGTTTAGCACAGATTAAAGTCTATAAGGATGCGCTCCTGATAGCATCCTGAAGTTTACGTAATTGTGACCTCAGATGAGTAGAATATTCCTATCTGTAGTGAATAGTTTGGGTCAGAGCTCATGAATGTTTTAAAAGAGAGAGTTGGGGCATTCAGGATACCCTCGGACAGTTTTTGTGTCAGTTTTTCAGACAAATTCAGGGTCCATTGCATATTTATTTCTTGACAGAAAAAGATGGTCACACAACAGTGTGATCTGAAGAAACTGTTTTATAGAGGGTCAGTTTTTAACCCCTTGAATTATTTCACAGCTAATGTAGAGTTAGTGCAAGTTAGTATTTTGGGTGATGAATGTTGTTGTTTACTCTTTGTCCATGTTGTGGTGCTGTTGCGCAGCTTAAGCCAGGCTAGACTACGGACAAACAATCCCTTATGAAAATACGGTCGCCAGAGGGCGCTTAAAGAACTTTAGATTCCCGACAGGTGATGTAGCAGGTCTGTTGAAGCTCGTCTTTGACTTTTTTTCTGACAGGAGTTTTTTGAGAGTTATGACCTGGGTAGTTTTTGATCACGTAACTGGAAATGATTCTTCTACCCTGCCTTCCTGTTCCCTGCCACGGGCAGTTTATGTCTTCGGCTGCCTGCTCAATCTGAGACCCCCCCTCCCCACCCTCCTTCTGCTCAGGATACAATAATACAGCCAAACATATATCTCACAGGGGTGTAGAGGTGCGGCCTATTCAGCCTCCCCTACTGTCACTGAACCCGTCCAGCTGACCCCCACCCATCAGACCATCTGAAAACATCAGAAAAGTCAAATGTTTATGAAATATCCCATTACAACAGGCTTTCCCCTCCAAATGAGACCTTTGTTGAGATGCGTTATGAATATATAGCTGTAAAATGAATGTGGGTAGCATATCTTTAGATGAATTTAACTTTTGATTGCAGACTTTGTGTGAGTGTTTTTGAAATTCTACAAGAGACACCTGTGAGATCCGAAAGTTTAAATTTTATCTCTAGGAGTAACTATTGAGATGTTAAAGAGATCTCATTTATGATTTTTCTTAAAAATATGTAGAAATTCTCCTCAAGACGTCAGTATATGAACCTGAAAGGATTCATTAGGTTTTCAACATAAATGCTCACTTATTTCAGAATAGCTCACCATATTCATCTAATCTTTAAGTCAGTTGGGCGGTTCTGTGTTTTCTCCTTTTCTTATCTTCATTCTGTCCCAGAGTCATATGAAATACACAATACTTGTTTTCTTAAAAAAAATACAAATAGTGTCATTTCATTTGATCCCTTCTCCTTGCCAACCCACATCCAAGACTTTTAGGGAGCAAACCACTGTTTTCGGGGTGTTTGTTGATGATCGGCCCACATTTACCTACAGCTGGCCCCCAGTAAGCCCCTGGTTTGATGCCCATGGGTCTAGATGAACCTGCAGAGCCACAGTGCCTTCTGTTCTAGTGTCGCACACTAACCTTTCCCCTGCCTCTCTTCCCTCTCCCCTCTATCTCTCTCTTAATGTGATGGACTCACACTACGCCTTAACAAGTCCCCATGTCTGCGCTGTCTGCTGGGCTTTTTAAAGACAGGGAGGCACGGTTATATGATGGGGGAAGATCCCAGTTACTCTGAGAGTAATGAAGGGAAATGACAACCAAGTTCTTGCAGGGTGTCCGTCCAGGCTCTCTGTCTCTCTTAGCAATGCTTCCTCAAGTGGATGGCAGCCATTTTTTTATTTGTCTCACCCTGCTTGTTCAGAGAGTTGCATCGAACATCAGAGGGATTGTTCTACTTCTCAGGTCTTTAGCAAAAGGACAGGAAGGCTTATTTTTGTCAGGCATGAATGTTAGCTAGACCTTTTGCATGGTTAATATTATGCCCATTTAGAGGTTCTCTTGGTCTTGTATTTTTTTGCCGAAAACACTTGAAATGCAGGAATTTTGCTCCATTTTAGCTCAAGATGTGGATCGACAGATTATTAATACGATTTGATTTATTAATTCTAAAGAGATAGCAGAAGGTTGTTTTTTTAGGGAAAAGTTCACCCAAAAAAAGAGAATTCTGTCGTCATTTACTCACCTTCATCTCATTCCAAACCATTATGACTTACTTTCTTCTGTAGAAGAGAAAAAGAAAGATGTTCAAGAATTATTCCAGTTGCTTTTTTCAATGCAGTTCAAATGATGCAAGCTTCAAAAAGGACACAAAAGCTCCATGTAAGTAGGCCATATGACTATATTCCAAGTTTTATAAGCCATACAATAGGTTTGCATTTGAAATACAAGTTATTAACTAAATATTTTAGAAATCAATTGACAGAACCTGTCCGAATGATTAATTAACAAATTAGAAGATCTAGTTCACTGGAAGGCTTAAATTTGGCATGAAAAGTAAATTGCAATTACTTTTTTTATTTTCTATTGTGATGCATATACAAATAAAACATTGTGGTGAAAAAAATCACTTTTTTCCAATCAAGAATTGATTGGAGCATTAAAGTTTGCTTATTGCTGTGATCTTATGTTAGTGACAGGTTAGAAGTTTGTTTTGAATTAAGGGCACATTAATATGAAAATGACGTGCATGGATAAATGATTTAAAATAACCATTGCAGTATTCCATTCATTACAGTGAGCTTAAATATAGCACAAAATTAGATGCAAATTATGTCACAGAAGAAATGAAGTCATCTTGGTTTAGATAAATGAGGGTGAATGAATGATATCAAGAATTTTCTTTGTTGGGTGCTCTGTCCCTTTAAGAATTTACGAATATAATTACGACCGGTGCGTCATTCTTTGGCTCTGCTTGTTCATCAGTTTAATTCTGACCCTCTTTTGCTCTCAGTGTCAATGCCTTTATTGCTTTCTGTTTTCGACTCGCATCTTCATTTTCTGTCCCAACAGAAGCCATTTTCAGTTTGCAACACACAAGTGAATCATCGTAGATGGACAACACTTGCATTTGAGCACGTGTTGTTTTTTCGTATCGTCCTAGTGGAACAAAGCTGTATTTTCTTTCTGTTTCATACGAAATAAGGGCTTTCCTTCAATGGTTGAGTGCTGCCAAAACAAGTCACCCTCTATGTAGCTACACCACTTCCTGTGGTCTCCCTTTGTACAGAACAGAACTACATGTGTGTGCATGCTAACGCGTGGGGGAACCGGAGAAAAGGGAGGGGGTGATGGGTAATGTAGTTTTTTTCCTGTATGTATGAGAGCGAGAACTTGAGGCACAGCTGTGGCCAGCACAGGCAATGTGCATGCCAAAAAAAAAAATCTGGTCAAAAGGGATTCAAATGATATTGTGCACCTTGGGTAATTTAGTGCTGGGTTTGCCAATCCATTTCTGCTCAGCATTAACCATGGCATACTTCATTATCATCCTCATCTGATCCAAATCCAAGATCAGATACAAATCCATCGCCACTATTCCAGAAGATCGGAGGGTTGGGTTCATCCATGTGACAGTGGGACGGTTGTCTGCGAGTGTGTGCACGTGTGTCTGCGAGCTGATTTGAAGGCAAGTCGTTTTATAGTGCCTTAAATGAACAGTTTCCCATCGCCGTTACACGACCGTAGATACGAAGCCATGGCGAAAGCGAAGAAGGTCATCGTGTTTGTCCCTCGACTGTCTATCCATGTCTATCTAATTTGTTTTGTTGGGTCTATCAATCTCTTTCTCTTCTGTAACTCTTGTATATCTCATTCATAAACTTCCTGCAACAGTCTGTGTGTTCATCCTCTTTCTTCAACATTGCGATGTTCCTTTGTTTCATTTCCTCTCGTTCTTTATGCATGTCATGGTTTCTTTATTTAAACACATTGCTGAATTGATATTGAGATTATATTGATAATCATATTTTCATATAAATGCATATATGAATAGTAACATTAATTAAAACATAGATCATAATTATACACAATTAAAGGAGTAGTTCACACAAAAGTGAAAAATGTCATCACTTACTCTCATGCCGTTCTAAACCTGTATGACTTCCTTTTTTTTGCAGAACACAAAAGAAGCGCTATCTATATTTATAGTGTGTACAATGAAAGTCAATGGGGTCCAAGTTGTTAAAATATCTTATTTTGTGTTCTGCAAATTAAAGAACATCACTGAGTGAGTAAACAATGGCAGAATTTTCATTTTTAAGTACACCAGCGCCAGAATAGATGATTTGCTCTCAACTAAAAAAAAAAGTAAAAATGTAGCATTAAATCAGAGAAATTAACATATTTCACTCAAAAGAGAAATTAATGTTGCGGTTCTCTAAAAGGAAGCCGATCACAAGACAGGAAATGCGTTTTCTGCCCCGTCAGCAGAAGTGCTCGTATGTGTTGAAGGGGAAATAAGCTTGTGGTGTGAATGTGTGAGTATGAGGGGATTTCCTGCGAGCGCGCAACCACTGTCACCGTGACACCCACAAACCCGTCCCATCTCCTTAATCACCCATATCCCACCCGCCATCCATATTACTATTGACCTGAACCATTTAGAAGCAAAAGAGGAAGTTTAAAGAGAAAAAAATGCCATGATAAAGAGAGGTATTTAATTACTGATTTGCATGTGCAATGTGCATGCCACTATGTGGGTTAACAAGTCAACTTCAGGAATTATAAAATATAAAAAGAAATATAAAGAAAAAGAGTATATATGTATAGATATATGAATATAGTTAGATGTTTTTATGAGCAATGTGTTCCTTTTTTTCTTCTATTTTTAAAAATGAAAAAGACAAAAAAGAGCATCAAGAGAAAAAAAATAATAATACAAGAGACATAAAACTCATAGAATGTTTGTTTGTTTCTATTGCCAACTGTTCTCTGAGAATTGTGGGTAAGGTGAGCACACAACATGCTTTGGAAATGTACTACAGAGTTTAAAAAAAAAAAAAAAAGGTGAAAAGATACCCAGTAACTCTCATTATGAGAGACTGCACATCACTCTGATTTAAGAAGAAATCCAAAACCCTTTTGCTGATGTTGAGCTGTGAAAGAGGCTGCCTGAAACTGGTGATGTTACACATTTATTCTGGCTATGAAAAATCCCCCTTTTTTCTCTCTCTTCCTCTGTCTCTCTATCTCTCTGCTATTTCTACCAGTGCATTTTGTAATTCCGAACCGAACTCTTCCTAAAGAACCTGAATAAAAACCAGAGAGAATGCATTCTAAACCCATCTCTTCTCTTCAGATGCACGACTGTAGTTTGTGTGTGAACGTGTGTCTGAGTTCAGCCTTTGCACACAACAATTGCTGAACGTTTGTAGAGGACAAAAGCCTCTCTTTTACATGTGTGTTCACATCTATACGAGGATTCAGTCGAGCTGAGAGTTTCAGGTGGGGGAAGTGATGCCACACATTGACAACTGTTCAGTAAGTGCTGATAGCCAGATGATTAAGGATCTGGGCTCCATGATAAATCCCAAGTATGAGCGACCCAGGAAACAATTCATTACTAACTGTGCATCTAAACACCCTCGCAGAGATTTCCTCTGTAAGTCAACTGTTAGTCACCATAAAGCAAAGAAGGGCAAATCATCTTACTTTTTCAACAACTAGTCACAGACAGGAGCTGTTTAACCTTCAGAAAATGTAGTTTGTCTATAGAAGTCTAACAATATATTTTACACTTTGAGACGTCAAAATACAGAACAAATTCCTGATTAATGTTACATTGTTACTCATTTTTACTACATTTTGTAATGTTACTCAGAAAATTTCTAGCTCAAGAAGTCTAACAATATCTTTTACACTTAAATATTTCAAGTAAAAATCTTTTTAAATAATTCAAATGTAATTACAATTCATAGAAAGATTTACAGACAGACAGATATTCTATTGATTATATTGTCACACATTAGTTAGCATTATATTACATTATAATGGTTATATATATCCTGTAATTAGTCTTGTAAAAAAAAAAAAATTTATATTATTGTGTATATCGTATATTATTATTTTATCATTTTGGTAATTGCAAAAAAAAAAAAAAGAAAAGTTAATTAAGACTGCTTTTATCATCGGTTAATCATTATGACACTGTTTTATGATTTTTCATTTTAAGTTTAACAGGTCAAAACCACTATAATTTCCCCCAGAGGCGAAAGACCCACATCAAGACCACCCTGGAGGAAAAAATATTGTATCAGAAACCGGCTTGAGGTTTACACTCATGGTCACACATACCCACAAGAAGCACATTAGGTTTCACACAATCTGACTTCAGCTGGGTTTCAGTTATTAATCTTAAAATGAGTTTCAGTGATTAATCATTGAGTAATAGTTTCCCAGCTGAGGATTCAGCCATTCAAATTGATCTCCACCTAAACATTTCACTTCCTGTTGGCTCAACAGACTCCTGGTGCCAGAACCTCCTACCTGAAATTTCTAGCACACCTATGCTATGCAGATCCACCCCCACAACCCACATTTACAATCAGAGCAATGAACTACTTAATCATGCTGGTCATATGTGAAGCCTATTCACATGCTTTTGTGTCACTCTAAATCTTTGAAAAACATTGCTAACATGCTATGTTAACTTCCACAAAACCACCAGAGTCTGAAACACAATAATATACTATTTAAAGAAGTCTGCTCTGTGCACTATAGTTTCACTCTCTTGCATTAATTATTTCTTATTGAGCTCTATTGATGTCAGTCTTGAATAGTGTAATGCTGCCAGTTAAACTGGGACGTCAAGCTTGACAAATAGGTAGTTTGATGCTGGCTAGTAGCCAAAAAGTTTGTGTGTGTGTGTGACTCATGGACATGTTTGGACAGATCTTGCTGACTAATGAAGGGAAATTACACTTTGCCCTAGTGTTTCCAGCTGCTGCCTTTTTCATCGCCTACACAGGAGTGACAGATGATGAGCTGGATGTTTTATCAAAAGATTGGGTTTAGGATCAGTGTGAGATTTTACGGATGATGACGAAGTTATAATCACATCACAAACATGATCTGACTGAACCCCCCTTACTTATTTTTGACAGACTTCCTTAGAAATTTAAGGAAACTGTATTTTAAAACTGATTTTGATGCCTTAGTCTAAATAATAAATGTATATCATTACAGTCATTTATTTAAAAAAAAATCTTGAAATCATATTTAGGCTACTTACATTTACTGAGTATTTCTGGGTAGCCTAAACTCGTTGACTATAAATTGTTCATTATAAGAGTATTGTTTAGAAAAGTTTTTTATTGAGAAACGGTGGGAAATCAAGGAATTTTGTTGGTTAAAATGTGGAAACAACTTCAATAAGAATTTTTTTGAAAAAATCCATCCAGAGTTTGAAATGTTTCTGGTTTTAAATGAAATTTTACAACAGGCTGTTTTTTTTTAAATATTTACATGTTTATTGCAATCAATGAACACTGAAATCAGCTTCATATGTTATCAGTCCATCAAGTACTTTTTAAATTAATATCATCAATACATAATCTAATGTGCCATTGATCAGTGCTACAGTGATATTTAACACGTTTTGGCAAAGACATTTTCAAGTGTCACACAGCAGTGTTTTGTCTCATACACCATCAGCGTTGTTCTTATTTGAGGTTGTAAAGTTCGTAAACTTGGATAGAAGACATCAGAGCCTTGCTTCCCAGTTCAACCAGTTCAAACGCGAGTCATCTGACTCCTCTCACTGAACAATAAAGCGATTCCGTTGCACTTGGGATCACAGTATCCACCACCTGTCCTGTATTCCTGCTGATCCTGGCCTTTCTTGGAGCTCATATGGCGAGCTGAGCCGGCCGCACAGGTGTCGGGCTGCATAACCGGTCCGTTCTGAACCAGTTTGTCCAGGAAATTCCCATCCAGGGAAATCCATTCTCGGAGAGATCCAAAGTGCGTCTTGCTCAACACGCCACGATGCTTCGATTTGTTGGGAAGGCAGTCAGAGTTTCAGCCTGGCGACAGCTGTTTCCATTATTAGTCCTCAAAACCTCGCCCTGGAGATGTTGCTTCTCCTCATCCGTGTCCATTTTTGCTTTCTTCAGAGGCAGAAAGTCAGTCTCGAGCGCAGTCTTGTCGCGGCGCTTCCTGGAGTGCCTTTCAGAAGCGCATCGGTTCTCTTTGTCCTCTTCTAGAGTCTCTTTAGGTTCTTGAGGTTTCATTGCGACCTCCTTAGGAGTCAAAGTCTGCGGAGAGTCTTTACTAATCTCCATGGGTTCCTCTGGAGCCGCGCCGGGGGCGCACGGAACGACCTGTTCCTCCTCCGCGTCTCTGAGCAGCTGCGCGGTGTGGTAGATGTCCCGCGCCGCTCTCACGGTCATGGAGAGCAGGAGACTCCGGTGAAGTCTCAGTCCCCCGCGCTGGGTCCTTAATGAATACAGTTTACTGATAGAAAGAGCCATGATTCTCTTGGCCTCGACGTCCATTGTGTTTACAATGTATCAGAATCTTTCAGTTCTAGACCTGTTTTCTAATTTTTGAAAACCTCTGCGCTTCGAGGTCTTCACAGTGGATTGCAAAACTAAGTTTTCTTCTTTCAGGGCGGTGTTTTATGTGCGCTTTGGTGACGTAAAGAGTTTCCATTCCCATGGTGTAAAAATCGCCCCTCCCTTCGTCAACATGCGTCATATTGACACAGCGCTGAAGTATATGCTCAGTGTTGCCATGTCCACCTATTATACGCTTCTCAGAAAATAAGAAACTACAGTACATGCATTAAATTAGGGGTTATTTCAATGTTATTCGTGTGCTACTGTTGTTGTTATTTTTGTTTTAGTTTATATATATATATATATATATATATATATATATATATATATATATATATATATATATATATATATATATATATATATAGTCCAATATATGTATATGTATATATATACATATACATGTATATACATATACATGTATTTTGTTAAAATGTTACATTTTATTTTATTCTCTTTCAGCTTTATTACAGTTTCAGTTAATCAGAATCAGAAGAGTTTTATTGCCAAGTGTATTTACACACAAAAGGAATTAATCTTGGTGTTAGGAGCTTCCAGTAGTGCAGACATACATATAATTAAGGTAATAAAAACACTAATGAGGTTTCATTTTTATTGTACACTAGTGTACATGCACTTTCATTCAAATGAAAACAGCAACAATAAAACAGAACTAACTAAATAAATGAATTCAAAGAGACTGATATTTTCTGTATAGCCTTACTTCAGTCAACAAAATTATAAAGTTAGGTATTTTTTATTAGTAAACTTGCATTCATGAATGTGAAATCTGGCCTTAATTTGGGTTAATTAAAAGCATTTTTCATCTTATTCGTAATAATCATTGATAGCAAAAGCATAATAAAGAGCTTATTTTATAGCAAAATAGATGCTTATTTTAGTTTTATTTATTTATTTTTTTTTTTTTTAAAAGGTGCTTTTTAACGAAATCTGGCAACTCTGGGCTTAATGGCAGTGCTCTACGAAAGCATCACGACGGACATCATAGGCTTTGTTATAATTTGTCTGGCAATAAAACGCTGTTTCTTGAGCTCATGTAATTACACTAATGACATGTGAACAAAATGCATGCAATACTCACTGAGTGAGGCATAGAGTGTATGAAACAATAACCAACTGCATCATTTCACAGATTACCTGTGTTTTTTTTTATTCTTTGTTTATATTTTTATTATATATTATATTTTATTATATATTTTTATCTTTTCATCGAACTCACCCATCAAACTCGACTTGAAAAACATTTCTGTTGAAAAGCTTATCAGTATGCCCCCAGTGTTTACACTTCTTTGGAAGCGCGAGACGCTTTTTTCTGTTTGCTCGACATCACGATTTATGGCCATATTTGGAGCATCCGTCGGTTCTCCGGGGAGCGCGCGCGCAGTGGAAAAGCCGTGACGTGCCCTCAGCGGAGGCAGTGATGATGTCACCGCGCACCATATTTGGACTTGTCACAGGTCCAACAGCCCCTCCCCTTCTGCACACATGAACGTAACTAGGAAGCAAAGCAGCTGTCACTCACAGCAAAAACACACTCTTTTTATAGAAAGGGCTACCTGGCTATGTCCAAATTCAGAAACTTTCTTAATGTGCACCAGGGCTTTTTGCACTGACAATTGCATTTTAGGTTATGAACGTGAAGCAAAAATATAATATTAGGCTATCGTTTTGTAGCCTACATACAGCATGTAGCCTAAAAACACATCTCTTCCATCTTTAATTGACCCTCCAACTCTAGCCTAGTCCCTATTCTAATTATTTTCTTCTTCTTCAAAAAAAATGGCCCCTTTTACACTTGCTCTCTATTCATTTACTAACTGCTTGGTTTCTTAAGCGTCTCTATTCTTTTTGTATTCTATCTGTTTGTTTTCTTTTTATTTATAAAAAAAACCCCTGCTGCATTAGGCTGAGACTTGTCATAGCACTTGCATATAATTGCTCTTTTGTTGATTTTGCATTGTCCTCATTTATAAGTCGCTTTGAAGCATCTGCTATTTGTGTAGCTGCAGCCTATTAACACAAATTCCTTATGTCGTTTAAGCATACTTGGAAATAAATCTCATTCTGATTATTTTAATTTATTGCTCAGGGTGTTTATAGAGAGAAACACGATTTTATTAAAACATTTGCCTACAAATATGTTTTGTAAACAGAGTGACTCATCAGGCAGACCTTAAAGCCACTGCTTGTAAAAATAGCTCCCTCATTACTGCTCTCTGACAAACTGCATTCCATGTGATCAGGCCTCCAATTAGATCCACCCTTCATTTCCATAAGCATTCTTTGCAGCTGTGATCACAAGCACACATTGGTTTCACTATATTAAAGAGGACACTTCACAGACCCAGTGGTTTTCATTCACACGTAATAATATTGCTAAACCTCAAATAACATGATTGTTATTATATAGGCAAAACATTTTTAAAACTATTTATGATTCTTTCAAATAGTCAGTCCCATTTCAGATGTCACTTTTCGTTTGTGAGGATAAAAATGTGGCCTTGACAACTACAGCCAGCCTTTTAACTGGAGGTGGAGTGTGTGTGAGTATCTGTGTGTGAACAGGAAACACAGAGTGGTGAGGGAGGAAGGCAGGAGACAGGAAGGAAGCAGGTGGGGGAGGAAGTGAAGGAGAATAGTGTTACTAAAAGTAAAGGAAGGAGATAGAGGCGACAGGGATTTAAGCCTCTATAGCTGGCATGAAAAGACATATGGGAATCCTTTAAACGGTTCAACACACCTATCGCAAAACTTCATGTCTCACACCAACTTGTCTTTAGCTTGGCATGTTTAATGCCTTGAGCGGCAAGCAAATCTAGGCCAGTTACCTAACCGAATTAATTATGAAACAGGTCAGGACTGCGGCAAAGGTGTGCTAACAGCCCTTTTATGGAAATGAGTGACAAACAATGCTAAAAATATGACATTTCTACTTACTGAGAGACTTACTGATTAGGTAATGCATCATGAAACTGATCCAAATACGAACCGTTTTGTTTTCTCAACAAAGCAATTAAAGACTTCATATTATTTCTCTACAAAATTAGAGATTCTTATTTACACATTGTTATTGTTAGGTTGAACTAACAAGGTACTCAGAGTGATTGCATTCCTTTTATGTGCAAGAAATGTGTGTGTGTGCTCAGGCATTAAGGTCATTGTGTTTTTAAGGTTTAGAGATAAATATTTTCTGTAACAATAACAATGGGACCGTTAGACATAAGGCCCATAGTTTGAATACAAATATGCAATAGAAAATTAATATTTTGCCTTTTTGCTCAGTCACAGAGCTTCACACTCAGTATAATTTGCTTTAGTATAATAGCTCATAAAATATAACATAATTATGTGCTGGTGAATTACTGACTATGAATGCAGTTAAATGCAGAAATGTTTAACAAATTACTAATAATAAGGCAACTGGGTTGATTAAAAAGACCATTTTACTAACACTTTATGTTATGGGGTCTTTATTACATTTTACATTTGTAAAATGGATAATTACAAGCATAAACTGAACCCTAACATTAACCCAACAGTAAGTACTTTGAGTGTTAATTTGTGTAATAAAACTGTAATAAGAACACCTCAAAAAGTGCGCTCACATATTTTAATAAAATAGCCTAAAATTAAATGCTATATTTGTAATAAGAGCATTCAAAGTAACTTACATAGTACAGTAAAAATGTTAACAATAAAATGAATTATATATATATATATATATATATATATATATATATATATACACATACACACACACACACGTGGTCGTGGTCAGAATTGTTGGTACCCTTGGTTGGTAAATATGATCAAAGAAATGATCTTTCCCCCCATTTTAAATTCTTATTCTCCAATGAAAGCTTAGATTTTTGTGATTTTTTAAATAAAAGATCAAAAGGATTAACAATGCACATTTATTTTCACAGCCTTCTTTGATCATATTTACCAAGGGTACCAACAATTCTGACCGTGAGTGTGTGTGTGTGTGTGTGAGAGAGAGTGTGAGTGTGTGTGAGAGAGAGTGTGAGTGTGTGTGTGTGTGTGTGTGTGAGAGAGTGTGTGCATGTTTATGTGGTTTATGAGGACACAAATTTGTATAATGACATGGGTATGACAGAGGTATTACAATATGAAGGTGGTTTATGAGGACACTGCCTGTGTCCCCGTAATTCAAAAGGCTTTAAAAACAAACTAAATGGTGTTTTTTTGAAAATCTAAAAATGCACAAAGTCTCCTGTGAGGGCTAAGTTTAGGTGTAGGGTTGGTGTAGGGCAATAGCACACACTGTTTGTTCAGTATAAAAACCATTACGCCTATGGAGAGTCCCCATAAACCACAAAAACCAACATGTGTATGTGTAAGTTATACCTGTAGAACAGGGTTCCTCAGATCTTTCCCTGGAGGTCTAATCTGCTGCAGAGTTTAGTTCCAACCCTGATCAAACTCACCTACCTGTGATTTTCTAATGATCTTGAAGACTCTGATTAGCAGCTCAGGTGTGTTTGATTAGGGTTAGAGCTAAACTCTGCATGAGTGGGCCAGATTTGAGGATCCCTGCTGTAGAACATGTTTGTTTGGCTCAACTGCCTATTCGTTGGAACCAGAGGTGCGTTCATGCACTTTTATTTTGAAAACTAGTCCGTGCGTGCATGTTTTACACAAGCCACCTTGCTGTTGGCTTCACATAGCTCCTGAGCCAAAGGGGCTAATATGTCGATGGAGGATCCTTTTTTCGTGGTTAAAGGGTAAGAAAAGTTATCTTTCTCTTCCCTGTCTTAATGTATGTCTTCCGTCTTTGTCTAAACGACACCGGTTTGATATTGACAGGCTAAGTTAAAGGTAAATGAAGTATCTTCATCACTATCTGTAGCCTCACATTATTTGTGTTTCCATGCGACTTTACTAATAAACAGCCATAATAAGCAAAAGTATGGCTGTGTTTCTAGTTTCGTTTTAGAAGTTTGGACGGTTAAGTTGTCTAATAAAGCCAGAGACTTTTAGATTGGTCACTTGTGTTGACAGGAATGTAAACAAACACTGGATTATGTTGCATGGGTTTTAAATGTGTCTCTACCATTCATTTAATGTACACCTAAATCAAATGTGTTTGTGGTATTAAAACATGTTTGATAAATTGAGACCACCTCATCATGACAGTGACTACCACTGGCATAGTGTTTGAGTAGAGGTTGTTTAATACAGATACACACCTTTCATTCCCATCAAGTAGAAGGGGTTTCACAGTTTACTCCTGTCTCTGACAGGGAGGTGCAGAAGGCCCTGTCCAAAGCACAGGGGCTGTTTGAGCGCTGGGAGGAACTGCTGCAGGAAGAGACCCCCGTCAGCCGGGATGAGCTGGACTGGAGCACCAATGAACTCCGAAACTGCCTGAGGGCCATCGACTGGGACCTAGAGGACCTGCATGAAACCATCAGTATCCTGCCATAAACCAAAGGCCTATGATGCCATTCAAACATCCTTAGTAGAATTTTTCAAAAACTTATAGGTATGCAAAGCAAAAGGAAGATGGAGGTGCCAAAAGACTGTGCCGTCTAAATAAAGGAAGATACAAATGATAGCATTTTGAAAAAGGACGTAACGTCAAAAGTTTTTAGATGGTTTTTTTTTTTTTTGTCTTTGAAATAAGTCTATGCTCCCCAAGGCTGCTGGTTAAAAATACAATAAAACGGTAATATTGTAAAATATCATTACATGTTAAAATTGTTTTCTATTTGATTATATTTTCAAATTTTGTTTATGATAAAGCTGTTTTTTTCAGCAGCCATTAGTCCAGTCTTCAGTGTCACATGATCCTTCAGAAATCATTCTAATGTGCTGATTTAATGCTTAAGAAGCATTTCTTCTTATTATAAATGTTGACAACAGTTGTGCTGCTTAATATTTTTGTGGATTGTTTTTTCAGGATACTTTGATGCATAGAAAGTTCAAAAGAACAGCATTGATTTGAAATAGAAACTTTTGTTACAGTATAAATGCCACCTTTACTGTATTATTTCTTTAAAAAAAAAATCTTACTGACCTAAAACTTTTGATTTGGTAATGTATATGCTGATCTCTTTATAGTCCTTGACTGTATCAGGTATTGTGGAGGCAAACCCTGGAAAGTTCCGTTTAGGAGAACATGAACTCCAGGAAAGGCGGGAATTTGTGGAACGAACTCGTAAATCCGTGCAGGTATCGCTCCCTGTCCCAGTTTCTATAATTTTTTTCATTTTATGTTGGAGTTCATATGCATGAATGTGTATCTGTATGTAGCTGATGAAGGAGCAGCTCTCTAGTCCTTCAGCTGTGGCTCAAGCAGAGAAGAAAAACAAACAGGTGAGTGATTCACTATTAAACTGAAATGAATGAATCCATATGGGCACGTGTGCTAGTGACATCAGCACTGTGTCCCTGTCTGACAGGCTCTGCTGGGGACCACGGCAAAGGATCGTTACGCTGGGCTGGAGCCTCACCTGGTGTCTGCAAACTCTAGATACATTCAGGAGCAACAGGAACAGCAGCAGGTAAAAGGCAGGAGGTCAAAACATGTCTTTTTCTCATTTAATATGGATCTCTTTCTTCTCTAGCATTATTTGATGATATGCCATCTTATAAGCTTCACAGAAAACAAGGAAATGTGACTTTTTGTGCAAGGCTTAATACCACAGTTTTGAATCTTAATGTCGTCTTTATTTTATGCTATATGTTTTTGCATGCAGCTGATTATGCAGGACCAGGATGAGCATTTGGAGCTGGTCACTGGCAGCATCCGTGTCCTAAAGGACATGTCCAGCAGGATAGGAGATGAGCTGGATGATCAGGCAGTGTAAGCAAAAAAAAAAAAACACATGATATTAAAGAATGAACAGTTTTGCATTTTTTTTTTTCTTTTTTTTTTTTAAACACCAGGATTTGTTTTTTACTCTGTGTTAATGTATCTGCTTTTTGTCCCAGTATGCTCGGTGAGTTTAACGAGGAAATGGACCAGACCAGTTCCAGAATGGACTCAGTGTTGAAGAAAGTGGAGAAGGTTTCACACATGACCAGCAGTGAGTGCATTTACTCCTTATTGTATGTTCCTCTACTTGTTTTCTCATGTTTTTGAATAATAATTATCATTAAATTTGTGTTTGTATTTATATATGCATATAAATATACACAGTACATGCATGTATGATGCCATTAATTGATTTTACATTCTTATGCTCAAGAAGCATTTCTCATTTTCAATGTTGAAAACATTTATGCTGCATAATATTTTGGTGGAGAATGTTTATTTGAAGTATATTGGGGGGGGTTTATGATGTAAAAGTGTCTACTATCACTGTTGATCACTATTGTCTTTGCTGAATAAAAACCTAAAAAAACTTTTACTTGATAGTGTATAATTTCATAAAACTGATAAATTTAGGATTTGTCAAACCCACCCAAATAGATTCACACATTTATTGTTTTTGCAAGCTTTTTTCTTTCTCATCTAGCTTAATTCTGCCAGATTTAAGAGCATTCGATTTTGTGATATTTTGACTTCATGTTTGTGTTTTTGTGTGTTGCAGGTCGGAGACAGTGGTGCGCTATTGGAGTTCTTGTAATCATACTGACCGTGGTGCTCATTCTGTTATTCGCTCTTTAAACCAGACTCCTCTTCAGTTTGGCCCTCCATCATGCCAAAAGCTTACAGAGGAAGTCAGAATCTCACCATGATTCCTCCACCTCAGCTTCTGTTATCTTTGTGAGAGAGTTATTTTTTTATAGTCTTTTTGCCTTCATCTAACCCATATGGCTTCTGACTCTCAGAATTTAACTCTCTTACTGCTTTTGGATTGGACTCATTGTCCTTGGCAAAGTCTATTCCAGAATTTCACAGGTGCCGACTGCTGAGATGGAAGTTAACAGTTATTACATTTCTTATGTTTTATTGTGGTACAAGTGTAAGTGGGGATGAGGAATTTGATACTGCCTTATTATATTTTTATATGTTTAATTATTATGTGTACATCATAAATGCCCCTGAAAGAGGTTGACAATATGTGTGCTAATGGTTCACCAAGCACAATGAGTAAAGCAGGCTCATTACGCCCCCTAGATCTGTAACTGGCAGTACCACCATCAAACACCCTCTGATGATGTGCTCTGGAAATTATCAAGTAAATAATGGCAAGGAATTTAGGATTATTTAAATTTGTAAAGCAAAGTCACACCTTGAGGTTAACACAGGCATTTTACAGCATTTGCTCTTCCTTTATGGATAAATCTAACATTTTATTGCATCGTTTGAGTGTGCTTATGGAGGATTGTTTGCAGAAAAAAATCATCTGCACTTTTCATGAATCTTCATGGATGTGCTGTGTGTACAGTAAGTACTTGGGTTTCTACGGTGGCCGAGAGAGCTCAACGAGCTGCAACTTCAGAAAAGGCATGCAAATAGAAAAAGCACCAGGAAATCAAGAAAACATCATCAGTTTGACAGCAGGTGGTGCAAATACTCACAACACAAACAAATTAAGAAACACACTGCAAATGCTCACAACACAACCAAATAAATTTTATTTGCAGTGTGTTTCTTTTAGTTTTGTTGTGAGCATTTGCAGCGTGTGTTGTCAAATTGAGAAGGTTGTTTTCTTTATTTGCAGCTGTTTTATCTATTTGCAGCGTGTTGAGCTTTCTCGGCCACTGTAGGTTTCCCATATTTTAACATGATTTTATGTATTGCTTTTGAGATTACTATATATCGAACTGTAAGGTTTCATACTACTGTGGAGATGTGTGTAGAGTCATCTGACATATAGACAGTTGATGGTGTGGGTTATGCCTTCACTGCATGCCACAGTGATATTCCAAACCCATTACTCCAATACGTATATATTTGTCATTTTAATATTTTTAAAGGAAATTGCTCTTTTTAATTGCAGTCCAAATCAGCAAGATGCATGTTCTGAAAGTCAGCTAATAACTGAGCTGATTAGACCCCACAGTTAGGATCGCTACTTGATATTTCTATTCCTGAACTTGAGCTCAGATCTAATATTGTGCCCATCTGTGGGTGTGCTAATGAACATTTGGTACTCAAATCCTCTGTGCCAATGAGTTGCTTCCAGTGTGCCCTCTGATCTGGGTGTAAGGACTCTGGGTGAATGTATTATGTTCAATATAAATGTGTCCCTCTTTCAGCTTAAACCGAATACAACATATTTCAGTATTGCTTTGTCTATATAATAATAACTGAAAGTTAGATTCAACTCCAAGCATAAGATTTTTGAAAAATGCAAG
Organism: Barbus barbus; assembly: GCF_936440315.1. Lineage (NCBI taxonomy): Eukaryota > Metazoa > Chordata > Actinopteri > Cypriniformes > Cyprinidae > Barbus > Barbus barbus. The sequence continues at coordinate 9,407,946 of NC_136715.1, read as the reverse complement.
CCTTAAAAAATGCCAATACTCCCTGTTGCTCAAAATGTGGAACGGAGTACTAAAACGTAATACCTCTTATATGCCCATTTAGGGAAATTTGGTACGTATTTGATTTTCTTTTACTTGCAAAGTAATGTCTTTCAGTGCTGCCTACATAAATGATTGTTTCAAAAATCTAATGCCCTTGTCACTTGTTTTTGTAAGCATTTGTATTATGTAAAAATTTTGGCATCTTGATAAATCTATATGGTTCCTGATTAAAGTATATGCCTTTGACATGTGGTTTCAGTTTTCATTTATCATGTTATTTTCAAATTATATGCGTCATATTATGGAATAACTTCATGGCAGCTCTCTGATAAAAATACTTTATAACATCATTATGTTTTCACAGTAGAGATGAATATCATGAAAGATAAAATACATCCTGTAAAGCGGTGTTAAAATGACTGAATCCTGCATTAATGGAATAGTTTCAAATGAAAATTTGCTATAAACATACTTGCTCTCAGCCCAGCCAAGATGTAGATGAGTTTGTTTCTTCTTGAAACAGATTTGGAGAAATGCATTGCATCACTTGCTTACCAGCAGATCCTCTGCAGTGAATGGGTGCCGTCAGAAAGAGAGTCCAAACAGCTGTTAAAAACATCACAAACTCACATTGTGAACTGAAAAGCTGTGTATTATTTTCATGTTTTTATCAGTTGCTCAGACTGACGGCACCCATTCCCTGCAGAGAATCCATTGGTGAGCAAGCAATGTAATGTTATCTCTCCAAATCTGGAAATCTTGGATGTCCTAAGGGTGAATTTTCAGCAAAGTTTAATTCTGTTAAAACAAACGCAAACCACAATGATTTTCGTTTTATTAAGATGTATTTTTATCATTTCTCCATGTTTATTTTTTACAGTATTTAATGTGCAAGTTTCTTTCTCGTTGGGTCACAGAAAAGGAATACACAAAGTTATTGGCACTTGGACCAACACAGAGGAAACACTGGCATGTACTCGGGGTTGGGTGGAGGGTACAGAGGGGTTTTGACATCAGTAGACGCTACTGCATTTGTTTCCAAAAAGCGGTTCCTGGGGAATAACATCTCATGCTGTGAGTGCACAACTAACAATAAACTTCATTAGTGTTTCTATGTATAATGTACAGTATATATATATAGATTTGTATTTATATATGTATATTCATATATCTATACTGGAAAGAAAATAGCTGCAGGATCCCTGCAGCCACACCAGAGACATGCTCTCCGGAGCCATGCTGATAGAGCTCCTCGGCCCCTGGTGAGGTATGAATCTACAACATTCCATATTCAAAGTTGCCCCCATTTACATCCATTTCAAACAAATGACCTGTGTCAGGGCACAGGGGCCAGGGAGTATGGCTGAAGGTGTCAGGAGGTAGATACACACACCTGCTTGTGTGTGCGCACATGCATTGGTCTCTGGTGGGCAGGGATGTACAAAAGTATGTACAAATATGTTTTGAAATCTGTAAGAAGTCTTTGAGGTTACTGGCAGCGCAGAAGCGCACAGAAAGGTGAAGTACATGGAGCGGCGGGCCGCAGCAGAGAGAAAGAGAGAGAGAGGAGTGTGTTTATACTGGAGGAGAGAACGCTGGAAAGATGAAATAAGATTAACAGGCTGATAGACATCTTATTAAAAGGATCAAATGTTGAAGATATCAGTTTAGGAGAGGTATGTCTTCATCCGAGGCTTTTTGATTGCATCTGTCATTGTTTTTCCTGTGTTTGCGCCTCTTGTCTCCCTAGAACTGTGAGGTGAAGTGAGCTTACATATTTCTAGCATAAGTTGTTCACACAGAACCCATTCTTGCGCATAAAAATTTAGTGCTGAGAAATGAAAAAGAACGTAGAGCATCAAGCTTTTTGAGGTAAGATGCTACAGGCAAAACCACTGTTTGGTCAATTTTGCGAACATAATTGGCTCTCTCTAAAACAACAGGAACTATTTGCATCTAACTTAAATTACAATACATATATTGAAGGCCAGTTTATTTAATGTGTCAAAAATCTAACAAATTCTGAACCTGGAAATTAGTGAATATTTAATTACACAATGCTGCTTTTGATAACAATATTCCACAAAGCAATCAACTGGTGAAGAATGGTGCAATTTATGATTTAAACTTATACCTTATTCACTAGTGGTGTCTTGCCTTAATAGTCAAACGACTTCTTTTTGTGAATGTGATGCTGACAGAGCAGCGAAATGCGTCACAGTGCATGTTTACATAGGACAAAGTTAAAAAGCAGCACAGTTAAATGCAAAAAAAAGAGCTCTGTGTGACCCAGCCCTAAGACTCAGAATTAATGAAATCTAACATAAAAAAAAATTATAATAAAAATAGATACAATATTCCCTGGTGCTCAATCGAAAGAGTGAGGGAGCTCAAGGTGCCAAGACAGGGGTCTTCAACTTATTTTCAGGCCAAGCACCCCTTGCTGTTTACAGAGACAGAAAATGAATCCCCTTTTACATATTGCATAAAATTGAGTGTAGCATTTCATGCCTGGCCAACAACATGCGAATATTACCATATTAATGTATTTACATATGCTTGCATTGCAAAACCAGTAAAATAAGAAACAGCCATTAATACTTGTATTAAAAATAAAAAGATCATAAAATTGTTATAATTTAATTGGGGGGGGCAATGAAAAATCTGAGCAGAACATTGTTAGCTTTTTATTTTGTAGTCCAAAAAAAATATAAAAAATACAAAAACATGGTTGCAGACCCCCTGTTGAAAACTCTACGAGTTCAGTCATGAACACTCACCAAATGGTGCTCCCTCTCTCTTGCAAAATACACACAACTTAATTTAATAACATCCACAGAAATAGATAAGAGTACAGCACTCTCAGCTCCATTTAACACATTTTACGATCCATTTTACAAATTCATTTTGCAGAGTCCTACAGATTTTTCTCAACAAATCGGTGTACACAATGGAACAGAACAAAAAAAAATCATGAGTAAATGGTAACAATTTTGTAAATATGTTCAATTCTGATAATTATTCACAAATCCCCATTTTGGTTCACTGCAAAAAAAAAAAGAAAAAAAAGTTGAGCCAATTTAAAATTTTAAGGCAACCAGCTTCATCAGATTTTTGAGTTCTCTCAACTTATTTTTGTAGAAGATTCTCAACTTTTTGTTGTATAAACGTAAAACAACAAGTTGACAAAACTCTAAAATCTGCTGAAGCTGGTTGCCTCAAAATGTTAAGTTGGCTCAATTTAATTTTTTTACAGTGTTGTTTCTTAATAAAGTGTCATTAAGTATCAAATGTTTTGATCGTCACATTGGTAAACACCAGCAGAGACAATTTATTCTAGTTCTGAATAAATGCAATAACATTTCCTTATATTTGGCAGTTCAAACACATTTTAAACACAGTTGGCAAGGGGTTCATAAATTAAAGACCATGTCAAATTACAAGGGTTTTCTAAATCTTTGCCTTAATGGTCAAGGGAAGTAAATGCATGGCAGTTTCATTTTCTACCTGCAGCATTTATCAAGTCCGACACAGGTGGCACTCATCCATGTGCCATTGAACATCAAAAGTCATCTGCACCAGTAAACTAATTCAGTAACAAAAATTATATTTATTTAAGGCAGAAAGAAGTAATAATACAGTTGCAGTGTATATAGACCACAACTTCCTACATCTATGCTGCTTCAAACTCATCCACCCTTTAAAAATGACATTTTAATATGGTACATAGCTAGTTTCAACGGCCCTCATCCCTTTCCAGCACTTCAGTCATATGCAAAGCAAAAATGTATAGCCCTTCTTCTTGCTCCTAGCTACTGTAAATTTCATGATGTTCCTTTACAAAGCACTTGGCAACTCTACAGTCTGTGTTAAAAATTGGTAGCATCTCAATGGCCAAGCACTATTCTAGATTTGAACAAAACAAAACCATAGGTAATAAAAACAAAGGTATGGTTTGTCATGCTTTTTTTTTTTTTTTAAGTTTTCATTATACGTCTCAAAGCATCTGAAGCATAACCTCATTTGTTTTGTTTGACGTAGATGTTTTTTAGTATAACATACTAATAATACTGGAAGTTTAATTGCTAAAATGAAAGGATTTTACACGAAAGACCATGAATCCACAGTGCGGGTCAGGGGTTGAAATTCTACACGGGGTAAATCCACTACAGTTCATCGAGTTCATGGTGTACCCAATCTCGCCAATGCACCACTAAACAGAACATATTAAGAAGCGATTCATGGGTTGAAAACATCACAAATCCAGCCCTGCCTCCTAAAAAAAACCTCCTAGTCCCTCCCTGGGTGTCCAACATGATAGTACAAAAAAAAAAAAAAAAACAGTCTTATCAAGCTGTACATCAGAGGATCCAGCTCCATGTACATTCTAACAGGGATGAAGAAATGTTGACCGCTGTTATCTTTCTTTTTCTCTTTCGTTGCATTTCAAAAGGTGCGATGAGGAACAGTTCATCACAAAGCCATATTTATCCAGTCACCAATCACATTCATCTCTTTTTTGGACAATGGAATGCTAAACACACACACACACACACACCCCAACACACTAGTATAATTGTGTTCACATGTTGCAGTGTTCACTTTACATTTAACAAGTAACCCAAATATGCCTTAAAGACAATATAAAATGACATTCGCAATACATTTAATTATACAATATTTTAGAATTTGAATATTTAGGGAGAAACAAAAATGTAGGGCATTAAAAGTAGTTTAAACTTTAATATTGACACTGGTGACAAGAATTATGTCATTTCTATGGTATCAAAAATTGATTTTTAAAGCAAAATATGATGTATATCGTTGCCGTGAAATAAAATTACTCGTATCGTGATATAAGATTGGTCATATCGCCCACCCCAAACACATACCCCAAGAAATGTGTAATAAGACAGAAAATAGGATCAATTTTGATGTCATGTTAGCTCTTCGATGAAGAAACAAATCCAAAGAAGGCAATTCAGATGAGATTCAATGTGAGCTGATGGTTTGTTTAGTCAAAGCGTACGGTTTGATTCCTCCATTTGGGAAATGGCTCACTGCACCAGTTGTGTGTTTAAGTGTGTGTGTGTGAGAGCATCCATCTCCTCACCAATACATTCCCTCCCCTCTCTGCTTGCGTCTGCACTGTATGTCTCCCTCTCTGAGTCAGACAAAAACAAAAAGAGCTCTCTGCATACGCACATACCAACCACCCACCCAACCATCAACACACACACACACAATGCACATTTTCACAGTCATCCACCAACGCACCCTTTTTCAGATGTGCATTTGGCACACAATAACCAGACTTACATTTGAACACGTACACAAACAAATGCACACACATAAAAAGCATGCCTCTGGCGCAGGCTCTCGCTTTCCTGTCAGACTCCTCACATGATGGCATTAGCACGTGTCTCTCCAAAAATGGAAATGAAAAAAAAGAGGCTCGACTCTGAGGAAAAGTAGCGGAGCACACCAGCACACATGCATCCATGCATACAGGATCATCCAGGCATTCCATGCCCTCCCTTTCCCATAATTTCTTTCACTTCTCTGTCGCAGACTGGCTGTGTAAGACTCGAACTCCACGCACGAACTTTAAGGCAGTGCTGAACAATCCAGTTCAGATTTCTGTGCAAATATCTCATTCTCATCCTATCGTACTATGATTAAGACTTGGTGCAGTCTCTTAGGATCGTACCACGTGGCTGAGAGGTAAAAGTCTTTTGTCTCCTGGCCCAGTGCAGTGTATTGTGTATATTTTTTTTTTTAAGTAAAAGGGTTTTAAAAAATTATTTTAAATCAATGGTTCATCCAAAACAGTTTTTAGTGATTATTTTTTTATTTTAGAATTATAACACAATTTTGAAATTGTATTATGTATTTTGTATTATGTATTTTGACTTTTTTTTTTTTTAGTCCATACAGTAGAAGTCAATGGTCACCAAATTGGATTGGTTACGAACATTCTTCAAAATATCTTCTTTTGTGTTTCACAAAATAAAGAAAGCGTTACAGAAAGTGTTTGTAGATGACGACAATTTTCATTTTTGGGTGAACTCTCATTTTAAATGAAGAAAAAATCAAATGTAAACATTTAAAACCCACATATAACATGCTTTTGGACTGGGATGATCTTGTCTAATCACAGCCTTTCTTCAGCCATAATCAATAACTGAAACAATATAGTCTGCATTTCATGACATTTCATGAAATGAAAAATTTACATTAAGCACACATTTCAAGTGTGCTTAAAACACCTGAAGATGCAGGTCATACTTTGGGAATCTAATTTTAGCACATCCTTAAATATTTTAAGAGTGCAACTACACTTTAAATGACATTGTCACTTTCTTTCATCTCCAAACCTAGGGTTACAACAGCTCTTCATTGGCACTACAGAATTTCTCTCTGAAACCCGAAAACCATCATGAGAGACACTTAAAAACTGACTTTTCAAATCTCCATAAAAAACAGACTACAAAACAGCTTCCACTCTCAGAGTGGTATTTAGTGGTTTGGAACCACCGTAGCTGGGGCACTGATGCCCGTTCAGTGCCAGTCTCTCATCAGAGCGTTTAGTGCATCTCTGTCAGAGGCACCACGCTTGTGCGATCGGTGCATGAAGCAGTCAGCTGTGAGATACAGCACTTCAAAAACTACCATCTGCAGCCACCATACACACACATTTACACAGCACACAGACGCCCATGTTATGTGTTGTCTATACAAAACTACTAAGAACATAAAGACACATTTAAAAAGCCTTAATGATTTTTAAACTTGTGGGAGAGTTTTGGGGTTTCCTTTGGAGTGTTACGTTCCCAATTAGATTCTAGGGGAAAAAGGGAAGTAACAGAAGATTTGATGGTAAAAACTTGATTAAACTAAAGTAACAATATTAAGCCTTGGTAATATACCAAAATAAAATGATTGAAATCGATTTTGGATTTTGCTAATGCAAAAAGATGGGGAAAACAATTCACTATTCATTGATTCAAAAGGAGCACAGATCTTGCACAGCCTCCATCAAAACACAACAGTAGTTTCAGATATAGCAAAACAGATTAATCTGCATTTACCAATTCATTACAATCATAAATGATACACTGCCTCTCTTGGGATACTTGGCAAGACAAAAAGTGGAAACGTTTGCAAAAAAATTACAAATGTTGTTTGAATATAAAAAAAACTAAAAGTGTAATTTAAAAAGAACAAAACATTTAAAGTGTCTATGTTAAGGGTGTTTGTGCAGAAAGGGGAAATGGGGTCCGGAAAGCAGATATACAGCCACTAAATATTAACAGATGAATACAATCTTATGTCCAGCAACATTAACTTCTGGATTCTCCAAAAAGATACATTCAGAATCATGACAGTGTTTTCAGACTGGATAAGAGCTTCCAGACACCATTTCCCCTTCAGCTCACAACAAATAGCCCCAGAGGTCTCTCCTTTTCAGGAATGTGTTTCTGCAGTATGACAAGAAGGGCCTCAAGGTACAAATCAAAAAAATTAAATTCTACAAGGAAATAAAAATGACCAAGAATCTTCATAAAGATACACTTCATCGTTCCCAGATGATATCAAAGTGAGACTGGGATACGATGGAGAAGTGGAAGAGGAAAGAATAGCTGAAGCACGGTAGTGTTACTCACTAAAACAAGCTGTTACCATCCCCACTCACACCTTGCAGGGCATCTGTAGATGACTGGCCAGATTCAGAGGCTGTACCACCCTCTAGGGATCCTGTTTCAAACGCATGCTCCACGGCCAAGCCATCAGACTCCATTTTGGCAGCGTCCGGAAGAAAGTTGGCATAAGCGTCACTTTCTGCCATCAGAAGCTTCAGTTTCGGAATCCAGCTCTTGCGTACCACACGCCGTGCATTAGTGCACATGTCTGCAGCGATCGCGTTCATTTCGCTCTCTTTGAAACTGGGAGCAAAGTTCTGGCAGTAAACTAGAAATAAAACATTTTACTATCATTAGCTTATTATGCACTTTTTACACAAAGCTATTATGAATAATGCTTAAAAACTCAATGTAGATAAAACAAATTTTACCACAACTTACACTTAACAGCATGGAGAACCCGACTGTCGAGTGGCTTGCGGTTGGGGTCATTTGTGGAGGACCGAATGCCTGTCCCACAGCTGTTTGCAAGAGTGCTTCTACAGGTAAAATAAAGGATGATACACTTTAAAAGAAACACATAAAAATCTGACCTGTAAATTGCAAGAGCAATTGGGATTCCAAACCAAGAAAACTTTATCAAAAAAAAAAAAAAAAAAAACCTTTAAAATCCTTTTTTAAAACCCTAAAATAATTGGTAAAGTTCCCACTAATAAATAACAATAATTTAAAAGCTATTTCTCTCCAAAAATGTCATTTTGGCATCATTTACTCACACTTATATCATTCCAAACAGTATGACAATTAACTTTCACTATATGGGAAAGAGCAACTTGGACATTATGCTAAACATATCCATTCTGGTTAAAGCAAGTCATAAGGGTGATTAAATTATGCATGAACAATTTCTATAAATACTAATTACAAAGTTTTTTGTTTATTTCCTGCTGAATAAAGGTCATAAACTTCACTCACCGGTCAAAAAAGGCAGCAAGGAGCCGCCTGAGCAACACTTTGTGGCGTGTGCCTGCACTAACGTGGCAGTTCATCAGCTGAGCACGTGAAATAAAAACACTGGTGCCTGTTACTAGCTCCAGTTTCTCAGCAGGGTCACCTTCTTCATAGAGTTTAGGATGACAGCGGTTTCCGATCTGTGCAATGAGCTCAGTGGGAAGAGAGGCCAGATCTTGCCTCACTCGAACTCCTCTTCCCCTTGATTCAACTGTGAGGTGGTCTGGTAGTGATTCCACTCGTTCGCTGGCTGAACCAAGATTACAATGGCGGAGAGATATTTTAAAATAAAAAACAATATATTGGTTCTAAACTGCCTATAAAGCTGCAGTTAAATAACTAAAAAGATATTTAATATACATGTAAAATTTATTTATCTCCCTCTAAGGTTATATATATATATATATATATATATATATATATATATATATATATATAGATCTGAATTTATTTTTTGGGGAAGGTAAACGGAAGAGCAATGATGAAAAGAAATTGCAAGTTTTACCTATTGTTTGTAGTATATATGTAATTTTGACTTTTGAGTAACAAAAATGTTTAAAAAATACATTTAAAAAGATTTACATTGAGCAAATGCTGTATTTTCTTTGGTTTGATGTCTGTAAGATTATTTTCAAAATTCCTATTGATGTTTTTCCCATAATTTCACTACATACTGTAGTCTTTTATCACAATACGCTGTTAGTGTCAGGTAATAAATCTAACTGATAACTATTAGCAACTCATCAATGAAATCAAACTTTAGTTTAACTTTTCTTACCCGTTGCCCCTACATTCAACATGCTGTACATAGTGTACATATTACAGATTTGTCTGTACTGTTCTTCTGTGGTTTCATCTGTGATTTCCTCCTCTTCATCATCATCATGGTAAGAGATTGGCGAATCACTGGTATACATGCTGGGTGTGCCTGGGCTGGTGCCTTCCGGCGTGCTACTGCTGTTGTTGTTATTATTGTTGTTGCTATTAGTGGTACCACTTCCACCCAATAAGGCTGCACTTTGAGGCGGTGCTCCTCCCGTTCCCCGTGCCACCTCCTGCGAATAACGGGCTGCTTTCCTCATACCTCCCCCTCCTCCTGATCCTCCACCTCCTTCACGGTTACCTCCCTCCCAAAGACGCTTAGCAACTGGAGTGCAAACCACTGAATACGATGATGCTTCTTGTTGGGGCTGCTGGGCCTGAGGTTGCTGCTCTGTCTTCACCCTTGACACCAATGGAAGGGATGTTAGACAGGAAGCAGATCGAACAGTTGCCGTGGGGGCCACACCCCCTCCTACAGTACTACTTCCAGTTTGAGTAACAGGGCTCTGGGGTTCTGAGGGTGGTGTTTCTTCCGTGTGAAGGCCCTGTGAGTCACAACTTGGTGAGCTGACCTTTAGGAAGAACTCTGTGCCTTTTTCCATAATCTGCTGAATCTGTAGGAATCCTGCTGTGTACATTAATAGAAACTGATCGCCCAAGTTCATGCTAAGACGGCCGGTGTAACAGAAAGAAAGGATCTGCTGGAAGCTCTGAGGCTGGACTGCTGGTGGTAACTCCACGACAGAGCTCTTACTTCCAGAGTTGAACAAATCTCGAAAGTAGGAGCTGCTGGCAGCCAGCACTGCCCGGTGGGCTTTAAATGTGTGACCCTTCACCACCACTGACACATCACAGTACAGTCCCTGAAGTCTCTGCTCATTAAGACACTCCAAGACATTGTTGCCAAAGTTGGGAATCGCCATCTGCAGCATCTGAGCCATATTGTAAAGCCCAGCACTACAGAGTCTGTGAAAAAAAAAAGAGGTGAAAAATTATAAATTAATAATAATAATAAATTAATTATTCTTATAATAATGACCAATGGGCAGGGCCTGAAGAGAATCCACGCCTAAAGAAGGCTGCAGAAATATCTCCAGATTTCTACAAAATTCAACTTGTTATTCACATTTCCACACACTCCCACCCCTCAAGTGTTTATTTTGCAAAATGCCATCAATTTTCCTGCCAAAATCCCAACAGTGAGGAAAATGTGAAAAAGTAAGCAGATTCCATAACGGCTTACCAATGGATATGGTGAAATAACCATAAATAATGTAACTTTTTTTTTTTTTTTTTTACAGTACAAGTACAAAAAAAAAAAAAAAAATCTGTTATTTTTTCAAAAAGACTTAACAGGACACTTCACGAGTTCACTCTTACATCTAATCTGATAGCAAATAGTAAGCATATTTCGGCATGCTGCCCTGGGGGAATATGGCCCGAATCCAGAGAACTCCCCCAAACCTAATATAGGATAAAAATAGATTAGGGGTGAGGAGTTGGGGTGGAAGAGGGATGCTGGAAAACTGTCATTTGACAGAGGTAGGCAGGCTGCATATATATATATATATATATATATACATATTGTGCTCGCTAAACGAGTTGCACCTGCACCAAATTAGTTGATTATTTGAACGTGCCCCTCCCGAACCTTAATAAAACCTCATAAAAATGTGTAGATACACTGCCATTCAAAATTTTGAATAACATTCAAAGTTTTTGAAAGAAGTCTCCTATGCTCAAGACTGTATTTATTTGACTGAAAATACAGTAAAAGCAGTAATACTGTGAAATATTGTTTACATTTAAAATAGCTTTTCTATTTTAATAGAATGCAATTTATTCATGCGGTTGCAAAACTGAATTTTCAGCCGCCATTATTCCAGTCTTGTCAGTGTCACATCAAAATATATGATTTGCTGCTCAAAAGATAATTCTTCATATCACCTATGGTGAAAATAAAAAGTGATGTTTTCCAGGGTAATTTTATGAATATAAAGTTTAAAAGAACATAATTTATTTGAAGTAAATACAGTCACTATTGATCACTTTAATTCATCCTTGCTGAATACAAACTTTTGAATGACTGTAGTGACAAATAGTTGTCTTATGCGCAATAATTTTAACAATGTTACTCTTAAATAAAGCTTTAAATAAAGATTTCTGCAGTCTCACAAACAACATCCCATGACTGTCAAGTCCATTACGTAGAAATAGAAAACGCATACATTCTCCACAGGAAATTAGACAATGAACAAAAGCAATAAATGTTGATACACATTGTTAATATAACTGAAGAGTATGCCAAGGGCCATCCAGGCGTTTTCTGTGGGTCATATTCAATTTATAATCCTACAGTCTATTATTTTTAGAATCATACAAATACTCTCTGCTCTTAAGGTCAACATGTACTTTCTAACAAACAAAATCCTTTTAGAAGCAAAAGATGAATAGATGGCATACAGGAAGTGGTTCAATGAATATTCTTTAACAGAAAAATAGAGCACATGTCTAATGCAATGGCTATCTAGGGGTCATATATCAGGTAATCAGGTAATGTCATCCTGTATTATGCTAACCAACATGCAGAGAAGAACTCCATTTACACTTTACATGAAATCATATTTGTTTGTACTCTGTGTGACCAGCAACACTCAAACTTAAGTGCAGTTACTTTATACACATACATTGTTTATGTGTGTCAATCAGTCTGCTAAAGAGCCCTTAACCTGCATCGTGCTTCACTTTCTATGCTTTCACTATTCTTCTATTCCTCCTTTTTCTAGCTTCTAGCCTGTGCTTTTCTGAATGATGGTCGAAACTTTGTATTGTCAGCACTTCTCGTGTTATTGCTTGTGTTCCTCATGTGCAAGTTGTTTTGGACAAAAGTGTCTGCTAAATGTTTACATATAAAATGCAATATATAGATCAACTCAACACTTTAACATTAGTATAAATGTATCTTACACAATCTGTTAATCATTTTTAAACCTACTGAAAAGTACCTTACAGTTTGATCAAAAATCCCCACTAAAGGTGTACTGAGTAATTTCACTCCAACTTCTTGCTTTGTGTCTTTGTACAAAGGTTGATCAGGAGGTTAAAGCAATGCTTATAGGAAGCAGATCAAAGATTTGTCTGGCTGAACAGTAAGGTTTTGCTCAGTAACATCTACTTCCGTTCATACTCCTTTTAACCCTTAGGCCTACAATAATATTTTATGATAGATAGATAGATAGATAGATAGATAGATAGATAGATAGATAGATAGATAGATAGATAGATAGATAGATAGATAGATAGATAGATAGATAGATAGATAGATAGATTTTAACCCTATTGCTTAAAATGTTTATTTTATTTTAATTTTGTTTAAACTATATGTGTGTATATATATGTGTGTGTGTGTGTGTGTGTGTGTGTGTGAGTGTGTGTGTGTGTAGTATACAGTCCATTTTTATTTCACAAAAAGATTTTTTAACCCTTTTGGTTAAAATGTATTTATTTTATTGTACTTTTGTTTATTTAACATTTACTTATAATATATAATATAAGAATATATATATATTCTTATGCTGTTTATTAATTTATTATCAGCACTAGAAGAAACTGTAACTATGCCATTTTGGAAATAGTTAATTTTCGGATAGTACCATCCTAATTTAAAGGGTTAAAGCTAGTTCCTTGGCTAACAGCAAATCACATTTTAAAAAACATAATAAAATTATTATAAACTTGGTCTAAGAGTAATCTTGTACTTTCGATTGTCGTTAATGTAATTACAGCTTCATGATCTATGCAGCGAAAATGCAGTTTAATTCACCCCGGCTATTTTCTTTGTATCACTCGCACAGCAATATTTCTCAAAGGCATAACAACAGCAGTTTTAATTAAAAACATTAAGCTAGTAATTTAACAGTAGTTTGTGAGCTCACTGTTGAGAGTCGGGCGCCGGTGTTTCAGTGATGTGGCGGCCGCGGCAGGGCTGCGGTACCCGGTGAGTGTGTGCGTCCCGCACCGCTGCCCAGCTGGACACAAGCTCCGGGCTGGCACGGGCCCCAGGGGGCAAAAAACAAAACAAGAAATAATTCCCAAATTGCCTGGTCTCCACACGTGATGCGGCGACCAAAGAGCTAAAAGCTGCTCAGCCTTCAAAAACCTTGTCACCAAAATAGTCTGATAGATGAATTATTGAGAAGCCCACATCCGTTTCCCTCGCCCCCTCAGTGCCAGTGCAATGCTATGCAATGTCGGGCTGAGTTACAGCCCTGCACATACCATGATCTAACGTTATTCCTAAAACATTTTGATTCGCCCAGCAACATCCATATGCATGCGTTACTATTATAATTCTCCCACCGCATACTTGCAAATCGCATGCAAATTAAGTAGTAGTCATATTTGGATACACGCAGCGCAATCGTTGGAATTCACATAAAATATTATGTGGTTAAATTCTACTCCATTTTGGAGGAGGAGAAATGGGGGCTCGGCTCCATCTTTTCCCGACATCAACAGGTCATCCCGGGACAAATGCAGCAAACGGGGGGCGAGTCTGGCTGATCCGCGAGACAAGACACCATTAACCACTTGACATCTGAATGCAATGCACATTAATGCCCTCCTCCGGTACAAATCCTCGAACAGTCCAGAAACACGAGCTAACACTGCGAGCAATGTTATGCATGGCTAAAAAGTTGGAAAATATAGATGGAAGCATTGATGCAAAATAAAACAAGCTCTCGGCACCAAGTCATTGAAGTGGTTAAAGTTTCGCAAGCCCATCCCCCATCTAAAGCAATCGCACACCTTCACAAAACAATACCCCTATCCAAAAATCCCCTCAAATCTTTCTCAACTGCCCCCTGCCACAACAATAACTAAATTCGACCCCCTTGTTCAATCCACGTGGTTGCCACTTGACCCCACTTAAAGTGGCATGAACCTCTCGTGCATGCGTTAAAATACTCACCCCCTCGCTTGCGATCTGCTGGAAAGTGTTTCAATGGAGGAGTCAGACTCTTTTCTCTCTACGGGCTGCCATTCATCGCGAATTCACAGGCAAGACGCCCGAGCGCAGAATTATCGAGGGGTGCATCATTCTGTCACCCCGGTTAGAGCACAGAGTCACCGATCACACACAGACCGAAATAAAGAAAGCAATCTGAACGCCAATGCGTGAAACTCGCGCAGCGCGCTCTCCGTTGGGTCTGGTCTGTGCGCGCGGCAGTGCGGGGAAAGTGAGCTGCGTGGAGTGTCTAGACTCAGGTGAAGCCCTAGAGGGGTCTGGGTGCTACGCGCACAGCATGCCAACTCGACTCTGCATGTCGCACTAGAGAAGTGTGCAGTCTGTGCACTAAACATCTCCAAAATATGTCCATCACGTCGCTCTAATGGGGTCAAATTATATGGCGCATAGGCAATTAGTGTTTATAGAGCGTGACTAGATTAGATTATTAGATCGAATGTGCCATTAGCCTAGTACAGAAGGAGCATCTGTAGAGGTATGCCACGACATTAATGCTGCACAGAGAAGGCGTACTTTACGCAGTAAATGTATTTATTGAATTTTTGTTAAATTTATTACATATAAAGTTATGATTATAGAAATTTTAAATGTAATATTTAAAATAGTTAAATGTTCTTGAACTGTACATTGCTATTCTTGTCATGGGGCCGCTGCTGCACCTCACAGTAAAAATAAAATGTTCAGTTTTAGTAAGCTTGAAGCTAAAGTTTGTGTAAATATTTATTTGTCCATCTGACAGTAAAAGTAAAATGTGACCCTGGACCACAAAATCAGTCATAAGTAGCACGGGTATATTTGTAGCAACAGCCAATAAAACACTGTATGGGTCAAAATTATTGATTTTTCTTTTATGCCAAAAATCATTAGGATATTAAGTAAAGATCATGTTCCATTAAGATATTTGTAAATGTCCTACCTTAAATATATCAAAACTTAATTTTTGATTAGTAATATGCATTTCTAAGGACTTCATTTGGACAACTTAAAGGCTTAATTCAAAAAGTGAAACTTTCATATATAGAGATTAATCACATGTAAAGTAAAACATTTTTTTAAAGCATTTTTTGCTTAAATTTTTATGATTAGAGCTTTTCTCATGAAAGACAAAAATCCAGTATCTCAAAATATTAG
This sequence comes from Barbus barbus, assembly GCF_936440315.1. Taxonomy (NCBI): domain Eukaryota; kingdom Metazoa; phylum Chordata; class Actinopteri; order Cypriniformes; family Cyprinidae; genus Barbus; species Barbus barbus. The sequence goes on along the minus strand of NC_136715.1, from coordinate 9,392,289 downwards.
AATATTTCCTAAGATCAATCAAAGAAAGGATTTGTAAAACAGAAAAGTTCAGGTTCTTTAAAGTATGTTCATTTATTCACTCATTACTTGGACGGGGCTCGTTTAGCACAAACAACAGCATCAGTGAGGAGTGGCATGGAAGCGATCAGCCTGTGGCTCTGCTATTATTGGATCGATTGTTTCTGACTGTTGTCAGCAGATGGAAGCATAAAGTTCTCCAAAATCTCCTGGTAGATGGTTGCATTGACTTTGGACTTGATAAAACACAATGGACCAACACCAGCAGACGTCATGGTACCCCAAATCATCTCTGACTTCGGAAACTTCACACTGGACTTCAAGCAGCTTGGATTCTGTGCCTCTCCAGTCTTCCTCCAGACCATGATTTCCAAATGAGAAGCAAAATGTACTTTTATCTGAAAGGCAGACTTTGGACCACTGAGCAACAGTCCAGGGCTGCGTTTCCCAAAAGCATCGTAACCTTAAGTTGATCGTAGCTCCATTGGTTTCCATTGGTCTATGATGTTCTTAAGTTTACGATGCTTTTGGGAAACACAGTCCAGTACTTTTTCTCTGTAGCCCAGGTAAAATGCGTCTGACGTTGTTTCTGGTTCAGTATCCAGCATCCAGACTCCAGCATCAGTCCACTCCTTGTGAAGCTCTCCCAAGTGTTTGAATCAGCTTTGCTTGACAGTATTCTCAAGCTTGTGGTCATCCCTGTTGCTTGTGCACATTTCCTACCCAATTTCTTCTTTCCAGTCAACTTTGGATTTAATATGCTTTGATACAGCACTCTGTAAACAGCCACCCCTTTCAATAATGACCCTCTGTGACTTACCCTCTTTGTGGAGGGCGTCAATGATTGTCTTCTGGATCATTGCCAAGTCAGCAGTCTTCCCCATTATTGTGGTTTCAGAGAACAAGAGATACCCAGAATTTATAGGGATGGTCATTTAATGAAACTAAAATGCAAATATTCTAATATTTTGAGATACTGATTTTTGACTTTCATGAGCTGTAAACTCTAATAAAAAAAAAACAAAAAAAAAAACTTTTGAAATGCTTTACTTTACATGTAATGAATCTAGAAAATATGAAAGTTTCACTTAAGAATTTTACATTTTTTGAGATGACTGAAAATGATCTCAACATCTTTTTTATAATGCATAAATGTCCATTTTAACAATAAAATGAAAAATACAGGCAGCGATACATGGGCATCAATAATAATGTGCATAGTTCTGATCTACTGTCTTAACATAAAATACACACAGTATAACATAATTTATTCTTAATAATAATATGGTTAGTTTCTATTAATATCTAAGGCTGTATGATTAATATGTAGCTCAGCTTGACACATTTTGTATCGAGGGTCCTTCTTGACAGCTGCAAAGTTTAGGATTGCATCAGAGATCAAAGAAAAGTTATAATATTGTGGTCTACTACAAACTCTTTTCCTCACAAAAAAACTTTAATATTATTTATATTAACCACTTTTCAGTAGCCTATTGGTAATAATAATCATAATTAAGTTACTAAAATTAAAGAAAATATTAGAGAATTAGAGAAAGTAGTATGTATTTATTAATTCATACAATATAACAAAAGCATAAACAGGCACAGACTAAAAATAAAATGTATTATGATATTCTGACACTATGTATTTAGCAGACGCATTTATCCAAAGCGACTTAAAAAGGGGGAAAGTTACTGAAACGTTCTGTAACTTAAAAAAAAAAACTTCACTGAGAGAACGAGTTCCTAAATGACCCACTTTTGTCCTCGGTGCCCTTATTTACAGTGTAGCGTTTTTCTGCATATTGTTGTGCGCATGCGCAGCACCACAAGGCTTCCGTAGTTCACACACAGCATGAGCTACACGTGAATTTGCCCTGGAAACACTCAAGCTAACAGTTGATAAGTCTCTGTGCTAGTGTACATTTCACGATGTGATTTGTTTTTGTGTCATGAATGATGTCATAACTAAAGTATCTTTTAGGAAGGAAAATCAACGGTAAGTTGGAAAGCGAGGTACATTTTAATGCTAGCCTGGCTAGTTACATTATGAATGTGAGGCTGACCATCTTTTGATGTGTATGAAAATAAACATGCAAATTAAATTAAACTTAGTTTAAAACATTCATTAAATTGAATTATTATTAAACGTAAAATTAAGTCGTGGTTTTTATGGGTCATTAAAAAAAATCAGAAGGACGTTTTGATGTAGTTTTGTTTGTGTCTCAAGACTGGAAATGAATATATCTGTATATGACTGGAAAAAAAAAATCATTGTAAAGTTATGTATATTCTTCTGTCAAAAGGTGTGGGAATCCTTGTATTTGTGTGTGTTTTTTTTTTTTTTATTTGATACATCATGTAGGAATTTGTAAGCGCTTATTAACTAAAATATATTTTTTGCTGACATCACAAGGCTTTTTTTTTTTTTTTTTTGGTAGATGTTAGCAAGGACTGTACTTCAGTCAAGGTGTACTGGTTTATCTTTAGTATTTCCTAAGAAGAAATCCTCACTCCTTCAGATCCTCACTGCAGCACACGGTTGTGTCTTCAAAAGGTTCAGGACAATGGACTGCCAGAAAGAACCTGAAGAATCCCAGGACACAATCAGTGCAGGTGCAGACAGTACTACCACAGTAGAAGAAACAAAACCTTCCAGCTCTACAGAAAGCAGCCAGACCTCATCTACAGAACCTGGGCTTTTACCAGGGGAGACGGTTGTCAGGGAGGGAAAGGCTGCCATTCTGTTCCCTAGTGCTAATGAGGTGTTCTACAACCCTGTGCAGGAGTTCAACCGAGATTTAACGTGAGCATGGCATCTAGTCTTGTGACGTCTTGTAATGTTTTCTTTTTAATTTCGCCATTGAACTGCCTATATACCTTCTTCGATCAGGTGTGCGGTGATCACAGAGTTTGCTAGGGAGCAGCTGGCTCAGAGGGGTATCCGGATCTTGATCCCGGGTGAGAAAGATCGAGTTGTTGTTCGACTCTCGGAGGAGAAGAACGAAGCGGTGGACCAGGACACATCAGAACAGCCTGAAAATGAGCAGCAAATGGAAGAAGAGGGTGACAAGAAAGAGTTCATCACTGCCTCTGTAGGGGAAAGATGTGAGGTCTGTGTGTGGGCCAATTACTGTGTTTTAATCATTATTTATATACTATTATATAGCATTTGTTCATATTTTGAAGTAGCTTTATTTTCGCATGCGTGTGTTTTTGTTGTTTTATTGGATTTTTTTTTTATGACTTGGTTTGTTATTATTTTAACTATTTTTATTTCAGTTATAGTAATTGTGGTACTTAAACTTTCAACTGAATAGCCCTTCATGTGTGTATATATGTAAAATTAAAATAGCGTATAATAAATAAAATATAACAAAATAATAGATATATTTAAATGAAAGTAATTTTGTCAAAAATAATTTAAATAAATTTTATATGTGAGATTATTTTAATTATATATTTCTAATTATAATTTAATATTTTAATACTGGTGTATTCACCTTGCCTTGTTTTTTTTTCCTTCCCAGTATTCTCCTATGACTGACATAATTAAAGTTTTTTCCCGTATTTGTGAATTTGTATGGCTAAAACTGTCTGCCAAATAAATAAATGTAATTTATCTCTCTTTTCTGCTTTAGCAAGGTCTGCGTGTGCTGGAGGGTCTGGCAGCATCAGGCCTGCGTTCTGTACGTTTTGCTCTGGAGGTTCCTGGTCTGAAGAGTATCACTGCTAATGATTACTCTGCTAAAGCTGCTGCCCTGATTGCCCGCAATGCACAACACAACAATGTGTCCCACATACTGCAAGCCAGCCAAAGAGATGCCAGGTCTGAGCACTCTGCTGTTTATTTTTTCCAGTGTTTTACACTCACAAACATGCATTTCAATTTATCTAATATTTTTTTATTTTTATGTTTTTCCCAATTCCTGTAAATGATTCGTTATAGTTTTAGTTAACAGGAACAACACTGATTCATTTACATTCTAAATTCTGGTATAACAACTTCTTTACAGTATGGTGATGTATGAGGCAAGAGGGAGGAAGGAGCGATATGATGTTATTGATCTTGACCCCTATGGCAGCCCTTCTCCATTTCTGGATGCGGCTGTGCAGGCTGTCAGTGAGGGTGGTGAGTCTGTCGCTGTTCTCTTACATGCATATTCTGAATTTATTTAACACAATATGCACTACACACAGTAATGTTACTCTCTCATTGTCAGGGTTGCTTTGCATTACGTGCACGGATATGGCTGTAATGGCTGGAAATAGCGGGGAGACCTGCTACAGCAAATATGGCTCTGTGTCCATCAAGTCCAAATACTGTCATGAGATGGTAAGATCGGGCTGACTGCTGATTGGAAATGGATGGAAGGAAACTCGTATCGTAACATCATATCTATGTCCTAATCACACTCTCTTTTTTTTTTTTTTTTCTTTTATTCTAGGCTTTGCGTATAATTCTGCACAGTTTAGATCAGAGAGCAGCTGTTTATCAGCGATACATTGAACCTCTCTTGAGTGTGAGTGTGGATTTCTACATCCGTGTATTCGTCAAAGTCAAAACAGGCCAAGTCGTGGTCAAAAACTCTGCAAGGTAAAACACAGTTTACTCTGTCTGTCTAAACATACATAAAATAGCTGCTAGTAATCATAAATGAAAAAGTGCAATATGTATAAAGAATTCTACAAGAGGTACACAAAATTTTTTTTTTTTTTTTATAAATGAAGCCTTTAAGCATAAGAGACTTATTTCAAATACATTGAAAATTTAACAGACCCCAATTTTTTGTATGGAAATGTATTCTGTGATTTATTAAATCCAGGTATCTGTGTGTTTCGTAGTAAACAGGCGCTGCTGTATAACTGTGTCGGCTGTGGTGCGTTTCATCTTCAGAGGATGGGGAAGAAGATGAGCCAAGGCAAACAGTAAGTATTTCTACCTCCATAATTGATCTGTTCACTTTTTCTCAATGTTTCTGTACTGTCAGTATCATTGTGTTTTCAGTAAGTGTATATTTCTAATATATATGTAATATGTTGGTTACAGTATGAAGTATTCGGCAGCCACTGGACCACCTGTAGGGCCCAGCTGTGAGCATTGTGGGCAGAGGCACCAGGTCTGAACTATCAATATCTCCTTTTATGTGTGTTACTAACAATAAAATATCCCTTTGCTGTGTAATTAGCTGGTACTGATATATCATGCATCCCTTCTTGCTGTATATACCATGTCTGTTATCTGCAGAAATATTGGATATAAATCAGCCAATATTGGACATTTAATTGAGTGTTAGTCCTCTCATTTACACTGTTTTTACATTTAATGTTTTTACAAGTCATTTAATAACACTGTTAAATTTATCTTTATAAAATCATAATTAACTAATATTAATTTCCCTTAATATTACTGTTTGGGGTTTGCAAACCCCAGTTTGGTAAATACTGCTTCAAGTTACAATGCCTGTATTGTTATATTTAAAATGATACATTTTAGTTTTAATGTTTCCTCTTTTATTTATTCAGAAAAAATAGTATAGAATTTTGGTTTGATTCAGCCATTTATCGAACCATTCTTATCGTATTGACCAGAATTGTAATATGGTTGCATTACGGTATAAAAGCAACTGACATGCTTCAGTATGTTTCAAAGATGAACATTTAGTTCCTCACCTTGTTTTGATTACTTTGTTCCTCTCTCTGTATTTGCAGTTGGGCGGTCCCATCTGGGCTGAACCTATTCATGACATTGCATTTGTTCAGAAGGTTCTGAGTGCCGTTTCAGGGAACCCCACCCGCTTCAGAACGTCCAAGCGGATCGAGGGGGTGCTTAGCATGGTGACCGAGGTCAGTCGTTAATAAACTTCACAGTAAGAATCATCAGCATGATTGTGACATTTTAAATGTATCCAGGCAAATAAGTTTTGGTTTTCTGAATAGAGAATGAGTGCTAATAGTTTGAGTTTTGTGTTTTAGGAGCTGCAGGATATTCCTCTGTATTATGTTTTGGATCATTTGAGCAGCACAGTTCACTGCAACACTCCGTCCATGCTGCAGTTCAGGTGAACTCAATATAACACATTCCACCATCGTTATGTACACTACTGTTGCAGAGATTAGAGTCAGTAAGAATTATTATTATTTTTAAATTAAAGGGTTAGTTCAACCCCAAATGAAAATTGTCATTTACATTTTATGAGAGTCTTAAGGAATACAAAAAAAAGAATATGTTTAGAGAAAAGTATGGTTGAGCTTTTATGTTCGCTGATCAATGTTTATATGTGAATAAAGGCATCAATTAAATCTTTTCATTATATGAAGTGATTATTATTATATTATATCTCTTCAGAATACCTGGGTTTTAAAGCGTCAAGAGTTTTGGGTCAATAGAGTTTCAATGTAGGGTGTCCTCATTTTCTTTCTGTGGTGTAGGTCAGCTCTCTTGCATGCAGGGTACAGAGTGTCTCTCTCTCATGCCTGTAAAAATGCAGTGAAGACCGACGCTCCTGCTGAGGTGTTGTGGGATATCATTCGTTGCTGGGTAAGTGACCACCATACACTCTTAGAGGGGAGGTTGATTGCGACTTCACTTTTTAATGTTAGTTAGTGTGTAATGTTGCTGTTTGAGCATAAACAATATCTGAAATCTGCGACGCTGAAAGTTCCGTGCAAACGGAGATATCGTCTTTTAAAATGATGGCAGTTTAATGCCTACAAAAACGGTTCGTACGGACTACAATGAGCTACTTCCTGGGTTTGTGACGTCACAAACTCATACATTTACATAAACTTCATCCCCGGGAACATGTAACAAAGGGGGCGAGGCCATGCTGCGCTGCTTTAGAGAAGGGGAAGAGTTGTTACCATGCCGTATGGTATTAAAGTTGTATTAAAGCTTTAATCAGGATAAAACCGTATATAGACAACAACAAACAAAAAAACATACCATTAAGAGCCGTGCTTGCACAGGTTCTGTGCAGTCCTCCTCACTAATATTCTCTGGGTGTCAATCGGGCTCGAATTGATAAGAAATATAGACGACACCATTGTTTACAATACAACCGGAGGACATGCTGCTGATGTGAGGGGTGTGATGTTTTAGCGGATCACAACACACTGGGCCAGCTAACTAATCTGAGCCCATCGTGTATTTCTGAGGGAGGGGCTTCATAAAAACAGGAAATCATCGGAGCGTTCAAAAGAGAAGGGAGAGCGTGGTGTAGAATAAAGGTACATTGTGTGAAAAATAATGTGTTTTTTGTTAAACGAAGCATTAACACGTTAGATTGCACCCCATAAACACAATCAAGCCTAGAAAAAAAAGTCACCCACCCCTTTAAGAATCTCCCAAAAAGATCCTCATGATAACACCGTATTTTCTAATGTAGTTTCTGTTTGTGTATTCCTCAGGAGAAGTCTAACCCTGTGAAAAGAGAGCGGTTATCAGAAACCAGTCCTGCTCACCGCATTCTCTCCAAAGAGCCAACGTAATGATCAAACACCTTATATTTAATTCACCTGATGGCTATTTGATATTAAAATCCTGGTCACACTTTATTTTAAGATCCAGTTCTTGCTATTAAAGGGATAGTTCACACAAAAATTTAAATTCTGTCATTAATTACTCACCCTCATGTTGTTCCAAACTCGTTAGACCTCCGTTCATCTTCAGAACACAAATTAAGATATTTTGATGAAATCAGAGAGCTCTCTGATCCTCCCATAGACAGAAAGGATCCTTACACGATCAAGGTGTGTTCTACGTTGTTGCGCTTTGATCTGAACGAAAACAACATATCCACGTGACGCAGCATACACAGTAAAAAAGAAAAAGTTGAGCCAACTTAAAATTTTAAGGCAACTAGCTTCAGCAGATTTTTGAGTTCTCTCAACTTATTTTTGTAGGAGATTCTCAACTTTTTGTTGTATAAACTTAAAACAACAAGTTGAGAACATAAAAATCTGCTGAAGCTGGTTGCCTTAATTTTAAATTGGCTCAACTTTTTTTTGAGCTCAACTTTTTTTTCTTTTTTTTTCTTTTTTTACAGTGTCTTTACTCTCCAAAATGGTGCCAGGGTGATATGGAGGAGACAAATTATTGAATAAAGTATTTTTTTTTTCTTTTGCGCACAAAAGGTATTCTCGTAGCTTTGTAAGTTTACGGTTGAACCCCTTATGTCACATGGTACCTTGCTACGCTTCTGGACCTTGATCGTGTAAGGACACTTGCTGTCTAATGTAATTAATGACAGAATTTTCATTTTTGGGTGAACTAACCCTTTAACAAACCATTGACTTTTGCCTCAATAAACTCCTAATTTGCTGCTTATTAATAATTAGTAAGGTAGTTAAGTTTAGGTATTGGGTAGGATTAGGGATGTAGAATATGGTCATGCAGAAAAAGTGCTTTATAAGTACTGATAAACAGCCAATAATAAGCAACTAGTTAAAGGTGCATTAAGCTAATTTTGCCATTGACATTTGAAAGCACCAAAACAAACACACCCATACCATAACAGGACCTCACCAGTGTTGCCAAGTCAACGGTTTTTCCCAGGGAATTTGTCTATTTTACCACTGTTGCCGCAGGTTGTTTTTATGTCCATGGGTTGAAGCGACCCCAATAACATATTTATCCCCTGGAATGCGAATTTTACCAGGGGAACTCCGCCCAGAAACGTATGTTTTACCACCCGAAATGCCATTTTTGAAACGGAATTGGGCTAGTTTTGAGTAGCAATAGGGCGGGCTTTGTTGTGAAAACCTGGCAACCCTGGACCTAGGTCCTATTTTGATATCTCCACCCCACACGTACGTACACAACACCGGCAACTACAATGATGGAATCTGCTATGCCTGCCGGCCGAGGATATAAAGTTGTGTGAAACAATGAAAAATGAACATCACTCACCTTTCAATAAGAAACAAAGTAACCTTGGCATCCGAGGCCTTCCCGCTCCTTGAGTTCTCTCCACTGCCGGAAACTGGCCCTTTACTGCTGATTGGCTGTTTTGGGACTCGGTTATCAAATATAGCTTAGTGCACCTTTAATAGTGAGAATTGGTCCCTTTACTAGTGTTACCAGAATCCCTGTTGTTTATATTGCTGTACCTTTTAGTTTAGTTTAATAAAAATATAACTTTTAATCTTCATATTCTCTCATTTAGTCTTCAAGCCTGCTTTGAAATCAGAGAAGATGCAAACCCTCAATCACGAAAAAGGCACCTCACACGTTTCCAGGAGAACCCACAGGCCAACTGGGGACCCAAAGCACGTGCCAAAGCAGGGTGGGTCATACTGCTAATATTCTTTTGTTAAATCATAAGCAAACTCTTTTAACTAGTCTTAAATATAAATCATCTTTTCTTGTATTTAGTGGAGGAATCTCCTCTGAGCTGGAGGACAAAAGAAAACAGTTTCAGGGTAAAAGAAAGAAACAAATCACAGACTCCTCTGAAATCAAAAGCTTCCCCTGCAAGAAGTTTCGAATGGTACGTCCGCTTGACTACAATATATGTTGTGATTTCAGAATCATTTGAATACTGAGAAGTTGCCTTATTAGTTGTTGTTACCAAACTAGTCAGTATTTGAGAATTCAAATTTAGAAACAAGTAATTTCATTTTATTTTCCAAAGTACAAGAATTATCATCCAACTTTTATTCCAGTACATGTGATAAATGTTTAATTTATTAGATCAATGAATTAGGGTTAGTAGTCAGAAGTGCCCTTAATTGATGATAAATTATTCAAGCAATAATTCATACATATTAAATCACAGCAGCTATTTTACATAAAGCTATTGTATTTTCTTTCTTTTCTAGGGAACATGTACATATGGAGATAAATGCTGTTATTTGCATGAACTCAAGCAAGAAACTGAGGAAAAGATGGACTAAGTGGTTTTCTCACTACTGAATAACGCATGTGTCCAAATGTGTACAGATTCTCAACTAAAGTTAATTGGAGTTGTGCCATGCAAGTTTAATTGCATTGGTGGGACACATTTTATTCTTTGCGGTCATTTTATATTTTAGTTTTGCCTGGCAAATAAATACTAAGTGAATGGTTGTGTATTTCTATTCAGCATGAGCAGGACACATCATGTATCATTTAAAAACAATTTATTACTGGTCATTAAATTTATTCCACAGTTCTTTAAAAAATGTCATTTTCATATGAAAGGCACAGTAGAAAAATACAATCAAATTATTGCACAAATGAATATTAGAAAGAAATACAAGATGCCCAATAGATAACCAAAATAGAGCTTGTGAGATTAATGCAGAAGAAATAAAGACTAAATCATATACATCTTTATGAACATATGGTACAGTGAAGTGTGAAGAATATCCATACTCAAATTTTCCGAAATTAAAAATCTAGAAACCGTTCTAATTGAACAATGCAGCGTAGTTCAGCTCTTTATGAATCAGTGCCAGGTTTGGATACTGCAATGCTACACTCTTGATTGGCTCGTACAGTGATCTGTATGTTGTCGGTTCTACATCTGTCGCACCCGTAGCAAGAAGGTGCGGATCTCCATTGGGTTTAGTGTGACTTCCCATGGTGAGGGATCTTTGGCACTGAGTGGAAGGGGCTTTGATGCTTTCGCTGAAAGACAAACACAAACACTTAATTTCTGGAAGCTAATTTGTACAAAATTTAGAGAAATGAACAATTCTTACCTGTGTTCCACTGCAGGCGGTTCATGTCCTCTTTCCACTGATTTGCCCCTAGACTCATCTCAGACGCTCCAAGCACCTCCAGAGTAGAAAACAGCTTCTGCACACACACAAAGATAAAGTTTATCCATATGAAAATAATTATTTTTTATGTACTATAAGCAATAAGGCACTCAAGATTGAGCTGACTACATTCACAATAGGTGTTGCACTGGATTCCTGAGCTACGACAATTTTTTTTTATGGGTGCTCTATTGGGTGCCTGTTTATAAATAACCAGAAATTCTTAATCATGAAAATCATGTTAGCTAATGACTTGCATTTCATTGCAGAAGCTAAAATCTTTCAGTTACACTTTGTTTTCAGTTAGCAAGTTAACAGATTAGTCAACTAGCTTAGCACACTGTTGAATACATAAGAAATATATTTTAAAACAATTTATCAGGATTCTTCAGAGCAAATCTTGCAGAACACAGAACTATCATACTTGAGAATTGTTTTGAATGTTTGTTCTGAGAATTTAGTCCCTGTGAAACACAATCAGTGTTTGACTGCAGCAGGATTTACTTATTGTGTAAGTAGGAATGAAAATGTGTGTATTACTTGTAAATTGACTGTAACAGGCTGCGAGTTTGTTTTGCTCTCTTTAGCCTGGTACTGATGTTCCAATCTAATCAGAACCGAGTTGTTATCCCACTGAGACAGTGTCAACAGGTGAACAGCAGGGGGCAGAGCAGCCTGAAGTCCGGAGAACTATGGGAAGGAGGGAATGATCAGTCACTTATTCAGGCATCTACTAAGAGTTTAAGCTAATAATGAGGAACCTATTCAGTTCATCCAACCATTGATCCTCTACAAACCTCCAGTTTTGTATTGGTGGGAGGTGTGCCATCCTGGAAGGAGAGCAGGGGTTGGAGCACCATACCCTGTGCGAGGGGTCTGTGGACATCTGCGGCCATATTTGGTGGAGTGAGGGTCAGCAGCAGGCGTCCTCGGACAACTAAACCATCAAAAAACTCTCCCGGCTCAGAGAGAGGCTCTCCCACTCCTCTAAAATCATCATACAGCAGTCTCCTGTGCAGCTGAGAGAGTTTGCTGTTAGCTGTTAACATATAGAGACCATGCCTTTGGACACCCAAATCCACTATAATTTGATAACTGTTTTACTTTTTGTTTTTTTAGACAAGAACGGTCTTGTTTAGACTTCAAATATGCAGTCTGTTAAAGAAAATGTCTATTTGAAAATTTGCTTCGGCGTTTTTGTTTGAGCTCCAGGGCATCGGTGGCCGTTCAGCGCTCATGAACCCGCCAAGAGCAGCTTTACCTCGGCCAGATCTTCTTGAATGCTTGTAGCCGTGTGATATGGCTGTGCATCGGCACGCTGTGATTATCTAAGTCACTCACTCACAATACCTTCCGTTATGCCAATAAAGCACTTTTAAATTGAACTGAACTGAAGGAGAGATTGACAGATAGTAGGAAACGTAATTTTATTTTACCATGATTTCCAGCGAGCCGTTATAGATGCTGCTGGCCCCTTGAGAGCGATCGGTCACTACTGTCAGCTGATGCTTGTCATCCTAAATGCACACACACACATATTAGATTCCTTGACAGGTTAGGCCCAAGACTGTTTATGAAAATCTGAGTGACAAAAGAAAGCGAGGATGAAGACAGGCAATATAAAAAGACAAAAAATGTAATATGGCAACATAAAATAAATGGAGTCTAAAATATAGAAACAAAATAATAAAAACAGACCCAGGATCCAAAAAAAGACAAGAAAGCTGATGTAACTGGCTGAACGTCACTTGCCTTGATGTAAGCGCGAGAATTGATTGGATAGTAGTTTCCAGCGATTGGCTCTGTCTGCTTCAAATCCCAAGTGGGCCGATAATCTTTCCTACAAAGACACTGCTCCTTAGATTACTTTTCCAACAGATGAGATACGGAACTATTTAAAATCTTGGGATCAGTAAGGTTTTTTTAATGTTTCTGAAAGAAGTCTCTTATGCTTTCCAAGGTTGCATTTACAGTATTTGTTCAAAATATAGTAAAAACAGTAAAAAAAATTACTATATATATGTATATATATATATATATATATATATATATATAAAAAAAATTCACATTTTATGTTGCTGCCTTATGTTAAACTGCTTTAAATTACCCCCCCACAACCAATCTACACTCCATACACCATATTGACAAAGCAAAAACAGAACTGTCACAAAAAAAAAATTAAAAACTGAAATAAGTGAATTGCATAAGTATTAACGAAATATTTAGCTGAAGCACCTTTACAGTCTTAAGTCTGTTTTGTTTGATGCAACAAGCTTTGCTCATCAGCATTTGGCAATTATCTGCCATTTGTCTCCTCATCTCTTCACCTCTCAAGCTCTGTCAGGTTGGATGGGGCAGATCCAAATTTTCAGGTTTCTCCAGAAATATTTGACTGGGTTCAAGTCCAGGCTGTGGCTGGGCCACTCAAGGACATTCACAACGTTGTGTATAAGCCACTCTTGCTGTGTGCTTAGGGTCCTTGTCCTGTTGGAAGGTGAACCTTCTGCCCAGTCTGAGGTTCTGAATGCTCTGGACTGGGTTTTCATTAAGGCTATCTCAATATTTTGGTGCATTGAGCTTTTCTTCTATTCCGATGAGTCCCTCAGTCCCTGCTGCTGAAAAACAGCCCCACAGCATGAGGCCGCTACCAGCACACTTTACTTTTGGGATGGTACTCTGCAGGTGATGAGCAGAGCTGGTTCTCTTCAAACATGATGCTAAGAATTGAGGTTCATCAGACCAGAGAATCTTTTTTCTCACAGTCTGAGGGTCCTTTAGGTGCTTTTTTGTAAATTCCAAGTGTGTTTTCTTTTGTCTTCACCGAGGAGAGGATTGAGTTTGGCCACACCGCCATTAAGCCCAGATCGGTGGAGTGTTGCAGTGATGTTTGTTCTTCTGTAGATTTCTTTTATCTCCACATATGATCGTGGAGCTCAACTAGAGTGACCATCAGGTTCTTCGTCACTCTAACCAAAGCCCTTCTTCATCAATTGGTCAGTTTGACCAGGAGGCCAGCTCTAAGAAGAATCCTGGTTGTTTGAAACTTCTTCCAGAATTTTGAAAAAATTAAGCAAAATTTTTTTCTGAACTCTTCCCCAGATGTGTGGCTTGACACAAACCTGTTTCTGAGCTCAACAGACTGTTATTTTGACCCCAGGGCTTGGTTTTTGCTCTGATATGCATTATCAGCTGTTGGAACTTTTATTAAGACGTGTGCCTTTCCAAATCATACCCCTTCAATTGAATTTGCCACAGTTTACCTTCACTCAAAGTTTAAAACACCTACAAGCAATATGAATGCTCCTGAGCTAAATTCCAACAGTCCCAGATAAGGGTATGAGTACTTATGCAATAGAATCATTTAAGTTTTTTATTTTTTTTTGCTTTACCATTATAGTGTATGGAGTGTAGATTGATGTGGAAAAAAGTAATTTATAGCAGTTTAACATAAGCAACATAAAACGTGAAAAGAAATTAAGGGGTATGAATACTTTCGCAAGGCACTGTGTGTGTGTGTATAATATATATATATATATATATATATATATATATATATATATATATATATATATATATACATAAAATGTACATTAAAATGTAAAATTTCTGTAACCAAACTTTCTATTTATTTTAATCTCCTCACCGGCGTTCTAGAACCTCTCTCCCATTGGAATCAGTGTAGAAATAGTCAGAGGACTCAATGTCTGTGTCCAAACGAGTGATCACTTCTTTCCCTAAACCATCTCTGTAAAGAGAAAGAGAGAGAAGATAAACAGAGAGGAAGAGTTATTAAGCCTTACTACTTTCATTTTCACAACAAATCTATAATCCAGAGAAATCTGTGTATGTGTGGGTTCACTCACGCTATAGGTACAGGTCCCACAGTCCACTCCAGCTCCAGTTCCCTGTGGCCTTCATACAAACGAACAACCTGTGACACCCAGGGGCTGAACCACTGCGTCACCTCTTGAACTGTGCTGGACACGGTAACTATCTGTATTTCAGCAGTTTTGTTAATGATGAAGGGGTCTGAAGAATTTGGTCTGAAAATGTAAGCCCCCGATGGCTGCGAGCTCTCCTTGTTATTCCCAGCACTTGCATTATACCTTTAATTGTCAAAAAAGCACATAAGAAGCACACAACACTTTATTTTTTTGTTATGATTCACTTTTTTGATACCATCAAACATGACAAGTAAATACTGCATATCATTGTATTTACTGGCACTCCAAGGCAATTCAAGAAATAATATAGTATACCATATGTAATCACATCAAAAAACCCAAAGATAATACTACGGTAGATAGAAAACTGGAAGGCACAGACTGATTCTGAATCAGCCCAAACTAACCAGTAGAAGTTCTGAGTGAGTCGAATGGTTTGATTCGTTTCCAGGTTTGTCAGGCTGCTCAACAGACCTGTGGTGTCGTCGAAGGTCACCTTCAAGAACTAAAACGCATACATAAGAACAGATTTACTATTTATGCTAACTGAAACATGAAATAATTGCAAAAAGTCCAGTGCTACTTAAAGTTATTTACACATTTGTGTGAATAAGGAAAATCAAGAACAGAACGTGTTTTGATATTAAAAAGAGTTATTAAGCACAATGCTCTATGTTAATTTATGCCAAAATACCCATTTTGATGAATATTCACATAAACATACTCGGTTATGTCTTATTTTTCTAATATTATTTTGAATTCCAAAAATAAAAACTACTTGTTTAAAAGTGTCTGAATTTAGTAAGACACTATTTTTTTTCAGTGCATTTTATGCATGAATATTGTACATTTAGTGCCATACATGATATCTTAAATGTGGTAACCTGTTTGTTGAGCTGATTTCTTGCATCAAAAAATAGCCATGACCATTTCCATTCTCTCTTTCACCCTAAACATTAAATAGATTTCTCTACTGTCATGTAAAAAACCATGTACTGTACCTTTAATTTCTGTAAAAACTTGTAAATGCCATCTGTTTTCATTTAGCTAACCATTTTGCATGTGAAAACCACCAGCCAAGTTCACACAAGGTCATTCAGGCGTACAAAGTTGCTAAATACAGAACTGGGTGGGGTCAGTATACTACCATTCAAAGGTTTGGGGTCAGTAAGTTTTTTTTCTAATGAATACTTTTATTAAGGAAGGATGCAATAAATTAATAAAAAGTGACAGCAAAGACTTTTACATTGCTACCAAAGATTTTTATTTTACATAAATGCTGTTCTTTTGAACTTTCTATTCGTCAAAGATGAAAATTGACCTTTGCCATCACAGGAATAAATTACATTTAAAAAATATGTATATTTAGATATTTAAAATTGTAATAATCTTTCACAATATTACTGTTTTACAGCATTTGTTATACAAATAAATGCCTAGTTAATTCAAAAGAGCAATTTTTTGGATCTTTTTTTATGGATCTTATATGATATTTGTCTCCAGTTGCTTAGTGATTTTAACCAGATAGTTTCCACTTGTGCTGCTGCATGTACCTTGTTCTGAATGGAGCGAGTGGCTATGGGTTTGGCGCTGGATGCTGGAGGCTCATCCTTAAGCATGGAGATGATGTACGTAGTGTAGCCAAGAGGAGGAGCTTCAACCTGGAATACCAGCTCACCTTTAGCATAACCCCTGCTCCGCCTCACTTGCTGTGTGGACTTAGACAGTGGAACCACCTGATAGACCGCAGGGGAAGTAGAGATGATGATTTCATATCATAAATGTTACAAATACGCTTAAATGACATAAACACACAGTTTCCAACCTGACTGTCCACTGCTTTCCCGTTTGTATCAGTAACACTGTACAAAGAACCATTGACGGGCAAACGAACAGGCCAGCTTACGGTCCTGCCCAGAGGATTGTACACATTCATAGAGAACTGAGAGAGAATTTAAAAAAAAGAGAAAGATCATAATTCAATAGTGAATGTGCTTTTTATTGCATGAATGTATTTACTGAAATCTGTGTATAGTACCTTTTGGCTGCTTTCTGTGAGGGGACACACACTGATGTTGAGATTCTCACAGAACACACGTGGAGATTCAGAACCACTGAGAACAGCCAGAGAATTACGAACCAGCACCTAGAACAAGAAAGGGACAGTGGCAAAAACAATGCCTTTTTTAATTAATTTATGAATGTTTTTGATAGCCATGCCAATAAAGCACATTCAAATGAAAATGTAATAAAGCAAAGTTTACCCTGAAAAAATCTGACAGAGAGAAATGCAGAAAAAATTACAGTTTATGTTATTGTACCTCACAATGTGCCCAGCCTGTAGCCAGTCTCCTGGCGTAGTCATATGCCACATGCTGTTTTTCTGTCCCAGACACAGCATCGTGATGTTGGGCTACACCCATCGCCCTCTCTGAGCAACAAGAAAAGATGTCAATCATACCAACTGATTAAAGCCAACAGAAGTGATACATTTACAACAGATGTAGACTTACTCATAGTATCACTGTCCCCTTCACCAAAGGGTCCAGATGTAGATTTGGGCCCACCAAGCACCTCCAACTGGTTGCACGTCTAGAAGATCAAAACCAGACAATACAGATTACCCCCCCCAAAAAATAAATAAATAAACACTGTAGATGTGATTTTGTGTGTGTGTGTGTGCATTACCTGTAGTCGGCTGTTGCTCAGTCTCTCATATAACTTCAATGCTGGTCGGCTGGTAAAATAACCCGTCCAGAAATCATGAGCATCATCAGCATAGGGGAAAAAATCATCTGTCTTCAGAGGCCTAAAATGGATGTCCAGGCCAGGAAAAAAAAAATAATAATAATAAAAAAAAAATGACACAAAATACTTGCGAGATCCTTTTTATGCTAGTATCAAAGGATTGATTATTTAAATGTATTAGATATGCATGCACACAAACCAGGTGAGGTTGGCTAGGTTGAGTTCCTGTAGGTAGCAGGACGGGGTCGAGTAAAGCACATTCACCTTGCTTCCTTTAGCTTGCAGGGCATTTACATACTTGATCAGCTTATCCATGTTCTTGTACCAGAGAATGGCATTCTCATACTGGAAGTCTGAACCCATGGTCATAATGATGTGGTTTGTCTTATAAAAGGCAGCCTGGGAACAGAAATCTCACATGAGCTTTATATATGATTGACTGAACCGAGTACTGCTGCAATGCTGTTGAAATACCTGGTCATAGGAAACATTCAAAAACCTCTGTACTATCTCATCCACATTGTAGTCCTCAAGGTCTGGGTCGTCTCTTATGGGAGCATCATTACATGACTGGTCCCAGCAGAAGCCCTCAGGTGGGTTATAGCCATTTGGAAGAACACCTTTAGAGATGAAAGATATAAGGATATGGAGGTCTGTAAGATCAATTTAATCTTACTGACTGACTTTGAATGGTTTTTAAATATAATATATACAACAATCTACAACTAATCGAGGAACAGAAAGCATTGATACTGCACTATTTGAAAAACTGAATTTGAATAATCAGACAACAAAAAGCAGCACGTTTACAGATTAGTACCCGTGAAGAGATCAGCGAGAGGCGGCGTCAGGCTTTCACTGGCCCTCCAGAGCATTTCCATCTCTTTGGTCTTCATCCTGCGAACTTTGTCCTGATAGTCCAAACGGCCAAAGAAGAAACCGTCATAGCCCATCTGTAAACAAATCAAGAGTCATAAGCATCACTATGCCACACCATTCACACCAGTTACAAGTAATGTGCCATGGTCACCTGAGCAAAGATGGAGGCGTGTTCTCGGGCGTGTCCAAACGGGTCGATGTGCCAGGCCACCCGGGGACGACCGCATTCACCGAAGGTGTCATTCAGGAATCGCAGCCCCAGAGTCATCTGATCTATGACTGCGCTGTAGTGCGTGGTGGCCTCGTCACTCATGCACCAGCCACCATTTATAAACTCAAGACGACCTATGAGAAAAGATAGAAATGTATAAAATTCATGATATTTGGAAAAATATTTTCTACTTTGATTAAAAATATTATGGGGGGAAATAATTGTAAAGTTTCAGAGCGTAAGCAAAGTATTTTAGAGCTTCTTACTTCACTTCACATCTTTTATTCCAATCATTTTTTAAATGGTTTAATGGCTTTAAATGGGGAAAATAATGCAAAATAATTATGCAGATTCAGTGTGTAAGATAAGAATTGAACATTTATTACGTTTTATGTCACTTCACATTTTAGTATCGTTACATTTTGTCTTTTTTATTTGTATACTTTATTTAATCTCAGACTGAGAAAATACCCTCCTCACCCTCATTGACCAGCTGTGTTACAATTCGCCGTGTGTTCTGGCTCTGTTGCCTCCACCAGCGGTAAAAGAAGGCCGTCTCTACGTAGATGAACCGTCGGGCTGGATCCTTCTGTAGCTGGTCTATTACCGAGTCCAAAATATACTGAACTCCTGCATGCTGGATGTTGTTTCGGTCTGAAAAACACAAAGACTGGAATAAAAAATCTGAGCTTTGTGTTTTATTTACATGCCTGTACCAGCCTGACACCAACAAAATGTTGTGTGTATCATGTTGTGAGGTTAAACATTAAGCTTTAACACTCCAATGCATTGCCACTATCATATGACAAGCAACACATAAATCATAAGACAGTCACATGAAGAATGTGATCTACTACATACCAATGGAAGTTACAAACAAGCACTTTCAAGTGAGACATGAACAAAACTTCACCTCCATAGTAGTATTGATCCACAGTCTTGAGCCAGCCAACATCATCATGTGTGTGAGGAACCAGATGGACATTCAGCATGGAAGGATTTGTGGCTGGACATGACTGTAGAAATTAATGGAGAGATACAACAATAATGAGTTTTACTTCCTCTATCTACAGTCATTTCCTTTTTACTTCATTTCAACAATGTACAAAAGCATGCTATAGCCAAGGTACATGCCCAAAACACTATGGTAATGTAGTGACATCAAGTGCAATAATAATTAACACTAACTAAGCAATTAACTAAGTTTTTGTTATTGTACATTATTTCCCTCAGTGCTAATTTTTTACATTTAGTCAACCCTTTCTCAAAGGTCCTACAACGAAGAACTTAAAAATATTCACACAAAACTCACCTTATAACCGCATATGGAGTTTCGTCCCGTGGGTAAAGAAAACACAAGACAGAAGAGCAGCTGGAACAGAAAACTGATGCAGAGCGCAGCCATGATGAAAATGAAACTACAATCACATGACAGCCGAATTTGTGTTTGTCACGTGACTTCTCCTCCTGCAGCTTACGAATTAACAAAATAAAAGTCTTCAAACAGCTACAAAGTCCTTAAATATCTACAAAATAAACGTCCCTAAAAGGTAACATCGATAAAACATATCAAGACAATATATTATATTATATTATATTATTATTGCTTCCGTAACAACAAGCATTTCTACCCCTAATAAAGTGTGCCTGTTTATTAAGGAGACAACAGTGTCTTATGACAACAATGTCCTCAGTTATTGTAACTATGACTTTAATTTCCACCTGTAAACTGTTAGTGTCTAAAGGATATTAAACATTTTTGATAAACTTGTTCTTTTTCCCCCCACATTGCTTCAGTCAGTATCCTGCTCACAAATACACAATGTATGCTTATTAAGGGAGGAAGCTTTTACAGCTGTGGTTTACTGCCTCATTTGTCTGCGGCTGGGATCATGATGACCTCACCGTTTATCTACTTCATTCTCAAACACTCCTTTTTCCTTCCCCCTCCTTTTCATGGGTTTGCAAGAGTCACGTACCCCCATCTATCTCCTGCCTGACTCCCATAACAGATAGCTAACATTCCTCAGAACTCTTTAAAATCAATTAACAGTAGCCAAAAAGGTTTTTAAAACATAACGTGTGCCAGGGTGTATTTTTATTGTACTTTATTAGTACTTCATGTTAAACATACAGTATATATTTTTTTATTCTTTTTAAAATCCAAATGAGAAGCTATCTTATTAAAGGGCTTATCATGATAGAAGTTGAAGAACTGACTCTGATCTTGGACATTTTCTTGAACAGACGTTTAAAGCATTACGTCATAAGTGCCTCTAGTTAGACCATTAGAAGTCATTCATCATCATCTCAAATGTCAGATTATTGTACAATCAAAAGGTTTACTAATCATAATATTCAATTTCATATTCCCTATAGAATATCCCTCCATAATTAATCATGCAACTTTGACTTTATATTGTAAGAAAACCCAAGAGAAGCCGAAAAGGCAGTCCAGCATGAACCCAAAGAAAAAAGATTTGCAGGGAGCCCGTGTGACTAAAGTCTTTGTTCACACTTTAGTCTCTTCATGAAAAGACAAGCTAAAGGATGAGCCACATCGAAAGGAATCCAAGATCATGTTGCTGCATAGATTTTCACTCAAAGGCTCTGAGAGGAATCTCTGTTCTCTGTACAACAATGTAGAATTAGTACAATTAAGTTTAGGTCTAGACAAGCAGTAACATTAACTAGCCCTATTAGCCTGTCTTGTATAGAGTTGGTTTCTAGTATGTCATTATGTGTTTGTTTTTTGCCATTTTTTGACATGTAGCTGTTGATTTCCTCTTATATTTTTTTTAATTAATGAATGAATGAATTTATTTATTTTCTTTGCATGATAGACTTACGCTAAAACATGAAAAAAATAATACATTGCGAAACAACACCTTTAAGTTGCTACATTGCTTGGCAATCATAAACATATTTTATATTATATCACTGTAGCTTATATATTGGTATCTTGTGAGTTCCTGCCACAAGAACATTTTATGAACGTTTTATGCATGTATTATGAACATTTAGGTCTGTAAACTGTAAAAGAAATACTTTAAGTGTCAGGATTTTGAGATAAAACCGATACTTAGAGACAAGTGCTATACAGTAGCTTATTCCAACACACTGCACCAAACACCTGGTTTAAATCAGAGGAGGACCACAGCCAGAATGTGCAATGTTTTCCCCCGTTGCTGCTCTGTAAACATTTAGATAATAGTATGAAGCTATCACCGTCTAAACCTCTTACAGCTGCTGCATCTACTCGCCTAGTATTTATCTGTTTATTTTGTTGCAGGATGCATCCGAGCACATAACATAAATGGATCTGTGAATTGTATGCATGCTACATGAAATCTGACAAAAACACTGCATGAGAAGGGAACAGCTGAGGAAAAATATATGACATCATTGTCGAGAAGCAAGGCCTCAGAGAGGGCTCGACTTTGTGTTTCTGATTCTTATCTGCCCACAACTTCTTATTTTGAGAGGAAGCTTTTACAGCTTGGGTTTACAGCCCTCTCTCCCTCCAAATGAGTGTGATGACCTCACCCTGTTTCTACTAAACTCTCTCTTACTCCTCTCCTCCCTCACCCCCTCTCGCTTTCTCATAGTCTGTGCGGGAGTGAGGCTGGAGTCACGTTCTCCACAGTTCCTGCAGTCTGCATCTCAAAAGTCTCTCTGCAGTGTCTCAGACGACTTCAGAGTGGACCATTTTAGCTTTGTTGACTGACTTGGTTGACTTCAGACTTGTAATTTGGTTGGATTTACCAGAAGAAGGATTCTTTTAAACAATGAGAATGATGTTTGATTGTTTTATGGTTATGTGTTCCTCAATCAGATGATAAAAAGAAAGAACAGCAATGAAGAGGATCCAACCTTTTACTATTGGGACCAAGTTATCTGTGCCCTCTGAAAACAAATGTCTGGATTATGTGGGCAACATCCTTCCTGTACAGGTTCTGGACTGCTGTGAACTAAGAAACAACTCTAACAATGACAATTCTCCTTTCCACGAGGAGAGATTGTCCACATCTACACCTCTGGAAGGACTTTCAGATGATATTAAAGAGGAAGATGACGGGGACTCTGTTTCCCCATCAGTTTCTTCCAGATCCATCAGGAAGATTGCTATGTGTGCAAATGTTGAAAGCCAGACTGTCAGTGACTTTAATGTGACAAACCATGAGACAAACAAGCCAAGTACTTCTACTGAAAAGCTGTTTCTTGTTGAGGAAAGATTGAGTGACAAGTCCGGTGCACAGCTGGAGGTGAGCAAGACTGCATTGCTTTCATGTGTTGGACATTATGTTCCTTAGCTAGAAAATATTTGCACATAGAGACAACCAGTACAATTCATTTGTGATATTATTTGAACTTTTATTATATAAATCTATTATAATTATAGATTATATAATTTTTTATATTTACAATTAATATTTAGAATTTTATTCAAACGTTTGAGGAAGATATATGATTGATTTAGATAAAGTATCAAACCAAGTAGTATTTAATTTTTAAGAAATATTATTGCCAAAAGGGTTATTAGGTTATAAGAAATATATATGAAATTAATTGCATTCATTTTTAATTCATTTAAATTGTTGGTATTTTTTAATGATATATTAAATTAATATGTTAAATTATAATAATATTCAGTTTAAATGATAACGTATGTCTGCGTGTGTGTGTGTGTGTGTGTGTACTGCATATATATAAACATTATAATGAATTATAAATATACTTAATGATATATAGTACTATTGATTAAGTATTAATGTTTTATCATTTTTATATTATATTTTTTATATAATATTTTAAATTATTCTCAATTAGACTCAACAAAAATAAAAAATAAAAAACAGACACCAAACTCTATATCTGGGATTGTAAAATTATTGGGATTGATTATAAAAATAGTGTATCATAATAAACAAAACAGCTTTTCCACACTTCAATTCTAATCATTTTTAGTTAGCTGGCATCACAACTTTTTTTTTTTTTTTTTTTTCACAGGCATCATAAACCAACAACACACACACCAGCTCCATATTTGTTATTCTCTCAGTCTCTCGCTGTTTTTTATGAGCTGTTTGTTAAATTGTTACAGTTACTGCCTGCCCATGCACACTCTCCACAAATGTCTGCAAAGAGTTTCCCACTGCAAAACTAGAAATGCAGCTTCTCATTGTACAAATGAGCACAACAAGAACACATTGTCTTATTGTGAGAGGAAGAAAAAATAAGAAAAAACTGCATGGATTATTACAGTTTTGCACACTGTGCTTATTGAGATGAGGTCATAGCCAGGCCCCTCATTACACAAGCCCACATCCGAGATGAACTGGTAATTTCCACAAAAAAATGGGAGGTAGTTCCAAACTGGAACACACAGGGAAGGATCTAAGTCTAAACTGATGATCAGACACAAATAATATTGAAACTACTGGCTGTGATGCACTTTGGGGCTAAAGAAGTACTAAATTATGTTACAGTATTCCACAACGTGTTCCCTTTTTTGTGTAAATTGTAAAACGACACTATAAATGTTAAAGGGCAGAAGATGTGGTTTGTGCACTCTTAAAGAATTTTAACACCATGTGCCAAGGATGCAGTCATTGCAGTGGTGCAGAAGACAAGTTAAGCAATGCAAGATCTGCAACATAAAACACCACTGCTAGATGAAATCATTATTTGGAATTAACACACCTTGCTGCAGGCTCATGTATTGTTGGTGGGCCAACAGACTCAGATCCTGCTATTATTGCGTTTTACGCAATAAAATACATCATAAAAATCCCCCGGGTGTCCCAAACACAGGTGCATAATCATGAGGTGTTCGCTGTGGAGATATCTGATACTTCTGAAGAGAATGTTTTGGCATATCATCTTGAAAGCAATCTTCCTGAATTAATTCGATACTTAATCTGTACTTCATGTACCCAAACAAACAACATGATTTTATTGCCTAACAGCTGAGAAACTGCAAAAGAATCAGAACTTGGCGCACAAATCGAATTAGTTGCAGCAACATAGAATGATGTAAGACATTTTGGGAGATTTACAAAATGAGAAATAGTCTGTCAGTCAAGAGTCTGTGAGGTCATTGGCCAAGAACGCAGATGAAAACCATAACTGGTAGAACATTATTGCTATAAAAAAGACTCAATAAAATATTTTTAAACGAGAAATAAATAAATAGAAACACTTGAAATTAGGAAACTAAAAAAAGTTCGGAAAACACATATACTGGTAATAAAAAAATAGGTGTAGAATCTGCATTTTCAATCAAATTGCAAGCAACACATTGAATTAAATGTAAAATTTCAATTGAAATTTAAATGTACAAACTTTATACATTAATACTTCAACTAAAAACTGAAATAGTACTTTTTGCCATTCGTACTCTTACAATCTTTGTTTAATTAACAACTCTGGCACAAAAACAGCTCATATATATTTTTCCAGACTGACCCATGGACTAAAGGAAGGAAGTTAAGGAACCTTCAATACGATTACAGCATGCCAACTTTCCCACGTGATCAACCAGAGGACGCATCTCGGAGCCCAAGGAGAGACCTCAAAGACTTTGAGAACTCTCTCATCCAACTGACGACAAGTCTGGACTTGATGCAGGTTAAATGCATCATAAAGATGTTTCTGTTTTGTTTATTAATGTGTCTTCTTGTACCATTACCTCATGTACTCTTAATTCATCTCCTATGCCAGGAGGAACCAGAAAGACCTCTCCAGAAGAAGACAGATGCTGTAGATTTAGGATTGGAAATGTTTAGAAGCCCGGGGGCCCACGTCGACAAATCGTAAGATTTCCTGGCACAAGGATTATTACACTTTTGTTAGTGATATAAACTGTTTGGTTTCTCTGCAGGTGGCTAAAGTTGAGGTCACTCCTGAGGGACTATCATCAGGATCTCATGTTGGCTCTAGATGTCTCATCATTTTACCAACAAGCCGACAGCATCATTGGCTCCATCAACAGCAAGGTTGAGAAAACAAGGGTTGATTAGTTTTGGCATTTAGAGAAGACCTCAAACAGTCTTTATAAATCATGATTGCAATACAAGTCCTGATTCAGGATGAATTTCATTGCAGAGGAACCGTGTACTGGTGGGTGACATCCCAAAAAGTGACAAAGAGACCGGGGAAATTGCCTGTCAGATCAACGTAAGTCAATCCATGATCTCATTAGAGGAAAATACTGTCTCTTGAATTTGAGAACATGAAAACAGTGTCGCAGTGTCACAGTCACTTTGTTTTTTTATGTATGATTTCTCACTCGACCAAATAGTAGCCTATTGCATTGGTCTCACACACAAGTTTTTTTTTTTCTCCGGACTATAGCAAATGAACTCCAAATGAATGATGTAATTTCCTTTCATGACCCCACCCCTCCCTGGACAACTCTCTTTCCAGATGCTGAACGAGTCTGCGTCTCGGCTGTCAACTCTCCACCCAACACTGGCTAGAAGAGTAATATGCAAACAGGCCGAGGTGAAGGAGAACTGGGCACTTCTCCAGGAGTTTCTCTGGTAAACGAAGTCCACTTACTCGCATTGTACTCCTGTGAACAAAAACCAATAGTAAACAAAGTATTAGAGAGCAGTGATGTCATATTTAAGGCTTGGAATAGTACATGACATCATGCTTAAATTGAATCCATAATCGTCAACATGCAGGACTGGAGCTGACATGTGGTTTAGTGATGTAATGTTATGGTCTTTTATTTTGATATTGACCTATTGCAGAGTCTTAGATCATAAATGGTAGATGTTGTTTTGAGGCAATTGCTACATATTTAGTTTCACACATTGATTGAGTTTAAGCATTTGCCAGTTTATGTAATGTTTTGTGCCTTTTTGAAGTATATTTCCGTATCCAAGAAGATAAATATCACTTAGAGCTTAGAAAAATATTATTTTGATTTCTAGATCATTTTTCTATTAAACCATGCACATCTGCTTTATAACATTGCCACTACAGAAAGCTGTAATTAGTGGCTTAGCTAACGTCACCCTTTTAAGTTACAAAATATCACACTGATTGTATCATAGCTCTTATCACAGAACAGTCAACAGCTTTAGACACAGAATTCCACAGATACTCACACCATTATGGAAACTTGGATTTGGAACATGACCTCTGCTAAATAGTATGACTTCTGAAAGTGTCAGAGAATGAATGACAGACAGGGAAAGAAATGGGGTGGTTATCGATGAATGAAGGCTGTTTCACCTCAGCTCTGGTGCAGATGTGAGGAATAGCTCATATGTATGGTATGAAGATATGGTGATGGGAGACAGGTACTCTGTGAAAATGCATAGAAGAATGTGCCCATGCAAAGTAAAATAGGCCCCACTTATAACCTACTTAGACCTAACATATTTTGAAATCAGTTAGAGTTAGAGTTTAATCATGCCTATGTCTATTAGGTCTGAGGCTATTGAAAATTCATTAATACAAAATGTTAAAAAAATCATTTTTTTAAAACAGTTTTAATAATGTTTTTTTTTTTTTGGAAAATCAGAACAAAAATATTGATTACTCTTGTGGTGATGGCTTGCACTACACAGATTTTTGTCCATCTGATATTCAATTTAATACCACATATCACATAATTATGTGTAAAATCATATTCAAGGTTTTCACAGAGAAATCGTTTTTTTTCAAGCACTTATTTATTTATTTAGTTATTTATTAGTTTTTTAAATTTAGAACTAACTAAAACCACACAAAAATTATTACTAGAAACTGATATATACTGTATATATATTATATTATAGATAGATAGATAGATAGATAGATAGATAGATAGATAGATAGATAGATAGATAGATAGATAGATAGATAGATAGATAGATAGATAGCCATCTTGCACTGTATAAACCAATTGTTATTTGCTAACAAAAACATATTTAGCAAGAAATTTTCATGGGTTTTTAAAAATGTCTATAGTAAAATTATCACAACATACACATTCTTTTATATCTGTCTTTTCAAAAAAGAAGCTGTTGCAGACATTACCCAATTTTTTGAAGTAAAGCCAACAAGCAATGGTTACATTCCTTTTTGGCTCTCTCAGCGAATCCTCTATCACTAGCTCTGCGAACACACCTTTCCTGAAACTATGAGGTAACCAGACAAGAGGGAAAAGCCTGCCAAAAATAATATCTTCCCAACGCCAAAATAATTGCTGCAAAACTTTGTCCAGGATTACATAACCTGCAGAGATAATGATGCGAGTGTTCTGTAGACATTTTTATTTATTCAATCTGCACGTTGTTAGCATTAAAGATTTACAATGCACTGACTTGTATAGTCAAAAATTATGATGAAGCATCATGATATGTTTGAAATGTTTTGAAGAGTAATGCTGCCCCTGTGGTGCCATTAGAGGTAAAATTTTGTTCCACTTCTACAGGAACCAGAAGACAGATGTTTCTTCAAAACGCCCATCAGCGTTACCCGCTGATCCTCTAACCACAAGCCCTGACTCACAGAGCTTTGCAAGAAATGAGGGTCACAGCGTAATGGGAAAAGACGTCAAAGAAGAGCAAAACCGTCTCAGGGGATTTGAGGTTAGCTGCAGTGCCTCCAAAAACATCTGCAAGCATGTGATTATAAATGACCAGTCATGACCACATAGAAAAATCGACTGGTCTGAAATTTCTGTTTGGTGAAACAGTCTTTTGCACAGAGGCTTTAAACGTATCACACTTGACAGATGACCTTCTTTAGACAGTGATATTACTTGACAGTTATAGTCCACAAAGTCTCTTTCCTATGAGTACTCATTTTGTGATTTTTGTTTCTTTTTATTTAGGCATGTTTCCATTTCAGAGTGAAAAAAATAGATATCAATATAGATATAGATACAAATACAAATCAAAAGATGCCATCCCATGTGTCTGCGATATTCTGGTGTTAATTATCAATGATTAAACTTAATCTATGCCTGAACATGTATTTCTGCAGTGCTCTCAAGGCCTGTGGACCCATAGGATGTGGAGTCCGGTTGAGGAATGTTCTACAGGGAGTCAAGTCTCACTGTCAGAAAGCAGCTGTTCCAAGCTGGACAACATCTCAGAAAAACAGGACAGGAAGAGGTGCAATTAGTGTTTTATTTCACAATGAATCTGTGGTTGACTAATTGTGAATGTGCCATTTCATACAATGGAATTCAAGATGCAGTTGTTGAGTAAAGTTTGATTAACACTTAATTTTTTCCCAGCTGTATCGACCAGATGGCTCAAACAACCCCTGTTTCCTCTCAAGAATGTCTCATACCCAATAACCTGTTGAAAGAGCTGACGACATCCACTGGAATGGTAATGCAATTTCAATATTTTTTTTTTCATAGCAGTGCACTAAACTCAAATATAAATGATCTCACTTATCTCTTTTCATCTCCTTTTTAAAGAATGAAGAACATGACTGCTCAAAGCAAAGACAAGACCACAAAATAGAGGAGCTCCTAAGCCAGGTGGAGGTCCTTTGGGATGCTCTGCAAAAGAAATATGGAGAGGAGAATAAGACTGAACCAGCAGAAAAAGAACAATCTGGAGATAAAGCTGCACAAATGGTGTCAGATCTCACAGTTTCAAACAATCTCCTGGAAAAAGTAGAGGAAGGCAGTTCAGGAATGCTTGAAAAGTTCCTTGAACTTCTGGATCCCAGTGGTTATCACAAAATATATCAGGTAAAACACCCATCATAACCTTCATAAAACTGTAGTTTTAAATGACTGTAATGATACCAAAACATGAACATGAATATAAGAAAAATAGTGCACTCGATTTCAAACTCATTACTTGTTGTGTTTGTGTATGAGTTAAAAAAATATAATGAATGCAGGACCACTCAGACCGTTGTAAATCTACTTTAGGATGTTCCTGGAACTCTGCAAGAAATGGCTGAGACTGCAGAAATGTCTCTAAATCTACTGAGTCAACAAACTGAACAAGAAAGATCCCAGAAGCAGGACCAGATCACTAATGAGCTACAAAGCTCGGTAAAATATGAGCTTGTTTCATAAAGCAATGTCCAACATCAACCTAATATTAGAGACCATATTTCACTCATTGTGTGTCACACAAATGACTTTAAATACCTCTTATAATTGTTTTAGAGAGTTTTTTTAATTAGATGATAAAAGATCAAACCAATAGGGACATGTAATTTGAAGATATATCTTTCCTCAGCTATCTACTCTAACACTGCGGATAAACCAACACCTCTGCCGCTGTGCTGAGCTCAGTATGGACCTCCTGGACATAGAAACAGATATGGCTGTGCTTTGTGACTCTGACCTCAGTGGTCTGGAGGGGCTACAGGAGCAGCAGGATGACCTAGAGGTCAGATAATTAAAAAAATACCTTTACTAATTGAATATAAATAGATGTTAATCACTATGTGAATGACCTTGGAGCAGTAATTAAGCATTTAAAGATGGGCCCAGTTTCTTAGGTATTAAAAAGTTGCTAAGATTAAGCACATATAGCCTACAATTATTTATAGGTTCCTTTATAAGGGATTTGCTGGATATAAGTTTTCCCACTGCATTCCAAAATGGATTTAATGAGCTTCAGTTTGACATTTTAGGTCATGCTAATGAATACATTTTTGTCCCACAAAGGCTCATTATAATATCATTGAGGGAGAGGTGAGAGAAATGGAGAGACTAGACGGTCAGCTAAAGGTTCCTTCCTCAGAACAGAGAGACCCTCTCAGGGAAGAGGTTCAGGCGATCCTGCAGGCTTGGGAAGAAGTAGGTCGCAACATGGCTGAAAACAGAGGCCGCATGGAGAAGTTCCACCAGATTCAGGACTACTTCGAAAACTATCTTGCCATGATGTAAGAAGAGAAAGTCTGACTAATTTGAATAATTATACATAATATTTCATATTTCATGTCAACAACTTTAGCAAGATATGTGTGGTTTTGTTATATTATAGCCTATTAATTTGGGACTGATGTGATATTTTGATACAGTTTTTTCTTCCTGTGTCCTGTAGTACGTGGACAGAGAACACCAGATCCTGTATCCTTGCTGGCAGCTCTGCTTGGAGAGAGAGTGAAGTTGCAGAGATTGATCACAGCATTGAAACAAAGCTGGATGAGTTTAGCAAACTGGCTGCAGCTGGTCAAATGCTTATGCAAGATGAGAGTCAGTTTAAAGACATTGTGAGTGTGTGATTGATTTACTGACAGTTGCCACATGGTCATCTAAAAGCGATCTCAGCTGTCTAAATATGCGGCGTCCATCTGCAGAATGTTCGTTATGATGTTTTCTTGATTATAATCTTCCTGTCTGTAGATCAAGGAGAGAACAGATGAGTTGCAAAGCATGCTGGGATGGATCCAGGTGAACTGGCACATTCAGAGAGAGCAGCTTAAAAGAAACCAGAATGGGAGACTAGAGTCAACAAATGATCCTGTTCAACAGCAGGTTATTCAATTTTTTTCTGTCATCATTTAAAAAAATATAATTTCAAATATAAAAGAGATAATGTAGAGTCATGTGATCATAATGGCAAAATGAACCCCATCAGGATCTTGTAACACCCTAAAGTATATTTTGTAATAATGGCAATCTGACTGCACACGCTCATCCCTAATATACAAATGTTTACCAAATAAACTCAAATAAGCCTTAATATTTTAGAGGAAAGAGTGATGCTAGAGATATGAAACAGCTGTGTTCAAATCTTTTAATTCGTCATTTGAAGCTGTAATTGTAAATAATGCAGTGTGCATTAGTCCCTCATTCATTCATTAACTACATTTTGTATTTTAAATAAATTCTAATGTAAATAAATAAATTGTGCTATTATTTTTGTACTTAATTTTTAAGTTGTGTTTTTCCTTGTTTAGGCTACACCTTTCAAAAAACCTTCTAATGGTCTTTGCATTATAAATGGAGAGGTCAAAGGAAGTACTGCTGAAAGACAGCCCTCTCAAAACAACTTTGAGCAACAGAATGAGAGGCATGATGTGTCCAGTGTTGTTAGTCAGGAGTCATGCCTTTCAAAGACATCCCTAGGCTCTAGCATCTGTCTCATTTTGAGCTTTGATGACCAGTCTTCAGGCATTAACCAAGTGACAAAGCAATGGTCCCCCAACAATAATGAAATACTTGAAGAATCAGCAAGCACCGTTCAGGCAGACAGCTGTCAATCACAGGACAAAAACTCAATGCACATGCAACAGCCACAAGAAATGCTCCAGGAGAGATGGCCGAATGAATCAGTCAGGAGTAAAGACACCAAACCAAAGTCACCAAACCCAAGTCATCTTGCACAATTGCAAATCAAAAACCAAGGAGAACCAGACCAGTCACCAAGCAAAGAAGAAATATCCAGCCAGTTGTCCACATGTAACATTGAATCATCATTTTGCAATCACCTACCAGAGAATCTGCAGTCCAACAACAACCAAACATATCTGCAACTATCACCAGACATCGATCAGATGCAAAATTCAGAGAATCAAGCGCAAAAAACTCAGTCACAAAGCTACAACCCAAACTGGATGCAAAAATCTGCACACAACAATCTAGAAACGAACCAAAACCAAAATGACGACCACCTGCGTGCTGAAGTGGCATCTGAAGTCACTCATAGAGTATGTATGACTTCAAATAGTGTGTTAAATTCAGACACATTCCAAACTGAACTCAAAGCTCACACACAAACCAGACATGCATGTGCTTGTTATTCTCTGGGCTCTGTACATCCTGTCCCATGTGGTAAAACAATGACCTCATGATTAAGTTTCCATGGCGTGGCTTTGAAATGCCTCCTGGTGGTGTGTATTGTAATAATTTGCTGTGAAGCCCGCACATGTCATATAGGATTTATTAACCTGGCATGCAATTGTATTAGTCATGCTTCGGCTAGTGCCATCACAGCTGTGTATGTATGCATTCAAGAGCCATACGATTTTTAAAGCTTACAGAATGTGTGTGGGCCATTATCAACTGGCTGTGAGTTTGGTTTTATGATATTGTAAATTGTGTCTCAGTTTATCTAAATGTTTGCTTTCAATTCTCTTTTGCAGGTGTTCACATATTTGCACGTCTCGGATAGTTACAGATCCACAGGGCGGGTCTTGGAGGTCATATCCCCAGAAAATGTCACACCTGAGAGGAGAACGGTTTATAATCACAACAGATTCAAGCCAAGCTCTTTATTCAAGCTGAAAAATCCAATCACAAATAAGAAGGAAAACCAGCGAAGGAACTCTCTGCTTGGCACTGTAGGATCGGAAAGATCTGGCAAACCTTCAAGCATTTTCAGGCGAAGGTGTAACACTTGGCCAGAAGGTGAAAGGAGAGTTAAAGAAAGTCAATTAAACTCCAAACTTCAGGTTTTTATTAAAAAAAACATGATGCCGGTGAATTCTGTCATTGATAACAAGTCCAACTCTTTTCCAGAAGAAAATTTGCCTAATGCTGTCAAGACTTCAAGTGGACCGGTTAAAAACATCTGCTCTTATTTGTCTCTAGGATCCACTCTTAGCTTCAGTCTTCCCAAGTGCTTTCACAACAGTGTCTTGGACATGGAAAATAAAGAGGAGATTCAACCTGTCCAGATTTATGATGACTCAAACAACCAAAAAATACCCTCAGCTCGAACGCCACAGTCAGAAATGGAGGTAGAATCAGTGATACATACTAAACAAACTGAAATAAACCTTCATACAGTAGATGTGGAAGATTTTGACAGTACAGAAGAACCAACCACTGAGGTTGAGACCCAACAGTTAAACCAAGTTTATGAAAGCACCGAGGCTGTCTTGAGGGTTTTCACGCCGGTTGAATATGAAGAACCTGATCATGTCTCCTCCAGCCGTCACGAAGCCTCATCTCCAGTGGTCAATTGCCCTGTCACTCACTGTGGGCCTCTGTGTCCTTCGTCATCAGGTGGTCACAATTGCTTAAGTGTTTACACTAAAATAAAAGACCTGAACGGCCACTTATATTACACATCCAAATACATGAAGACAAACCCCTCAAAAAAAATGTTCTTTAAAGGCCCAGGCTCTCGTAAGAACGATCGTGTCATAAACTGTGGTGTGAGAGACTGTGCGGTGTGTTTCAGTGATACAGTGAAAGAGACAAGTGTAGACCGGGCAGAGAAACCTGACATCAGCATGGAGGAGCTTCTTAAGCCAGGCCACTGGTTATTCCAGCAGGTGGAAGAGGAACTGGAAGATATCTGGAGAGGAAGAGTGGGTAATCTCACTTCAAACTGTACTGTGGAAACAAATACGGATGAAGAAACAGGTAGGAGACGATTCTCACAATAAATGTTAATGACTGAATTAGGAAATGAATAATTTTGTTCATCAGGGACATATTAACAAAAGTGACAGTAAAGACATTTATAATGTTATGAGATATGTTTATTTCAATAAATACTTTTTAATAAATACTAAACATATTTTTAAATTCAGACTGCAATTTTCTCCAATATAATAATAAATAAGTATAATCATTATATGCATTATAATTCAGACAGAGCAGAACAGGCAGAGCTGTTTTCAACACTGATAATAATAATAATAATAATAATAATAATAATAAATGTTTCTTAAACATGAAATCGGCATACTAAAATGATTTCTTATTATTATACATCTTATAAATATTATTATAATAATATTTTATAAAAAATCTGTTTTTACTATATTTTGGATCAAATAAATGCAGCCTAGGTGAGCATAACAACACACGCATATTGTCTAATTAATTGGCCATCACTGAAAATATTTTGATAAAATATAAATCAATAGAGTAGTGCTGTTCTTAGGTGACACTGGTATGCCATCATATGATTAACTACTGCAATATTCATATTAGTGGCCAGACTATGTGACCTGCCAAATTGTGATGTGATTAGCGAATAGCTCCATCTGTTGGGCATGTGCAAATGAGGGGAAAATACTGTTTTTATTTCAAAAGATTTTGAGCTACAGATATGAATGATATAATGTCTAATAAAATATGTGACATTTGAAACACAGAAGTACAGGCTATGCATAAATATGGATAAAGAGCTACTGTAAGTTTATTGGAGGGGCACCTGCATTTCTGGATGAAGAGAAAGAAAAGACTGTGTCTGTAATTGCATTAGATATTTTTATGCACCAGTTATTAATCATGAAATGATATGGCATTTATTACACCGACAAATACTCCAGGCTGTAATAATGACAATATCTCATGGGGATAACACTGAAAATGATTGCCATGTTTGACAGCTGTGTTGGGCCCAAAACACAGCTTTCAAAATTAGGCCAGTATTTCCCTTTAGACTTAAAATGTGCTTAAAATTGAGTATGTGAATGAGTATATGATATGACACATGCAGATTTATAATGAAAAACAAATGAACAATTACGTCTCCTTATTAATGGCAGGTTAATTGCTTTTTTTAATTGCAGGGATATCAATCAAAACCAACAGGGGACAGGTAGCCCACCCACTCCATGGATGAGATGGCTGTTTTGGACATGTAACCTCTCACATCATTGACAAGATGGATTATTTCATGGATCCATTTATCTGCTGTACATTTAGTATGCTGAATTTGTATTATTGTATTTCATTTGTATTCTTCTCTATATCAACATGGTAAATTTAACTCTGAACTAACTCATGTACAATGCAGATCCACAATAGAGGTTTGAAATTTCATTGCCAAACTCCAGATGGAGCCCTTGTCACGCTTACGCGTACTGTGCAGCATTAGGTAAGCACAGAGGAATGGTCAGCCCAAGTACAATAAAAAGCCACCTCTGTGGACACCCATTTAGAGCTAACAACAGAATCAGCATGCCCAGAGACCTCATCCTGCTTATTCACTGAGGAAATAATAACAACACTGCCATGAGAAAGCCCTTGCATATGAATTACACTCTCCTTTATAACCAGATTCTAATGCAATAAACTGTACATCTGAGAAAACACTATGTAAATCACTATTGTGGAACATATATGCAATTGAAGGGATTATTACTGTGTTTGTGTGGTCATGCTGTTTTGTTATTCTCACAATTATGTCACACTATTTTGCACAAAATAAAACTGAAACCACATCAGTGTTAGTGTGATTTACATGCAGATTGCTTCAAGGTAAAGATCACATACATCGTAGCACATATAGGTCAACGTAAAGGCACTTTACAGTGTTGGAAACACGACTCGATGGCTATAAGATGACACGCATGTCACAGGGTAGCTCCCATCAGAGCTAAAAATAACTTGACATTTTACTAGAGCGTGTAAGATTGTTCATGCCAATAATATGAGGCTTAAATTTGATCATAAGTCAACTTCTGACAAATGAGCTCTCTCTTGCACGCATTACAAAAGCAATGTTATTAAAAATGTTTTATGTTAAAATCAAAAATACATTTTGAAAATTTGTGTTTGGGAGTTGATATTTCATGTAACAATAAAAAGAAATAACAAATATTTTGAGAAAACAAATATTTTGTGTAAATAAATATGTTGTGAAATTGAGTTATGATTATACAATCTGTTGATGGCATAATAGTAAAATGACTTTACATGACAGTAGATGACTTTCATTTATTTTACTACTTTTAACTTAAATGTTAAGTGAATACTCAAATGCAGTATTTAATAAATACGCCTACTCAACAATGAATAACACAAAATACATTCCATCCATTATCCACTGTATTCACATCTATTCCACCATTGCATAAAGTCGCCTCTAGTCTAGGCAACAAACACATCTTCATTAAAACTGTGGATACCTGTAAATGTCACTAAAAATATGAATTATATTTTTTGATGTGTGACAATCACACAAAAAAAAATAGCCCTG
The DNA here is from genome assembly GCF_936440315.1 of Barbus barbus. Classification (NCBI taxonomy): domain Eukaryota; kingdom Metazoa; phylum Chordata; class Actinopteri; order Cypriniformes; family Cyprinidae; genus Barbus; species Barbus barbus. The sequence goes on along the minus strand of NC_136715.1, from coordinate 9,355,873 downwards.
GGGGCAAAAATGTCTCCTCCACATAACAAAAAAGTTTTTTAAATGACCGTCAGGATGTAGTGTGACCAAGTTAAAACATTTTACTTGTTTATTCAACGTTTTCATTATTAATTGCTATCTAATATGCATAACGTGCTTACATAAATAAAATGGATTTGTTGCCCTGAAGCAATTTCGTGGATTAAATGAGTGCTTACATCTTATAAATGCAGACATTAAAAATGTAATTTAAGAAGTGGACATTTTTAGAACTTATTCTTCCATAAAAGCTGTATGATTTAATTGCCTCTCACACTACATTGTCCCAAACAGCCTCTTTGAAGTCAAAGGCTGAGATTGACAGGCCAGACAGCAAATGATGCGCCTCTGTTACAGGAGGCGGGGCTCTGTCTACGCCACGGCGAATCAGCGCGCAGAAGAGGCGGGGTTTGTGCCGGTGATGCTGTCAGTCAGCCGCTCGCTGTGTCCTGAGATCTGTCGAGTTGTTGCGCTTCTATCGTGGAAGGCGCGTCTCTTTGGGAAATAACGCGTGCATTGACACAAGGAATCGTTGCGTTGTATCATTTTCACATACAGTGGGATTGTCGTTTCGTGGTTGGCGAGGTAAGATGACAACAATTTGAATCTGTTTCTTGTATTTGAACTTGTTCCGAAAGAAACTTTTTCTTAAAGGTGAACTCCACGGAGCTTAGTGGGTTTTGTCCCAACAGATCCATCCGGCTCCACTGCGCGTGGTTTTTTTGGGGGGGTTTAACAATAGGTTCTATCATTAAAGCAGGGGAACATATTAAATTGCTTTGTTTTAGATAAATATATTTGGTTTAAATAAATGTGCACTGATGCACATAACAGTGGGTAGTTTAGTAGCCTTGTTCAGCGTTTGGGAATGGGGGGGATTAACAACAAAACATTGTACAATACCTTGACAATACATTTGTTTGCAGGCTTGATGTTGTACAATTTGTGATTTGTGTGAAAAGGTTGAATATTTATTCGCTTTGTTGTTTTCTTTTCACTTTAAAGCCAAAATTAAAGTGGTCGTCATTGACTCGCTCCCATTTGGATAGCCTACTTTCTTCCATGCAACACACAAGTAATCGACACGAGTCGTTAAACTATATATTTTCAAAGTCTTCTGAGGCCATGCGATATTGTGAGAATGAATTGAATTGAACTCCAGTCCGATTCGTAAACAAATCATTGACTGTGTCCGAATACTGTATAGCAAGCAGAAATCACTAGTATGACAGTTTCATGAAACAATAACAACATGACAAGTGTGGTTTAGATTATATATCGAACATAGGCCACTTTGTACTCTGAACATAGTAGCCTATGTTATTTTGTAGGGCTGGGTTTTGGCACAAATTTCACGATTCGATTCTTATTCACAAGCTTGTGATTCGATTCAGTATCGATTATTTTGGATATATATCTGGTACAGTAGGCCTACTACATGCCAAATTTTCTCAAGGGAAGAAAATCTCAACTAATGCGGAGAGTTAGTTGGTACTACATTACTATAAGGTTAAAATCGACTGATTTGTTAAAATTACACTTAATGAAGTTTTTAAAAATACTAATAGTTACAATTAACTTAGCATAATAATAGTTCTACTTCAATTCGTTTTTTTTTATATAAACGTAATGGTAGTGGCTGTCATAACTTTATGGATTTATTCAAACATAAACATTGAAGAGTAGCCTAGTCAAGTCAATATTATTTGTATTGCGCTTTTAACAATGCAAATTGTGTCAAAGCAGCTTTACATTGGCTTGATATAAAGCTGGGTGGCTTTATATTTACATTAATTAATAATAAAAAACAGTCTCAGTTGTTCATTGGAATGGCTGCTTCTCTCATGAACTTGCCAAGAAGTGCTTGGGCAGATATCCCAATCTTCAGTGAATAATGACTTCATTTTTTTTTCTCGCACAAAGGGATTGTATGGCTTCAGGCAACTTGGAAAATAGTGCACGTCATGTGGACTATTTTTATGTTAATTTCATGGTGATTTTGTGCCACAGAATTTATCTCCACAGAAGAGCGAAAGTCATGCAGGCTTGAAATGACAGTATTGTTGATCATTGTTGTGAGAACTATTCCTTCAAAGCCCTTCAGTCTACAACTGATCCTATACATTTTCAATTTGAAACAAGGGAGTTTTGTGAAAACTCAGTCTGTACCATTTTAGTACAAATGATTGTCTTCATTATCTTCATCTCTAATAATGGAAATACTCGGTCTGTCACTGGTGTTGAAAACCCTGCAATGGTCCGAAATGGATTAGTCTCGCTTAATTTGTAACGCTTTAAAGAGAAATCGTTTTTTTTGTTGTTGTTCCTTCAGCAGTAACCTTGGCAGCCAGCTGTTGCTTCGAACATTTTGGCAGTCTACCCAGTAAATCTGCGGTTTTAGTCTCTCTCCTGGGTTTGGAGTTTTTGATGCCCAAATTGGAGGGGTTTGTGTGCTTTGCAGGCTGAAACCCTTTGTAGCTCCGCTGTCTTTGTTTTAGGCGCATCCATTATTCAAATTCAGGCAAATACTCTGTTCTCATCTGTTAGAAACTGAGTGGCATGTAAATGAAATGTCTTCATCAAATGGAGACTACAGATATCCGCCCAAATGTCTTGCATGTCAAATGAGGTGCAGATGGCTCTGAATGCTCATCTAATGAGTTTTCATATATTTTATTGTTAATTTAATTATCAAAACTAAAGTGTAATTATGCTCAGCCTAGCTAAATTTAGTCAGAAACACTTTTCTTGAGAGCAGGGCTTGGTGCCAACCAAGAAACACATCTGTGTCCTGTTGGTTTGAGCTAGAAGAATGTTGTGCTCTTTCTGTGACATGTTCATATTCTCACTTAAATGGTGATACACTGCTTTAAACCTCTGAATGAATAGTCATGCTGCTTTGTGTGGTCATTTGAAACCCCCTCAGGGTGGATTAGAAGTCAAACTCCCCGAATGTCTGACAGCAGGGAACCCGTCAAAAACACTTTTCTCGCGCTCAGAGGGTTCAAATCAATGGCCTTTGTGTCGCTAGCACTGACAGAAAACAGGCCTGAGGGCGATTTGTTTGTGTTAGTGGATTAATTTCCCCTCTCTCTGTGTCATGGCGGGCACCTGTCAGCACTGAGGGACTCTTCACGTGAACCCTGTGGGACTTTTTCGGCTGTCCCGGCATAGTGCGGTCAGGCTAATTAAGTCTCCGGTCTTTTCTTTGCGACTCCCTGGTCTCATCCCTTGGGCCTTAGACCAACGTTGAGATCGTAGAAAAAGATCAGCAGATGTTTTTCAAGTGGTTTAGTGCAATGCGATTTAGGGAAATTATATTAGACGCAGCTGAGTTTGAATTAGCCCTCTACTGACCGTTGATTGAGTTATCCTTGTGAGATCCTGTTGACCCTAGTGAGCAAATCACAAGACTGCTCCCCTTTTTCATTGTTCATAGGCAACTGTGTGAGTCCAGTATGGGTGGTTGTGAATGTTTGTGTGTCTGGCTCCATGGGAGGAGTTGTTTCCTCTGTGCATCTCTGGTTCCCTAGGGATGGTAAACAATCAGAGCATATTTGAGCGCCCAGATCCTGCACGGTGGGGCAGATTATGTACATAGTTTGCATAATTCGCAGATAATGGAAAGGAAATAAGTTCGGATGTGTTTCAAGTTTACCAAATCAAGGTCGGGAGTTGAGAACACCTCAGGGAACAAGATCCAAATGCCTTAATTTGAAGACTAAACAGTCCCTGCCCTAAGTGTGACCTCTTTCTGAAAGAGTTTGTCTTTTTCTTCTCTTGGAAAGGAAGTATTTCATTATCTTGAGACTCAGATTGGATGCTCTAGTTCCTGATCTGTTTGCCCCTCTGTAAACTCTTAAAATAGTCACTCAAGTCCATGCAAGACCCTGTTTGTTCATTGATTTATTGTAAGATTATGTTCTAAAAAAATAATAATGGTTGAGTAGTCAGCTGGAGATCATGAAAAAGCTTTTGAAATGGCTGCTGGTAGTGAAATCTGTTCTCTTGAAGTGGAGTCTCGGAAGACAATGACAAAGGATACATTGTTAATTTGCTTGTAGTATTGTAGTAGTGCATTTTTTTACCGATGAATAGCATGAGGAGAATGCATGGACACAGACAGGGATTAGCTATGGCCATCTGTTGCCTGAGGAATCGATAGCCAGACCTTTCTCGTCTTCCCTGCATGGGTACAGGAAAGGATCACTGCACCACTCCATCAACGGCACTTCAGTTTGGCCGAGAGTGACCTCAGATACTCCATTTATAATGAGTGTTCGATCATGCACCTTTGTGAGCAAGAGAGTGACGTCTTACATGGGACCACGACTCCCACCTTTCACCCACCATCCCTGGCACTCTTCCAGCACCCTGCATGACCTGAAAACCTCTTGTTAAGATGAATGATATAGGCCTAATTGGTTTAAAGTAGTCGGCTGTACTGTATGTTCAGCAGTGGTTGCCAAATGCCAACTGCTAATGTTAATTTTAAAACTTTCCAAAGTGCTTTTTCTCAAGCTACCGTATCATGAGGACACTCATTTGTTAGTGTTTTCCTGAATTTTCTGTTAGGCTTTGTCTGTTCTGACGTATCTGGTTTTCTTTTGGTTGTCCCAGTGGATGCTTCTATTGCGAGAAAAGATTTCCATTTAGTTGGCCATTGAGTTCCCAGCTATTTTCTTCCTTCTCACATTCTCTTTCATGGCTCTCTTTGAAGGTGTCGACACAATGGAGAGTCTTCCTATGACACTTCCGCAGCCTGTAGGCTTGAGGATTCTGTTTTCAGGTCGATATAGAGTAGACCATGTCATCCTTATTGCGGTAGACAACCCTAAAGAGCTGACGCCAACTCAGACCACCCTTCTCACTTCTGCCTGGGTGACTTTCCTGACATTCCTGGCAGAATCACCTGGCTTTAGCACCCCGCATTTCTGAATCCAAGACATTGTGTGGTTTATGTTTAGTCTGTATATGTTGTTTCATTCCAGGGTTTGTTATGAAGCATGGATGTGTTATCTCAGAACATAAAGGGTCTGGCTTTTGGTGTTGTATTGCAGTCATGTGACTGCAAAACTGTTTAAGTTCATTGGAGATGGAGGGAACTGCCTGCTATATGAGTGCTGGCAATTTGAAGAAAGACGAAGGCTTGTACTGGAAACCTTAATGGTTCCGTAATTATATTACCAAATTGCTTCTCGTTAGTTTCACACATCGCTCTTTAATGTTCTCTCTAATCCAACACTCTATCCATCTTAAAGGGGTAGTTCACCCAAAAGTTTACTCGACCTCATGTTTTTACAAATCTGTATGACTTAGTTTATATATACTTTGTATGTAACTTGTTTGTATAGACCAAAAAAACATTTTTTGCTTTCTGTAGAAGAAAATTAGTCATACAGGTTTGATATGACACAACATAAAGTAATTCATGATTTAAATTTTTAGATCAATCTATCCATTTAATTGTCAATCTTTAATATATTTTAAGCAAGACAAGTGTTTTTATTATTTATTACTTGCTTTATGTATATTTAACATCTTTGTCATGTTTAATAGCCTACAGCCCCAGCCTCATAATAACTCAGCCATCTCGCACCATTCCCTCTTTTCTGCCTAATGCAAAGGCCCATGGGAAAGAGAGTGAGGCTGTTGGCAACCCCTATCAGATGCATGGAGCCATCTGCCTCTACACCTGACACTATAACACTCACTTTCATCCATCCAGTTGGGTCTCAACCCCACCAAATGTCTTTTCCTGATTAACAATAGTTTCATTTCAAACCCTTTCGCTCATATGTTCCCGCCATCCTTTGGGATCTTCCCTCTTCCTTTCCACCTGTTCTGTGAGTTTAACCTTGGATGACAAGTTGTTCAATATTTAAAATGGCAAATGCTACAAAAAAATAGAGCACTGGAGTGCAGCGTCTGCATTGGTTTCTGCACCGTTTGTTTCCATGTGGGGCTTTTGTTTCGAGTTGGGGACAAGGATTGAAATATCAGCAGATAGATTTCCTCAGTTCCACTTTGGCTGAACCGAATCTCATTCAAGCATCTACGCTCATTGTGAGAGGGGGAGATTATAGGGAGGCTGGCTGACGCACACAGGGCCGTCTCCTTCTGGCTTCACTCTCTCTCTTTGAAGCAGATCTCTGTTCTCATCGGGACTAATATAACTCTCTCGTACTTGCTAAGTGGACTCTTTGGAGGTTTCTGCCACAAAGAGGGACTTCTAATGGGGACAGGCAGATTTACGCGAAGTGTTCAAAGACACGAGTATCCCCATCTCTGTGTTGTTGGGTGGGTGGAAAGATCTGAGCCTTTCGTTAACACCAGCAGACTGAGCAAAGCTCTTTCACAATTAGATATTTTTTAATTTCATAAAGTTGCGCACAAGCCTTCAGGGTGAAAATTTGCGGAATGTCACCTCTTAACAAGTCTGTAATTGGTTCTCGGCTTTCTTCGCTTCCACCTGGAGAAACATTGTACGACTAATCAGATGATTGACGGGGAGCTGAAAAAATGAATTATGTGCACAATACGGCCTTGCATAAGGTTAACAGCTCCTGCCAAGTGTTGAGAGAACAGTGGCTGTGTTGTACCTATGTCAGTTGTCATGGAGGCGTGTCCCAAAGCGAAGAAAGTGATAAAGACTGCTCAGTATCTGTGAAGTCTTTGTTTTGCAATGCTTACCCTTCAACAGCCATGAATCACCACATCATTAGCTTGTCTTGACTGCTCTGCGCAGTTGCGTTCATTCGGATTCTGCTCAACATTATTGTTGTCTTCTTGATGGACAGTAAAGATGTATAGTAGAGAAATTGCGAGGTGAAAGATGGCGCAACTGTCTCCTTCACGTTACGTCATCGTTGTGGCTCATTAGCCGTTAGCTTCTTTCAGCGTATTTGCGCAATGATTAAACGCATTGTACGCTAGACAGCGCCACCTCCACAATGCAAGTCGAGTGGAAAGCTGATTATTTTTGCCCTACATTTCCTCCTTGCCAGGCCTGGATTGTAATTCCCATGACAGTGGGGTTGTTTGTTAGTCATGCGTGTACAAGGACGATTAAATGCCTGTAATCCTCAGGACCCCTCATGTTAAGAGTCTATTTTACTCTAATTGCACTTAAATACACATGTTTCAGGTCTTTGTCCTTGGCTGCATTGTTGTGAATGTTACTCTTTCGGGGAGTCCTACCGATGCTATGACCACAGCCTGTCCCAGGTATATCTCTCATCTGAGTACTAAATATGCACTATAGTATGATTTAGTATGAAACTGCTGGATGTAATTTACATGTGTTGGTCATAATCAGCAAGGCTATTTGTAGCAGAAACAGCTGTTGTTTGTTGCGGTGGTGGTATAGCTGATGCTATTCTGCACACACAGCAAACCCTCACAGCCCTTTAATAAATCATAACCATTTTGTCTAAGAAGGTAATAACTCAACTTGCTCCAGTCTATTCACTTTTATACGTTTTTTTTTTCAGACTTAAAGGCAAAGCCCATTTTTTACGATGTGTACTTTCTTTCCCAGTTTAATGTGGAGAGTTAACGTCATTTTTCGTTGATTCAAATGGCCTGAAAAGCAGTGGTGTGAGTTTAGGCATTTTTGGAAATATTTTTTTCAGTTCTGTTTGGTGCCACTGTTGGTATAGAAATCACAAATTTCATCTTTAAAGTATCAACTGAAGCAACTTTTCTTGCCCCTGGTGTGGTGAAGATGGTGGTGAAGGTCCTTTGATCTTCTACTGGCCACTTCGCCAGGGACAGATGGGCAGGTTTATTTTTGAGGTCAAGGTGCCTCTTTGCCCCAGGGTTTCCTATTGTTCTGTCTTATTGATCTCATCCCATAAACGGACATGTCCCCATTGGTTTGGAATGTGAACTGTTGCATATGCTTCAGTCAATGAGCTGAATGTCAGCAAGGTCATCTTTAAGCCCTTCTTGTTTGTTTGGGTGGCACAAAGGTTTAACGGTGAAGATCCCTTTCTTTTGACCCTTTCTTTTCCAGTGGTTCTCTCTACTCTGTTATTTATTTAATTATTTTAATCTCACCCATTCTTCTCCGTCTTTACCACTGAAATAAGATGTTAGGTTTTATCATTTTCTGGAAGCTCCTGTGACCTGGAAAATTAGAGACATTTGTGCAGGAAATTATGGGTTTGATTATGGTGGCAGGAAATGGCTGTCGGCAATTAAAAAGATGAGGAGAAAACACGTGTTGCCTTGAGACGCAGGTGCAGCTTCCGTCAGCTCTCCTCACATTAAAATCAACAACTCGGTGTTTGTCGGAAAAGGGTTTGCGGGTGATGAAAGACCTCGCCGGATCCATTTTCAGACACCTAAATGTCATCTAACGCACTAGATTAGATTAGTAGTTTCAGTTGTGCGGATCGTTCTGGCTAAGCGGTTCAAAATGTGTAAGTGATGACAGATGTTCAATAAGTGTTGATTTTCCATGCTTTGTCTGCTAACGAACAAGAGATACAATTTTTATAAGCTGTAGATGAGACTTCAAGAGATTTTCTGTTGTTAGGTTTTATTTTCTCATTCTAGGATGTAAAACATTCAGATTTGGTTATGTTTTTCTGTAATTGTGGGATTAAGTTCATGGAATTTGAGGCCTTTTCTCTGTTACTGACAACAATATACATTGAGAATCCAGGATAGTGCATCTCTCCACTTTTAAAAAACATGGACACATGGCCACCTTAGGTGAACCTGGCTGGTTTTTTTTTTTATAAATACCTCTGTAGATGTTGTGATTATTAGTGCTGATCTTTGTTCAGTGTCCTTTCCAGGTGTCTTTGTTAATGTCCTATCACGGTACCAATCTAACATCTGCATGAAAGGTCAGCTGTTATTTTCGACCTTTTGCTTGTTCTACAATCTTCACGCTCTTATTGACTTCCATCAGTTCAGTTGACTATGTTTCAATAACGTAATTATCGCTATAAAATCTTTAGTCACGGGCATGATGAGATTTTTACGAGCCAGACGTGTCACATGTGTACAGACGGGTGTGTATTTGCCTGCGTGTGTCCTATCTTTGGGATTGATTAGCTGGAAAGTGACCTGCTTGGTTCAAGGTTAATTGGTTTATTGTAGCAGATCATGTTGTGAGATGGAGATTGAGCGGAGACGAGTTCGACACAGCTGTAATGTGCATGAATGTGCAGCTTTTAGGCTCTAATGAGCTGCTGAGCTTGCAGCCAATCAGGCATTACGGTTCAGCCAGTTCGGCCTGTTTTATGTATTTAATGAGCTTTTTAGGGATATTTGAGTGAAGCTTGTATTGTTTCTTGTGCTCGGAAGGAGGATGAGGTTATTGTTAGATTAATAACATGGTTAGACGTTTTGCTTCAGGGTGCTGATGCGTTGTGTGTTTTGGTGTGAATATGTGTTTACTTGAGTCTAATGCCTTTTCCTGACTCAGCTAGCAGAGTGCTGCTTCATCTCACTGGAGCCTATAGATGCTCACACTCACAAAGCCTTAGCATTCACCCCAGCCTGACTTCATACATCCTATTCAAGCACCAGGCATTCCTTTATCAGTGATTCCCAGCTGGGTTCATTTAAGTTTGCTTTAAGCCTATTTTTTGGAATTTATTTTATTTGGTAATTTACATGTATATTATATTTTTGTAATAATCATCGATTTCTATGATTTTGTTTTATATTATATTACGTTTTTCTTGGAATTGTATTTATTTCATTTTTATTACTTGTGCAGTTCAGTAATAAAAATTAAAGTTGCATCTCACATTTGGAGCTTTTGTCTTCCCAAGCTGCTCATAACTAAATAACACCACCTGCGTGTGGCTTACTGCAGTGGGTAACGTGACATGCAAATGTGAGAGACTTTTCTAAAATAAATAGTAAAATATTCATCACTCACCTTTCCGTATTTATGTGCCCTCATTAACCTAACCTGAGCAGCAAGTGTTGATTTCAGACCTCGTCTTCAATGATGTCTTAAAAAAATATCTTCAGATCAGAATCAAAAATGAAGTTTAAGATTTAGGTTACATTATGTTACCAGGTATCAATCATGTTTAAAATCACATTCAAAATGCAAGCAGTGCCTCTAACCAAGTGTGTTGCATTTTTAAGATGTTGTAGCAGGGTAAAAAATGTTCAGCTTTTAAAAACATGTCTCAAGACCCTTGTGATCTGTCCTGTTACATTTCATCAGTTGCGCTCCATCGGACTGTTTTTAAACACGAGAATGCGTCCTGTGTATCCATTCCAAACTGAATTTTGGAAGAGGGTTGCTATAGTAATATTTTTTTTTATTGTAATATTGTTTATTTTTTTAGTGCTATAGTTTATGTATGTATTTATTTTATATATTTATAATTCATTACTGTTGGTCACCCTTTAGGTTTGTCTGGTATGTTACTAATGCAAGTGTCTGACTATATACAAAGCCACATTTAGTACATTTGGAACTGTCCAAAATTGGATTCAGAAAAATCCTATATTTATTGTCTTTGTTATTGTTTACATGCAACAATATCCTGAACAAATTGGCTGGCAAAATGCAGGCACTCAATAAGATTCAGTTTCTGCCTCTCCTCCTCCTCCTCTTCGTCCCTGTTCTGCCTTTCATATGCACCGAGGCTCATGAGATCGTTAGCGGATCTCAATCTCAGTGGATTTCAGCAGTCAGAGGTCAGTTGTCTTCAGAGATGTCACTCACTGGGCCTGGAGGTTTTGTTCCCATGTGGAAGGAAAGACCTTTCTCATGCTGTTTTTCTTCCCTGAACGCCAAGGAGCACCAGGAGTGAGGAACGGATGGAGAGAGAGAAAGGGACAGGCAAGCACAGCTGGGCAGCCAAGGCAGGACCGTTTTATTTCAGAGAGTCAGTGTGCTTTGTAATGTGAAGAAAAGAGCCAGGGGAATACTTCACAGCACCCAACGGACTGTTCCTCTGTGGCTCTTTTACCATCCTCTCTTCATCTGTTCTGTCTTCGTCTCTCTCTCTCTCATTTTGCCTCCTTTTTTTCATTTAAAAGGGATAGCATAAGAAAATTCTTTCATCATTTACTCACCTTCATGTCACTTCAAACCTGTATGACTGACTTTCTTCTGCGGAACATAAAAGAAGGTTAAAGTTATTTGGACTCCGACATTCCTCAACTTATTTTGTGTGTTCTTGGTTTCCGAAATTACATAAAAGTACCATAAAACTGGTCCATGTGTTTTTTTTCTTTGGGTCTTCTGAAGCTAAACAATATCTTTCTGAGGAGGGTAAGGTTTTCAATGACTAACAATCATATGGACCACTTCTTATGCATGCTTTTTTTTGTCATTATTGAGATTGACAGCCCCATTCCCCATTCACTTTTATAAATTTTTTCAGAAATTCACCTTGTGTTTCATGAAAGAAAGACTCGGATAAGTTTAGGTCGACATGAGGGTGAACAAATATTACCAAAAATAAAATTCTTCAGGTTTCTCTTATAAGTAATTTCTACAAAAAAATCCAGTTCTTTTTGCATTTATTTTTGTTTTCTTTTCACACAAAAATTATTCTTGTAGCTTTGCAAAATTGAAGTTAAGCCATTGATGGTACATGGACTGTTTTACTACGTTTCTGGGTCTGGGAACATTTCAGTTGCATTGCTGTCTGTGCAGGGTCAGAGAGCTCACAGATTTCATCAAAAATATCTTAATTTGTGTTCTGAAGATGAACAGAGGTCTTATGGGTTTGGTACGACATGAGGGTGAGTAATTAATGACATAATTTTCATTTTGGGGTGAACTAATGTAAGTGAAAATAGCTAGACTCCTTTATTCAGTCTTTCTGTTTTTCTCAAACACGTCATTTCTTCGCCGGCAATGCAGCAAAATAAAGAGGGAATGTGTTTTGAGTCTGACTGACGTGTGATTGCGAATGAGAAACAGCTGTTTCCATCCCCCTCTGTGTCTCTCAGAGTGCTCGTCCCACAGCAGGAGTGAGCCAACTGGAAAGCAGCACCCAACAGCTGCACACAGACTCAGCAAGGAGCCGAAACAGACAGGTTTTCATTTAGGAGGAACAACAGGAAGGGAACCAAGTATCAGAAAGGTTTCTGGCCTAGCTGAGTGGTGTAAACAGGGCCATGCGATAAAGCCATAAACGACGGATGAGTCTACGTCAATACAAACGTCACAAGTGTTTCAGATCTGTTGACGTGACCCATAGTGTTGGGGCAAAGGGGCGGTCTGTTGTTAAGAATCCACACCTCTACCTCAGGAGCAGCTGCTGCCCATCTCTCTCCTCCTCAATGAGGGGGAAGGGAGGAATGCTGAAGGAATATTCCGGGTTTATTGCGACCGTACGTCTGTGTGCCGCATTTGTGGAGTGCCGGTGATTACCTCAGACAATAAATGCATGCTTATTGTAAACGCATGTTTCGTGTGTTTATAAACAAAGAGGGACGTGTTGAAATTATTGCCTGAGGTGCTCGACAGCATGTTAATGGGTGATTATTTTTAGATATTTTTTGATGATAAAATATTTTCTTTTGCCAGTTTAATGCACAGAGACATCAATAAGCAAGTCACTGGTTGGTTGATTTCCTGAAATGTTCTCAAAACGTTAGCTACATTCCTATTATATACAATGCATTATGTATTCTGCTATCTAGGTTATTTGTTTTTTTTAAAGAGTATTATCATCTCAACATGGGTTAGTGTTTTTTCACCTTTAGCAGCTTTAGCATGTTTAGCCCAGTGTTATTTTACCATTATTTCTATACTACTATAGTGTTTATGAACATTTTGACTTTTATTTTTATTATAAAATTATTTTTTTTGTTTTTCTTTTCATTTTACTTCATTTTTGGTTTTAGTCATTTTAGTACTTTAATTTATGTTCAGTTAGTTCCAAGGAAACTTTTCAAATTTTTGTTTAGTTTTTTAATTATGTTTTTATCAATATTGTTTCGTTTCAACATTTCAGTTGTTTCAATTAACAAAAATGTATTCATAAAAATTAACAAAAGTTTTATTAGTTTTACTTTTTACATTAACAACCCTGGTTTTGCGGCTCCTCTTCTGCTTTACAAATAAATCTTTGAAATCAAAAGAATCTACACTGTAAAAAGAAAAAAAAGTACCTAAAATTTTAAGGCAACCAGCTTCAGCAGATTTTTGAGTTTTCTCAACTTCTTGTTTTAAGTTTATACAGCAAAAAGTTGAGAAATTTCCTAAAAAATAAGTTGAGAGAAATCAAAAATCTGCTGAATCTGGTGGCCTTAAACTTTTAAGTTGGCTCAACTTTCTTTTTTTTTTTTTTTTACAGTGTGGAGGAAGGGAGATTTCTTACCCTACAAAGACTTTAAACGTGTTACCTGATACAGAATGGTACAATTCCAAACTAAATTTAAACAGTGCTTTCTAATAAACTTGACAGCAAAGATAAAGACACAAAGGCCCATTAGAGTGAGCGAGAGAGAGAAAGAATGAGAATAATTCACAGCCTCTCCCTCCTGCGCTTCATCACTGGAGCTTTATGAGGTCACAGGCAGCTAAAACTTCCTTTTTAATAAAAGCAGCTATTCGCATATTTCTCATCTGTGTACAGAAGAGAGAAAAAGAGAATTGCCTTCCCACGCGGTTTTCATTTTAAACACGTATACGGATGTATGCAGTTCACTCCATATATAAACAGACAAAAACACGCAAGCACCTCAGCTGTGTTTCTCCTCAGGGTGAATGAGTTTTATCCTGTCTGCTGCAGATCCAGAAGGCCTTTGGGCTCCTATCAACACATTTAATACCTCACAATAAATGAAAACACTCACAAACACACCTCAGAGAGATATAGAGAGAGTCTGAGCATTTGTGTTGAAACTCTTGTCAAGTAAAATGTCCATGGACTGTCATTGATGATGCGAAGTGTGTGTGAGTCAGGAAAACTGTAGCTTGGCAAAACATTTCAAATCAGCATGAAAAGACTGGCATTATTTACTTTATTATTTCATTTATAAAATTAGCCTAGATTAATAAATGCTATAAAAGCATTGTGCATTAATTAATATTAATATATAGAACCTTATTATAAAGTGTTACCATCATCCTTATGGATTTTTTTCTCATAAAATTTCCTTTTTTTGCACTGAAATGCTTTAGATTATGGAAATAAAAAGGTTTTGCATGCCCTCTTAAATGTAATATCTATACACATACTGTGGCCATATGTTTTATGATTGTGCCGCATCCTGGTATGCTCCATCAGAAAGTGATAGCCCAGAAAAACAGACCCAGAGAAAGCTATAGTAGGAAGTAGTCCATCAATATGTGGTGCTGTCTTTACACGCTCTCTCCCATCTCTAGCCATCTCTGTCTTTTATCTTTTCTCTTTGGTTTGACATATGGCAAACCTGCTTTCTCCACCATAGTAACCCAGCTGAGGGGGAAATGTGCCGTCAATCAAAAAGTCATGAGATCAGAGGTTGCTAGGTAACGGGGTAAAACAGACCCCAAACCCCTAACTAACAACAACAAACTGTGCAAGTGCACATTTTAGAAAACAGCTAATAACATGTTCGGAAAGCCGTTGCGTTTGGCATCTCGCTGGCATGCGGCCACTTTATCCCACAGCAGCTGTGAGAGGAGTTTTCACACTAAACACGCTGCTACTTACAAGACTTAACTCGTACTGACTGACCTTTACCCTTGTGGGGGGGTGGGGTGGGGAGTACCATCTCTTCCATTTTTCTCCCTGTTTTTTTCACCACTGCATAACCAACTTGAGCAGGTGGAGAGTGCAGGTTAGTGATTTTCAGTGATTTAAAAGATTAGTACACCCAAAAATGATAATTCTGTCATGAGTTATTCATCCTCTTGTCATTTTTCACCGTGCATGACTCAAATGGTCATTTTATAAAGAAAATCATGGTCAGCCTTTTCAATATAATGAAAGCTGTGACAGACATAGTCCATTTGTTTTTTGAAGACATAACCTTCTTGTAAATTGTTATTCACTTTCATTTTGTGGAAAAATTCACCTTTTATGTTCAATACAATAAAGTAAGTCATTCAAGCTTCTAACCTTGGGCTTGGAACAAGATGAAGGCAAGTATGATGACAGGATATCCAGTACAAGAGCTTGATTGTAGATTGTAACAAGAATTCTTTCTTTTATTGACAATTATTGACTTGCCAAATTAGAAGTAAAACAGACAGTGAAAGGTTCCAGTGCTTTAGGAGTCTTAAAATTGCTCTTGTCCAATCAAATTAGAGCAGTGGGACGAAGTTAGTTTTGAAATGCACTCACATATCCAGAAGCTCCAGTTCACTTAGTTTAACTTGCTCTGGGCTTGTCTGTTGGAAACTTTGCAGTGGAGCATGTCCACAGGCGGTTGCAGTGATCCATGAGCACATTAGCCAGGTTGCAGGGAAAATGAAGACGGACGAGTTGGGGAGAAAGACAGAGCCTTGACAGAACAGTGCACCCTGGGAGAGAGAGAGAGAGAGAGAGTGAGAGAGAGACATGGACCCTAACAAGCAGAAAGGCCCTGGAGACCTAGAGACCACCACAGTGCACAGAAGCAGTTTCAAATGTGCCACTGATTCGGCTGACATGGTAGAGAGAGAGAGAAAGAGAGGGAGAAGGAAGTTTGGACTGAGTGTCCTTTCCTTACATTTAGACTTGTATAAACAGATTGGGTTAGCCTGACAGAGCGATGTGTAAATATTCCCCTGGAGACTTGGCGCAGCTGTAGGCAGAGCGAGACAAGGCATCTTGGGTATTTGTTGCAGTGGTTCGATCACGCTGCATTACCGTCCAGCACTGTGTGCTCAGGGTTTCAGTCCAACTGCCCCAGAGGTTTGTTTCCATCGTTACTGTCTGTTTCGATGCATTTTTAATGACACACAGCCCATACTGACAGGAAGTTTGAGCTTTTCAGTGTTTTGGTGTGTGTGTACAGAGCTGACACTGCAATGTGTGTGCATGGGTCCATCGATCAAACTTTGTATAGCACATTTCCTGTAAACAGAGGAAAACAGATGCAGCATAGTAAATATTATTACTTAAAATTCTGGCTTATGGACAACAGATCCAAAGCTGGGAGAGTCATAAGATATGAGAATGTGATATATATTAATATTATTTTTGTTTATAGTTAATATTCATTAAACGGATAGTTCACCCAAAAAAATCTGTTGTCAATTGTTCCAAATGACGTTGTTCCAAACCCATAAGTCTTTTGTTCAGATATTTTTAATGAAATCTGAGAGATTTATGTCCCTCCCCCCAAACTACCACTTTGACGCTTCAAAAAGTTACATATAAAAGTTCAAAATAAAAAGTAAAACTGAGCCAGTCCACATTTTCTCTTTGTGTGATGAACAGGCTTTATTTACATTGATCAGCAAACATAAACAGTAGATCAACCATACTTGCTTGACGCACAAGAACAACCCTCATTTTGCAACACTACTTACACAATATTTCCTATTGGTTAATGAAACGGATAACCCGTCCCCAAACGTGGTTGGTTGAGCCAGTGTTGCTGTGCTGGGCAGGATTCTCAAACAAACAGTAGTGTTTTATCAGTGCAAAGCCCTGGTTTTGCTGAATTCAACCTAGTAAGCTTACTTCTAGTTGTCTTTGAATATTAGATTTTTGATTTTCAAATCCAAAAATTACACGCATCACCTTTAAATCGGAGTGTGTATTTCTGTCAGGGCTTGTCTCACTGTCGTTGTCCTCCACTCGCCCTCACCGCCACAGGAAGTCTCAGTTTACAGCGCCACAGCATATGGCTCGTACATGGGATTATTCCACCTCTGTCCTCTCTGTCACTCTCAAAACTTCTTTCTCTTTCACCCCTCTATAACCCCAAAAATTCAATTGAGTACTAAAAAAGCATGTAGAAACCCCTCAGCTGTGGTCTCTATGCCTCCTTGGGTCTTTGCATCAATGCAGGTGGACTGAATAGGTTTGAGGGGCGGGTTGAGCCCAGGAGAAGTGGGGGGAAAGGGCTTTATCTGTCGGTTTCATGGTACCGCCTCTTTTTTAAAGAAAGAAATGCTAATCTGAGCCAGCGGCACCAGTCGTTAGGGGCTTTTGTTCGGGGGGCAAAGGGGTCTGGAGAGATGTTGGGGGTTGAGGAAATGAGTTTTGGCTTTCTATTATTTGTTCTCTCAGTCTATAAATGAGTACTTTTATCTTAACCATGTTTTCACCGCATGCATTTGTTTTAATCAGTAACCAGCATCAGTCCCTCCATATCAGTGAGGCTTGCGGCCTACACGGGGAATGTATTGATTGGTTGAGGTAAAGCAAACGGTGTTTGCGAGAAATGACACTTTGGGTGTGGTTTCCAGGTGTTGGCAGGGTGCTGAATGTCGGATTAAGCCAAGGCCTTGAGGACTTTTCTGCCGACACGTATGGATTTACAGCTGTTTTTCTGCGGTAAGGATGTGGCGGAGGCCAACCGATCCAAACCCACTGACTGAACTGATCGGTCCTGACATGACTGCCAATGTGTGCTTGATTCGTATCTATGATGACTGTGAAGAAGAATGCGGGTTTGTTTGGTGAGTTGCTGTTGTTTGTGTTTGACATTTGTTACGTTCTGAATCGCTCTCAGCAGGCTTTTCTGAGGTTAGATGAAGAGCTCTGCAAAGCTGGGAATGGTTGCAGTATAATTACATTTAACTGTCAGTGGGATAGATGTCCTTCAGTAGTGAAAGAGGTGTTTACACACTATTTTTCTTTCTTTCTTTGCATTTGCATTGTGTATTTAGTTTTACTGAAAGCATTGAGTGATGGTGTAGAGATGTAGTGGGCAGTTCTGGAGTGCTTGTGTTACGAATGGCTCACAATGGCTAGCGAATCGTCCGTCAACCAACTAGTCCATTATGATTTTGCTTTATGAAAATTTATGTAAAACACATTAAAAATACTGTTCTTGAAGTAAATATATTTTCAGGGTGATACATCTGTCCCAATACCATAAAAATATTTTTAGTAGTGTTAATATGATCATGTTATTTACTTATTTTATTTCAATTGATACATTTATTTATGTATTGAAGAGAAATTACATGCTCTTTCATTTATTATGGATGCTGTTGTATGTCATTGGCCTTAATCTTTATTTTTTGTATAGGTTTAATTTTGGTGCCAGTGCTTTAGTTGGCATGCCTTTTGTGTGAAATCCTTTCAGAAAAAGTTTCATGTTTTATTATGATCTGGTGGGTCATGAGTGGGTTGCAGATTTGTTCTTATGACATTATTGGGGAAAAACTCAGGCATAGACGTAAAGTCATAGGCCTATGATCATTTAAATGAGTAGAAAACAGTTCACATATCCTTACTGTTTACATCAGAGGTCTTGCATCCAATCAAATTCTGCTGTATTTTGGCTCAAATTATTTGCGCCAGTGCAAATACACACATGCTTGGAAAAATAATCACAAGTGAACTGAACCATTTTAATAATATTGCTAAGTACACTTGTATGTCCTTTTAAAACTTTGATTGGTGTCAGGCTAAGACTAAAACAATAATTCAAAATTTTGTGTAAATGCTTTAGTCTGGGCTGGTGCAAATTAATCTTTCACTTAATAGAAGTTAGTTCCCAGCTAGGAAGGTTTGTATTGGTAATTACTGTAAAATATTATAATGAATAAATTACATTTCAGGGGGTGTTTTTAAGGATATTTTTGTGTGACTTGATTTACAGTGTAAAATCTGGCTCTGTAAAACCAGTTGAGAAGCACAATTCTAAGGGATGCTGGTTAAAGGTCATATTTTTACCAAGTCTGAGGAGTCCAGGTCTTTTATTGAGCAGTGTGTGTGTGTGTGTGTGTGCTGGTTAAGGTATTTGGCGGGGATGGTGCAGCAGGGTGTTGGGGTGTGTGTGTGTGTGTGTGTGTGTGTGTCTTTTCGGCTGCTGTGAGGAGCTCAAAATGCCAGATGGTGCTTGTTAAACTCAAAAAGCTCTCCCACTCTCGACTGGAGCTCCGCAGTGTGGACCACATGCTGTCTGGAATGACCAGCTTCAATTCAGACAGGCAGAATTCTCCAACACCCAAAGCTACCTGCTGCTTCAGTTTCTCACAGGCCCTTTCAGCCTCTCTTTCAAGTGCAGCATGTCGTCAGAAACTCCCGGTGAATGAAGGTTACCGCTCGAGCACGAGAAGAAATTAGTTCAGCTCGGGGGGACAATGCAGTTCTGCTTCCACAAAGATGCCTGCTGCTGTCCAAACCCATAGAGGAACGATTTGAATGAGAGAAACAAGGAGGCAGTGTGTTTCAACCATGTAGTCAGGTTTGTGAAAGAGCGTCGGCTTGTTTGCTCCCACTGACCTTAAAGAAGCCGAGACAAATTTAGAGTTGTGCCATCGATTGCTGTCAAAACTTGCCGTGCATGTGCGAAGCAACCAGTCCCTGCATGTTTGTTTGTGTCTGGTCCTGTCCTGTGAGTGTGTTTTTACCCTTTAGTGTTATCAGCAGGTGAACCACTGGAATCAAAACTCATGTCAAACTTTCAGCATGTTTGTCATTCGCCCTGCAGCTGTACACTATCCGAATGAGCTTTTACTTTATTCAGATTTTAATTAAACGAGGCACTAGGCCGAATCGCCCTTTATGCTGTTCCTAAACCCTCATTGATGTGTGTGAAAAGAAGGATTTGTGTCCTTACAAAAGGCTTACATAAACTCTTAACTCTACTTTTTTAGCAGCTAGCTGATGAGCATTGTTCAAATAAGCCCTTTTGGGCCTAGGCCAAGACTTCTGGTGTTTAAAAGACTGAAGGGTTGGAGGTTAATTTACCTCATGGCCTTGTTTAAGATGCCCCCGTACAAGGTTCCATTACGCATAAGATTGGTGTCGTTTGTGGTTGATGTGTCATATGGAAGACATTAAATGGGTTCAAATTAGGATAACTTATTCTTAACACAGCTCATTAGCCAAAATAGTTGGGTTCCTTGTAATGTGTGTGAATGTGTGTGCCAGAAGCATACTTACTACGCATGTGTGTAAATTCTTGGGCAGTGCATTGTATGTGGGCGGTCCTTTGTTCATAATGTTACAGATATGTTACTTTTTGAGATTATTGGAATTGGTAATTGTGTCCGCATGGATGATTGACATAAGAGTTAGCTTGCCATTGTGTCAGTTTCCAAAAATACCAGAAGGGTTTGGATGGGTTTTTTAAAAATATAATGGGAATTTAATTAAATATAGTATGAAATTAGTGTTCATATAATTTCAGTAATTTTAGTTGCTAATTTACTAATTTGTGTCTAATTTACTGTAATTAAATATGGCATATGCATTTTCATCACCCGAGCTGGTTCCAAACAGGTCACAGTTCAATTTGCTGCCACTAGTGCTCAACAAATTTTCATTTATTAGGTATAGTAGACCACCCCTTCAAGTCAGCTTAAAGTGGAAATTGCGTCTTTTCTTCCCTAATGTGTCGCACATCCAAGTGAAGCTGACAAGAAAAATTGTAGGGCGGGATTTATCCATCGAGAACTGATTGAATCGTTGGCTTGTTGTTGAGAATTGCTACGATCTCATGTGAGATGATGTTGTCCTGGGGAGGGAGAGTAAATATGTTTCTATTAAAAACTACCAAACGGTCACATGAATAAAAATAAATGAAGATGCTTCGATCCACATTTTTCGGCTCCGATTTAGATTCCGACACTTGGGGTTTAGTGCTGGCTGATACAGATACCCATCCGATACCAGTGCCGTTTTTTTTTTTTTTTTTTTTTTATAAATGTACAATTTCTTTATCTCTGTGTGTGTGGAGCTGATAATCACTCTTTTGCAAGCTACTAAATACAGACTACTTCATTATAAAGAAAAAAAATATATATATATACGCATATTCATAATCTATGACAAAAATATGTTATAAACTAAGTTTGTGGATAATTTAGCAGCAAAAGAATAGAAAAATCAGCACACAATAGTTTTATAAATCCAAACTTTTAGTGAAAAAACATTATTCATTTATTTTATTTAACATCATTCAAAGGGAAGAGATATTGATGCGTAGTGTGTTATATCTATGCAACAGTTTGAGCCTTTTCTTTTAACAGTTTTAAATTTCAGTTACTGTGCATGTACAAACTTTGTAGTCTTTTCTACTCCCATGTTTTGTTCTAACAGACACCTGTTAACATGAAGCAACAATAAACTCAAGAGAAAGTCGTTTTATGCAAAATCATTTACAAATCAAGTACAATAATGGAACACTGGATAATCTTGGAGACCCCGCTCATATGGTATTAATTTTATTTGTGCAGGTCTTAAAAAAGAATAAAATTTGAGCTTAAGAATCAAAGAATGGCAGTATTGGAGCCAATACCTGATAGTGATGGGAAGTTCGGATCATTTTACCGACTCGGACCTTTGAGTCTCGTTCAGCAAAATGAACGAATCTTTTTTCGAGTCATTTTGTTCATTTCGTTCATTTTAGCAAAATATAATTCAAATGTTATGTGTTACTTTCCAAACACATCTACTACTTATGCAAACGTTTATCACACTACAAACAATACAAAACTATGCTATGCTATGACCACTTGCCGGATCAGTACATATCAAATAGGCTACCATAAAGTAAAACTGTATTTTTTTGTATGTTGGATCATATTTAAGAATTATCATAAAATTATCAAAATATGTGTAATAAGCATTTTCCTAGAAATAAAAATGGTCCGTTCATTTTTTTTGAATGCAAACATGCCTTAAAGCATGTTCTAAAATATAGCCACAGTGTTATTTTAAAGCTTATTTATTTTTTATTTATTTAAAAAAGGCCTAGCTTGTTGTGCAGTATTTTGTTTTAGTTTTTTAAGGCTCTGTGGCTTTAGTATATTTTAATTTTCTTGTATTTTTTATTTAAATAGTTTAACTTCATTTTGGAATAGTTATCCTCTTTGCTATAGCTTTTTCTGGCACAAAAATAAACAATAAAAAACAATTCAGGAGTGTGTACAGAGTGTTAATGTCTAAAGTGTCATATGTTACAAAAGTATAGTAAGTAACACTATAGTCCAATCTAAAGGGTTAACTCAAAAGACATAAATACAACAAGGTATTGTATTTTATGAAGATTAGACTAAAAAAAATAAATAAAAACAAAGCATAACAAGTCAAGTCTGCTTTATTGTCAATTCTTTCACATGTACAGTACATACATACAGAGAACTGAAATTGCGTTACTCTCAGACCCTTGGTGCATACAGTTAACATTAAACACTGACAGTAGACGTTCAAATACAGATAAATACAGTTTAAACATATGCACATACAACTATACAAATGAGGACGTTTGTAGAAAAATAAAGAAAGAGATAAAGTGGCATAAGGCACATGGCAGAATAGATAGAGTGCAAACCAGTTAAATAAAACAAAACTAAATGTGCAGGTATATGTGTAGTGCAAGAAGAGGTTAACCAACTCGTTATTATCTTTTTTTACCACATGGTGTTATGGAAAAGAACCATGTGACGGAAATTAAAAGCAATAATTTGAGACCAGAAAAGCATCACATAACTGTAAGAGTAAATAATAATACTAATAATTCTAATAATAATAATAATGACTATGCACCCGTTTGTAAGTAAGGTTGTAAATTAACTAATTTCTCTGTCCAAAACTGTCACGTCACGTGACAAAAGAACGAACGACTCAAACCCGAGACTCGATCAAGAACTAATCAATTCTCTTTCCGGCTCAGGCTGCATTGGTTAAGCGTATGGGACTGTCACGTGATGAACGAACGACTCAAACCCGAGACTCGATATAGAAGAACTAATCAATTCTCTTTCCGGCTCAGGCTGCATTTGTTAAGCGTATGGGGCTGTCACGTGATGAACGAACGACTCAAACCCGAGACTCGATATACAAGAACTAATCAATTCTCTTTCCGGCTCAGGCTGCATTGGTTAAGCGTATGGGACTGTCACGTGATGAACGAACGACTCAAACCCGAGACTCGATATACAAGAACTAATCAATTCTCTTTCCGGCTCAGGCTGCATTGGTTAAGCGTATGGGACTGTCACGTGATGAACGAACGACTCAAACCCGAGACTCGATATAGAAGAACTAATCAATTCTCTTTCCGGCTCAGGCTGCATTGGTTAAGCGTATGGGGCTGTCACGTGATGAACGAACGACTCAAACCCGTGAATGCTGTGCAATGCGCATGCGCGACTGAACGAATCACTCCCCGAGACGACTCTTTCTTCTCGAGTCACATTAAAGATTCGTTCACAATGAACGAATCGTTCAAGAACGACCCATCACTAATACCTGATAAGAGTATTGGATCGGTGCATCCCTAGTGCACGGATAAATAATTTATAATAAAAGCAGTTTGATTTTTTGGTGACTTTAAGGCCAGTTCTAGTGGTGGTAACTAACCTAAGAAGTCAAGGGGCCGATAGACTTAAATGTAGCTACTATGCATGTTATTATTGAGGTAGCTAGCTTTAAATATGCCAACAGTTAAGTGGAACTTTAACTTGCTCAGCAAGATTGTCTTCAAACGGTTGCTGTAAGAAAACCGTTTACGTTAAAACACCCCTGTGGCATTTCTGAGAGAGCGTACTGGTTTGCTTTATGAATTGCTGACACATTTAGCTAGAAGCAAGCATATGTTTCAGGCCTAGAGTGATTGAGGAAAAATGGGATTTGGAGGAGGAGGTGGGTGTCCCTCATGTTTAATTTCAACTGGCTGTGAGGCAAAATATCTGAAATTGATAATGCACGCATGTCTCCTCCACTTAAGTTGCAGCTGAGAATGAGAGGAAAAGCTGTCTAAACAAGGGCAATTCCAGATGTTATTGATAAGATCGACAATGAGTACATGAAATACTGTGTTCACAGCTTGTGTCATTAACAGGACTTTATCTCTCATTGGGCCGGATGCCATTGTCATAGACAGTCGTGTCTTGTGTAGCAGATGCTGACTGGCTGTCTGCGTTTGCGCCTGTCTGACTCATTTTAACAGCTGATGCACATTATCCAGGTCAGTCAAAGCCAAAAGCTGAGTCTGAATTCATGACAGCGAGTGGGAAAAAAAGTGTTTTCTCACACTTTGACTTATCAAGGGCCTTTTTTTTCCCATATTAGGAGGGGTAGAAAGCAGTCAAGCTGTAAGCTTTTAGCATGAAATTATGGGTCTTCCTTCTTGTTAAAGTTCTGGCAATGAAAATGACAAGATCTTGACATGTTCTGGCACACAAGCCTGCATTCCTGTGTAAAACTTGCCAACTAGAGGTCATATCGCTTTGCAGAATACTTAGGAAGTAGTCATATCTGGGCTGTATCTTACTGTAAATCATGGAAATGTGTGTTATTGTGTTTAAGCCAGAACACTGGACCAGTTCTAAACCACAGCCCTTTCTCATGTGCTGTTCCCTTTCTGTTTGCTAAGGGCCGTGTTTGTTTGGTAAACACCTGAAAATTATATTAACCCAAATGGTAAAGGTCAGTTGCTGTATTCCCTTCAGAAAGCCCCCTCAGTGCACCCCCTGGGGTCCTACCTTTCAACTCGTGCCCACACTGCCTGTGAGGGTGTGAGACCTGCCTTTTGTTTGTTTATTGTTCCTAGCCTATTTCTCATTGGGTCTGGTCCTTTTCCTCTCTTTCTCAGCATTCACATCCTCACATATATTTTGCAATGGAGTTAGCCTTCAGTTTTTCATTGTAGAGGAGACATTTTGATCTGAAGTTTGAAAATATAGTAAAGTGGAAGATAAATCAACCAAGTGCTGACAAACCTGAGATGTTGTTGTTGTTGTTTTTTTGAACTTTTATTCATAATTAAAATAAATAAATAATTTATTTTATTTGTAGATGTAGATTGATTTCTAGATGTTCTAGATATTGTCTATCTAGCTAATTTAGTTTCCCACATAAGGCTCTACCGCAAAAGAATGAGCATTTTGTCTTATTAATCTATGGCCGAATGGATATTTTCTATGCCAAGGTGTAAATTTACATTTATACATTACGTTTTCTATCAAAGTAATTAGTTAATTATTGTTTAAAAAAAAAAGAACATTTGCAAGTCAAACACTTTTATCCAGATATCCATCAATGTCTTATGGATTTTAGACTGTGCTAATGAACTATCCATGTGCTGAAATATCCATTTGAAATAGTAATGTAGGTTTCCTACATGTCAACGCTTAGAATAAATCCAGAAGTGTTTCTGGCATGTGAGGCATTAGGGCACATCAGCTCCTGGCTCTTGTTATAGTGCCTCTAGCCCTGGAATGCATAAGCGCCAAAGAGACTCCGTCCTTACTCCTAACAAGGAAAGGGAAATGAGAACACAAGACCTCCCAGCAGCATCTCAAGAATGAGAAATATAGGTGTTTCTGGTTCTGCTAGGTGTCTGCTCGCCACAGTTACCCTGCCAAAACTGCAGGGCTCAATTGTAACCTTGTAGCATTGATTTGGGCTTAGGAAAGTCTCAGTTTCCTACAGTTTTCAGTGTTTTAATCTGTAAAATATAGCACACAGTGGGAACCAAAGTTATTTTAAAGTATGTGTTTTAGATTTTTAATTTTTTTTCTTCAAAAAATAGAAATATCAACACAATATGATTTTGGGGAAAAGTCAGCATTGCAAGATAAAAGGCTGAAATTACCTTAGATTTTTTTGTTCCTTCAAAAAACATCAAATAAAAAGTCAGAATTGTGAGATGTAAATAGCATTTACATTAATAACAATAACATTTCCATAAAAAGTTCCTTTTGAAGGTTTAAAAAAAAGCTAATTTTGCATTTGCCTCATTTAATGACAGCAATGCTCAATCTCCAAAAGTTTGTGCAAAACTTGATGATGATTTCAGATCAAAATAGCTTCTTTTGCAACTTCTGGTCCATGTTACAGATTTGTAGTGCAAAATCTCAACAAAAAAAAAAATCTAAAATATTTCTTTATATTTCCTCATCTAAAATCCTCAAACTTTTTGTTTATTTGGAGATTTAAATTAGATTTAGATTTCCAGATTTTCAGTGTGGAACTTTGGACGTTTCTGTATGTGGGTTGGACAGAGGAGGACACTCTGTAAGTGCACTGACCTCCTTTCCAGCATTGTTTTGATCTGTTTCATACCACATTTCAAAGCCCATGTCTCAAAAAAGACCACTGTTCCCACCAGTCATCCAGTAAAGAGTGACGCAGTTTAAATTTAAGTAACATCAGACTAACTAAATCTGTTTTCCAAGAAAACAATCAGAATGTTGTGGATTTATTACCTAACATCAAACAAGAGTGTCCATGTAAGCTGCTTATTCTGAGTGTGGAAAAACCTCCTTTGAGTCATGCCTGTCAGGAAGTGGATATTTCTAACAAGAGAAAACACTCTTTAGTTCAAATATTCCCTCATATCTCCTGCCCTATCAAACCCTGGGCAGACAGGGACTCCTTTTAACTTCTGTGGCTGCTGGAAATGATAGGCGGCCCAGTGTGGTCACAGTCCCCACTATAGATCCAGCTGTCTAAATAGATTGGGTCAGTGTGTCTTTGCAGTGGGTGACGATAGCAATGATGAGCTCTGTTGTTTGGGCGGCACGGTGCATGAGAGCAAGCGTTTGAAAGCAGGGGACTGGCTCATAATGGTAATCAATGACCTGTACAGGAACTGCAGCTGGACGGAGGGCGTTGGAGGGGACAGGATTGGCCATTTGCCTGGCTCTGAAGCCCAGCGGGAGATGGTGGGAGGGAGCCTTTCTGATGTGCAATTTGTTGTCCTCTCGAGCCTTTGCTAGTGCTTGATGCTCTGTTTCTCTTTCTTCTCTTACTTTAGATAAGGCTGATTTATTGATAAACTAATGCGCTAATGCCTCCAAAGACAGTGTACACATTATTATAAGACATTTTTTTCATTTATTTTGAAATAAATGAGTCCCAAATCAGATATTTGTTGTATCATAGGGATCACAGTAATGTTGTATGTCTTGGAGGACAACGTACCTCCCTCTGACGTATGAATTTTTAAAACCACAGAGGATTCACAGGAAGACGTGAATAATTCATGTTACATTTTATGTTTTTTCAATTATTAAGACGTGAGTTTAGACTGAATGTAGCTATGAAGTTTGGATATAAGATTAGATTAGAATTTTCACATGATGGTTTTTGTTGTGAACCTCTGGAAGAAACTTCCTGAATAGAATTGAAAATAAGAGTTTGTGTTTTGCATAGTGAAAAATGAAGGACCATTTAACATTTAGGCTAACCGTTGAATTTTCTTGATAATTAAGCATGTTTTCCTCCCAAATTCTCAATCCTGTAATGTAGAAAAAAAAGGTAATTACCGTAATGTAATTAATAATAATAGTAGTAGTAATATAAAATTCCCTACAACAAATTGTACCATTTTATATAGTTTTTAAAGTTCTATTTTACTTTACAACAAAAATAATGTGTTTTACACTACAGTAATGATAATGGCAGTTTTTTTGCACTATGATAATGAAAATAATGTCATGTGTGTAAATATTAATAATGTGTAAAAAAAATCATGTTCCCCTAAATGTTACTAAAATATTTGTATGCCTTTTAAAATAGGTGCAAAATATAATATATCATTTATTTACGTTTGGTTTGTAATAGAATTCTAAACCATTTTTGCTGGTTTTCCTGAGATTTTGTGAGACTCGCACTGTCACTTGCCAGGATATCAAACCATTGTGTTCTTTCGTGAATGAGAGCCTCCTTACATGTTGCTTTTTCCTCCTTTAAAATTTAACAGCATTCTTTAATAATGAAACAGCTTGTCATTTGTGCACATATTATTTATCTTTTTCTGATGCCTGATGCTAAGTTTAGCCTGACAGGCCCTTTCTGTTCCCACCATGTTCAGATTAACCCAATGTTCGGTGCTTCTGGGAATGTTTACGATCATGGAACTTCTGCATTTTCAATTTTTGATACACCCACATTTTAAAAGCAGTAATACCTCTGCATCTCCTCTGGGGATGAACATGTGTCTCTTTGTCCAAATGTCAGTGCCATGTCTTTTGATAAATATTTAACAGAGATTTCCCCTCTATCTAGACGTTAGCTGGAATGGAATGTCGTTTTAGAGTTTTTATGTTATGATTAAAATTACAAACAATTGTTTTCTTGGAATAATATGCTCCCATGTGTACAATAGGATGAATGTATAAAGTAAGTAAGGTCAATTTTGTTTCCATGTTAATATTAAATCACCGCTCTGAATCCAGTGAATTTCCAAAGTCTAGACGGTTATTGCAGTTTGAAAAGGCAAAACTTGAGCATGGTACACAGCTGGTGTTTATGCTCACTCAAAGATGTGTTTATTTTGGAGGGAGGGTTAAAGGTATTGGGGTCAGTGTGCTTGTAACAGACAGATAGGACTGCGCGTCCAAAACACATTATTAATAAATGCCAGTTTAATCAGCTTTCCTTTTGAATGATTATTTTTAGGTTGCTGAATTTCAGTGTGTACCCATGGCGGCGTCTGTCAGTACTGTAATTTTATACTCTCTTCCGTTCTCACTAGTACTTTATTTTTGGACCTGATATTGGAAAGCTCTTTCACTAAAAGGCAGTCTCTGGGTTCATTGCACTAAACCAGTAATTCTCAACTGTTTTGTTTTGTGCAGGACCCAGATTTTACATTGGATAACAAGTGATGATACAAAACAATACGGAACCCAAAACAATTGTTCTTAAGTTAAATAATAAATATCAGCACAATACATGAGCACCCTGTCAGATGCTGTCAAATATCAAACACTGAAATTACTGTGAACTTCATAAACCATGTCACTGAAATAGATTTAAGTAACAAAGTATATTTTATGATGTGTGACCTTTGTCAAACAAAAAAATTTGAGTGTTTTCTCTTCCCTTTTAAAGATTAATATGCCTCAACAATGTATGATGTGTATCTCTTCTAACTCAGCGAAATAAATTTTATTTTAAAATTGTGATGAATTTGGAAAACAATTTAAGGTGGAGAGGTTAACATCATTTTAATCATTTGTTATTTTCATTTTGAATTCCAGCTTGCATCTCGTTTTCTATTTTTTTAAAAAGGACATAAAAAGATTTCTATCTGTCAAGTACTTTCAAATGCAAATTATATAATGAAACAAAAATTGCATTATTTTTGTCAAAGTTTTGTTAACATCTCTTGAAAAAAACCACATTGAATATCAGTCTGGATCTGTCCTGCTATTTATCAGAGGTAGTAGAGTACTTATTAGCTCACTAATGCTTTTTCATTTAGATTTTTATCTTTAATTAGTCTGTGCACAAAGGTAAAAAAAAGGGGTATATTTGTTATATAGATGATCCAGAAATGGCATGCATTCAGGTGAAAAAGAAATGTGCTTTCTGAATAGACATTCAAACCCTTATTAAATTAATTGGTCTTTTTGCTGATGCTTTGTTCAGCTGAGGATTTTGAGTGCTTTGCGTTCTTTCAAGGTCACATTGGTATCTCTCCCTCCCAAATGGATTCTCTAATGATCTCTCTCTCTTTCTTCTTTCCTTCCAGAGCATCAGAGAGATCCCACCTGGCTTTGTTAAGCCTACATGCCTGTGAAATGACCGCATCTTCTGCTTGCCCTCCCGTGGAGTGAGCAGTTGTCCTTGACAGTGAATCAGAGATA
Source organism: Barbus barbus (assembly GCF_936440315.1). Lineage (NCBI taxonomy): Eukaryota > Metazoa > Chordata > Actinopteri > Cypriniformes > Cyprinidae > Barbus > Barbus barbus. The sequence continues at coordinate 9,326,208 of NC_136715.1, read as the reverse complement.
AAGAGAGCCATTCTCCTCCTATGGATTACAGACCCATAGGTCTGAATGCCCTGACGTGGGTCAGTCATCTTTCACAGACATCTCCCAGCGCCATCAAACTCCTTCGCCATTCCGTAAAATGCTGGAGTTGGAATTTCTGTTTTGGACAATTTAACGTCAGGTATGAATGTCCCTATCTTTAGGACCAGAGGCACAGCAGACGAGGTCGTAGAAGCTTGAGAAGCGCTTCACCTCAGAAATGCAGACCGATGATCTATTTGCCAAAAAGCTTCAAGCCTTGAATGGTAATATGGGACCTCCTGGTGCAAACACACAGGGAACACCAGCAGTGCCCAAGATGGGTTTACGTGCACGAGTGTCCGAGTGGCCACAGAAGAAGGATGGCCACGGTCCACCGCCCAGATATGAAAGCCTAATGACGACCTTCCAGACTGGACAACCCAGTCAGTTGCCGGAAGATGTGGTCAATCAAACCCCAGGTTCTCCTCCCAACCCCAGCTTTCTGGAGGCAAAATATGGACTTGGTGAACTTCTAAACCACTCTCCTGGTAAAGTTCACCATGCTCTCCAGAAAAGGAGCAACAGTGACATCACCATCAGCGATATAGGGGCAGAGGACGTGGATCAGACGGCAGTTAACCCCAATACAGGTGCCACTTTGCACAGAGAGTATGGAAGCACGTCCTCCATCAATCGCCAGGGTTTGCCAGATGAAGGTTTTTTTGTCAATTTGAAGGTTTTCCAGCCAGAACTTTCGGAGCAACCAAGTGCACCTCCTCCACAAGGCTTTCCAGAATTTCGCCGGTATGAGCCTGCCATTTCTCCAAGTCTTCAGACTGCTGCGCAGATTGCACGGGGGGACATTCTCTGCATTCCAAACTACTCAGACTATGTGGACAGTTCACTCTTCTACAACCGGGAAAGGGAGAAGTCTTTCCTACAGCGACAGAAATCTGAAAAGTGTGAGACATCCATTTTCCGCAGGCTGAAAACCATGAAGAGCGAACAGAGGCAACTAAGCGACCATGACGATTGTAGTAGACATGGCCGTCCATTGAGTTTCCAGAGATGTTTTGCCCACTATGACGTACAGAGTGTGCTTTTCAATATTAGCGAGGCTGTTACCAATCGTGCCAACTTGGCACGTCGGAAGAATATTACCACTGGGGCTTCTGCAGCATCCCAACACCAAATGGGTGGGGGAATGGACAGTCCTGATCCACTGTCTGTTTGCGAATCCACTTTGGACAGCTATGAGGAGCTAGGTCAAAAAGCTTGTACAGATTCTGATGAAGGAGATGGGAAGAGCAATGGTTTGGTGCTGAGCTGCCCGTACTTTCGTAACGAGATAGGTGGTGAAGGTGAAAGGAAACTGACTGTCACCAAACCAAACAGTGGATCCCACAACAATGTAGGTGACAATTATACCATTGAGTCTACTTTAAGCTCACACTGCACCAATGCAGGGGTTTCCGTCTTGGAAATGTCCCGTGAGAATTACGCCTCTCGTGAAAACTACGCTGTTCCACGGGATTGCATCAAACGCTACATCATTGAGCACATTGACATGGGTGCTTACTATTATCACAAATTCTTCTTCAATAAAGGTATGTTTTACAGTCTAGATGTTAATTTGATTGGTCTGCACAAAAGTGTACTGTAGTGATAGATATGTATCTCTGAGTGTATCTCTCCCTGTATAATGCTGATCCCTTCTTATTCTATTTTCATTAAAGAGCACCAGAACTACTTTGGTGTTGATGAGAACTTGGGCCCAGTGGCTGTTAGCATTCGGAGAGAGAAACTGGAGGAGGGGAAGGAGGGACCACAGTATAATTATAGGGTCATCTTCAGGACCAGCGAGGTAGAACTGCATCTGTAAAACACACTGTTTAACGCACATCATTTAACAAATTATATACAGTGCCCTCCATAAGTATTGGAACAGTAAAGACAAAATTGCTCTGTTGGCTGTGGAGTCAAGACATTTGCAAATATGATTAAAAGATGAATGAGAGACAAAACTACAGAATGTCACATTTTATTATTAGCCGTTTTACTAAATAAAAAGAACAGCACTTTTAGAGTTCATCCCACTCATTGATGTGAGCATAAGTATTGGGACAGTTGAACATAAGGCAGATATAAAAGATTAAAAGCTATTATTTAGTTGCAGATCCCTTGCACACAATCAGAGCACTGAGTCTGTGACCCATAGACATCACCAGACTCTTGGTCTCATCCTTTGAAATACTTTTCCCAGCCTTTAATGCAGCCAATTCCAATTGTTGCTTGTTTTGGGGAGTTTCTGCCTTTACTCTCCTCTTCAGCTGGTGAAATTCATGTTCAATCAGATTTAAATCTGGAGATTGACTTGGGCAACCTAAGACTTTCCATTGCTTTGCCCTTATAAGTTCCTTGACTGAACTGGCAGGGTGTTTTGGGTCATTGTCCTGATGCAATATGAAGCACTTCCCAATGAATCTGGTGGCATTTCATTTAATATTGGTAGGCAAGATGGTTTTGTACCCTTACAAATTCATTCTGCTACTGTCATCATACATTAAGTCATCAGTAAAGTTGAGAGGGCCTGTTCCAGAGGCAGCCGTGCGTGCCCATGCCATGACACCACCTCCACCATGCTTTACAGATGAGGCTGTATGCTTGGGATCATTTGTAGTTCCCTTTTTTCTCCATATTTTTGCTTTCCCATCACTTAGATAAAGGTTCATCTTTGTCTCATCGGTCAATAAACACAGTTCCAAAACTCTTCTGGCTCACCTTTGTGCTTTTTTTTTGCAAAACAAAGGGCATGGAGAAATCAACTACCTGATCGGCTGAGAAAACAACAGTAGTTGATGACAGATAAATCATAAAAGCTGTGAAAATGAACCATAAAAGACACGTCTGTAAAGTCACCAACAACTTCTAGAAAGCTGGGGTGATGCTCTGACAATCTACTGTCCTCAGGAGATTTTGACACAGAATTAGAGATGCTACACAGCAAGATGCAAACCTCTGACCAGCACCAAAAATAGAAAGCTTTTATGATTTATCTGTCATCAACTACTGTTGTTTTCTCAGCCGATCAGGTAGTTGATTTCTCCATGCCCTTTGTTTTTGCTATAGTTCTAATTGACTTCCTCTTTTCTTTTAGCATCCAAATTGCTTACTTTTCTCTCAAAGTCAGCTCCTTCATCTTCATCCTGGTTTGTGTGTGTCATCATCGAATGCTAGGTTCAGAATACATTAATAATAGATATAACTGATACGACACATTCCCTGCTTTTAATATCTGAAGAATTAAACATTCCCTGCTTTTAATATCTGAAGAATTAAACATTCCCTGCTTTTAATATCTGAAGAATTAATGCAACAGGACACAGCTGATCACTTAGAAAGACCTGTGAGGCAACTGTTCCAATACTTATGCTCACATCAGATAGAGGGATGAAACTCTAAAAGTGCTGAACTTCTTAGCAGGTAAAACATGTATGTGTTGAAACGGCTAATAATAAAATGTGACATTCTGTAGTTTTGTCTCATATTCATCTTTTAATCATATTTGCAAATAACTTGACTCAGCCAACAAAGTAATTTTGTCTTTTTTGTACCAATACTTTCGAAGGGCACTGTGTATATGTGTGTATGTATATATATGTATGTATATATATATATATATATATATATATATATATATATATATATATATATATATATATATATATATATATATATATATATATATTAACTGTTTTTATCAGGCAATGAGTGGACTTCTGCTTAATTTATAATTGATTTCCATTAGGGCGGCACGATAAATTGCATGCAATTGTTGCGTTCATAATAGCAGATGAATCGCCTTCAATTATGAATGCAATATTGCTTGTCAGAGATCTACGGCTCTGTGTATTAAATGCCGCTCCATCTGAAAGCATGTGATGGAGATTTACTACTAATCACAGAACCAGCTTAACTGACAAGATTCGCATGACAATCCCATGCGATTTATCGTGCAGCCCTAATTTCCATCTTTCAATTAAGTGTATTTCCCAAAGCTTTTACATCATTCCTTCTTAATACAATTCAGAGCTGCCTCAGTAATAGCATTGATTGTTTTTGAAAATCAGCTCAAGATGGATGATGTCTGTGGCGTACTATTGATTTTTCCATGTATGGAGATATAAATTACCTTACTGTACTACATGATTCTCACCACTGATGTTATAAAAGTCCCAACCAGTGCGGTTTTCAAAATGGCAAAAGATCCTTCATATGTGGCCTGCCAGGGCTTTTCCTAAGGGTGACTGGATAGTTTGTTGAACTGGCGGTTGAGCGTACAATGGCCCTCTTGCTAAAAGCCAAAGCGTTACTTCAGCATTCGCCACAGTTAGCTGAACTCAATTATTCATCAGAAAGATTGGCAGAGCATGTCGCTGGATTCAGCGTCATTGCAGGGACACTCTTAGAGAGTGCTTTGCCATTTGAGAGACAACTGCAATGGTTTATTCATCTGTTCACTATTTGAGAATGGCGTGTATTCATTTAATAGATACATTTGCTCAGCTCAAACAACATTGTGAACTCTTTCCTTTTTTTGCTAAACGTCTCTCTTCACTCTGTCCATCTTCAGCTCACTACTTTGAGAGGCTCAATTCTGGAGGATGCCGTCCCCTCCACAGCTAAGCATGGGACTTCCCGTGGACTCCCTCTTAAAGAGGTGCTGGAGTATGTAGTTCCTGAGATCAACATTCAGTGCCTCAGACTGGCCATCAGCTCGCCTAAAGTCCCAGAGCAATTGCTGAAGCTGGATCAGCAGGGGGTAAGTACTGTACTTAAAGCTCTACGGTCAGTTTTACATATAGAAATGGTAGACAAATTACTTGATTTAAGTTTAAATACTATAAACCATATAGGCCCTATGATATCCGCAATGCGGAAAACGTGGATGGAATCACAGAATCCAGTCATAAAAATGGAATTTACTTATCGCGGAATGTCACAGAATTTACCAAATTTTGGATGGATGATGCTCACAGTGTTTTCAGCCTCTGCTGCCTCAATATATGAGTATATGAACACATATACATAATTTCCAGAGCTGCTCTGAGAGTCATTTCATGAGCATTTTACCATTTCTTTTGAGTAAAACTATCGTCATATACAAACAGAAACTTCCCATAAAGGTCTTCCCATCAACCCGTCAAAATAAAAGTTTGGTTTAACTTGAAGAAACCATGACAGAAATATTACTTAATGTAACATTAGTAGTACTACTACTAATAAAATTATTAATAAAACATTATTTTTAAAGGAATATTTACCAGAGAACTTAATTACCAGAATCTGTTTAGCAGAAAAATGTAAATACACAACACAGTATTTCTGAAAAAATAAATAAAATAATAATATTTCAGTTAATTAGAAATGCTTTTTGATGAATAACAAATTAAAAAGTCTTGTAAAAGAAATGTTGTAGTAACAGGACATAAGATATACTGTTTCCCTTATACAGAGATGTTAATTTATTTAAACAATTGGAGGATAAATAATACATGTCCATGAACTGTTGTACATTAACTACCCAAACTACCCTTTGTAAGTGAATTGGTAAAATATACAACAAGCATTTTCCCACAATACAGCCAGACTGTAAAATGATCATACCACCATTTGGACAGTAAGAGACAGTTTGGCTAACACAAACTGACAGGTGGGAAGAAACTTCATTCTCTGGGATGATTCATAGCATACAGTGTACAATGTTGTGAACCGTACATGTCCACAAGCCTTGTAATTACCAAGACATAATCAAGTGGGGGTTTAAGAAACCATCAGTTATATGCTTCATACGTCCCATTTGCTTAGTTTTAATGCATACTGATAAAACCAGAAACAGATGTTTTAAACTTCTGCTGATGATGTGACGTCCTTAAATGCTGTTGTTTATTTGATAACTTAAGCAAGATTGAGCTTGTAAAGTGGTTCCTTTGGGCAAGGCGCCTATCAGGTGCTGCCGATGGCCTTACAACATTTCCGTTTGTGGCTTCAAATTGCAGGTGTGTCAGGATGAGAAAGTGTTTTACTAAAGAAGCCTTAATAAAAACAAAGATCCAATTACTTATTGACAGACCCAGACTTGTACATCTCAGGACTAGAGTAGAACAGAGAGATGAGCAGTTTTGTCAGTAAATTGGCTGAATGGAATCTGAGAAGCAGTTAAAGTCTTGATCGATATTGCAGCCACACGACGGCCAGAGGGGAAAATCTGAACAGTAACACTGTAGAACCATGAATGCATTGAAAAAGGCTAGTTGTAAAATTAAGGTTGGTAATTATTTCAAGTGGTGTTTTGTCATCTCAAATCAATCAAGTTCAATGAGGACCTAACTACAATGACAATTCGGCTATTTTCTGTATTTCCAGCGCTCAGACAAAAGATAACTAGTTTTCAAGGCAAATTATTTGGCAAAAACCACTGAAAACATCACCATGGCAACCACCTAGCCATACATAACGGCCACTTGACCCGTCTGAGACGCTGCCAACTGTGACCAGCAGCACTTTTGGTAAAAATGAAAGAAAAGAAAATCATTGCTCGTCGTAAGCTTTCTTGAGTCCCCGTCTTTGTCCATTTCTTCATCTCACCTCCGTATTCTCTCCCAGTTCTACCCTCTCTGATAATGGTGGGGGGTTTTCTCCTCTAAAGACTGTTGGTGGCATTTTATGGCACAACTAAACACTAAAATTGCTTTTACCATTTTTGAAAAATTGGTATGTGCTGGGAATTACAGGAGATTTTGGACAATTACCATAGACCTCTAAAAATTCCTATGTCGTTGTAAACCAACATTTTTCAGTTTGTCACCCGATCATAAATTCCTATTATTATGAATGTTAAGTATCATATTTTTGACATACTGTTCATTATCTTTTAATAATTGTCTAAATAATTGTCTGGCTCTGCCCTTTTTTTTTTTTTTTGCCTGTTTGAAGCCCGGTTTCTGGTTCCAAAAGTGCTTTCTTTAGTTTATGGCTGGCATGTGTGTCTCATACATAATGCAAAAGTGGCATATGAGGCCAGTCCGCATGTCATTATGTGTCAGGTTTTTACGTAGATTGATAGCACATGAATCACCACTTGTGGTAAGCGATGTATATCACCGTTCCGTAATATGCTAGAGTGAGTGAATACGTAGAGTGCTTTTCGAACGATTCCTGTACAATGTGCATTAAAGATTGGATAAATACATCAGTTTTTACTGTGTTCCTTAAGAATTGATTCTGTTTCGTAATCCTGCCATGTAATATGGAAGGGACAGTACTGATATTTTTAATATTGTTACTTGAAATAATATGGGATGATATTTAATTTAAATAATGTGAAAAGAAAAGACCAAAGCATGATACAATACATGAAATGACCACAGTGTGGAAGATCAGTTGCTAGGAACCAGTCGAGCATACTGTACAGTGCAATGGTCATTTTTGACCACAGAATGCAGCCAATCCAATATTCTGCAGAGACCTATAATAGGTGTAATTAGGGCTTTGCAATACTCTGTAAAGGAGGGAATCACTGTTTCAAACTGAAGGGTAATACACAAAAAAATGTCAAATATCATTATAATGATTTAAACTGATTGTGTTTTATTCTTTGTAAATTGTAGCTGAGTTACCAGCACAAAGTGGGCATCCTGTACTGCCAGGCTGGGCAGAGCACTGAGGAGGAGATGTACAATAATGAGAGTGGTAGTCCTGCACTGGAAGAATTTCTAGATCTACTAGGTCAGAAAGTCCGACTGAAGGGGTTCAACAAGTACAGGGCACAGCTGGACAACAAAAGTAAGTGCTGCTCTCACAATGATATTTTTGAAATGTTTGAACGTGTGATCCACTGTCACTGCTGTGAATCTTTGGCAAGCCAAAATCTGCTTGGTATAGCTTCAGGTTCATTTCTGAAATGGCTTTTGTTAATACCATATTTGTTCTCAGTCAGTGCACTGGACAGTTTCTCATAATCTCTTAGTCTGTGCAGATGAGCGATTTGCAAATGAATATTGAACTACAAGAGACTAATTTCGTATTCCGTAATCAGTGTATGTGTCTATTTAATTTACTGCGTTTATACTGATGTGTGTGATATAATCGTATCTTTTTTGCAGCGGACTCCACTGGCACTCACTCTCTCTACACCACCTATAAAGACTTTGAACTGATGTTTCACGTCTCTACAATGCTTCCCTACACACCCAACAACAGACAACAAGTGAGTCGGACACATTTCATAGTTAATCCCTTCTTTTCATTTACTCATCTTCAAGACCATATGACCTTTATAGATGCAATTTAAAGGGAGATATTTAAAAATATATATTTTGATTGGTAGTGTAAGTAACTGATGACAACACTTTGATTTAATGGTAGATATTTAACATGTGGATTGGTGCGATTTATAATTTCTTTATTGCAAACAAAAAAGCAGATAATCCAAGACAGATCGGCCTTTCTGCTGATTTATGCACACTTGAACAAGCACCTGCGCGAATGAGATTCAGGTCTGATCACTTACTCATGCCTGTCTACACAAAACTCTTTCAGCCCTTGTCAGTTCTCTATTCAAGTGGCTGGTCTTGATCTGTGCATCTTTACAGACCTCACAGAACCTAGAGCAATTGTCCTGCGTCCTGCTAATTGTAAACACTTCTGTGGGTAGACCAAGTTGTCATGGCAACTGTCTGAATGCCCCATCTTTTCCAAAAAAAAAAAAAAATCTCCCTTTCCAGTTGCCCAGACAAGGCACAGATTTTATGTCTGAAATAAAGAGCAGGACATATCAGGGATAATTAATTAGAAATGCCTAATTTTCTGATGGTGAAAGGCTGTTCTTATTTATTTGGTGGAACAAAAAGATTTATTTCCCTTATCCGCTGTACTTTTCAATGGGCGGAACAATCCTAATAGAGTCTGCCGCAGATTAATTAACCACCGTAACAGCTTTCCATCAATGACTTCCTGAAATCCCCATGGCTAGACTGAGCTCAGTCGGATGATAAAATTGAGAATTGTGTTTTTAAAAGAAAGCTTTTTTTGTAGATTGAGTAAAAAGAGAACTATAGGAGCCCTTGCTTTTGGTCTTTATTTGGCTGATTTGCGGGATTTGTTGTTTTCCGTCCATTGGATCATGGTCTGATAGGGATAATCTTGGAAAATAAGCTGGTGAAGATCTCCACAGCTTTGAGCTTTAAATTCAGTACACTTCTGATCCTCTTTCTTTCCTTTGCTGACAGAGAGATGAGCCCAAGGGATATACAGTAGACTACAGCTAAACCATTTACACATTATTTAAGCTTTCTTATAGAAACCGTTATTTATCCAGCATGCAGTAGTTACAATTATATGCAGATGTCTCTGTTGATACTACTTTTTTCATTTATATTAAAAATTTATTTCAAAATGATTTAACTTTGGACAGTGTGTTTGAAGTTTATTTTTGCTTTGGGTTTCTCATTGTATGGCATTAACTGTAACTAGTTTCTTGTTAAAATGGGCACTATGATGACTGTCTTCATATGATCTGTTTCCCCATCCAGCTACTGAGGAAAAGGCACATTGGAAATGACATCGTTACTGTGATTTTCCAGGAACCAGGAGCTTTTCCATTCACACCCCAAAACATACGCTCTCACTTTCAACATGTCTTCATCATCGTCAAAGTCCACAATCCTTGCACAGAGCATGTGTGTTACAGGTAAGATGTAAAATGTCAGGTACTCACCATTTTTAGCCTAGCCTGTAAAATAAAAGCTTCTGTTTTACAATTAGAATGGTGGTTTAGCTTATACATGTGGCTTTGTTAAACAAAATAAGTTTTTTTGCAAAGTCATACCCCACCCGTCCTGAATAAATCCAATTTTGTAAATTAAAGAACTGTATCTGTTGGGACGGGGGACGGAGGTAGACAAAGATGCTTGCCAAACAGCTTGGTGACAGTCAGATTTGACCTCTCAGAACGATAGGGAGGATTAAAGGATAAGATCGAAGGGAATTCAATTTCCAGTCTTATTTACTCAGTGTGTACCTCTTAAGCTTGTTCAGCGTAACATTGTGAGGCTAGAACCTGGCTCAAAGCAAAATTGCCAGTCTCTTCTGAGCAGATCTATGAGAGACTGCTGCAGAAAGATTTCTGGATTGATGTCAATGTTGAAGTCAAACGAAAAAGCTTTCTATGGATTCTTCTTACAGGGAACATGTTCTTCAGGCTTTTGCACATATTACAGATATTTAAAGTTGAGCTTAATATGTGGAGAAAGATGTAAGCCATTCATAGGTTGATTAGATTAATATCCCAATAAAATAAATGTATTTTAAAAAATAGTATATTTATATAAAAATATATTGTATTGTATTATATTATATTATTATATTGCTCACCAGAGCTGCTTTTATTTAGGGGGGTAAAAACGGTAAAAACAGTAATATATCAAATTATTACATTTTTGTTTTTACAATATGTACAACTGTTTTCTATTTTAATATAATATAAAATGTAATTTATTCCTATGATTTTAGCAACCATTTCTTCCGTTTTCAGTGTCACAAGAGCCTTCAGAATTCCTAATATATTTGTAGAATATCTAATATAATACCTAGTATCCTAATATCTTTGCGTAAACCATGATTCATTCTTTAGGATTTTATAATGAATAGAAAGTTCAAAAGAGCATTATTTATTTAAAGTGACTAAAACTCATTTCATCGTATTTCTTTACTCAATAGTGTTGCAGTTGCCAGATCCAAAGACCTGCCTGTGTTTGGACCTCCAATACCCAAGGGGGTGATGTTCCCAAAGTCTGCTGTATTCCGGGACTTCCTGCTGGCCAAGGTTATCAACGGAGAAAACGCAGCCCACAAGTCTGAGAAGTTCCGTGCCATGGCGACGCGTACCCGCCAGGAATACCTTAAAGACCTTGTGGACAACTTTACCAGTGCAACACCTGTGGACCCCTCGGGTGCTAAATTCAGCTTTATCACCCTAGGTGCCAAAAGGAAGGAGCGCAGTCGCCCAAGGAACAATGCTCATCTGTACAGTACGGGAGCCATCACATGGCCGGTGGTTGCTCGGGACAGTTGCCAGTCCACCGATATTGGTTGTTTGTTGGCCATCTCCCGAGAGTTTGTGGCACTCATTGAGGAAGCGTCCCGGGAAGTGGTTTTCAACTGTTACTGCAAGGACATGATTGGTTGGAGCTCGTCCTCCATGGTGGGCAGGGTAAAGCTCTTTTACGAGCGCGGCGACTGTGCGGTGTTTTCCGTGCAGGACGGATGCCCAGAGGAAGTTCGAGAGGTCGTACAACGATTAGAGGTATGAGTAGCCAATGCAGGATGAAAGATCAAGTTTTATCTAAGCTGAAGCTAAAACCAAGCTTGCCTTTTACTGTGAATAAGTGAGCGGTGTTGGTATACAGCATCAAGTTTCTCTTGGAATCATGGGCCAGTGGTCAATGGATTACCATTAGAAAGGCAGAAAGACCATGTTAGAGCAGATTACCTTACCTTAGCTTACCTTAAGCTTGCCAGAACGTTCACTTTATTCACTCTGTGATAAAAACATACATCAACACACACCTTCATAAATCAATATTAGTTCCACTTCTTGCTTTATTGCCACCCATTCATGCTCAGTTGGTCCAGACCTGCAGACTTACACTACACTTTTTACAGTGCAGTGGCGGTTTAAATGGGTGTACAAGCTGTTTAGGTTGATGGACCCAGTCAGCATGTGTGGTCCATTCTCTTTGTGAGATTCCGTCTTTTGACTCTTAAACATGCTCTTAAATGTGTTTATTGCATTGGGTGGTTTGCTGTCATCATCATAGCGTTTGAGTGAAGTGACATACAGCCAAGTATGGTGACCCATACTCGGAATTCATGCTCTGCATTTAACCCATCCAACGTGCACACACACCGTGAACACACACCCGGAGCAGTGGGCAGCCATTTATGCTGCGGCGCCCGGGGAGCAGTTGGGGGTTCGGTGCCTTGCTCAAGGGCACCTCAGTCGTGGTATTGAGGGTAGAGAGAGCGCTGTACATTCACTCCCCCCACCTACAATCCCTGCCGGCCCGAGACTCGAACCCACAACCTTTGGATTACGAGTCCGACTCTCTAACCATTAGGCCACGATTTGTGCAGCAGACCATCAGCACGTTTTTCTTGGAATAAGCAAAAATTTAAATTCAGTTATCATTTACTCAGCCTCATGTTGTTTCAAACATATACGACTGACTTTTTTATGTTGAACACAAAATGACCCCCCCCCCCCCCTCTTTGGAACCAATTAACTTTCATTGATTAAAAAAAAACAGTTGAAACATTCTTCAAAATATATTTTGTGTTATGCAAAAGAAATTCATGCAGGTTATGAACAACATGAGTTTTCATATTCCTTAATTATGACCTAAATTTGTGCTTTATGTCTTTTTTAAAAGCATTTATTTTTACACGTTTTATTTAAAGTTTGGTGGCAAAACAAATTATATAATATGGTAATATGGTTTAGGAAAAAAGGAAGCTTATATTTCATTTTAACTACCGCGGTCTCTTCAAAGTGCTTTTGTTGTTTTGGTGGGTGATTAGAAAAGGTGCCTTTGGGCTCTTAGCACCTTTGTGGAGTCAGGTACTCAGGTAATATCAGATTACCTGAGGTTTGCTTAAAACTGTTTGTTTTCAGATCAAGTAGTTGCATGCAGAAGGTTTAAGCTGTTTTATCCAAAACACATTTATTTTAGGTGTCAGGGGTGCAGATTAATGGAAAATCTTCTAAAGAAAGAAATTAAGACATTTCAAGACAAATTCTGAACAGTTCAACTCAGTTCATCTCTTTTTTTTTTTACCTTGAGAAAATGGTTGTGGCATTTTCTGGTTTGTATGGCGGTTCTATGACTCGCTGATCAGCTCAAAGGCCGTATCTCTGAATTATGTTGTAATTATAGGCTTACATTAAAATCCCCAATTGACTTGTTTTTGTAGAGTTGTTACTAAATTTCAAATTCAACAAAAAGGCATGTCACGCAATCATTGTTTACATTATCGGTCCTTGAGCCGAACTTGTGCATATCCCTAGTATTAGTAGTATGTATTATACCTAGCTTGTGTTCTGTTTTAATGCTTAATTACAACAATTAGAAAAATAATAATAAATAAATAAATAATAATAAATTCATATAACAAGACAAGTTCAAGTTTATATATTACGTAAAATAATAAGAAGATGTGAATCTGGACCCAGGTTGCACTGCAGAAAATCAAGAAGGATTTTCTCGACAAGTAGAAATTATTGTCTTGTTTTAAGATGTCAAAATTAAGTAATTTCTTTGCTTGAAACAAGCTAAATAATCTGCCAATGGGGTAAGCAAAATAATCTTATTCCAAACAGAAAACAAGATAATTTAGCTTACCCCATTGGTAGATTATTTTGCTTGTTTCGAGCAAAAATTCACTTAATTTAAACTTTTTTTTTCTGAAAACAAGACAATAATTTTTACTTGTCTAGAAAATCCTTCTTGATTTAAGAATTTGTAGATATTTTGTCTGGAAACAAGACAAAAAAAATCTAAAACTGCCGTGTGTCAGTTTGGGCGGTGGGAATGTGTTATTCATGAGACAACCAGTCTGTTGTGTTCTCCCATGTTGGTTTGACATCGGTTAATTTCATCCTTGAGAGACTTGGCTTCAGCCATCATCTATATCTCTGCGTACCTGCGTACCCATCTGCATGCTTACCTGTGCAAGACCCTCTGCCCATTATCACAGCACAGGTTTTATCTTCAAAAGTCGCTGAGGCGACAAAATGCCCAGTTTCAGATGTTTAAAGTTTGTTTGAATGTTCTGTCTTCCCTGTAGATGGTCACCAGGGGTTGTGAGGCGCTAGAGATGACCCTGCGTAGAAATGCACTGGGACAGCTGGGCTTCCACGTCAACTTTGAGGGTGTGGTAGCCGATGTGGAGCCATTCGGGTTTGCCTGGCAGGCAGGACTTCGCCCAGGCTGCCGTTTGTTGGAGATCTGCAAAGTCGCTGTTGGGACTCTAACTCATGAGCAGATGATTGAATATCTGCGGAGCTCCACACCTGTTACGGTGGTGGTCATACAGCCACATGAGGATGGCACCCCCAGAAGGTACAGTTGGTCCTTCATCTTACATGGGCAGATGTTTTGTTTTGTTTTTTACCGTTCAAAGATGAAGCACTTGTTATAAACCTTAATCTGGTATTTTCTTTATCATGTTGTGGCCACATTTACAACCCTCAAAATTGAACCTTCATCCTTTATTAAATGTATCTCATGGACAGACGGGCCACGGCAGTTTCTCATGGGTCAATAGAGGTCACCTTCTAAAGAGAAAATTAATCTTCTTGAGAAAATTTGTGAATGATATGATCATAGTCTTCTCTTGTTTTTTTGTTTTTGTTTTTTTCATATCCTGGAATAGAAAGTGATCCAGAACCCTGTTGAACTTTGTTGAACATGTGCCTCATGTTCTGTTTGCTCATTTCAGAAGAGCCGAGGGCTTTACCAAGAACATCTACAGGCAGAGATTAAAGTGACCCTCTAGACTGTCAATAAATGGATTGACATTTATCGCCTCCCTGCGAGGCATAAAAGCCAGTGATAACAAGCAGTCTGTGCTTTTTGTAAACACAAATTCACAGAGGATTTCTTGCACTTCTGGTTGACCTTAACTGCTCTATATATCTGTATCTTGGGCAAGTGTTTCTTGAGAACTATTAACTGAAGCATGCCCGGACAAGTCAGGGTTGTATTTGGTTACAGATCAGAGCAATGAGTTTAGAAGTATTTAGCAAGAATATTTGTTCTAAACTTGCAACACCCTTTTGAGTGCAAAACAATGTACTAAACCTAATTGTAGCACTTTAGCAACCATATAGCCATGCGCTAAAACTACCTGTATCACCTTGGCCACTGCATAGCAATGCATTAAAACCATTCAGAGCAACAAAACAACTCCTATTTCTGTAAAAAATCTAACTTGCTCTGCCTTAAAGTCTGCGTTCTTTAGAGATGTCTTGAACTTGAAATGAATAGTGTGGTTTCCTTTTCATTCACAACACTTTGTTTGTAAGACATTTCTCAATTCCAGGAATTTGTGTGTGAGAGTCCAAGAGTGTGGTGTTCTTCACTGAAGTACTTTTTTGAAGAACTGTATCTTATTGTAGAGGCTGTGAGAATCTGTCTTGAGAGCTCTCGGCAGTTCCAGCTTTCTATTCAAAAAGATCACCAGAGATTCTTGTTCTGTGCGTGTGGTCGGAACAGAGTGGATTAGATCGGAAACGCGTGATTAACCATCAATGAATCCCGCTGGCGTAAGCCGAAGTTGTGTTAATATTCTGTTTGTTCTTTTGGTTTCTCCCTCTCTAATAACACACGCCACAGATAATCACAGCAAAATACAGTGCATCATTTATCATTTATCATTTGTCATCTCATTTGCGGATGTGTCGTTTCTCTTGCCAAACATCCCTGCGGTGATTATCATTTAATACATTCTGCCAATTTCACTTACAAGATCTTCCCTTGACACTAAATTTGGTATTTTACTAGCTGACTACACTGACTAGAAACGTAATCCAGATTAATAAATTGGAGTGGATTCATAGAAATAGCCTGGTTCTAAATATGGCTCACAATTAAAATCACTGTAGTGGGGTCCAAAAGCCTGAGACTACTGGAGAAATTGCTTCTATTTTGCCATTTTTCGTATTTGATACAAATTATGTTATTAGTGACATTTTGAATTAGAAAAATGTATATGAATTTCAGAATGTGTGAGTATTTGGTTACATCTGACCATGTGGAGAAAGGAGTCACAAAAT
This sequence comes from Barbus barbus, assembly GCF_936440315.1. Classification (NCBI taxonomy): domain Eukaryota; kingdom Metazoa; phylum Chordata; class Actinopteri; order Cypriniformes; family Cyprinidae; genus Barbus; species Barbus barbus. Next base: position 9,310,313 of record NC_136715.1, on the reverse strand, counting down.
AAATTAACCCAAATATTTAACATGTTTTTGAACTCCATGCTTTTCACTGTGGTCTTAGACCTTTACACCCCTCTGTGTGTGTATATAAGCGTCAACAGCCGGGAGTTATCCAGTCAGCTCAGAAGTGTAAAAGAAGCGATCCCGCTGTTGGGGGTGCTCTGACCTGTTAACTCAGCTGTCATGATAATCCTTATTCTTTTGGAAGGATCGGACTGCCCTCACAATGCTGAGTTCAACCTCTCAGCCATTTCAAGGCTAATTAACTTCAGAAAAAAAAACAGCAATCTATCCAAAAATCAGGCTAATCCATAGTATGGATGTGATTAATCCCTGCAGGCTTTTCTATAATTAGATATTGTGCTGTTGATATAATGCAAGTTGTTTCTAAGTGAAGATAACACTGGGTTAGCTTATATAGGCGCCTATGACAAAGCACTTAAGTCACATATACAGTATCTGAGAAATCAGGTAACGATGCCTGTAACGCTGGATGTATGTTATGCCAAGCACATTATCGGTCTCGTCCTGTTTATAGGAGCAGGAATTTCTGCTTTCTGCTTCTTGCTTACCTGTAGAGAAAAGTTCATGTGACTCAACCTTAAAACACAAATCACTTTACGACTGTTCACCGTGTTCAAAATGAGTCACCGGAGTCCTCAAAAATAACATGTTGGGCTGTTGTGAGTGATGTGCGTTAAAAAGAACTGCGATGGTATCAAATGGTAATACAGTGGCAGTGGCACTACCGTTCGAAAGTTATTGGTCAGTTATTAATATTTTATTCAGCAAGGATGCATTAAATTGATCAAAAGTAACAGAATCCGAATCAGAATGTGCTTTATTGCCAGGTATGTTTACACATATGAGGAATTTGTTTTCGTGACAGAAGCAACAGAATGACAGTGACAGGACAAAAACACAGATAATAAAAGAATAAAAATAGAACAAGTAAATAAGGAATAACAATATACAAATTGACAATTGTATGTGCAGGTATATTTCAATAGACAGTTTTGTATGTACAGGTATATTATGTGCAAATTCGAAGTGTAAACTAAGTACGTTAGATAAATAAGTGTATAAATAGTGTTGTGTGTTTCACGTTTGTTGTCAAGTGTTCATGAGATGGTGTTCATAACAGGGAAGTTTAAGGTTCAAGTGTTCATAACAGTGAAGACATTACAAAAGATTTGATTCAAATTATTGCTGTTCTTTTCAACTTCCTTTAAAAAATGTATCACGGTTTCCACACAAATATTAAGCAGCACAACTTTTGTAGCATTGATCCTAATGAAAAATGTTTCATAAGGACCAAATCAGCAAGCTTTCTGATTTCTGAAGGATCATGTAACACTGAAGGCTCGAGTAATGATGCTGAAAATTCAGTTTTACCATCACAGGAATAAATTGCATTTTAAAATATATTAGAAAATGTTATTTTAAATTGTAATATTGTTTCACAATATTAGTGATTTTACTGTATTTTTTGAACAAATAAATGCCGGCTTAAAAAAGGCTTCTTTCAAAAGCTTTTAAATGGTAGAGTATTTATAAACACAATGGTGTTACTTTAATACATGTCCAAAATTAACATGATAGCAAGTCTAAAAACCCATGGTAATTTTCCTCTGTGTTTTTCAGAGGTGCCTCAGAGCTGTATCGTGTCCCCATCATGGAGTACAAGACTCTTGGTACTGGGCCTGGTTGGCACAGGATGACTCATGTACCACAGGGGCTGCCGCTGTCTCGTGTTTCACCCACTCAGGGGCCAGATCGACCCTCCCCGAGCCAGCAGATGTTCCAGTACGCCCAAGCTGCCATCTCACGTAGCACTTCTTTTGATAAAAAGTACCAGGATGGTTCCAGGTAGGAGATATGTGATTGTCATTCCAAACACAAATGCTGCTCTTCCATACTCATACAGTATATACCTGTAATTTAATTTGTGTATCATACTGCCATCCAATTCTCATGATTATGTAAGGAGAAAGTATAGGGAAGCGATTCTCTTGGAGGCACAAAGTGGATTGGTTTTGTTTGTGTAATTGATCCCATCATCCATGTTACAGCATGTAGGCCTTCCTTACCCAGGATGTAGCTGTTTATTTGTGTATGGGCACGTGCAATGCATTGATTTCTTTAAAAAAGATGTCAATATCGTCCCTAGGCCTTTTCTGTTCTAGTCTGGGTCTCTAATGATATTCAGAATAGATAATACCCAGATTTTCTATAATGCTGATTGATCTGAAAATCGGTTTTATATGGAGAGCTAAAGCAAAAAAGTCAGATAGGACAAACATTTTTCTGGCTCATATTACCAAATGAAGATTGATTAAATTGTCATATTATCTCTGTAAATAGAGGACTGCCTTTGGAAATGTTCAGGTCACATTTCACTTCAAAATGAAATAAAAAATTAAACAAAGAACAGTTAATACCCCCTTCCCATTCTACTTAATGCAGAAAAATCTAATTCTGATGGCTATAGTAATTTATGAATCCATTTTCTTTTTTATCAGATTTACAGTTCTGCATCACAAATGTGATTTTTATATGAAATTATATCAAATTTAAATAATATGTGTATAAGTAGAGAGAGATAGTACAGTAGGTTGCTGTTTGTTTGTTTTTTAATCTGTGTTGATGTTTTAGTTGTGATGTGACATTTTTGGCACATTCACCCAAAAATACTTGCCCTGAATATGTTTGAATGGAGTGCAAATGTTAAGCCTAAGAGAAGAAAATACAGTATTTTCAGTATAATCACAGTATTAAGTTATTCTGTATTTGGTCACCACTGTGAATGTGTCAGGACAGGTAGCAAAAAGCAACACCTGGATTTTATCGGGCTCAGCAACAGGAACTTTTAGAAACACTGATTCATAACGCTAATGTTTGATTATCCAGACACATCTCCGCTGACATATCCGCTGGGAAAGCCCAAAAGGGAGCACGTAGAGGCTATTAAGGATGATACATGCCACCCTGTGGATTAGAGGAAGGAAAAAAGTACAGAATGATTATGTTCTAGTCTGGTGTGGCATTGATTCGTGCTTTCGTATTTCTCAGGAGACGCCTTTCAGGGTGAGCTAATTGGGAACTTGATTTTCTGGTGCTGTAGATTTGGGATCCCTTCATAATGTGCGTCTTCTTGTGCAATTGAGTGACTGTGTGTTGCGTGCTTGTGTCTTCACCTTGTCTGAAATGCACACACCTTTGCGGCCTCTTCACCCAGGCTGTCATCTCGTCCTCTGTTGGGATCCGTGTTGCACAAGGACTGTCATTCCTTCCTGGAGTATGTTTCTCTTTTTTCCCCCCTGGAATGTGCAGACGTTCCCAGCCCTGGAGACACGGGGTCCTGCTATGAATAGAATCTGCTCCACCACTTTTTTTTGACAGTGTTTCCTCCCTCTGGCCCAGAATATGAATGAGTCTTGCTGTAGCGCTCTCATTGCTTTTGCCACCAGAGTTTTGATTAATGAGCTTCTACCCTGTGTTTGCTCATTGCAGGGTTTTGCAGGACTTCGAGATGGTTCAGAGTCCATCTGGAAATCCCGGCCAGCACTACTGCAGTTCTCCCAGTAACCAATCAACCTCCAGTGACCCCGGTCCCTGCGGCACATGGGCCCAGAAAGCCAGTTATGATGGGTAATGAGATTCTGTTTGAAGCAGCCTTGCAACTCAGAAAACCAAAGAGCCCAGCAGGTTTAGAGGTTATCGCAGGAGTCTAAACATATGAGATTTGTTATAAATCTTTGGTGCAAACAGAATTAGGTAGAAGATGAAGTCAAGTCAAGTGATATTGGAGTGTAATTCTATGTCCTTTTCTCTGTCATGTCCAGTATGAGCTGTCCATTCACAGAGAGATGCACAACAATAGTCTTGAATCCTCCCTGCCCAACCAATGCTAGGATCAGTTATCATTATTGTTGACCCTACTCAGTTTAAACGAACATTTCATATCATAGTTTTTTTGTTCTCTTGATGCCTGCCTGAATTTTAGTCATAATTTTGTTTTACATGATGACAGATTCAGAATCTGTGCTAACTAGTGCTGCTTTTCTGAAATTTTTCTGAATATTTTTCCTATTGTTCTTACTGATACTCTTAGTATTTAAGTGTTTGTTTTCCTCGTTCGTTAAAAGATTGAATAAAAGTTGCTGGCCAATAATAGACACTTGTTGATATATGAATATGGAAATTGAATAAGAATTGAAAATTTTGTTTTTTCATGTCTTCTTCATACTTTAAAAGATCAAGGAAAATGTTATTTTTATAATATGACCCCTTTCAGACACTGAGCTGCATTTTCTCTCCATATGAAGTGCAATTATCAGGCTTATACAACATGCTTGAGTAGTACTGAAATGAATAATGCCAGTGGACCTTTGCACTCCAATAGATTGCAATCACCTGCCCTTCATGACCAACCAGAAGAAAATGAGGGAGATGAGCACAGAGAAAGAGAGCACAAGCTGGAGAGGACACGATCTGCCGGTACGTAAGCCCTGTTTTTCTCAAATTCCAATGCAGATTCAACTACATTAATTTCAAATGACTTACAGAATTGATTTACCAATTTAATTGGCTAAGTTTAACAAGCTGCATTAAATAACTTGAGACATTCATTTTCTATAAATCATTTGGTTAAAATGAACTAATGAGTTTTAAATGCAGAGCGCTCCTATGTAACGGCAAGTGAAGTGAAGTGACATACTGTCAAGTATGGTGACCCATACTCTGAATTCGTGCTCTGCATTTAACCCATCCAACGTGCACACACACAGCAGTGAACACACACACACCGTGAACACACACACCCGGAGTAGTGGGCAGCCATTTATGCTGCGGCGCCCGGGGAGCAGTTGGGGGTTCGGTGCCTTGCTCAAGGGCACCTCAGTCGTGGTATTGAGGGTGGAGAGAGCGCTGTACATTCACTCCCCCCACCTACAATCCCTGCTGGCCTGAGACTCGAACCGGCAACCTTTGAATTACGAGTCCGACTCTCTAACCATTAGGTCACGACTTCCCCACCCACGTAACATCACATCTGTGACTTCTAGGTTCGCCTTGTGTTCCAGAAGCCAAATGGCACATCCCATCCACCAAGATCCTGAACCGAGGTCTACAGAGACAGGGGGCAAAAGAATCACCTGGTAAATTCCCTCGGGTAAGTGATCAATCAAATGAACTATAAAACTGTCCATTCCTCTGAATTGATTGGACTAATAATTTTTTAATTCCACTGGGACTTGTATTACTCCACTTGTGTACATTCCTTCAGACAGCTATTTCCTAGTTTACATATTACCTTTTGGTTACTGGAGCGTGAATATCTTTAAAATACAGTAAATGTCTTGCACTGTACAGCAACAGGAACATATGCTAAGTGAATACATGTGTCGGTGCAAGTGTTTGTGTGTTTATATGTGGCTGATGGGTGCAGTGACCTCATTAGTCAGGAACGTGTAGTTGGCAGCACTGCAAATGCACCACATTTCTCCATGTGGTTGTGGAGGGAAGGTCGCTGGTTTGGAGAAAAGGGGGGGGTTGACATCTATGGCAGATGGTTCATAGTGTCCCATCTAGTCATGCAATCCCTGTGGGAACTGACGTAAGAAACTGGACGCCAGTTACAGGACACCGCACTGTACATTCTCTCTTGTGCATCCGGTTAAGTACAAATCCACCTGATTTATCAAGCGCGAAAAGGTCATCCTACCCTTGCTGCTCGCAGCCGATGTTGATGCAAAGGGCAAGAAGTAAATTCATGGGTCATGTTTATCTCATATTACTTATGCAAAGCCCTACATTCCTCCATTGCATGATTCGCAGAACTGACAGCTTTTTGCAGTAGTGTATTGACCACATTGGCTTTAGCCAGAGGGTACATTTGGAAATAGTCCACCATAGTGGATCTTCCAAAGCAAACCATGCATTAAAGTTTAAAAATCATCCACTTTCAATTCATTTGAAAGGGCTTAAATTTAGACCATGCAATTTAACAGAATAATCAATTATTCATTTTTCCATGAGATTGGTTACAGTAGGTGGTAATGGTGCAGTGCTGGTTCTTCTGTCTGTTGCTGTTTTTGCTCTGCTAAATGCACTTCACCGCTCTGGGGGTCTTCCTTCATCCATTTTCATTGGGCTGTATTTTCACAGAGCAGTAAACAAATGTCACATTTCAATAAACATTTTAAACTTGGAAATATTTTAAGTGTTTTTCTGTTTGCACTGTATTTTTGATAAATGCAGGCTTGGTTAATAAATGCAGATTAATAAATTAATAATTGCAGCCTTGGTGAGCATAAGAGACTTCTTATAAAAAAACATTCAAAATCTTACCAGCCCCAAACTTTTGAACTACTTTAACACTTGGTCATCTTCCATAATCTTCCAGACCGGTGAGAAGAGCTGCCACAGTCATTGCTCTAGCCACTCCAGTAACAACACCCTCTCCAGCAATGCTTCTAGCGGCAGTGACGAGAAACATTTTGGTTCTGGAGACCCGATGGATCCAGAGTCCCTGGGTCTCACCTACATAAAGGGGGCGTCCACCGACAGCGGCATAGATACAGCACCCTGCATGCCCCCTCCACCTCCTGCCCTGCCCCTGACTGTGGTGGGACCCTCACGGATGGTCATGAGGGATGGGAGGGTTGAGACAGGACTCCCGTGGCCTCTGGAATACCATGAGGATGGGGAGACAGATGAAGGAAGGGCAAAGATGTTCCTGGCTCAAGGATATGTTGCTGCTACACCCACCGGTCACACCACGGATGGCAGCACCGGAGATCTCAGTGAGATCTCTTCGCTTTCGAGGTGAGATGAGAAGGAGAGTGGAAAATTGGTTTGGGTCATGCTTGATTACTTATCAACAACTGCCTAGTTCTTTAATATTTTGCTTTCATTTTCTGCAGCTGCGCACATTTAGTAGGATGTCCATAATTACACTGGCCTTCTGTAAGAACATTAACTGTAACATTAACAGCCAAATATTAAACAAATATCAACAAAATTTAGTTGGCTGAATTAAAAACAATGAAAGCATAAGATCTTCTTTTAATTCTATTCTGGCTTATAATGCTTTCAACGAAGCGAACAGCATGTCTTGTTCTTGTGGATCAACTTGACAAACTTAGATTAGTTATACAATGAAAAGGTGCTTCTGTATTCAGCTTTGTTGTTAAGGGTCTGAACACAGACAGACACAGATAGAGAGCTTGCTAGGGTCAAAACAATCTGAATTTGCAGAGATGAGGTGATTTGACACACATGGCCAAACATCATCTCATCAGCCCCTGCAGCGTTTTCCACCGCAGTCCTTTTTTTATCCTCTCAATTTGGACTCTTGGACTGTTCTATTAAGTTGGTTTAATAACATAACAGAAGCATGTTGTTGTGCCGCGTTGTTATTGTTAAATATTCGAAGTCATTTTCTTTAATTGTAATCAATATAAAATAAAATGTTTGATGGAAAACTTTTGCGATTTACAAATGTTTCCTTGACAATTAACTGAAATAAGATTGTTGAAATAAGTTACTACAGCTAAAACTGAAATAAAAATGAATAAAATGACAAAGACATAAAATTACTAAAACTATTAGTTTATAAATAATAATAAAATAACACTGGCTGTGCAGGAGGCAGAGAGGAAACAGCTGTACTGTTTATTGCTGTTTCAGCAGTCAATTTGGTTTTTTCCCTTGTTCATGCCTTGACAAGAATGCTCTTATAACCTGATAATTAATGGTTCTTACTAAGGCAGGCAACATTATTACATGATAAATCAGTTATTTAATCAGTTGTTAGTTTCATTTGGGTCCTTCGTTTTTCCCCCAGTGGTTCTCGTCATTCTGGAAGCCCCTCTGAACGCTGTTCGAAGAACTCCAGCTCCATTGACTCCTCTAAAATCTACATTATCTCTCCTACGGACACCGCTCCAATGGGAGGGCGGGAGAAGCACTCGATTAGCTGCCAGTCACATGGCGAGAAATATTTGACCGGCTGGAAGAAAGGAGAAAATGACCACTTACTGGAGGAGCAAGGGCAAGCAAGAGAGTTTAGGTAAGTAGCACTTAATGTTTTCTGTATCTTATGTAACGTTGAAGCTGGTGAAGGATTCATAGTGAGATTAAATCACTTCAATTATGTTGCTTTTTTTGTTTAATGAACACATTGACCGGTGACATTCGGAAAACCTTTTAGTTCAGTAACACATCTCTTGCTAGCAGCATCTAAGAGATGATCGATGCCAACAGACATATTATATAACCTCCATTGAACAGAATCCAGACAGAATGTACTTGACACCTGCCACTTCAAATTATCAGACGGAAGGCCTGGTAAATGTTTCTCTGATGATTAAAGCAGAGACTTGATTTGATTGACAAGCTCACCAGGGGATGCTGACGTTTTCCTGATGCAGATCATATTCGATGGAAATTCATATTTCTCCTATGTCACTGGGAGACATACTGAATTGATTCAAAGCTCTTTGTAATCATTTTTTTCCCTCTTTGTTGCTGCCTCAGTCGGTCAGAGGCTTTGTTGTCTTTACTGCTAAAGACACTGTTAAGGAAATCAAGGTATTTGGATCATTACCTGGCCCTGAATTTTTCACTGTGTTGTTCCTTCCCTCTTGTCCTGTAAAAATGGCACTATCTACTCCCTTAAAGGGACAGTTCACGCACAAATAATTCTGACATCATTTCCTCATCCTTATGTCATTGAAAAAAGTAGCCTATACAATTTTATTTCAGTTACATGATAGTTTCATGTGAATTTAAGTCATTATTTACTGATTATCTTCCCTTTTAGCAAGCTGCAACTGGAGATCTAGTCAGTAAGTTGAACAAATAATTCAGATCTGTTTGGTGAACTACATCAAGTAATTCATTGAAAAGATCTGACTCAGTTATTCATGAATCAGACATTGTTACTCTGCTGAGGAGAGTGTCAAAATATTAAAATATAACATTTTGGTATGTTCCTCACTAGTGTTGATTTTGTCAGCAGTTGAGTCTTAGTCCTGTGTGAAATGTACTTTTTAGTTATCATATTTAGTCAACCTTGTCCTATTTTTGTTTAGTCAATTTAGTCAACTAATGTCTAAGCATTTTAGTCTAGTTTTAGTCTGTGAAAACTTCGTCAACCTGTATAATGGCTAAACTGATCAAAATGACAATCGCAATGATTATTGTTGTTTGAGCAATTATTTTTACATTTCAGGCACAAACCAACAGAATGTGAACTCATACACATGGTTTATTTTACCTCATCTAGTGTTTATTATTATGCTATTTTAATATATAAATTAATATCAAAGACTTAGATATGCACTCTCTCTGTATACATTATTAAAAATGGTAAAAAAAATATATATATATATATATATATATATATTATAACCATAAAAATTCCTAATAGTAATTCCGTAATAGCATGGTTAAAAATTAAGCTAAACACCGGGCAGAAAATGTATCCTGTTAACAGCTCTGATTTGGGGATTTGAACTCTTGATATCTGGCAACCGCACACATGAAAGCTTGTGTAGAGGCACTTACAGCAGCCCGCAATTATATTTTGTCTCCTTTTTTCGATGAAAATATGAGATTTTTGTATAGTTTAGTTTTTTTTTAAGGTACATTTTAATCTCTAGTCTTTTATCATCAACAATATTGCATGTTGAGATAGTCACAGTTATCGTTTATTGACCTTATTGTCATCTGGTCATCATCTCATTTTAGTCACAGGAATAAAGCTCGTCAATGAACATTTTCCATCATAGTTTTCATTAATGTAATTAACACTATTCCTCACATAAATCTTTTGTATGGCATCGAAAGACTCAAAGAGACAAGAAATCATGTTTGAGAACATTTTTATGATCTTGTCATAATGCTTTCTGTGATTTTGAAAGTTAACAGTCTTAATCCTCCTTCACTTTTGTTATATTAAAAAGGGCCTGGCTAGTATAGTGTTTAAAAATTCAACAAGAATTCATCAAGTGGTTTTGAAACAACAAAAGTGTGATTTAACTATGACAAATTTTCATTTTTGGGTGAACTGTTCCTTTTAGCTCCCATGAGTCAGTGATTTGTTTTGATTTGTTCCCTGATGAGTCACGTCATGACTGTGTGAAGGCTGTTCCTTACTCAGTGGCCCTTAAACCTGTGTTTCGTCACAACTGTAGCCTGCGTCCTTGTAGTCCTTGGAATGTTTTGTCTGTAGCACCTTTACAAAGAGAAACCTAAATCCACAGCAACCCATACAAAGGAGACACAATTCGCTTTAGATTGCTACTACAGCAAAACCTGCTGCTAATGTCTCTCTTCTTGTCTAATTTGTTTCATTTTATTTCGCCCTTCCTGTCCCTCTTTGTCTCCTTGTGTCTTTCTCAGGGGGCTCTATTTGAGAGACCCATCCCAGGTGGTTAACAGTGCTGGTGAGAAGCTCCAGATGCTCTCTAAGGAGGCCTTCCTCAGGATGCTTCTACCCAACAGTCCCCCAGGGCAGGCAGGTCCAGGCAAGGTGAGTGTAGAGCTGAGCCCTGGAGGATGAGTAATGCAGTGAGCAAGTGCTGCTGTAGTTAGGGCATGTCATAAAGCAACACTGAAAAACAAAGGAATAATACATTTTAAACATGTTTTGCACTAAACACATTATTCACTGACGTGTTACAATGCCAAGCAAATCAACTAACCATTCAGCAGCCTGGGTAACAGCCATGTGGTTGACTAATGGAAGTATCTAGAGAGGAAATGAGGTCACAACAATCAGTCATTTTCCTCACCTGATCTGTTCACAGCAGTGTGGATTATAAAGCTGCATATGCCCACACACTCTACATGTGTGTTAGTCTCACTGTAAGCTTTAATTTGATTCATTTGCATAGCGCTTTTCACAATGCATATTGTTCCAAAGCAGCTTTACAAAGAAGAATGCCTCACAAACCCCAAAGGCATGATACATGCGTACACAAGTGTTAATTTGAAACGAAATCCGAATTATGAAATTCTTAGGCAACACTCTACTATAATTAACATTAGTTAATGCATTGGGTATCATGAACTAACTATTTTATACATAATGTATACAGCTTTAAATGTTTAGCATTTATTTATTACATTTTGTTATTAATTATTATGAATAAGCATTCTCAACTGTTAGAAAAATTATTATTATTACTATTATTAACAACATTATTATTATTAACAACTATTATTTTCCTGTTAACTTAAATGACAATAATAAAAAAAAAATGTTTTTAAATTATAATAATAATTAAGTGATAACATAAACAACAACAACAGCAAGAACAATAACAACGATTATATGTCCAGTTAACTTTATGATGATAATAATAATAATAATTGCTAATAGAAATATTTTCAAGTGATATTAGATGAAATTAGATAATGAGGATTATTACCATACTTGGCTGAATGTCACTTCACTTCACTTTATTATTGTTTTATATCATTATTATTATTGTTGTTGTTGTGACATTTAATAAAATGGGAATCCATATTTCGTTGTTGCATGCAGTCTCACTCTGCACAAACATTATTTCTACAATGTAGTATTAATTTTGATTAAATGTAGTATTAATTCCTGTAGGCTATTATAAACAGCCGATCTCTGAGGTCTGCTGGTCCTCTGTCACGTTCATGTCTCTAATTGTCTGTTTGAGCCCCTCCCCCCACCCGTCGACCCCCCGTGAGGACCGTGTCTATCGCGCCTGCATTATTGATGAGAGCCCCATGACTCTAATAGGTCTGACTCACAGACCCACAGTCACTCACTCTGACTGCTGATTGGTCCCCAGCTGAGTCTCATGTTCCCTGAGCTCACTGTCCTCCTGCTCTCCATCCCCCACCTCTCCCCCACAATTCAATTAAGTGATATGTGCTTTATTGCCACGGCTGTTTTATTAACAATATTGCAGAGCCTTTCAGATAATCATATTCTGATGAATAATATCTTTGCTTCCCCCTCTCCCACTGAATCTCTCTCTCGCTCTGTGCTCTCTCTTTGTCTTCCTGTTACCCGTCTTCTATTTCTATCCCATTCGTCTCTCTCCTTCTCCTCTATCTCTGCTTTGTGTTATTTCAGATACCACTTGTCGGTCAGTCTCCACGCCGCTCCCTGTACCGGACACTCTCAGACGAGAGCTTGTGCAGCAGCCACCGGAGGGCGCTGTCTTTAGCGAGCTCTCGGAGCTCCATGCTGGACCAGGCCGTGCCCAACGACATCCTGTTCAGCAGCGCCCTGCCCTACCACAGCACCCTACCACCCCGCATGGGTCTTAACCATGCCGCCAGTCAGCTCAAAAGTGAGTGTTTGCAGATGTCGTTACCCTATCAGTGATGCTAACATTGTTTTAAGGATCGCACAGTTCCGTTTACATAGAGTCTGGCCTCAATATGCTGTCCACTTCATCCCAGAATGCATCACAGTACCAGCTGTACATATAATGTAAACGCTCGGATTGCCAGCATTAAGACAAGCTTGATGATGATGGAATAAATGAGCATTTTTGGCTCATAGCTGATTTTTCCATCTCCTCTGTAAGCTCACCACATTCCTTCCTGTTACAGTAATTTTATCCTCTGCAGACTTTAATGATGTACTTAGTAATGAAGCAAGTAATGATACTATAAATCTGCTGCTAATGCTTGAGAGACTTAGTGCTAATCATACTATTATACATCTACTGAAATATGCTAGCAGGATGAAGTGTGCTGTAATAGGAAAATCATTCTAATAGCATGATTTCTGTATAACTGTGCTGGACTGGTCACTGAAAGCAGAATGTGTTCATACGTTAAACAGCTGGAGCGTGAAGTAGTTGAACAGAAGGCATGTTCAAGGGAAGTTTAACTTATATATACGCAATTGCCAACGTAAGATGTTTCCATCGAAGCAAAATAAAAAAGAAATATTGCAAAGACAATTGTGAATAAAGCAATGTTTCTACCCCATGTGTTTGAAAGAAATCATCATTTCTAGCGGCAAAATATACTTTATGCCAGTGTTTGTTGAGACAATGTCACTCAATTTTTTTTTTATTACTTTTTTCTAGAAATGTATTCGGAAAATGCTTCAATTGATTTTATTACAGAATTATTATTTTTTAAAGTGTGCACATATATATATATATATATATATATATATATATATATATATATATATATATATATATATATACACACACACATGTATGTATATATGCAGTATTCTCAAATTAGGGGGACTATTTTCTGTTGTTAATTGAGTTCTGTTTTGTATGCTTTTTTTTAAGATTTATTTTTGGCATTTTTGCCTTTTTTATTGATAGGATAGTAGTGAGAGAGAGAGAGGGGGGGGGGGGGGGATTGGGAAAGGTCCACGAGCCGGGAATCAAACACGGGACGTCCGAAGCGCAATGGAGCTACATGTTGATACGCTGCCCACGAGGCTATCGGCACTGACCACTGATTTGTATATCGGCAATGATTTGTATATTTTGGAAATCAAATATTTGTACAATTTCTTTTTCTTTTTTTTTTCAATTTCCAAGCATTAAAAGCTTCAAATATATTTACAAAAATACAGTATTTTTACAAAAAATACAAAGTTTGTTTAATGTATTAAGAATTTTTACAAAATAAGGAACCGTTTTCTGTTAATTAAATTGAAAAAAAAAAAAGTTTTATGCTCATTTTGAAAATTAGATTTTTTTGTAAAAAATATTTATGTAATATTATCGGATGTAATAGTGGAACTATTTTCTTCATTAGTTTAAGAAACATCGCACTTGTGGGATAGGATGCTGCAAAAATGAGCAAGACATAACAGACAACAACACCCATAATGCATGTTTATATAGAACTACAAGCTAAATTTTAGCAATAAATAGCACATATCGAACGCAAGAACACGTCCTATGTGAACGGCCCTAATGACACTTGAGCTGTTCTCCAGCTGTCTGAAACATGCAGTTCCTCTCTCATTATAGCAGAACTCTAAGCCAGCCAACTTCATTCATTATTCAAATCACTCTCACCTCTCTGCCCTCAGACGAGGCTTGTCTGTCTGCCTGCATGAGCAGACTTTGTGTGAATTAGCAAGCGTGTGCTCTCTAGGTCACCTAGAGCTAATTTTCCTCTGCTTCTATGACTTGCCGTGTTTGATTCTTTTGCCATAAGTACACCCAATTGTGGGTAAAGTTGCCCTTTGGCCCTTGGCTGTTGAGCAGTGGCAACTGCTTTTCTGTGAAGTTGAAATCTCTGCCACTGGATGAATGTTTAATGTAGTTTATGCAGCGGTCAGGGCCCTTCAGTTGTGTCCTCAGGGACTGTCTCAGTTTCCTCTTAATCGAACTGATCATTATATCCATGATGAATGGTTCAAGTGTAACTGTAGTCTCTCATGAGTTCAATTATTTAGTAAAGGCACATTTAGGTCAGAGAATGTTCTGTTCAGATAGCGCTTTAAAGCCAACATGGAATCAGATTGGACCCTTTTTTACTTTTTAATGCATGTTCCTGCTCTAATTGTGAATGATTCAGTGCTGCACATTATTCCAAATGAAAATCTCTTTATAATCTTTAATCAAAATAAAATTACTTTTCCATGGACGCCACGTAGGCCTTTTGGTCTATCACATGTTAATCAATAAACAAATGATTGTTTTTTAAAACAATATTAATAATAATAAACAGTTGTTGGATGTAAACCAATAATTATATGACTAATTAAGCATTATTTTAGCAAACCATCAATCATATAGCTACTAAAGCTACTTTCTAGTATAACTTTTCATAAACCAATCAACTGATGAATGCTACTAGGACTTTCAACTGGACGACTGAATCATGAAGAAATAGAGACAAAATAAATGAAAAAGTTTCTAGTAAAGATGGTTTCTATACAGACTGGTGAGAATATCAGATGGGTCCCATCTAAACATGCACTCTGACTGTTCTCTAATGAACTGTGTGTGCTGTCTCTGCAGATGAGCTCTGGTTCTCTGACGGCTCGCTGGCAGACAAGGCCAAGCTGGCAGACACTGGTATGATGCCCTTGCCAGACCCTTCTTCTGGTCTCGACTGGTCACATCTTGTGGATGCGGCGCGGGCTTTTGAAGGTACAAGCTTCTGTCGAATACACTGAATATACTGGTTTGTCGTTGAAAAAACACCATATTCACAGCGAAGTACGGTCTTGACCCATTTAGCATGCTTTATGATCATAAACTCGCTGCTCACTCTTATGGAATGAACAACTACTGGGTATTTTTTCCACAAGGACAGCACTGACCCTTTGACTCTATGGATATTTTTGTACCAGACAAATGTAGTCAAATGCCTTCATGTCTGTCAAACAGCATTCAACAGCATGTGGTATTTCAACACACAAATCTTTCTTACCAACTAGTTCAGCATTTCCAGTCAGTAGCTTAAATATCTGTGCAGTAAATATTTAAATTTAGTCACTGGCATTCTTTTGAGCTCAAACATGCCTTTTTTAATGCAAATGAGGCTCATTATAAAATGTGCCTTATTCACAAAGGTCAGCATTGTTAGCTCAGCACAATTAATGTTGCAGTATACTGTATATATAATTTTATAAAAAAAAAAAAGGGGTCTATACATTTTTTTGAAAGAAGTCTCTTATGCTCAATAAGGCTAGATTTATTTGTTCAAAAATACAGTAAAAATAAATTTATATATTTTAAAATGTAATTTATTCCTGTGATGTCAAAGCTGAATTTTCAGCATTTTTACTCCAGTCTTCAGATTCAGATGGTCCTTCAGAAATCATTCTAACATTATGATAAATTGAAATTTCACAAGAAAGACATTTATTTAAAAGTCTTTACTTTCACTTTTGGTGCATCGCTAAATACAAGTGTTAATTAAAAAACTATATCTTACTAACCCCAAACTTATGAATGGTAGTGTATTTACACATTTTCTGTCCCAGTGAAGTAAAAGTGCAATTTTTTGGTGTGTGTTTGTGTCTTTACCTGATTTGCATAATTCATTTAGTGAACTGGGAGCTAAGACAATGCAGACAGCATTTTTTTTTTCTTTTTTCAGCCTTTTCAATTTTTCCAGCTCATTGTGTTCACTTATAGGCTAGAGAAGCATTGAAAATAATAAAAACCTTAAAATGCCCTTTTGTCCTATTATTTGAAGTGATTTTAACCAAGGTTTTCCCTCACCACAAAGCTTGAGCTGCTCTCACACGCCATTAAGAAAGTTAACTGAAGGTTCCACAAAAAACACCCGTCTCTAACATTGCTCTTGACCATGTCGAAATCACCACGTCTCTATTTTTCTCCCATTCATTTCCTGTGACTGCCTAAAGGCGCATTGTTCCGCAAGGTGCTAATTAGGAGTGCAGAACGTATTTTGAGCATGGAGAAATTAAGCCATTATCACAATGTGAGCCCAGCAAGACACCACTTAGGGAAATGACTCAAGCCATCGCTCGCTGTAATTACACATTTTGGGTTTTGGACACTTTTACTCGTGCGCAATTACAGCTGTTCCCTCACCTTCAACCATCGCTGTGGAGACCATGGCGAATGTTGGCGAGGTCATGGCACGGCTCCTCTTGAACTGAGAATTTTCTTTTGATCTGCATGTGGAAGGGGGAAAAATTCATGGTAGATGGCTTTAATTGGTTGGGGGTGCGTCCAGCAAGGCAGCCGTACGGCTTCCCCCTGCTAGCATTGGTTTTTCTCACAAGCCCTTAGAGATGCGCTCTTGGGACCCGACGGATATGAAAAATGGAATGAGTGTGCAGCTCCATCTCGAAATAGTGACAAATATGAGACCACCGTTTCATGGTGGGAGAAATGATTAAGTTAGCTTTTGCCTCAGGGTTTGGGTGCTAACTAGAAGGGGGTGAGCTTACATTGTTGATTTCCATGTGCTGCTTTGTGTGTTTTTGTTCGGGGCGCTAATAATTATCCGTCCATTCAACTCCAGCTCCGACGACACCCCTTACTGTGAGACTGTTAATGAAATGAAATGAGAGAGGGGGGTGGAGGAAGCACTGAAAGGTGTTAGAAGAGGTGAGAGCTCTTAAAGGAACCTCATGAACGCTTTTAGCTCTGCTTTTGACAAAATAATGGCAGGTCAACATCTTGTGAGATTGCTCATGGTATGTTGAATATGTAAAGGGTCGTGAGATCCATTCTTGTTAACAAAGAGCTTGTAGGTCTTTATAAAGAAACAAAAGAAATTCTCCGCTTCTGAGACCACACCTACATGTTTCTGCAGCTTTTCCAAGTGCAAGACACATGTGGTGTGAATCCAAATTAAAGCTCTATAAAAACATATTTATGATCTTTTGGTCTGTATTTTGCTATAGATGAGTAAAAATGTATATTTAAAAACTGATCCTAGATCATTTTGTTTCATGCAAATGCAAAAAAAAATTATATATATATATATATATATATATATATATTAGTGATTTGGGGTACATTCAGATTAAATGTCAAAAAGAAACATTTATTAACATTTGGTTCATCTTTTGCTATCAATGAGTACAATTATTATTTTTAAAACTGATCTAGATAGTTTTATGCTAATGCAAAACATTTATGGCAGTGATACATTCAAATTAAAGCTCAGAGAAAATGATAAAGCATATATTTATTAACTTTTGGTGTATATTTTGCTATCAGTCTGTAGAAAATGGTATTTAACATGGATGTAGATACTGTAGTTTTGTTTTATGCAAGTGCAGAATACGTTTATAAAAGTGATATGGGGTAAATTAAAATAAAAGATGCATAAATTAAACAAAAAACAAACTTCTTTCTTTTGCTCTCATTGAATAATAATGGTATCTAAAAACTCAGATAGTTTTATGCAAATGTAAAACATTTATGCCAGTGATATAGGATAAATTCAAATTGTAACTCCATTAATAAATACAAATGAGTCCATCTTTTGCTATCAGTGAATAGCAATTGGTATTTAAAAACAGATCTAGACAGTTACATGCAAGTGCAAAACACTTAGTTATGTCAGTGATGTAAGGTAAATTCTAATTAAAGCTCAATTTAAAGGAACCATCTTCCATCTTTTTCTGTCAGTGAGCAGACATTGCCATTTAAAATTGGATCTAAATAGTTTCACTATATGTACAACAGAAAAAGCAGCACATTTGACAGTAGTGCCCCCGTTTTGCCCTCTCAGTGGAGGTAAAGCCACTATATCGGTGGGTTCTTAGTCTTGAATGCTTAATGATATGCCCGACTGTAATGCTAAACTCACCTGAAAGCGTGTGATCCCCCCCCTCCCGTCTCGCCATTAACCCTTCTGCCGCGTGAGCTCCGTTCCCCACTTAATTAACACCTTGCTCTGCTGAAGCTGCTTAACAGTTAGCTCTAACACCTCGGGAAGAGCTGAAAAGGATCACATTTAATAAGCTTTTCTCTAGGTGTTGCTCAAAGCTCCTACCTGGAACATCAGCCTGTATCACCTCAGCTGAAGCAGTGTGATGTACCATGTTTCCTGTGTGCCTTTGGGGATTTCCTGCTTGTCTTGTTTTTTGTTCTGTGCAATACTGATGAGTGATAAACAATTGTTTAATTGTAGATTTACAATACGCAAATGCTTGTATTAAATGATAAACAATTTCTAAAAATTTCTAACAGAAAGTTGTTTGCTCACTTTTAGATCAGACTGCGACCTCTCTGAGCTCTCTGACTGAGGAAGAGCAGACCAAGCAGGTTCTGGAGCTCTCTGAGGAGTTGAACAGAAGAGTGGCATGTGTGGATGTCTCAACCCTACCAGCAGGGTAAGTGCTGATGTAGAATACCATCCATCCAAATTGGTATATCCTATCTGCCTGTCTGTCTATCGTTCTATCATTCTGTTCTATCTGGCCGTCCATCTGTCCGTTCATACATTTGGCCATCCGTCCATACACCCATCCATCTATCTATCCATCTATCCATCCATCCATCCATCTATCCATCTATCCATCTATCTATCTATCTATCGTTCTGCCTGTCTATCTATCTCCCTATCTGTCAATGTATTTGTCTTTGTCTGTATGCACATCTGTCTGTTCATGTGGGTGCCTCTGTGTCTAATTGTTCCTGTCTGTCTATTATCTACACAGGGAAGGTTCTACTCTGCTCACTGGGAAGGTTAACCAGCTGGAACTCATTCTCCGACAGCTGCAGTATGACCTAAGGAAGGTAAGAGTCCCAAACATAATAACAGGCCTTTAATGGGCAAACATAATGCTTCAACAAATCCTTAACATAGCTGAACACGCACTGTTAGCAGCATTCACCTCAAGGTAGTTATTTGTAACCACATGCTTTGTTATTATCCTCCAAAGGAGCAAGAAGACAAGGCTATGCTCCAAGAACAAGTTCAACACCTTCGACAAGACAACCTTCGACTGCATGAAGAGAGCCAGACAGCAGCCGCGCAGCTGAGGAGATTTACTGAATTGTTTCTGAACACAATGGACAAGAAACCTTGAGCTGAAGTAGTCCATAACTTCCCTTTGCTGTGCTTCGCAAACTACATAACCCAAGGATAAGTAGTCCAGCGTACTGTAAAAAATATGTTAGGGGAGAAATTTCAGCATTTGAATGTGAACGTGTGAAGAGCTAATACGCTAACACACACAAAAAGTCATAGTTGGCAAGACATGAGAATGTGAATGAGTAAAGGGAGAGTAAGAAATTAAATAAGGTATGTGATAAGGGCTGGAAGGGAAAAATTCAATCGTTTATGACCAATCGAAGGGTACGAACACGTGGTGATCGTGAAAGTGAATGTAATGCAATAAGCCGTGATTTCTTTCTAAAATCTTTGGTTCCTTGGGCTTAACATTTTCAAGGTACCAACGTAATTCAAGTTCACTGCTGGCTTTGTGGCTGTCCACCCCCATCATTTGTCGAAGTGTAGACCAGCCAAATGCAACGTTCCTTAGTATCCGAAGCTCCCCAAGACTAGGTGTACTGTATACCTGTTTTTGTAAGTAACACATTGAAACAAATGTTGTAGCAATAAATTTGCTTAATCTGTAATCACAGAATTGTTCAATAAGATTAGCACTGATTGTGATTTAGTTGTATTCAAAAGCTTTTATGTAGGAAAAATTTTTTTTGGTGTGTGTGTGTGCCTGATGTTATTGGTGGTAAAAGGATTGTCCCTCAGTTGTTTTTGTTAAATCATATGACTGTCCGAGTGCTTACAAAATCCATGCCCACTGCTCTTTTCCGTTAGGCGGCTGACTGGCTTTGTTTTACCCAAACAGACATTAAACAGTTGAACTTGTGTGGGTGGGCCAGTACATGCAGACTAGCACCTGTAAACCACTTAATATAAAAGCCAAATTCTGCTTGTTGGTGTAAAGTACCTCAGAAAAGTGTCTTGTACCTTCGCCCTCTTATTTAAGCTTATTTAACCTAAGATTGTTATTTTAATGAGTATTTTCCTTTTCTGCACTAAAAAAAGAAAAAAAAAAGAAAAAGAGTAATGGCTCCATGTGGCAGTACTTTGTATACTTGTGTACCATGTCAGCAGTACTGTGTATAGCTTGGCTAAGAGATAACTGTAAACATAAAATGGTTTATTTCTGGGAAGTTCAGATGTTCGGATGCTGCTAGAGGACAGGATGTTGTTTTTTATGGCCTTTTAAAGATGTTTTTATTTCTTTGTAAATCTGTTTCGTTGAGGTTGGGATGAAAAGCTTACCTTTGTAAAATAAAGTTTAGGATGTCAATAAAGTAAGACTTGTGTCCTTTTAATATGGAGTTTGTGTTGGATTTCTTTAACAGTAGGAAAACAATTCATTGCGTATGCATAGTTAAGATGGCAAAACAATTTGGATTATCATATTTGGCATACGTTTTTTATATAAATTTTAATAAATGCATTATTAGTGCAATTCATTCAAAATAACACATTTCGATGTTTAATTTAATTTTGGTACAGTGTTTGCAGTTCCTGATAATGTTAATTATTTAAAAATAATAGTTTCTTTGTCAACCCTTGGTGAAAATATCTTGTCTAGGGCATCAGAATCATATTCAGATTTCATGGTTCATAGATTTCTGTAATCCCAGTTTAACCCTTAGTTATTAGCCGGTGCTCACACAAAGATACAGTGATCAATCTTGGACAGAGGATGTTGGAATGACCCCCAAACGTACACCACTGTTTCACCTTGTCAGTTCCCACAGGAGCAGAGGCACCTTGGTCCATGCCATCCATCACAGGGCACCTAAAAAGGTTGACATTTTTCCACTGGTTCCTCAGATGTAGCGCAGTGCTGCCATTTCTGTTCTCAATCACAACCAGCAGAAGGAGAAATTTATTGATTTTTCTCTGCGTTTTCACAAATAACACACACTCCTAAAATGGGTCATTGACATTGCACTTTTCAGCTCCCTATGCAATATGTTCCTCCATCTTCTCAGCTTTTTTATCTTAATCCATCAAAAACAACACCACAGCCATAGATTTCAAACATGTCACAAATATCTCTGAAGTGGGTTGAATAGGTTCTTAGTCATATTTCTTTCTAGTAACATTGTGGAGAAGTTCATGGACGGTCAAACGTTGTCAAGCAGAGGTGCACCCAGCCTCGATCAATAATACAAGCCAGTATTGATCAATCGCTGGCTTGAAAAACAACGCTTTTAAAAAGCAAGCTGAGATGCATACAGAGTTCGCAAGTTTAAAATCCATTCCTTTAGATCAATGGATTCTCAACTAGTTCATGACCCAGATTTTACATTGGACATTAACTTTTAAGTGTTCCTAAAATTAAACATCAAAATGTGCTCATTTTAATTAATATTCATATAATAATAATTATTATTATTATTACTAAACAAAGGTGCCAGAAGGCCATATTTAACCGCTGCTGAAAACAGGTAACTGCCCCAGAGGAAAATCTTGGGAAAATATAAGTCTTTTTTTATTATTATTTAGCTATTTTTTTTTTAAATTCTGAAAATAATTGTAAAGGTATATAATTGTAAAGCCTATTTCTGCCACATAAGAAAAAAACATGCATTGGTACATTATAAAATTTCATAATTATTACATAAAAACTTGCCATTATGAGATACAAAGTCATAATTATGAGATAAAATCTCAAAATTATGACAAAAAAAGAGTTATGACATACAGCGGGTAAAATAAGTATTGAACACGTCATTTTTCTCAGTAAATATATTTCTAAAGGTGCTGTTGACTTGAAATTTTCACCAGCTGTCGGTAACAACCCAAGCAATCCATACATACAAAAAAAGAAATCAAACACGTGCAGAAATGAATGTGTAATAAATTGGAATGGCTTGGAAAAAGTATTGAACACATGAAGACAGGGAGGTGCAAAAAGGCATGGAAAGCCAAGACACCAGCTGAAATCTATCAGTAATTAGAAAGCAATCCTGCCCCAAGTCAGTGGAAATTATTTAGCTGTTATTAGCTGGTTCAGTCCCAACACCTACAGTAACAGGATGATGAAGATGAAACAAGCAAGACAATCCCAAAGACAGCCAAGGAAACTCTCGATTGGTTTCAGAGAAAGAAAATAAAGCTGCTAGAATGGCCCAGCCAATCACCTGACTTGAGTCCAATAGAAAATAAGAACTAAAGATCAGAGTTCATATGAGGCCCACAGAACCTTCAAGATTTGAAGACTATTTGTGTGGAGGAATGGGCCAAAATCACACCTGAGCAATGCATGCGACTAGATTCTCCATACAGGAGGCGTCTTGAGGCTGGCATTACCAACAAAGGCTTTTGTACGAAGTATTAAATAAGTTTCAGTAGTTCAATACTTTTTCTCTGTCATTTCATTTTATTACACATAACTTAATTTCTGAAATTATTATTATTATTGTTTTCTATGTATGTATGGATTACTTGGGTTATTACCAACATCTGGTGAAAATTTCATGTCAACAACACCTTCAGAAATATATTTACTGAGAAAACTGGTGACGTGTTTAATACTTATTTTACCCGCTGTAAATTTGAATTATGTAATGAAAAGTCAAAAGAAACAAATACCAACAAAAAAAAACTTTTAGGGCAAAATTTTGCCCATAATTGACTTATGTTGTCATAATTTACTTATGATGTTTATGTTAATTTTGACTAATATCATAGTTGACTTTTTATCACCTGACCTTTTGTGGTAGTTTCTATATTTTTATGTAATAACTTTCTATCATAATTATGATGTTTTATTTCATAACTGTGACTTCTCAATTTTTATAGTACGTCTTATATATATATATTTATATATATATATAGATTTCTCTTCTCATAAATATGACTTAGCATGCCATAATTTTGTCTTTTATGTCATAATTATGATTTTCCAAAGCATTTTTTTTCTTATGTGCCAGAAATTCACTTCCATATTAAGGAGCCATCAAGAAAGTTATATTTTCTTTTTTATATTTTTCTGTCTGAATCATTGCAGCTCCCAAAAGATGTAGAAGTTTTTATTAGAGTTTGATTGGAGATTCAAGTCAGAATCTATTTTATTGTTTTTGCCTAGCATGCATCTGCATTCTTTCCTTTTGCATCTGAAGTCCTATTTTAACCGTGTGCGGTTGTGTACGCATGCATGCATGCATGTTACATTATTAGCATCATTAAATAGCAATGGTTCATGTCTTGCCGTAGGGTTAAAGCGAAGGTCAGTGAGCTCATGTGTAATATTTTGTATTTATTAGCGATGGCAGGCAAGCCATGATGTTCCTGTTGTGAAGATCTGGGAAACATTTGGGTTGCAATTTTTAAGCAAGTTTGCAAGTCATAGATAACTGCGCAAATTGAAAAGATAAAAGCAATAATCACAAAATATAATCAGTTTGTTTTACACCGACTGTTTTGCACTGTGGACCTTTATAGTCCAGTACTTCTGTGGTATTCCACCAAGAAGGCTCAGCAAAAATGTTCAGGTCCAACCACAACTTAGAGGAAAAACTGCTGAGTGAGGCAATCTCACCGTCTCTGGGAAAGAGATCAAACGCTCCTGTGATTAGAAAGCTTGGCATCAAGATGAATGATGGATACAAATTCACAGATTGCAGTTATCCACACGTTCCAGAATACATCTATGCTTTCTTGCCTATAAATCTGAGCAAATAGCAAAGCCATACCTAGTGTTGCATGTCACAGAACGACCACAACACTGATTAGAGACTGAAAAACCACATTAAGCTGCAGAATCAGTGACAAGCCTAATCATATACCAAATTAAATCCTTTGTATGTTTGGTTCTGTAACCATAACTGTAGTGCCATAAATAGGTGGATGTGCTTCGTCAGCCCCCTTGATGCTTGTTATTTCTCCTTTAGATCCAGCATGATGTACATAGACTGTCAAATGTTACAAGTATAGCTACACAGCCACTTTACCTGAATCTGGAGCAGAGCTGATCCTCCCTATACGCAGAATATGCAAGCTGGGTAGGGCCCTCAAAACACCAGGGGGCCCCCTTACTCTCAAAGATGATTTCATTTTAGTTTCGTTTTTGAATTTGGCCATCGGTTATGAAAACATGAATGATTATTTATTTTAATGCAGTGCGCTGTTGCCCTTTCTATGTAAAAATCTGTCAAATCCTGTAACGTGAATGTCGTAAAGTCTCTTGCTCGAGACAAAAACAAAAAACGAGTTGAAAGCATAGCGAGCCGCGGAAGAGACACTGTTTCTCGAGCGCTTTCTGCGAGCACAATTGGAGACGGAGTGAACACGGACAAATGAGTTTCATTCATTCGTTCACAACCACTCGTAACCGCACACATCCCATACTAGCAAAAAGTGTGAACACCCTCTCCTACTTAACAGGCTATTTTGGCTATTGCTACTACTCACACTGCTAACGGGTGCATACAATTAAGCCATGTTATCTTCTCAGACAAAATGTGGCTACATTCATGTTAAAGGGCTCATTCAACCGAAAATGAAAATTTCTGTTGACAATTTACTCACCCTCACGTCATTCCAAACATGAATGACTTCTACGCTCTTTTAAATAAAGGCTCTGTATTGGCATTGATGGTTCCATGATGCAACTTTAACATTCATTGAACTTTCCATTCCACAACATTCTTTAATTGAAAAAAGGCTCTTTAGAACCCAATATGGTTCTCCTATTGTAGTGGTCTTAAAATCAATTCCTGGAGGGCCACAGCTCTGCATAGTTTAGCGCCAACCAGCTCCAACTCACACCTGCTTGGAAGTTTCTAGTAATCCTGAAGACCTTGATTAGCTGGATCAGGTGTGTTTCATTAGTGTTGGAGCAAAACTGTGCAGAGCTGTGGCCCTCCAGGAATTGAGTTTGAGGCCACTGTCCTATTACATCACTACGAAAAACCCCCTTTTGGAACCTTTATTTTTAAGAGTGTGTGGAACAGAAATAAAGATATTTTTAAGAATGGTGGTAACTAAACAGTTTTGTTGTCCTCTGTATTAAGGTTTCAAGGTTAGATTATTGTAATGCTTTATTGGGTGGTTGTTCTGCACCCTTAATAAATAAACTACAGATGGTTCAAAATGCAGCAGCTATTTCTTACTAGAACCAGGAAGTATGACCACATTAGCCCGGTTCTGTCAACACTGCACTGGCTCCCTATCAAACATTGTATAGATTTAAAAAAATCTTGTTAATTACTTATAAAGCCCTGAATGGCTTAGCTCCTTAGTACTTGAGCGAGCTCTTATCACATTATAGTCCTCCACATCTGCTGCGTTCTCAAAACTCTGGCCGTTTGATAATACCTAAAATATCATAATCAACTGCGGGCGGCAGATCCTTTTCCTATTTAGCACCCAAACTCTGGAACAATCTACCAAACACTGTTTGGGAGGCAGACACACTCTGTCAGTTTAAATCTAGATTAAAGACCCATTTTTTTAACCTGGCGTACACATAACACACTAATACACTTCTAATATTCAAATCCGTTAAAGGATTGTTAGGCTGCATTAATTAGATCAACCGGAACTGGGAACACTTCCCATAACACCCGATGTACTTGTTACATCGTAAGAAGAATGGCATCTACGCTAATATTAGTCTGTTTCTTTCTTATTCCGAGGTCACCGTAGCCACCCGATCCAGTCCGTATCCAGATCAGATGGTGGATCAGCACCTAAAGATGACCTCTACAGCCCTGAACGTCAGCAGAGACCAGGACACCTAGATGAGCCCCAGAGACAGATCCCCATTGAAGACCTCGTCACCTAGACAGTCATCGGGAACCAGATGAGTCCTCTACACAATCTGACTCTGCTGCAGGAACAAACTGCTGGTTCGTCTGGTCAGAGGAAGTCCCCAAGGTTTTTTCCTCCATTCTGTCACCGATGGAATTTTGGTTCCTTGCCGCTGTAGCCTCTGCCTTCACTGAATTCAATAATGAAATGCCTTTAACTGAAAATTGAGTGTTTAAGCTTACCATTTTACAGTATTGACACACTATTTTCCTATTTTGATATTGTGAACTTGCTTTGACAATTTGTATTGTTAAAAGCGCTATATAAATAAAGGTGACTCGACTTGAGTTTTATGGACAAAAATATACTAAAACATTTCTCAAAATATCCTCTTTCATGTTCTACAGAAGAAAGCTTCTTTATCACCATCTGTGGTTGAAAAATAAAATAGCAAGTTACCTGCAAAGTTGTTGTTTTTACATCAGTTGTACAAGAACGAATTACATAAACCTGAAATTTGACCCAATTAGGTAAATAATAGTATTATCTGAAATAAAACATAAAAATATATATAAATTCTAAATATAAAATTGGGTTAGGATTATTTATCTTCTGTAGTGGATATGTGATAAGTATATAAAAGACTAAATTAGAACTAAACTTTAGACATCTGGCTCATCTCTAATAGCAAATCACTTTGTGAAGTGCCGCCTGAAGGGGCACAGGAGCACGTAGGGAGAATTCAAATCTTGCCCATGGCAGCTGAAGGTAACTTTGTTTGTCGTCTCCCGAGGGTGACCTGGTTGCCTTGCCAACAAAGCATGTAATTGGAAATGAAGCGGCCACACTGCCAAGCCGTCTTTGCTGATCAGCCATTGTGTGATGTCTCACACGCACACACACTCCTTTCAAAGCACGGTGACTGCTGTGCAAAAGCTGGCTATTTGTAACGTGCTGATGCCCCTCTTGCTTCCTCCATCTTAACATCATGAATGTTTAAACTCTTCCCAAAAGCACTTTATTTTGTATGTGGCTCAAGTGCAGACTTATCCGTTGAGTGGAAGATAAAACATGTCCGACAGGAAGTACAACACTGATTTCAGTTTTCAGAGTACAAAAGTGTGTTAAGGGTTACTCTGTGAAAGAAGCTGATTCGGTCACTTTTTCCCCATGAGGCAGTGCACGAGAAGCACTGATGCTCACAAACTTGGTGCTTCTAGAACTCGGAAATGGCACTAAGAAACCAGACCCATCAGTTCCAAGAACTTTTCTACTCGTTCATAGCTCAACTTATAAATCATGAAAATCCATTCGCTACAAGAAAATCCTTTTTATACTTTTCGTTCTGCTTGGTCAATGCTTCTCAAACTCAAAAGTCCGAATAATGTACTTTGGTTTAATGCAGTATCAAGATACCAGCCACATCCTTCAAGAGGTTGTTCTGCAGCATTGTTGACTCTGAACTGTATATGTCAGTTTGAATATATCTACAAATCAGAGCACACAGCAAAGGTCATGGATGAACAAGATGAATCTTACTCTAAGCTGTCTTGCCTTACGGCATCAGTCTATGCCATGCCTCCCCTGAGAAAAATGCATGTTGAAAATTCTTTTTAAAACAGACTGTAGTTTTATTGAAGTAAAAGTTCTCAATCGCATATCCCTGTCTTCTATGCATGAAGGAATAGAAGGAGAAAATAGGTATTTTTCATCTAAAGCATGGCTTTCTTTTTTTGCCCCTAAGGTTCTGAATGATTGAGTCTTTATTTGGAGCAAGGTGATCTTCAGTATAGTGGAAAAGATTTGAATGAAAGATACATGAGCGCTATTTTAACCAAGGCTGCTCAAGGAAAACAGCATGTCCTACCTGGAGATATTATTGGATTCAGTTCTGTGTGTGTGTGTGTGTGTGTGTGTGAGGGGCTTCAGGGAATATAACTGCAGGTATTATTTGACTTTGCATAACATCTCCAATATTGGGAAAGAACAGTGGTGGACAAAGTAAACAAATCCTACTTGAGTTCAAGAAAGCTTGATAAAATAACTGAATCATACTTTGAATGCAAGTATCTATACTGACTACCATTTATTTATTTACTTTATTGCTGTTTGCTATTTACCAATCATCATTAGTATTAGTCAGCATGGAAAAAAGCTTAAGCATCATAAGCTCAGATCAGTGATTTCTTTTTTCTTTTCTTTTTTTCTTTTTTTTTAGAGAGGCGCTCCAAGAAGATCAATGAATCAGTAAGCTGTTAACTACTACAATCGCATCATTATAATAATTCATAATTATCACAATGATTCGGCTAATTTGGTAATTATTTAAATAATTTGGTTCACTGAAAAGAATCGGCTTAAATAAATTATCCTTTCAAAAAAATTGGATGTTGCTATCCAGACTCAAATAGCCTACTTCCAAAAAACTGTACACCAAAGGAGGAGAATGTCCGAATTCATAATATAGGTGAAAAGTGACAGCTGGATCATTGAATCAGTGAGTTGCTGGCTGCTGCAACTGAATCAACGTAATTCAAAATGAATCATTCTTTGCGAATTGCAAACATGTTCAATGAAAAGAATGGCTCATTCAAATTAGACTGCTATTTTTTGTTCCTCTTCACTTCAGTATAATTATGGCAAATCCAGTGGAGCAAAAAGTCTGATATTATCCTCAAATATAAATACTTTGATCAAGTACAATGCACGTAAGTACAGTAATGGAGTAAATAAACTATACTTTTGTCAGTATGGCTAGAGTAGAACATTCAGATTGAATATTTACAGATCTCATATACTGCCTGTCTCGGAATGCCATCCAGTTGGGAAAACATTGTGTTGAGGCTGCTTGAGGTTGCCATGGCATTTATATTTAGTGGTATCTTCCCTCTTCATTCCCTGTCTTTTTATTGTGAAGGGCGACTTTCCATCCGCCCAGCGGGACACAGGATTTAATTGCTTCCTTCTTGGATGCTTCCATCCTGTATTGAGTTTTGTGTGGTTGTCACAGGCCGGTTTCGCCAGTGGTGAGAACATTTATCAAGAGCATTTATTTATATTGTTTACACTAGGCGGCCTACTGTGCACATTCTGAGGCACATTTGGACTCTCCAGCTGAGACCCATGAAAAATTTGCATTTGTGTTTTGTTAATGCCTAGCAGAGAGTTTTGTGAAAAGCTTTAGGCAGTTCCTCCCCCTTCAATAGGGGCCTCTCCCTTGGCCAGCTTTGTGATAAGGCAAACGGCAAAATTTGCATAAAGGGGAATTTACATAGGCAAACTCACTGTACTGACTGACTGAGAACCTTAACCAACGGTGGCACAATATTACTCTCCTTCGTGTGAAAAGACAAGCGCACTGTAGTCTGTTCTCGTCTCACAACAGCAGGAATAACAAAAGGGCCGCGCCACAAAAGGAAAACCGTTAGCAGAGCGAGGGGAGCCACTGTAGCTGTGGGGTATCCGAGCATGAATATCTCACTAGAGGCAAATACAACCGTGTTAAGGTGGACAGAGACATATGAAGCCGGCCTGCACACGTTCCCGTTTCTGATGTCACATCGGCGCGCAGCGGCAGTGATTGGCTTCCCACTGATTTACAGGTTCACGCACAAACAGAAGCCACAGCTTCACATGAGAGCGATGGGACTGACAGCCACTGATACAGACACAGCGTGGTGTTGCCGGAGGGTGAAATAAGAGTCGCTCATTGGGTCTCAGTATGAGAACAAAATGCAGCAGAGGAGCTTCACAGATAGAGATGTTGACAGGCTCGAAGACACATCTTATCAAAACTAGCCTGTGAGGAACCATATCTATGTCCCATATAGCGTTCATTCAGCATCGCTTTCCACTATGCAGAATATCAATATGGTGGATAAAATAGCAGATTCACAGCGTTTAAAGATGGAAATTCTGAGATTATTACAATAAATAAATAAATAAATAGAAATTAGTAGAAAAAAATATTATACAATATTACAATTAGTGAACAATTTTAAATGATTTGACTACTCTGGTTAAAACAATTTGCGCTACAAACCTGAGTGTTCATGATTATCATAATAAATTAAAATATTGTGTGACCCTGGACCACAAAACCAGTCATAAGTAAGCATGGGTATATTTGTAGCAATAGCCAACAATACATTGTATGGGTCAAAATGATAGATTTTCTTTAATGCCAAAAATCATTAGAATATTAAGTAAAGATCAAAGAAAAGACATAACCACCCTCAGATTCCAGATTTTTAAATAGTTGCATCTCAGCCAAATATTGTCCTATCCTAAATTCAGTGGAACCGGGAGCCCAGGTTGGAAACCCTTGTGACTAGTTCTGTGGTCCCGGGTCACATATGATAACAAATACCAGTTTGCAATATAAAACAGACTGTTTTTGTACAGCTAATATAACTGGGTAATGACACCGGAAGTCTTGCATATGCAAGTTACAAATGGTCGTGACAACTATTTTTGTGTTCGCTCTTGTTAAAAATAAGGGGGATCGAATGTCCCTTAATGACGCCATACTTAATGAAGTGACATTATATTTGGTGAGGAAAACAACACCACAAACGCCAATAAGTGTAAGCAGTTTGAATTGAATGAATTCTGCGATTTGTTGTTGTTTGTAGTTGGTTTGCCTGCACTCTCACATTCCATCACATTTGATACAATTAATACGTATGAACAGTTCAATAAGTGATTAAAAATATCAAAATAACCTTCAAGTGTCACTCTGATACAAGCTAACTCTCAATACTTCACTGAGAAACAACTTTTGTTCATTTTCTTTTCACAGGGTAAATGACAAGAAAATGGACGAGTGAGCAGAGCATATTGTATTTCTTACAGTCTGGTAAAGTCCTTTATGGAAATACTGAAATCACAACAGGCATATTAAAAAATAAAAGCCCAACTAATGCACACCAGAAATGACCCATTTTTCAATATCTGTATGTAACAAAATAATGCAAAAGTTGATATAATTTCTTGAGTCATGAGTTGGTTCACACAGAATCTGCATACTGCATACTCTGAATCTGAAGAGAAATATTTAATAAACAGGGATGTGTAGAACTTAGTAGATGATAGTCTTTTGCATTCTGTTTGAAATCTGCTAAGATTTCGTGCAGACCTGCTCATCAGTTCATAGTGTCACAGCACATAAAAATCAGGTCATGAAGTACATCTAAAAATGCCACAATGCTTATCCTCTCCTAAATGCAGGGACTTGCATATATAGGCATGCTGAATTCGATGCAATGAATCACTCCCCAAATGAAGTGAGCCAGGAGAGGCAGGTGGTGAATCTACATACTGACATTAATGTTTCATGAACAGGGCCCGGGGAAAGGGCAAAGATATATTACCATAAGCTTTCCAGAACTATCATCTCAGCGTGTTGTTCCTCTGAGACTGTTTTCTTTTTTAGAAGTTGCTATTACTCATCTGCTGAGACAAACTCTTTTGAAATTCAGTTCATTTCATTTAAGTTTCATTCAGTTTAATCTACAAGCGTAGAATTCCATCTGCGGTATTGCCTCCATGCCGTCTTATTACAGAAGAGGAACAGACTTTTTTTTTTAGATACAGGTGAACATTTGGTTACCCGAAGCAAAGTATCAAGTATTCAAAATGCAAATTGCCGTCCAGCAGGTTCCACGGGCACTAGCTGCCTTAAACAGCAGATTCGGGATAAAGAGAGAGATGGAGTAATATTCAGCTAGTAAAGACATCTCAGAACAGGTTATTGATAGTGTCAGAGTGACCCCTTCTGGCATGGAGGCTATTACTTGAACATGAAGTCCCTAGGGTAAACTTTCACCAGCGGGCTGAACTCAGCATGAGGACAGACATATACACAAACATGCATTATATGTGCTTTTACTGCTCTAATCCATTTCTCTGCATGTTACAGCACAATGGGAATCAAAGGTTGCTGATCATTAGCAGATGGTGCTAATTCAGCTCTCTCGGGCATGCGGGTCATACATGGAGGCGCCTGGGTGTTCTTGCAACGCAGGCTTTTTCCGGAAGGTATATTTATTATCCATAATATTTTTTTAAAATGGGATACATGGGGCAACAAAAACAGACAAAAATTGTATTTTATATATGGATACTTGGGGTTCTAATTCTGTTGCTGTAATTATATATATATATATATATATATATATATATATAATATTTGAATGCATTTTATATAGTATATAAAATAAGCTTTCCAGAATAATCTCGGCTTAATAAAATTTTAATGAAAAAAGTACATGAATATAAAAGCTTTATACAGTATGTATAAAACATATTTAGATACAATTTAGATGCTTGTTTTAATTAATTATATTATATTCATCTTCAAAGTCATACATGCATTTCATGTCAAATTAATTACTTACATCTTTTTCCTAAATAAATGAATGAATTTCCCTAGCTCTTCTTTATAATCATCTACATCAGTGATGTTGACCACAGATTCTCATGTAACAGTAAAGGGAAAGAGCAGTCTCTCTGTATGTGCACCCATCTCTTCCATCCTTCTCTGTAAGTAGGTCAGGAGCGTTTCTACAGTTCTCAGACAGCCGCTGACACACTTTTCTTGGGCATTTAGTTCATATCTTTTCTTAAGTGCTTTTGTGTGGTGATGGTCCCCGGAGATTTGTTCTCCTCGTTTCCTGCCCAGCCACAGACTGCTATAGGTTGCCCTCAGTCTACTTGTTTAATACCCACATCTGTGTCCATTAAGGCATGTTTCATTGCCACAAAGACACTATATCCATTGACTTTTCTTAGCAGACAGCCACTATCTATTGATATTTTCAGTTAGAGATAATCTTATATTACCTATGATTTTATCTAGGTCAAAATCAATGTCTGTAGAGCTATGAAACTCTAAAGAAAGTGGCTGATCATTACTGGGACAATGAAATCACACAAAGATTATTTATTAAGCTTTTTTATTACAATTAAAGGGGGTTGTTTATAATAATAGGTCTATATGACTAAACTAAATCACCAACTAAATAGAACTAAATATAAGTTTTTAACGGTACAAATATTCCATGCACTCTTTCAATTAATATGCATAAAAAATCATTAGTTTTATGAATATGCTCTCCAAAATAGTTTTACATGGAGTATAGTATGTCATTCAGTAGGACATGTCAACTTCCCAAGAGTATTTCATGTCCCATAAACACCATATGGCAAGACAAAATGTCATGGGATTCAGAATGCATTTATATTGTGTTACTTTGCAGGTCTTTTGGGGTTTGTATTACACCGTATTATAAATCTATGAGTCTATTTGAAATAAGATACACAGAAATCAATACTCAGTTTTGCTGACTCCCACAGCTATTACATAATGCAGTCAGGTCAGAGAAACATGGTTTATGTTTCATATAGAAGAGTGTGAGTAGAGCACATGATTACAAAATTTATAAAGAGGCGCTGAACATTCACAAAAATTATGATTATTTTATGTATTTCTGATTAGTTAACTGCTTATATTTTAAATGTAGATCTCTAAACTGCCTTGTATATCAGCCTGCCAGCAAAATCATCTGGTCAAACAGAAGCTTCTACACCTGATCTGTGGCTGTAATGACTACACAATCACGAGAGCGGCACAAGCCACTGTTGCCCTTGTTGATATTCACGAAGCCTGCCATGCGTGTGACTCACTTCTATTTCTGAAAAGTGTTTTCTGAAGTGTTGGAAAACTACTCATCTTAAATCCCTCATCCCAGCGGGCCTTGCAACCATCTGTGATTTCAGCCTCTTCCTCTCCCTCTTTCTTCTCCTCCCTTTCTCCCTCTCATTTTCTCTGTCCGTATCTCTGTCCCTTCGAGAGCACAAGACATCTGGAGTTGTGCTCCTGTCTTGTTGTGCTCTAATAGAACAGGCTGTTTAGGACTCTGTTCTCCTTCCTGAATTCTATTCTCATGAATGCGATTATTAGATCTCGCTGAAGAACCGTGTCTCCAGGTAACCTCTCTTGATGTGCTCATGATTACCCAAACAGCTATTTACATGGGGGTTTTGGGTCCTTCTGTTTCAGCTGTCTTCATAATAACACCTGTGTATTTTGAACAATGTTTGTAAATATTTCATATATGCTGCCAACTGATGCTTAATGAAAAATTCAATTAGAGATGCACCAATATTAAAATTAAATTATGGACAATACTGATAGGGAAAATAATTATTTTAATGTTACGGCCAAAAACGGATAATTCTTCATTAATACAATTCTGCAGTTATGGCTAAATAAATTAAAATTAGGGGGAAAACTACTATAAAAAATTATAATAAATTATAAAAATAAAGATATATTTTAAATACTACAAGTGAATATAGGTGTCTCAATATTATTTGCAATATGAAAACAAAATATTAATTTTAAAATTTGCTAGAAAAATTGCAGTTAGCTGGGGGGGGGGGGGGGGGGGGGGGGTTAATGTAAAAGTGAGCATGCACAATTAACTATCCAGTACTGACTGATATCAATAAATTAAATGATCTCTATTATCAGCCAACAACTAACATATAACCACTAATGCATCCCAAAATTGAATGTAATTAATTTGTACCCACAGTGTGCATTTACTGAGAGAACCCTTTAGACAAAGATACATTTTTGTGGCAGACAAAAGCACTGAATAAGCATAAATTCAAAAGTCAGTATATTGCTTGATTTATTGTTTATTGTCCATATGAGTTCATTTTATAGTGCATTATCAAGATGCATCCATCCTCCATCCTATTCTTTATCACATTACACAAGTGTTAGTTTGACATAAATGGCCTTCAGCATTTCACAGTGATGGACTTTTAACTATATTCTTAAATCCCTAAATCCCTTATAGTCTCAGCCACGTCCATAAACTGACATGTGAAGCCGTTTTGGATTATATTTAATCTTTGTGTTTCTCTATATTGGCAGACTCTAATATGAGAGTTTATTATTATTTTTTTAAGCCAACATTAAAATTTTTGAAGTGTCATTAACCATCATCTGTTAGTTTGAGCCGGGGGTAAAGGACATCTGGTAATTTCCCTCTTGGTTCAAAGGTTGTCTTTATTTGTTTCCTCTGAATATTCTGTGATCTTAATGGATGTGTTTTTCACAACCTCTGCTGCTTTCTTTGAGTTCAGTAAATGAGGCAGTGAAATGCACTACAATCTCCATTTGAAAATCACATCTGCATGTGTGCGCAATTGAGCTGGACTGTTCCAGAAATTCATTTATCCCCATCACCATGTGAGTGCGGATAAGGTGATGGTGGCTAGTTTGAAGAAGGCTCCCTTTAAGCCCCTTTTCAAAGGATTACCACGGTGGCGTCGAGCACAATGCATGTGGAGGTACTGAGGGACTAGCCGTAAGTTTAATTAGAAACATGGAGGGAGGTCACTGGGCTATCTGCTGAAAAAATGAACACATTTTAGTCCCGGTCCCCACACAGACACTCTGCTGTCAGAATGCAGGGAGTTCAAAGCGAAGAGGATATCAGGATTGCAGCTCTGTTTTGTTTGCTTGGAGAGCTGTTTACAGACAGAACATGCTGGAAGCTCGGGCCGACCTTTCTGTGGGTCCTGTTTCAAACCCCTCAACTGTGCGTCAAATATGAATCTATGTCAGAGTGAACATGTACACACTGCAAAGCTTCAGATATAACAACCACAGTTAAATGATGGAGTGAATCCCACAAGGAAGAAGGAAAAGCTAATCATTAACTAACCAATAAATCAAATGTAGAATTACAATTTTAAAAGAAAAACAAAACACTTACTAAAAATATGAAATGTTTTATTTGTTTACCTGCATGTCATGTAACCATGAACTGAACATGGGAATGTATTGTTAAATTATTTAAATATTCCTTTAAAATCACAGTAAATATTTTAAGTCTGCTGTTAAACAAAGCCCACTCTCTCTGAGGGTTGCCATGTCCGTTTATTAAAAGTGTCTTCGGGCTTGTTTTTCAATAAAGTCGCTTATGAATAGGTTGCAGTTTTTTATGTAATCATTTACAGAGTACAGACATGTACTTGGGTCATTTGGGATTATTTTTTGTATGGCAAGGTTTATTTTGGGCTAGTATTATCAAAACCAGTTACGTAATATTATGGACCTATATACCTGTGGTATAATAAACCACAGCTGACAGAAGTGTTGTTTTGTTTATGTTTGCAAAGTTTGCTCTATTTTAGGGTTGCCATGTCTTATATAAACATCTTAAGGTGTGTTTTTATGAAGTTTGTAGTTATTTACAGAGTACAGTCACATATTTAGTTGTTTAAGCTTATTTAAGGCAAGTTTTACTTCAGGCATGTTTTGTCAAATCCAGTTACAAGTTTCAATATCAAGATCTGGCAACACTGTCCGTAATATAAGCCCCCAGGCAATTAAAGGGTGAAGTGACAAACAAATGTAGCTGTAGTTTATACATGACCAGTGATTCTAGGCATTAGTCTCATTAATCTAATTAGTAGATAGTACACAGTAAGGTACAAGGAACAGTTTGGTAATTTCAAATAATTTTGCTTGTGACAAACACATGAAATTGAAGTCCTTTGGTATTTGGAATCAAATGAGCAAGCTTCGTGGTAATAACATTTGATCAAGTTCCACAAATTTCTCCTTAAGGGGTTTATTCAAATTTTCTAGTCACTGCAATCTCGCTTCTTTTATAGCACAAGAAGCTTGGCTTTGGAAATGGCATCATTTACAGTGGGTTGATCTCCTGAGGTGCCAAGCAGAATGTTTAATAATTACCTATGAAATCTTGTCCCTGGTGCTCAAGGAGAAATAGACTGATTGTTTTTGGAAAAAAAAGAAAAAGAAAACCCAGGGCATCAACATCAACTGGAAGCAGAAATTGGTTATTACGTTCTAAACTCACATAATTTGGATGTCAGGCAGTCTTGTATAAACAAACACATACACACACAAACTATATCAACAACAACTTTTCTATAAACTTGTCACTATCAATTCCTCTCCTATGAAACCGTTAATGTCAGAGAGAAAATAGACCTCGCACATCTATTCATCTCAGTGATTACCGGTGTGACTACTAGCTTATATTTGGATTGCTTGGAAATTGACATTTATTATTCTTAATGACAAAATGCACAGGCAGCATACTCCATCTCCGTCATCTTCTTTTCCCGCTGAGAGTAACGGGCTATTCAGACTCTGAGGAATCTCGGCTTCACTCATCAGGGTTTATTATTGAGCACGTCTCTGTGAAATGCAGTCCACCGTCTCTCAGGATAGATGTGCTGAAGTAAAGCGCTGGAGTAATTTGTTGATGTGCTGAATTCAAGGTCATGTTTTTGGTTCCAGATATGCTGAACAATCACAGATTTTGCACCACCAGTGAAACAGGAGCCTGGGACCTCTGAAGCTAGACTATAAGACAATTCTTCTAATGAATAATGCTGAAA
The DNA here is from genome assembly GCF_936440315.1 of Barbus barbus. Taxonomy (NCBI): domain Eukaryota; kingdom Metazoa; phylum Chordata; class Actinopteri; order Cypriniformes; family Cyprinidae; genus Barbus; species Barbus barbus. Next base: position 9,272,630 of record NC_136715.1, on the reverse strand, counting down.
AAAAAAAAAAAAAGATTAATGTAGGTTTTATTTTTTTGTTTTTTTTTAACTCACTATTCTTAAGTTCTAACAACTTACACCTTTCAGAAACACACTCAAATAATACAAAGGATTCTTTGCATGGACCTGGATTTTGGGAGAGTAAGAGTTAGATGATATTAGTTGTTCTGTTATTTGGGGATTTAGAAGCATTATAGTGAGAAGTGGTGCTTGTGCTGAGGATGGCTAATTCACATAAATAATATATATTTTCACTTAAAAAGCAAATGCATTACAAATGTCGGTGTAGTGACAGGCCTCTACTTTCTCCTGACATAATTCACCATATGCATCATAAAAACAAGATATGTTTAGCGTGCAAGCGAGTGTTTTAACTTGTTAACTATAAGAGATTTGATTGGGTTATTGCATTTACTTAATTCAGTTTAGTCTGAATTAAGTGAAGCAATGAAGTTGAGTGAAGTTATCCATTTTTAGTACAAATTTGTAGTTTGTGTTTCATGTATCTGTGACGTATATCATGTGTGTAATGGTATTTCATGAGTGATTTTAATGTTTGTGTGTGTACAGTTATGAACAAATAATGATGTTGGTTTGAGATATCAAATGAATTGCTACAAAGTGAACTACAAACGAACAATATAATTGTCTTTTAAATCAGTGAATTAAAAGCATGTTTTAGAAATTACTTAATCTGAACAGGTAATGATGAAAGGTTATAAGTCATGGAAAGTCTAAACATGTTGATTTATACTCCACCAGGTTAATACAGTTGAGTAACTGTGACTCAGACCAATTACAGAAATCAAAATAGACCATTTTTTTATTAAATACTGCTGTGCTTATTATAAATAATTTATCTGTGCACATCATTATTCTTTTAAAATCCCTTGCATCTCATCTCTTCTCTTATAGGTTAAGCAACCTGACTCATGTGAGATTGCAGCCATTATAGCAATCAACAACAATCCAATCAATTCCTGATGGACAACATCAAGTCCCATCTAATATTTTTTTCGCATTCAAAAAGTCATTTCACTTGAATGTATGTCACAACTGGAAAGAAAAGATCACAATTTCCATTTGCATGTCAACTTTATATACCCACCCCTTCACTTCCACCCATTTCAAAACTTTTTAACCCCAACGGGCTAAAAATACCCGACATCTTTATCAAGAAATGCTGAAGTGTACTTTGTAAATGGCTCTCCATTGGACATCATAAATGATGCAAGTAGTGGATTTATAGCTTGTAATCTCTAGCTCTTAGTTCATGGGAAATATTGCAGAAATCTAAACCACAGTCATTTAAGTATTGGGTTATAAGATGATGGGAAAGGTTTTTTTTCTTGTTGTAGCCGAAAATAAATTTATATGAAGTTCCAGGGAGCTTGACACAATTTTCTAACATTACAGATTCAGCACACCTCAGAAACCTCAGTGAGTTTTTAACACTTTTTATTCTTGTTATTGCAATTAATTTACCCTGATCTCATATGAGAAAAGATGTGACTATGCATACATTTTCCTAAAATGTGAGCCTGCGGGTACAAAACCATCTTTTCTCATGAGATCAGACAGAATTAATTATACCAAAACAGATTTACAGACACTGCTCCTCAACATTTGAACCTGAAACGCAATGTGATCTTAAACATATCTCACAAATAGTATGTTTAAATGGATAATGTTGCATCTTTGGAATGTAAAGTTGACATGCAGCATATTACAAAATCAAACACTCCTACCATAAAACTCCTAACTGACCCCGGTCTAGTCACGCACTACAGACATCAAGCACTGTTAAAAGAAGTAAACAATTTCATGAGTAAATATGATTCATGCAGCCCAACTGTCAGACAGAGAAGGACACAATTCCCACTGGGAGCTTAACTAACCTTAGCTGTTTGCCAGATCATTCCTGCAGGGCTTGGGAGGCCAAAGTAAAGTCAACCCAAAATACAGTGCTTTCCACAGCCCGTTCCCATGCTGCTTATTCTAGATGTGACAGAATTAGAACTTTTGTCTCAAACACTTCAGAACAAGACCAGCCTGCTTTGGAAAATTAGCCATATAAAGAGGACCTAGACTGAAAGCATGTGCGGTTAACTTTGGGAGATGTCAGGGTTAGGAGTGCAATAATAGCTTGGGGCGAATATGTTTGGATGTCTTTGAGACATTGTTGATGATTCAGATGTTCATCTGCTGAAAATATTCAGACCTCCCCTGCAGTGTCATTGTCCTGGCAGCAAACCAAGAAAAGCAACTCACAAGAGCGTGAACTGGCCATACATGTATTGATGCATTAAATCTGTCAATATATTAAAGAAATATTGAAATGAAAGATGTTAGCAACTAAAACATACTGTACTGCATATAGGCTAATGGCACAGTAAATAAAATCAAATGGCACAGTAAATAAAAGATAAACACTGTCACATACCACAGAAGCAGTGCTGTAGTGTTTGTGGTCTGCATGTCAGATGATTAGAGATGATTCCCAGCACTCTTACAGATCTGACAGCATAAGAGGTCTAAATCATCTAGAAACAGACACTACAGAGAAAGCAAGAGTACAGAGAGGTAAATTGTGAGCAAATATCATTCCTGTAAACTGATCTTACAGATGTGGAAAGCAGATTATGTCCCTACTTTTGAGATGTGGGCAAGGGAACTGGGAAATGTGTTACATTTGGAAGAACTTATCAGATTTGTCTATTTTAGAGAATAAAAGGCCTCAGTTTTATGTACAACGCCTCCTGCTGACATTTTACAATAGATCAGATATCTGACAACCATCAACATATTAATGAACTTTTTAATCATATCTTGTGATGAACTATAATATATGTAATAAGATAATTAATTGACAAGCTAATCCACATTTCATATCCACTGAGTCATTAACAATGAATACAGGTTGTTTAGTCAGGCTGGAACACAAAATTCAAATTTCAAATCTGAGAATGGCATGAATTATTAAAATAATAAAAGTGTTAATTTAAAAGCTCATCCATGTTGGAACATTGCAAGCAGTGGCAGTTTCCTACAAAGCTGACATGGAAAGTAAAGGCAAATCTAATGAGATATGAACTGATTTGTATGTGTGCACATAAATATGTTTAAAATATTTTTAGTGCATAAAATATACATCATGTTTAAGAGTGGTGAAACCCTCATTAAACATGTAGTGGTCTCCAGTGGGCCGGATTTAATGGGTTTGCACTTAAATGTCTCAGATTGGCCCAATTAAAAATTAATATTTCAGATGCTAATACACAAATTGACTCCAGCATCACTGCAGAGATTGAATAAAAGCTACTTTAACTTTAAACGTAAGTGAGGTTAACTTTCTCAGTGCCAGCAGAGCGAAAATGCCATTTACTCAGGCAATATTACTGTCTCAGGATCACAGGTGGATTTCTCTGTATTATTCAGTCAGAGAGAGCCTAGAAAAAGACATAAAGCCACAGTATGAGGTGTGGTTGTTAACATGCTTTAATTTAATGCAAAACACTCTGTCTCTGCCTCTCTGTTCATCTTTTATATAAGTAGACTGTGCTAATGAAGTGAAAAATATCACACCCATGAAGTCGTATTTCACCTCAGACAGACTTCAAAGTAAGTTATTTCATGTCTGAATGAATATGTACTCAAGGATATATCTATCCATCTAATACCATATGAAATGTAATCCTTCTCCCAGGAGTGGATGAAAAGATAATTAGTACTTCTCTCGCTCCCTACTGCTGTCTTTCCGTCCGTAGATGATGTTCTGTGTTTTTCTCTCTCTTTTTTCATCACTACACTTATTGAGAAGCGAAATCTTATGTCTGATTCGGTTTCCATGGCAGCTCCTGGTGGGGTGTCAATACAGCAAGAGAGTGATATGAGCGAACATCATGTTTACGTGTGAACGGAGAGTGTGTGAGTGTGTTTGCGAGTGAGAGAGACAGGCAGACAACGTGCTTGTGGGGATAGATGGATAGGTGTGAGCATGATCAAATTAGCACACTGGCACTTCCTCCAGTCCTCTGGAGAAAGAAGAGAACAGGTGTAGCTAAAAATCTAGCGTTCCCTCTTTTTACTTTGCAGTAACAAAAGAAAGAGGGTTAATAAATGCAGGGCTGATCATTTAGATGTGTTTCTACTGCTTAATTTTTGGTGGCTGTGCTATTTTGTGACTAGATCTAATAAAAAAGTGTCTGGGTGACATTGCAAAATCAAAAGAAAATAATATATGTCCTTATTATTTAAGAAAATGAGGCCTATTTTAAGGCCACTATTAGATTTATATTGTGGCAAGTTAAGCACATTTACCTGCATAAAATCTTCTTATTCTTCCGCTAAAATAATAATAACAATATTTAAATAGTAAAATTACTCCTACAGCATGGATTGTACCAAATTTATGCTTGCTTTAATAAAAATAAATGTTTTTTGTTTTGTTTTCTGGCCAGCATGATTTAGTAATTAGTCATTAGAATAAAATACAGAGAGCTTCGTGGAAAATGATGTCTTGCCTAAACATTTTTACAGATGCTGTACAGTAATGTAAACATTATGTTTCAAGCATCAATATGATTTAGACAATGCCAATTACAATGTCGAGATGCCTATAGGAGTCATACGCTCTCAGAAAAAAAGGTACAAAAGCTGTCACTTTCCAAAAGGTACACTTTTGTACCTTATTTACCCCAAATGGTGCATATTAGTACTTTGAAGGTATATACTGTATTAGTAGCAAACATCTATGCATTAGTATCTAAAGTGTACTCTATAGTGAAAGGGTAAAGCTTTTGTCCTGTACTTTTTATTTGAGCTTGTATATGAGGCGTATTCTGTGCATGTTGGGAAGGATTTGTTTCATGTTTGTTGGCTGCCACTCCTCATTTAGTCCGACTGCATTTCAGTTGTTCAGAAAAACTGCAGCAGTCATCCAAGAAGAAAGTGGAGGAACAGACATGGCATGAAAAGATTATTTTGTGTGTGAATGTGTCTGCTGGTACACATGCAGTGAATGGGCAAATTGGGTCAAATACCAACTCATGGTGTTCCAATGAATTTAAAAGACTAAAGCATGAAATCTACATTACTTTTGACTCAGGGGGCTGACAAAGTATAATGTTTCTGTTCATATTAGTTTAACTCAACAATCATCTACATTAGATTTTACAATTCTGAAGGACTACCCACAAATGTCTTCATCTTAAATGATGCATTAACATAAAGGATTCAAAATGCAAGTATTATATAAAACATTCACTGTACATGCAAGGACGTAAGGTATACGGCTTGAGCTCAAACCACCTTGTTGGACAAAGTTGCACAAGAAATTGCATAAAATGCGAGTTAGAAATATGCAGAGAGAGAATGTCATTGAATATTATGTTCAGCATCCAGTTCACTCTTTGGGCATGTGGATGGTACTGACTTGCAGTGCAGCTGTGAACCACGTCAGCATTTAAGCCTCCGTTAAGGAGATATCGCATGACATTCCATGAACGCACTAAAACTTTTCTCACGCCATAGGCAATCCCTGACCCACGCTAAACAGGATGGCCATCAGTCAGGCTTTAAAGTTATGAATATATTATGCTGAGATTTATTCAATCCCATTATGCATGTGATAACTGAATCTGTATCTCTACCTCCACTCCAGTAGATGGCACCATCCCAAGAGTAATAGTTTGGTGTCATCTTGCTGTCTGAGTATATGCTGTTTGTTAGTATTAGAAGACATGCTTTTCCATTATATAAAACAAAAGTGCACCGAGTAACTTTTGTAACTTTTGTAAAATAATGTTTATGTATATGATATAGAACAGCAGTTTTGGTCTTTGAAAAAGTTAAATTACCCCTGATAAATTCATAATAAATTCATTAATTAGTTATATAAATTGTGTGTGTGTGTGTGTGTGTGTGTGTGTGTGTGTATATATTTTGCCACACCTGCCAATGGCCGGTGACCTAATAAAATTTACCGGCCAAATTTTTTTTTTACCAGCCATGAAACTGTTTTTGCAAAAACAGGCAGTTATTACTACTACAATGAATAAACATATTTACAATGCTTTTAATTTGTCCTTTACTTTACTTACAAGAAAAAAATAACAAACAGATTTATTGATTTATCTTTTTTTTGTCCTAAAAACATTGAGATTCTTGTCCTTTGCATGTTTTCGGCAAAGGGAGCAGTCAATTGTGTTACTCCTGTTTCACACATATATGTACTCAGTTTGCAATGCGTATGTGATGCATTTTTTTTCCCACACCCATGTTAACGGATTAGAGGAGGGCTATTCGATTAGCTTCATTTGAGGGTCGGATTATCAAACAGAAAATTTGAAGGGGGCCAAGGGGGTGGGGGCCGTCCCGATCTCTTTCTGGGGGACCTATAAAATTAGAAATTAAATTGAAATTTAAAATCTATAAAAGTCTAACATTAGTGATTTTGCGCTGTTTTGTTATCAACAAAGAATATGTGTTAAAAAAAAAAACTGCAAAATTTGCTGTCTACGCCCTGTTTCCGTCCAACTGGCCTTTTACCGATAAAATGGTGTGCGTGACCTTATTATTTTTATTGTGAGTATTAGACTTATCATTATTGCTGATCACTGTTGTTGTGCTATGATATTGTAATATTTACCATTATATAATCAGAGGAGCATAGAAAAGTTTATGAAAGTGTCACTCCACAATACAATAGCAAAATATTTCAATATGTATAGTATTTTTATGTTACATTAATCAGTGTCTAGCACACCTTCCTAAGGAAAGGATATGGACCAGAAGACATTGCAATTACTACATGATATTTAGATAGGCTTAAAGAAGTTCCAGATCTATACTTGTGCTCTTATTATTTCAGTTATTTTGCCTTTAATGTAAATAAACATGTGCAAACAATATACTTGCTCTAGTGATTTTATTTTGATGTTCATTACATTTACTTACAAATTCATCATCATCATGTTGATATGCTATAAAACTCTTACGGCAAACTTGTCTTCTAATATCTTCAATTGTTGCGTATACCGAGCTGCAGTGGACACATATTAAATGACTTCACTTGGACCCACTGTGCGATCTGTCTCTTTAATACCGCATGGTTTATATACACGTTGCTGCTGATTGGGCAGATTTTTGGGATAAAAACATATAATTCATATCCCAAAACTCCCACTTCATTCAAAGTAAAGTTCATCTCAAGTGTATCATAGTCATGAATATAAAACATCAGGGATTGAGGATTTAATTTAAAATCAATTATTACAGTAGAAAGTGAGTCAGAGTGAATCTTTGTTCTATTGACACCAGATAATGGAGAGTTTCTGTTTAGTGACTGCCAGGTGTCAGTCATTCATTCAGCGGAAGCAAAGGCTGTTTTTGATATAATGTACAATATAGATATACTGTAATCAAGAAACCGGTCTGATTTACTTTTTAGAGAGACTGGAAGAATTAAGGATTTGAGCCTGTGTGTGTGATTTATGATGGCATCAGCCAATCAGAGTCGTCACCCATGAGCAAAGATGGCAGTTTCAAACTATGTACTTCCAACCAGCCAAACAAGCGCTATTGAGATGAATAGGGTTACTAACAGTCTCCTCCAGGTATTATAGAATGTTTTGTTTCATGTACGTATCATGTCACTCTATGATGTGTCTGTAATTTTATTTTATTCATTGTGAAAAATGTCTCCCTTTTCTCTCACACCCTCTCTGCTACTTTGTAATTCAGAAAGCCCAAACTGAAGCTCAGGGAAGGAAAGCTAATGACTAGCCTGAACAGAGAAGCACATGGTGGGGGAGCTGTCAGTCAAAATGTGTCACCGGCCGTATGTGGCAACAATTAACGCCTACAAGATAAGGTAAACGCGTCTTAGACTTCTCCTTCTGGCTCATTTAATAGACAATGCCTGTGTTTATTCCATCTGGATGCACAAAGTGATGCGAAACCAGGACATGTAGAAAAGGACTAAAAGTGTCGGTCTGGGGAATGAAAGTTTACTGCATCCTCTGTAGGAAGTGCTTGAATTACAGTCTGGTGTTTGAGACCTTGTACAGCAGAGCCTGGTCCAAACTCTGTTTAAAGAGAAACGGCAGCGGCATTTATACTGACAGAAATCTTGTACTCAAGGCAAAAGACAAGCTGGAGAATTTTATTTGGGATGTTTAACCGCTTAGTTTTGAGGTCACTCTTGCTTTGCTCCACTAGTGATATGAAAAGCCATGAGAAGGAACAGGAGGGAGGCAAAATTTTAGCATGCCGTCTATTTTTGCTGCAGCTTTTAAGGGTGGCCGTAGGTGCTAAGTTGCTCCTTTGGTAATCCGAAAATGTGTGTTTGTGTGGAGTTATTCAACAAAGCAGAAAATGGCAAATTCAGACCCAAATGTTGTTCAAAGCTGCCCTGCTCATATTTGAGCATTCTAGGTCATTCTACTCCATTGAATCTCTATGTAATCTCTGTTATTTATTTATTTATTTTGTTCAATTATGCCAACCAAACAAAATATGTATTCTTGGCACAGTGTTAAAGAGTGAAGCAACAAACAGAAATAGACAAAAACTGCAAATGCAAACATATTCAAATATTTTATTTAGGCTTTGTTCACTTTTAGAATAATTTTTAATGTCTTTTAAAACATTTTAATGACCAGACCAGATAATTTGTATTTACTACATACGATTATCTGTCTGTATGTGTTATATATCATTCAAAATTCGGGGTCAGTAAGATTTTTTTTTGTTTAATGTTTTTGAAAGTCTCTTATGTTTACCGGGGCTGCATTTATTTGATCAAATATACAATAAAACATTATTCTATTTTATTCTAGTTTATTCTTGTGATGGTAAAGCGGAAGTTTCATCAGCCATTATTCCAGTCACATGATCCTTCTGAAATCATTCTAATATGCTGATTTTATGCTCAAGAAACATTTATTATTATTATTATTGATCTTTAAAAATATTAAACATTTTTGTGGAAACTGATACATTTTTTCAGTATTCTTTTTTCAGTCTTCAAATCTGCTTTGAATGATTCATTCCTCTAATTATATTCCATTTGCCAACCAACCCTAATGCCAATGTGCCAACCATCACACTCTTTTCTTAAATAATATTATTATCCTATCCAAGTGGCATGATTTATTTTAGGCTTCTAAGTATTATTCCACTGTCTCTGCCAATGTACAGCTCCTCCGTCATACTATACACACATACTATGCTGTCATGCAAGCAGCAGTGAGACCTTGCGTGCGAAGGACACATTCAATATGCATTTGACCGCCTGTCTGCTGAGTTACTGTAGCAACGAGGCTGTGTTAGCCATGCGTCTGCTTGCATGACTGACAAACACACACACACACACACACAAAAAATAATAAACATATGTTGTTTAACAAACTACCTGATGATTAGGGAACTTCTCACTGTTCCCACAGAAGCTGGCCAACAAGCTCCACGCTGACAAGCGATTCACACATGCAAGTTTGCCAAGCCAAGTTCTGACAGGTGTTAAAATGCAGACGTGGATGCGAATGCTCACATAGATCCGTCCAGGCCGCTGGCAGAGAAGAAAAGACTGGTTGCTTATGTGAGTATGCTTTGCACTTTTCTGGCTGCAAGAGAATTTATCGCCAGTGCTGTCTTTCGCCCAATAAAGTGCTGTCACTTCTCTACAGTCATCTGGCTGTGCACTTTTCTGTTAAAGGACTCATGTTCACACGCTCAGCTGTCACATCAGCATGAGAAATGTCAAGTGGAAAGGAGAAGTCTTGTAACAGGCCGTGCAAATGGTCTTGCCGTAAATCTGCAATCACAGATGCAAAGTCTCTGCTAGAAAGTTACAACCAAGTAAACATTGGATTACTCACAGTTCAGGATGTTCAAAGGTCATGGATGTGTCAAAGGATCTGTGTAGAAAAAGAGGAATAAAGACTGCCTTAGAGATGTACACTGGCCTAGTGTTCAGTACTTGAAGAAACAACAGGGAATGGAGCGAATCTTACCCAGAACATGTGCAGATGTCATTTGACAACAAAATGAAACAAAAAGTAATACAGGAAAAAATATATATATATTAAAATAGAATATATAAAACAATCTATTTATATAATATATAATGTAGGCACAATTGATTATTTACGTAAATAAAAAATAATAATTTCAATTAAGTTATTTAAAAATATATTTAACAGAAAAGTTATTTTCACAATTATTCTCTCTCCCCCTCTGTATATATAATTTCCTATTTGTCTGCTTTGACTTGACAGGTTTCGTGCAAATCACTTATCACTTTTGTGAGACTGTCAGTTTCCATACGTGATAACACAATGATTAGCATTTTGCTTAATCTTAAGAGGCACAAACCTGAAAATAGTCATATTCCTTTAAATGCCTCTCTGCTTTAATGAGTAAATAAGTGAATGACTCATCTAGCTTGAAGATCAACTTAACCCATAACCCTTATTCCACAGATGCCCTATAGGCAGTGGGAGTGCTGGAAATGTGTCATGTTATAAATCCTGAGGTACAGAGTACTTATTTAATAGGAACAGGCATGAATATTTACAACTACCACCGAGAATCTGGAGCCAGGTTTTATGCATTCACAAAACATGTTGTACTATATTTAACTCTTGAGAGTAGAACGTCCTCGAAAGAACATTCATACAAATGATTAAAATATAAGTCCTCGTTAATGTGCAGTATGCAGGGCAATATTTTCGTAGATTAAAAAAAGCCTAAAAAGTAGTATGTAGAATTGGAGAATAAATAATCTGGGCATTCAGGGCAGAGCCATCACGAATGGGGTCAATGTGAGTGAAATTAAAATAAAATCCTGGTTTTTAATTTGTTGTGCAACAAGGACAGTTCAAATCCCAGATGACATGAAAAAATCTCATCTAGTATAAAAACAAAGTGCCAAGGCCAAGCGCACAGGTACAACCAGGCAAAAGGCGACACCTCATGAATCAGTTGATGGGTGATAATCTGCACAAACATTACAGGAGAGCAAAACATCCACAAGCTATTAAGAAAGGAGGGGTGGTTCTTGCAGGGGCCTCGTGGCCTGGGGAGGAACAATATGTTTGGGATGGAGGGCGACTTCTGATGATGACATACTGTACTGTGGAGTGACAGATGTAGGCTGCCTCAGGATGAGTGTTGGCACAGGTCAACAAGCAAGAGGTGAAGAGGTCGTATTACTAACGGCATATCCAGCAGGGGGCAGTACACGTACATCCTGTCACTATTTACTCACCCTCATGTTGTTCAAAAGCCTCCATCTTTCTTCTGTGGAACAATAAAAGAGATGTCTTGGGCATTTAGGTTGTTACGAAAAACGTTTAGATAAATGCTGCTATTTGCAAATGTTTTTAACATTTAGAATTATAATAATTATATTTCTTGAGCAGCAAATCATGATATCAGCTTTACCACCACAAGAATAAATTACATTTTAAAATGTTAAAACAGAAAAAAAAAAAAATCCTTTTCTATTATATATTGTTTGGGAAGCAATCATTATTTTTGGAATTCCATTCTGAGTTTTTTAGTAACTAAATGCATCATATTTAAGCGAAACGTTCATGAAAATACTGTGTATGACAAAGCTGTTTCAGGATTAGTAGCAAGAAAAAGAAACATTGAGGATCGAGATTTTAGCACATATTCATCTCTAATGGGACTTGAACCTGCAACATTTGCATTGCTAACCTGGCTCTTTCATTCCACCATCAACCCTGTACCCCCTACTAACTGCAGAAATGGAGCTCTTCTGCTGTTGGTAGCCGGGGTGTTAATAACAACCACAATCACAGGCCTATACTTGTAAAGTGCAGCGGCCCCTGTAATAACATTTGAATCATCAGTGTGAATTTTCTGAAGCATGAACTTAATTTACTGATTCCATATCAAACGGTCAGAGTGGTTAGGCTTCTGTCTGTGAGCTGTAAATTGAAAGAATAAAGCGTTACATGAATTTTGTAACAAACATGCAGCTTTTGTCATTTTTTTTTTTATCAGCTGTTTGGACTCATTCTGACGGCACCCATTCACTGCAGAGGATCCATTGGTGAGAATGTGATGTAATGTTACAATTCTCCAAATCTGTTCAGATGAAAAAAAAAAAAACTCAGTCTTCTTGGAGGAGTAGATTCTTCATTTGAATTTTTCTGTGCATCCATCCCTCACAGCTTTGCTTTCATTCATGTAAAATTGAATATAGCATCTAACATGACTAAAATCTGTTGATGTAGCAATGTGCAGTGTTCAGTATTGTACAAACAGAACATGCCACTTATGCTGTAAAGAGACACAGGCACAAAAAAGTGTGTCCTTTCAAAGATGATGCACAACAGGCATTTATGATAGTTTGGTGTGCTGTGACCTCTAGTGGAGAAAGACATAAGTAAAGTGTATTCTGAGATATTCATTCAAAAACGAGCTTGAATTCTCAGTCCAGTGAGGAACAAAGGATCAGTTTCTCTCCATAAGAGTATGGATTTGCAATTGTTAATTTTAAAAAGATACTGTTTTTGATTTCTATGTGCCTATGCCATATTGGTCTTATTTTCACTTCTTCCATAAATACAAATACAAACTAAAAATGTAGGGTCAGCAAAATTTAAAAAAAGAAAGAAATTAGCCCTTTCATTCAGCAATCATGCTGATCAAAACTTAAGTTGTTACAAAAATAAATAAATAAACTGTTTTTGAGATTTCTATTTACCAAATGAAACAAACTTATCACAAAACCAAATAATAAATGCTGAGCATAAGATACTTATTTCAAGTTTTGAATGGTACTGTAGTTCAGTTACAGCCCACTCACATTATTAAAGCCAATACATCTCTCAACAATGCCAGTTATTGTGTAAAATAAATGAAAAAAGTCTATTCAGTTTTGTGTGGTGCCTATAAGTAGTACATAACAAATATTAAACATATAAACATAAACATATAAAAAAAAAAAGTCTGATTTTCAAGAGCATTTTTGTTAACTTCGGTTTGACAGAACTTTTCATGTATTAAACAGGCCTAGTTGTCATCAAACATAATGCATCAAACTCAGGACTAACAAATAAAAATAAAGATTTAAAGACTTTGTCTTGGGGAAGAAAGACTTTGACCTTTTTTTTCAACAGCTGTTGATCTTTGACTATTGAAACTTAGAAGGTGGTCTAAACTTCAAAAAAGAAGTCGCTCAGAAGCAGAAAAAACATCCCACATTGCAGTTGAGTCAAAACTGGTAAAAGAGACAATGTGAATATAGGGGCAGGAATTTATGTGGTTTGAGGAGGAAAGAAACCGCCTCTGTGTGTGTGTGTGTGTGTGTGTGTGTGTGTGTCAAACTCAAGTCAACACCACTATTGTTTTCAAGACAATAGATCAAGGGTGTGCTGGTGCTGCTTATATGGGTCAAGGTGTGCAGAGGTTAACCTGTTTACTGAAGGCTAAACTCCAGCACTCCACCTCACTGAGATGTTTGGCAGTAAAAAGCTTATACAGTGACACTCAGTTAGATTGTCAGTCTGATAAAAATACTTTCCTTTACATAAACAACGTAAAAACAGTGTTTTCACAAGAGGTGCTTATTTCACGTAATAAAATAAACATAGATACTACCATTCAGTAGTTTGGAAACACTAAGTTAATTTATTTAGCACATGCTATATTCTACAAACTTTATTCAAATTAAATCAAATTAATGTTAAAAATGTATTTTGCAGACCCTTGGAATTCAAGTCAGGTTATTAAATAATCAGGTGAAGTTTCATCCCATGCTTTCTGTAGCACTTCTCATAGATGTTATCGGCTTGCAGGGTGCTTCTCAGTGCCTCAGCATTAGTATTTTTGGCCATTCTTCTGTGGTCAGATGTACCTTTGTATTTGAAACTCTTGCATCTTGTAATTGGTGTTTGCTATGACCTGTTCAGTGAATCTGCCAGCAGTATCTGGGGCTTCCACTGCTCATTCTGTCCTGGTTAAGTCTAGTTTGTTTTCATGATATATTATAAATATAAGTAGCACAACCATTTGTAACTGTTGAGATAAAAATAAAAGTTTTTCTGCAGCAATTTAGCAGCTCAATAGAATGACAGCTTTTGCAAGACTTTTATACAAGAGAAAATTCAATCATGGCTGCTAAAAAATAGTCATGAAAGTTATGAAACGTAAAGTAATAATATTTTATTTATAATTACTAATTTCAATGTTAAAAGCAGCTGCGCTGCTTATTTTTTTTCCAGGAATTATAGATGGAACAAAGTTATTAATTTATTTGAAATATAATTTTTTGTTAAAATGTACAGGTTTGTTTTAGTTCTGTCAAATGATTGATTCAAAATAAAAGTTTGTGTTTAAATAATATATGCTTGTGTACTGTGTATATTTTTATATCTTACTGACACCAAATGTTTTAACAGGACTGGAAAATAGTAATCAGTTTATTTAGTTGTAAGGATGAGAATAAAATAATTAAATTAAAGCATAAATCATCTGTTGTATAATATGCTGTCATGCATCATGTATACTGCTGTAAACAGGCACAAGTTATTATACATTTCTTTTTTGGCACAGTTATACTGTATGCAATTATGATAGCAAAAAATGCTGCTTTTTTCCTGCAGCAAGACTGCAGATGAACACATAGTCAGTGTTCTGCTCTCTCTTACCCCATCCTCCTGAGGTGCAGCAAGAGAGAGGGAGGAGGGGGCAATGGCCTCAGGCTTGGGATAGCCCTCCATAGGGACAGCGATGAGGACCAATCCTGGATGTGGGCCCACCCTGAGCTCTGTATTACTGAAGTATCCAGGGTCTGAGACGCAGTCTGTGTAACTACCCAGACACAGAGATAGATAAACACAAACACGCACACTGAGACTGTAAATAAACATGTCCTGTGTGCGTATCAGAGCTCGGAGAGCCAGTTAGGCCAACAAAGCCCTCTGTGATAAATTGTACTCCAAACACCAGCCATGCCAAAACTAGACAGACAAAGTCATGGCCATCACTTCACCCCCAAACCCAGCAAGGACAATAGATTCTCAAACATAAAAGACTTGAGCATCATCCAAATGCTCCACATAAAAGTGGGACGGCACTACAAAGTGTTTTTCCTCCTGTAATTGAGGTAAGGGAACTGTCATCATCCCATTCACAAGTTTCCCATTACATAAGCAGCATATTTTGGCATATGCTTTATGTAACTGTGTAACTGCTACATAAAATCAAAAGCAAAACTTTTGTGCACAAAATGAAATGGTCTGTATAAACCAATCCAAAATATGATGAAAACATTATATTAAAATAATTAACATGGCGCCGAGGAAGCAGAGTATCATTTCATCTTTATCTTTTACGGTGCAAAGCTAATCTTTATTGCTCCCATAAGAACAAGATTAATTGGGTAATGGAAATAGCTCTGCATACTTGCACTACATGATTAGGATACAAACAAAGATTTAGTTTGGACTTTGCTTTATGATATGACATCAATGAATAAAGAAACACAGAGTGATATCATATTTATAGATTCACTGTAGACATTTTTATTTAACTATATAACCAATACACAACAGTTTCAGAAAGACTGAAAAGTGTAGTACAGTAGTTCTGGTATTTTTTTTTTTCATGTGAAAATGAAATTAGGAAAAAAAAAAGAAAAGTAGAATTATATACTATTATTTTACTTCATGTAAAACACTTTGAATTGCCTTCATGTATGAAATTTACTACAGCAAATGTATCTTTACTTACTTACTTACTTTTGTCATTTAGCAGACGCTTTTGTCCAAAGCGACTTACAAATAAGAAAAAGTAACTAAAACTAAAAGTTACAACTCTATAAATACTATATACCCACATATTTAAGAAAATAAAGAAATTAAATAAAATTGACACATGCATATAACAACATTTCAATAATAAATATATAAATGAATAAACTAAAATAAAAAGCGATACTTCTATCCCTGTTCTATCTATTATATATAAAATTATTTATATTTATGTTTTTATTTTATATTCATTTAATTTATTTATACATTTATCATATATGAATAAAATATAAACTATTTGCTCGGTTTTGTCTGTTTTCTTGTCTTACTACTCTGAAACTAATTCTGCCCATAATACAATAATACATAGTTTATTTACTTCTTGACTTCTTGGGTGGGGAGGTTCTAATACACAGATGCATTATTTCTGCCCATTACGATTTTTGGGCGATCTTTATTATCATTATTATTATTTGTATTCATTCTCACTCCGCCCACACAAAATTGCGAGAAGCACATGTGAATCATGCCCTCTCTCCGTCTAGCCTGCATCAAGTGCGCATGCGCAGATGGTTGACGTGCGCTGATCGCTGAAGAAAAGGATCGGCCGGCGCCATGCGCTTCCATCAGACTCACAGCTCGCGCTGACACTTCCCAAGTGTCAAAACATAGATGTCTCGGGAATGTGAGAGCGTCACGTTGCCCTCCGTCAACTGGAATGAAAACGGCAGCGGAGGCCCAGGGGCAGCGTTTCTTTCAAGTTCGCTAGTGGATACTTGTGGCGAAGTTGCAGGCTGATACTGTGACAGAGCGCTGAAACATGGAGGGAAACTCAAGGGAGAGCGAGCGTCTGGAGCGAGAGCGTCAGTACTGCGAGCTGTGCGGGAAAATGGAGAACCTCATGAAGTGCGGAAGGTGTCGCAGCTCGTTCTACTGCAGCAAAGAGCACCAGAGACAGGACTGGAAGAAGCACAAGCGGGTGTGCAAGGAGGCCGACAAGCAGCAGCAGCAGCAGCAGCCGCCGGCTGAAGAGCGCAGCCCCGTACAGCACAACAGCTCAGAACCGTCCGAGACTTCTCAGAATAACTCTACCGGCGAAAGAATGACAGATTTTATCAAGTCTGCCACGTACTCTGAAACCAAACCGAGCGCAGACAATGTGAAACCCAACGGACAGACGCGCTCGCCTCCTCAGAAGCTGGCCACGGACTATATCGTGCCCTGCATGAACAAGCACGGCATCTGTGTGATCGACAACTTCTTAGGCGAGGAGTTTGGGCTGAGTATTCTGGAGGACGTGCGGGCGCTTTACCTGACCGGCGGCTTTACCGACGGACAGCTGGTCAGTCAGAGGAGCGACTCGTCTAAGGACATTCGGGGGGATAAGATCACCTGGGTGGAGGGGAAGGAGCCCGGCTGTGAGAGGGTAGCGTTTCTCATGAGCCGCATGGATGATCTGATCCGACACTGTAACGGGAAACTGGGCAACTACAGGATCAATGGAAGAACTAAAGTAAGTACAGCTGACATTTAGAGGACAGTTATGGCTGGTGATCTCAATAGTTTCGTACTAATAAAAAAAGTTGTGCGCATAAACAAATGATTTTGAGAAATATCACTGGCCAATCAGGTAGAGCTTTCATTATCAATATTAATATGCTTACTGATACCATCCCACGTTGAAAATATGCAGGCGGGTCGCCCCCTCATGGGCACCGCCATGTTGATGTCACATGACCACCCACGCAGGCGCTGCAGGTAACCCAGCTGCACAAATAGCATGTAAAACTCGCTAAACTTCACATCTTACAAATGTGTAGGATGACATGAAAAGCATGTAGTTAGTCAACAAACGTCATGATGATATGTCAGAACAGAATCCAAAACTACTTGTACTTGTGAGACGAGTAAGAGGCAGCTTAATCGTACTAAATGCACCTTTCATTTATAAAAACATTATCTATGATAGGGAGACCTATATATGTTGGAATTTTAAAGGCCTAGAAAGTAATGGAGATTTGATAGGGGAAACAGCTTATACTGAGCTCTGAAATATTTCATCTGATAGTAACTGCTTTTTGTGAGTGCAGTGGCTATGCAATTATTTTCTTATCCCATAATTATGTGGAAACGGAATGGAAAAATCATTGGGCAACAGGCATGGGAACAGGTGAAAGGACCAGTTAAATTAACACATTAAAACATCTCGGATGGGTTAGGTTTAAACTCATATCTGTGTCAGTTTATGGGAAGAGACCTCACCTTTGATGCAGAGACATGTCCGCTCATGTCTTTTAATAGAAAGTGAATCTTAGGAAATATTACTCAGGCGTTATATTAAAAATGAAAGCATGCATGTTCACTCTTCTCTGATACAGATACAGTTTAAGTTTGTCACAGCGTTTTTGTCATTGAGGGATTTAATGAACTTCCTCTATAGAATATTTGCTGAACATGCCAATGTGAGTTAATCTGAAATCACAAGTCTCTCACATGACCTTCTTTACTGCATTTGTAGCAACTCTAAAAAACTCCTACAATACAAGTTCTGGACTAAACTAAACTAGATTAAAGACCTTGGATATATGCACCATCAGGTCTCTCCCCCAGTTTCAATTGTTCTTGAACATTCTACAAATATTGTCAGTTTGACCGTTTTTTTTTAAACAGGATCTTTCTGTGGAGCCACCGACCATGTTACTGATAGTGCCTTTGTGAGTTATCCTCAACCAGCATGGCTCTCATATTTCCCCAGGTCAGGGAAACGCCTGCGAACATCAGCTGCTATCAGGCGTACCCAGTGCATGCACAATGTTTGTCCAAACGTCTAACCTCTCAGGGTTTAGGGAAACGATCACCTTTTCCCTCCTATACTGTAAACACGCACACAATAAATGTGCAACGTTTAAGCAAGTGTTATGTAAGATTAAGTATGTATGTCTCATTTTAGATCACGCACTATGGTAGTTCATTTGGATTTTAAGGTCTTCAGGTCCTCTGGCTCATTAGAGCTTAAAGTGTGTCTTATTCGACCACGGAGACCTCTGTACTTCACTGACTAACTGTGCCTGGGGGAGTATGTTCCTCTTTTTTCTTGTAAGATTCACCCCCTGTTTGCCACAGCAAGCCATCACAGGGATGTTTTCTGATCAGTCACGTACACCATGATCAGACTCTCAATAGAAACTGCAGTATTATTAAAGAGAAACATGAATGATTAAGGCTGCTCGAGTCGGATACATGAGCATGGAGCGCCTGGAGCTTCGAAATCGGCGTAGCAAATTTTCAAATAGGCGCTATCTTCATAAATAAACAGCAGATTTGAGTTTTAAACAACTACATTCTCGCCTGAAAAACTCTTAAAACTACATTTCATGACAGAATAACAGTAATATTTTGAAAATTACGCGGGTTTCTGGGCAATGACCTTTCACAAGTCCACAAGAACAGACAAGAACACATATTGAGAAAGTTATTGTCTGTGTGAAAATAAAGTATAAAATACACAGTTATATTTTTTTAGTGTGTGTTTGCGGACTCTGATGTATTAAGCAGAACACAGCAGAGTGGAGCGAGTGAAGGAGAAGCTTTATCCCCTTGTATCACGCAAAAGTGACGATTCTAGTAAACCAATCAACGTTCTGCAGAAAGTTTAGCTCCACCCTTTTGGTACCCTTTGCTGTGCTAGGTACCCCAAAGGAAGGGTACCAAAAAAGTTGTATGGTACAGTTTGCTATTTTGGTACCATTCACAATTTCTGACAATGGAAACGGACATAATTGCGTACTGTACTGAACCGTACCGCTCAGTGGAAACGAGCCAATAGTGTAGTGCTTAAAGCGTATGCTGTGCACAGGATGTTGTAGTGTGAATAGCAGAAGGCTTGATGGGAGGTGATATCACTTCCTGTAACTGCATATTTTTTAATGTCATTGTGATGGTCGCAGATGTACAGCAACACAATTCAGGATACTCAGCAGGCATGTGACATTGAATCGGCCGGAGGGAAAGAGTCTGTTACATAAAACACAATGAACGGATCATATGTTTATGTTTTGTATTGATATTAAACTATAAACGAGCTTTGTGAATGTTAATTGTTGGAGGATCAAAGGAAGAGTATATACATCTGGGTTTCAGTGAGGCCGGAGATGAGTAGAGAAACAGGAACAAAAGAATGTTTATTGTGAAACAACAGGATGTGGTTTTTTTTGAGTAGTTTTCATTGATTTTGATGGATATTTTTGGTACATTAAAATTGCATGGAATTTAAATATTATAATTCCACTTACACTCATGTTAGTAATTTACAGTTAGTGTCACACTTTATTTAAGGTTAAATTCTCGCTAACAAACCAACTTCTGCCTCAAACTCCTAATTTGCTGCTTATTAATAGTTAGTAAAGTATTTGTTAAGTTTAGGTATTGGGTAGGATTCAGGATGTAGAATATGGTCAAGCAGAATATGTGCTTTATAAGTACTAATAAACAGCTAATATGTTAATAATAGGCATGCTAATTGGATTGGATTGGATTCAATTTATTGTCATTGCACATGTAGATACAAGGCAACCATTCCCAAACAAATGACTTTTTTGGTCTGTTTTTTAGTAAATAAAAAACATACAGCATAACCCGTGAAGCTTGATTCCCAAAGATGACTCTTATGAGCCAGTTATTTTTCTAATGAATCACTTAATAATAATTTAATGAATTCAGAAAGTCATGACATTAAATGTACTTTTGTCTAAACAGTCTTAAATCAAGATATATATTTACTTGAAATGCAAAATGAAGAAAGTTAAAGGCTTGTTTTCTGAGAAATTGAACATAAATAAGTGAGTATGCTAAAAACTATTTTTTTCTGAGCCCATACATTGGCAGATATTTGTTACGGTTTTAATCATGATAAAACAACTTCATATCTTGTCATTTTACTTCTCAGTGCATCTCGATTTAAGAAACTTTAGACATTTGTAGTGGAAAACAAAACAAAAATACTGAGGAAGAACAGCACTTTTTTTGCAGTGTGATCAAAGGTACGGCAAAAGTTACTTCCATATTCTATACAAGCTTTCCTTGTAAAAAATGAATTAAAAGAATAATGGAGATCTGTTGAATGTTATAGTTCCAATACATTTTCTACTCACTAGACATTTACATTTAGAGAACATATTAACATTGAGTTCCCTTCAATTTTGTCCTTACATTTTCTTTACTTTAAAGTCTTAAATTGACCTTTGTAAAACCTGCAGAAACTCCAGCTTTAGCCGAGAGATAATTCTTTTCGTATGTAAGCAAACTGCCCATTTATGAATTAAATCAGATAATTGTTTTTGTCTATCGTTGACCCAGGGGCTCCACCACCACCTGCTTGGGCACCTTCTAGGTGTCAGGGTGAAGAATTTGTGGCACAATACGACACAATGATCATGTTTACGTTACATGACCAGAGATATGCTGGCACTGGGTCAGAATGGGCTGTTTTTGAGTGTATTCATTAGAGCAGTTCATTCCCTTTGGAAATTTCCACCTTAGTGGGAAGAATGTATTGTATTTCTTTGCGTCTGCATTGACATCTAGTTACAGGCTTTTTTTTTTCGTTCCCTTATGTCAGGAAACCTTGCATGCCACAAACAGGGATCTTAAGAGGTTGTTACTTGAAGGCGGAAAGCTGATGTGTAAAACACCTGTAGACTTCATAATGAACTATAATGAGGCCTGTTTTTAAAATTTTGGTGCCTATGAGGGTTAGTTTATACTGTACGTGCATACGTGTTTTCTTGTGCGTGCGAGTTGCAAGTTGGGCCTATTTTCTTCAGCAAAAGAAGCTTATGTGTTTGATTTATCTTTTGGACATGTCTTGTCACTGCTTTCTTCTCCACGTGTTTGTTAATGGTGCAGTGTGGTGTCAGTCTGCCAGGGTCTCAGTGCTGGAACAGCAGTGCAGCTGCACGCTTTGCACGTAGCAGGAGTACAAGAACTGTCTGCCTGGCTAAAGTCCAGCAGCTCTGCATTGCTCACTGGAAGGGACAGCAGCAGGCCAAGACCATACGCAGCTGACATAAAGGAGAAAGGACATGTTGTAAACCCACCAGAGCCTTTTTTGGGAAAACAAGTCACTGTTATGGATGTGTTAGAGTAAATGACATAAGGAAATATTTTCAACGGTTTATCACGCCGTCCTTAATTTCCCCCATTTTTAAAAAACAATACTGTTTTGTTTTTATAGCAATATATTTTTGTAGAATGATAGAGTAGAAAATGTTTACACACAGGGCCTTGCATCCGATGGTGAAAAAAAAAAAAAAAAAAGAGTAAAGGAAATGAGCGTGACTTGAGGCTTTAAAACAGAAACATCCCCCAGGGAGATGAGAATGAAAAAATCTGATGAAGAAAATGTTTCAACTTGTTAGTTAACACAGCATTGTTTTAATTCAGTAGTTTAGATTTAGTTTATGTATTATTTTTAGTGTCTGTGTAGAATCATTTGCAATGTCAGACATGGACGCTGATCATGCAGCGATTTATTTATATATTTTTTTTATTTTAGGCTGATGTAAGGGATTTTTAATGCATTTTCCAGCTCTGATTGTTTGCATTAATTGCCCTTTGCCTACTAGACTTTATGTATAGTTCACCCCAAAATTAAAATGTATCCTCATTTTGATGACTTTCTATCTTTCGTGAAAAATGGTTGTTTGAAAATGAAGTAAAAAAGAGATTTTAAAGCTAAGGTGAAGGGCAGTATTCAAAATGTAAAACAGTAGGCATGAAATCTCTTATGATCACTGCATTTATTTGCTTAAAAAAAGAAAGAATGTGAACATGGAACATATGAACATAATCTCTAGAATTGCTCTGAGAGTTTGAGGATTTTACAGTTTCTTTCGACAAAAGCATTGTCATATCATATACAGTTATACACTTAAAAGTCTTCAGCAACCCGTCAAAATAAAGGTTAGGTAACTTGAAGAAACTGACAAATATATTAATGTAATGATGATATTACTAATAATAATAATACTAATAATAGTTAAAATATTTAAGGGACCTTAACCAGGACAAAACATTTATTAGAATTTATTTAGCAGAAAAATGTTAATAGTATTAATAGTGTTAATAGTAATAACATGGTATTTTTGAATAAGAAAGAAAAATAATAAATCATTTAATAAAATTAATTTCCTTTTGATTATTAAAATTGAATGAAACCATTAAAATGGAATATGAAAAAAAAAGGAAAACAGTATTCGGTGTAACAAAATTAATGAAATGAAGTAAAATGAAATAAAACTTAATTTGAGAAGAAAAAAAACATTTCATTTTTGTTAAACATTTAATAAATTGCTGTTAAATTGTGTAAGTCATGATTTCAAATTAGACATGCTTTTTGATTAATAAAAATTGTATTTAAACAAAACTAGAAAAATTAAAATGGGAAAAAAAATGGAATCCAGAAAAATTAAAATGAAAAATATGGAATTTGGGAGAAAATAAAATGGAACTTGGGAAAAAAATAAAACCAATTCCATAGGGCCTTTATTGTACACATGAAATACTGCACTTATTTGCTCAAAAATACTGTGTGTGTAAATACAATACAAAATAAATACAAAAAAAGTGTGTGTGTGTGTGTGTCAGGGCTGCCAACTTTTGAGTTGCAATGATTGCAACTGCAATTATTTATAAATATATTTTAAATATTTTTCTATTAATCTGTTAGTCTGCATTGCTTGAACATACAGTGCTGCTTTAAAGTTTGTGAACCTTTTAGAATTTTCTATATTTCTGCATAAATATGACCCATAACATCATCAGATTTTCATTTAAGTCCTGAAAGTAGACAAAGAGAACCCAATCAAACAATTAAGACAAAAATATTTTCTTTGTCATTTATTTATTCAGGAAAATGATCCAATACTGCATATCTGGGAGTGGCAAAAGTATGTGAATCTCTTGGATTAGCAGTTAATTTAAAGGTGAAATTACAGTCCATCTGTGCAGAGGTGTTTTCAGACTATCAAATGTCAGAACGTGACCCGTTTTATTCAAAGAACAGGGATCTATCAAAGTCTGATCATGTTTGTGGAAGTGAATCATGTCCCAAACAAAGAAGATTACAGAGGACTTCGGAAAAAGAGTTGATGTTGCTCATCAGGCTAGAAAAGGTTACAAAACCATCTCTAAAGAGTTTGGACTCCACAAATCCACAGTCAGACAGATTGTGTACAAATGGAGGAAATTCAAGACCAATGTTACCTTCCCGAGAAGTGGTCGACCAACAAAGATCACTCCAAAGCAGAACGTGTAATAGTCTGTGAGGTTGCAAAAGTTCCCAGGGTAACTTCTAAGCAACTAAAGGCCTTTCTCACATTGGCTAATGTTAATGTTCATGAGCCCACCATCAGGAGAACACTGAGGAACCATGGTGTGCATGGCAGAGCTGCAAGAAGAAAGCCACTGTTCTCCAAAAAGAAAATTGCTTGCTAAAGATCACGTGGACAAGCCAGAGGACTATTGGAGAAAGGTTTAATGGATGGATGAAATCAAAATATAAATTATTGGTTTAAATGAGAAGCTATTTGTTCAGAGAAAAGAACACACTGCATTCCAGCTTAAGAATCTTATCCCATCTGAGAAACATGGTGGTGGTAGTATCATGGCTTGGGCCTGTTTTGCTGCATCTTGGCCAGGATAGCCTGCCATCAATGATGGAACAATGAATTCTGAATTATACCAGCAAATTCTAAAGGAAAACCTCAGGATATCTGATTAAGAACAGAGTCTCAAGAGAACGTGGGTCATGCAGCAAAACAACAACCCCAAGCACACAAGTCATTCTACCAAAGAATGGTTAAAGAAGAACAAAGTTGATGTTTTGGAATGGCTAAAAGTCCAGACCTTAATCCAATTAAAATGTTATGGAAGGACCTAAGCAAGCAGTTCATAAGAGGAAACCCACCAACATCACAGAGTTTAAGTGGTTCTGGACTAAGGAATGGGCTACAAATCCTACATGTTATTGTGCAGGACTGATCAGCATTTACAAGAAACTTTACCTTCAGTTACTGCAGAAAAAGGGGGTCACACCGGATACTGAAAGCAAAGATTCACATACTTTTGCAACGCACCGATATATAACATTGGATCATTTTTCTCAAATAAATGACAAAGAAAATATTTTTAAATTAAATTAATTGCAGATGCAGGTAACGCACACACAACTGTCATCTCTCTCTCCATCGATCGATAATTAATTTAAATAAACACTATAATTCATTCAAATAAATGTGATATTACCGCTCTATTTCATCTCTGTGTCTGATTTGAAGAGGGCGGAATGCTGAGCTAATGAGCCTTAACTGATGAAAATAACTGGCATTTTTACCCTTCTGGTCAATTATTGCGCTGCAAAGAGCAATACTAGTTTTAACTTGTCTATAACTTGGCAAATGACCATGGAATAAGCGGGATAATCAACCGTGCATTAAAGGATTTTAAATGTAATTCGTGGAGGCAACCACCCTCAAAGTTTACCACCCCACCCACAAAGTTTATCCGTTTTTACCGGAGGCGATTTAAGGTAAACCCCACATCTGCGCTTGTGTGCACATCTGCCGACGCCGCCATTTTTCAAATTCACGATGACACAATGGTTGTTTACAGCGATGCAAAGAATTGTGGGTTATCTGTAGCAGTGAAGGATACACTTCACGCATCCTCCGAATTCCTGTGAAAGAAGGTCACATTCGGAGTGTCCTACTTGCTTCTCTGAAATGAGACCGCCTCGATGTCGTATGCAGCCTTCGAATGCGACCTCTGGAGGGCGCAGCCTTCTAAATGAGACGCAGCTATAGTTTTGGAACAACATGAGGGTGAGTACAGAATGGCAATGGATTGTTTATATGGATGTTTTATATGTCGTTGGATCATTGGATGTTTTATGTTTTGCACTGCAGCTGCTCCAGGCACTGATCTTGCTGGAGAGAGATGACATTAAACCAGAATCTTTCTAGTAATGTTAAACAAACTGCACTAATGCAAATTACTGCACAAACAAACTGCCTTCTGATTTTGTCATGAATATTGAGAACCTAATAAAAAGGTAGATAGGGGGCACAGCTGTTTGCGCACACAGCGGCACATCCAGGTGCATCAGAGACATTGAAACTGGACTACATGCACACTGAAGCTCTGATTGAAATGCTTTTTGTGTTGTGGGACTATGGCTTCTCCTTCACCCTCCTCCCTGGTCATGGATCTTTGCAGGCGATGATGGGAGAGTGATGGCATGGCATGACGCAAAACCCGCTGTGTGATGTTGATGCGTGCCGTCCGCACCCACCCCTCCTCGCCCGGTTGTTTTGTCAGCCCAGCATGCCTCGCGCGCTGCTTACACTCTGACGTAGTTGGCTCTCACACTCACCCTCACCTGAAGCGATTTCACCCTTATCTGCTCCGGCCCATTCAGGTGGGGGCTCGTGAATTGCGTCAATGCCCTCAGCTTGCTTTTTTGTCCTGGCTTGTCTGTCTTTCCCTCTCCCCCTATAGCTCCTTCTCGCGCTGGCTAAAGCGTACGCACGTTCGCGCTCTCTCCTTTCGTCTTTGTTTACGTTGTCCGTTGCTTTAGCACCTGCCGCCAGGGAAAACCGTTCAGTTGAAAGTCGTCACATGTATTGTGTTCCGTCGTGCATTACGTGCCATTGCAGGCTGCAGGATTTGGCTGGAGGCGTGTTGATCATAAACGTGTTCATTTAAAAAAAAAAGTCAAGGTGTAAACGGGACGGTGAATTCCTGATGAACAAAACAGCAAAGTAATAACAATAGTCATCGCCTCACTAACTGACCTAAGTCTGGCCTTTCTGTGACTCCTGCATTCCTCATCTTCCACTTGAGATGAGTGATTTACAGTCGGCCACACCTCAGCACCGCTAACGGTTAAGCCGCTAGGAAAAAGTCCCCATGTAAAGTCGCTTTCAGATTTGTTCCCAGCATGTGTTTGCTTTCCTCAGCTGTCGTCTGTTCTCCTGGAATGATGACGCTATTTCACTGGAAATCTAATATCGAATTATAAGCCTCAGGAAGCTGGGGGTGGGGGGGTAGGTGTTAGCAGCTCTGTGTTCTTGTAAGTGAAAGGGTGTGTATGTAACAAAGCTGTAACGGTTCAGATTTCTCATAGCGTGGTTTGTATCACGGTTCTGTGGTCATTGTTTCAGTAAATACTTGGCATGCTGCTATTAGGGAAGAATGACCTGGACACCGATATTTTACGAAAACATATGCTGCAGAATAATGACCTGTAAAATATTGTAAAAAATTTGATATTTATTTATTATTGGCTGATATATTTGCCATTGCCATCATCACGCGCTAAGAGATGACTATCTAACCAGTATTACAGAGGTCTCTCATCTATTATTTTGAGGACTTTTGAGGATGTTTATTTGCACTGCATGTTTTTTCCTAAATCCACTTGTAGCATAACAAGCTCATTTTAATTTCAAATGTGTTTTCTTTAAGTTTAAGTAATATATATGTTGATTTTATATAAGCTATTTACCAGGAATAATATGAAAATAATTATTGGCTTATCAGTATCGGACAGAATTTCAATACTGGTCCAGTCTATGTCTAAAATGTTATTTTTGTGAATTGTCAACATTCATTGTTTTATATATAGAGTAAGTTAATTAAAAGTATGAGGTTTTCACAAAAATGAGTTAATTAAACCCTCATCTAGCATTCCCAATGCTCCAAATAGTAATTAAATATGTAAAATTATCTTTGTTTGTACATTTTCTGAGAGGAGTACCTTTTCTCCACGCAATGGCGCACAATCCCGATAAATACATATACACAATTACAGTATTTAAATATTCACGTAAACATAATCAGTTTTGTCTTAAGTGAATATTTGGGGAACTGTCGGGGGAAAAACATCTTATGTGTAACATTACATTAGATCCGTGCATTACAGTAGGCCTTAAAGAGGTCATCGGATGCCCATTTTCCACAAGTTGATATGATTCTTTAGGGTCTTAATCAAAAGTCTGTAACATACTTTGGTTAAAATTTCTCAGTGGTAGTGTAAAAAACACCTCCTTTACCCTGTCAAAATCAGCTCTGTTTTCAGCATGCTGATCTAGTCCATATTGCTTTAAATGCCAGTGAGCTCTGCTGACTCTGCCCCTCTCTTCCGTGGAGTGACGAGCAGACCATAGATATGTGTAGAATCCCTATTCGACCACTCCATATACGTTGATGTGTCAGCTAACTCACATTCACCATAATAATCAATGAATGGTGATTGGTGGATGGCTTATGTATCGCGGCCCATAGAAACAATCGATAATGAGAATCTAGGTATATATATCTATGGAGCATACTAAACTTCAGTCACGAAATTGGCTAACTAGTACATTATTAGGAAAGACTTTGCAACGAATCATAAATCCCCTTATACTCACTTCTTCTGTAGATGAAGCTGGATCACGAATGATCGCATTCACGGCGCATTCACTTCAAAGCGAAAGTAATGTTAATCCTCAGCCTTCAGCAGGTCAGATGTCAGGAGTAAATGACGACTGCTATATTCATTATTACATCCAACAACAAGACACCTCAATTGCTCAATCTGAGACATTCTTGTCTTCCTCTAATGCATTATTTGTTTGTTTCTTATATTTGTTCTACTGCTTTTTTGCATTTATTCTTATTTATAATACTAAAGATTAATTAAAAATAGCTATATTATGATTATTAGCCTATAGTAATTTGATTATTAATATAGTAATGATCATTAAATGTTGCTAGGTGATTTTGCTTTGGAACCTTCTTTAAAACTTTAACTTGATTTTTCTCAGAATTGTCTCTGTCTACTTCAAATGGGTGTAGCTCAATTATTATTATTTTGTCCGATTTCAACAAATCATACATCATTTTGAAGGTCTTTTAATGAAGAATGTGAATTGTTAAATAATGTTTTATTTTTTTATTTGTTCATTTGGAGTCATTTTGCCAGCACATCACTGTTTTTTTATTTATTTATTTTTTTTATTTGATGTTTCCATATTTTATATTATATATCCTTGTACTTATTTATTCATTGTTATTATTCTGTTATTTTTAATAACATTAGCCTTCTATTCCTAAAAATAAAGAAAATATATTTATATTTTTAAACACATTGTAAACCTTTTTTTTGTCATGGGAACAAACAATTTAATTTCAGTATGTATACAAGTATTGTAAATGTTGGAAAATGTTTGTTTTTCAGCCAGAAAAACAGCCTCCCTCCCTTCCCCAGACAGCCGAACACACATATACACTGAGAGTCAGTTGAAAACACGCTGATGTCGTGTTCTTTGGGAAGAGGTCTCGGTCCCTGTGACAATATGCTGTAGAGTTAAGGTTTGAGGGTTAAGTTAAGGCCTAAATATTCTCTGCTGGGCTAGTGCTGCTTATAAATAGAGTGTTAGGTCATGAACTGCCAGTGAACTGATCAGATTTAGGAGCCTACGTGCAGAAGTGGGTGAAAAACAAGGCAAAAGGCAAATTCCCGGAGGGGATCAATATCAGAGAGTTGTTCTGACTTTGTGCTTTTTTTTCAGTTCACAGAAACACGGCTCACAGTATTGACCCAAAGGTTTCTGATAATTAAGTGTTTGTTGGGTGGTGATGCTTGTTTGAAATTCTTTGTTAATGATTTAAAGGTGAATGTTGGCATCAGTTCAAAGTCTTGTTTAGTGTTTGGCATGTTTTCATACTTGGAGAGGAATAAATTGTCCAACCATTTAAGTTATTTTAAAACTTATAGTTATAAGGAAGTACATGTTGTTTGCTTCAGAAATGTAGTTTAACCACATGCAGGTCACATACCGTGGACTGATGGACTATATCATATTTTTTATGAGCCTTTGACTCATTCTTTCCGTTGTAACACTGTCCTGATAACGGATGTGTCCATGTGCACAAATACATTTACACTGCTATTTTTTTCCTTTGTGATTAATTAACACTTTCTATGTAAACCCGGAGACCAAAATAAAAGGGGCAGAGGAAGAGCAGGAAAGGAAAAACCTCAGCAAAGGAAAGACTTCAGCAATGGCTTCATTGTTCCCTCAGCCTCATTACCCAGATTCAACAAGATTAAAAGATATAATCATCACAGGACTGAGAATGTCATAGTTATCACCTTTTTTTTGTCCACTTCATGTAGATTCATGTAGTTGTACACTGTGGTATCATACTGTATCTGAGTGGAATTCAATGATGAACTGCGTTTCATAAATACGGAGTAACAGCGAATCCTATTATTTCATTCTAAAATAATATTTTTGCATAAGCCTGTTTTTTGGCCATTGTGCTCTAGTCTAGTGCATCTGGATGTTTTAGTTTAGTTTTTAGTTTTCATTTTTGTCATTGTAAATGAAAACCTGTCTGAGAATTTGATTTTAATTTGGAATTAAAGGCAGTATACCAAATAATACTGATATGGTGAACAAATGCATTACATGTTTAGTCTTATGATTGTATTTTTTTCATATGTAAAAAGTTTTACACCTAAAAAGGATTATTATTAATAATAATAAGTTATAATGAATTGCGTACATTTTTATTACAGTATTAAAGGATTAGTTCACTTTAAAAAAAACTTTTGCTGATAATTTACTCACCCCCATGTCATCCAAGATGTCCATGTTTTTTGTGCCTTTCGTGGGGCTCAACAATAACACAGAATAGTATACACAAATATCGGATTTGGATCGGTCTCGTCTGATCCGCAGAAAATGACCGCATCGGAGCCAATACCGATCCTGAGTATCGGATCAATGCATCCCTAATCCAAACCACTGTGAAGTCTTTGTATGTTCTTTTGTTTGGCTATTTCGGCCCATTACAACCTAATTTTTTCATTCCAGGCAATGGTGGCGTGTTACCCTGGCAATGGCACAGGATATGTACGGCATGTGGATAACCCAAACGGTGATGGTAGATGTATCACGTGCATATATTACCTGAATAAAGACTGGGATGCCAAGGTAAGAGTTTTTTCCCCAGCCAGTGAATACATTCTGTAGTGTGTAAAGCTGCATGAGATTTGTGTAAGCTCTTCTCAGTTTGTTTAGGTTTCTTATCTGATGTAGACTGCCCATAACTTGCATCAGAGCTTACATTCAATATAATGGAAGTTCAAAACCAATCTTGTGCAGGGAGTTTGCTGTTGGTATTTTATATCAATAGGCCACACGAGAGACTGTTTATGTGTTATTAGAGGTCTGCTAGAACAGAGAAACTGTGGTTGGATTTGTAATTTGTAAAATTCATGTTTTTGTATGTCATCTTTATACGTGTAATGTACTGCAAAATAATGTAATTACACAAAAACTAACAGAGCGCAACTACTGTAGTAAGACTGAAAAACAAAAGTGTTCTTTTTGTCAACCTAAAATGCTTTTTAGTGAAAACAGGCTAATGAGTTTTTTAGCCAGGCTACACACATGCTGTATGGTTTTTATTTACCGAAAAGAATCGACTCCATAAATTTGTTTGTAGGTGAATCAGGTTACACAAATGACTTACTGACAATTATGAGCTGGTTCCTATTGGTAAATTTATTAATTTTTTTAAACAGCTTGACCCACATAGTCTGATTCACAAACAAGTGACTCCTCTGAATTGGTTCTTTTTCATGATTCAGAAACAGACAGCATGACAAAGTAGTATAACCAGATTCCTGAAATAAATGTGACCCTGAACCACAAAACCAGTCTTAAGTCGCTTTGTAGCAATAGCCAAAAATACACTGCATGGGTCAAAATGATCGATTTTTCTTTTATGCCAAAAATCATTAGAACATTTGGTAAAGATCATGTTCCATGAAGATATTTAGTAAATTTCTTACTGTAAATATCAAAATTTCATTTTTGATCAGTAATATGCACTGCTAAGAACTTTAGACAACTTTAAAGGCCATTTTCTCAATGTTTTGATTTTTTGCACTCTCAGATTCCAGATTTTCAAATAGTTGTATCTTTAGCCAAATATTGTCCAGACATAAATGAAAAACTTATTGAAAAACAATGACAACCATCCATGACACAAATCACATAACATAATAAGACATAATAAAACATAATAAGTAATATAAATACACCCAAACTCCCCCATCCTACAGCTTATTTAACACAGTTAAAACAGCAGGAACAAAGCTATTTTATGTCGCTTTGTTTTACATCTCGGAATTAAAACCCTCCGTCCAGAAGGAAGAAGCTGAAACTCACTGTGCAAAGGGTGGGATTCATCATTTAAAATAGAAGTAGCCATTCGTTGCAACTGTCTGGTATACAACGAAGTTGGATCCAACTGTGACTCACCCACCAAACGACTCGACCATTTAACTATCTGGTTTAGAGAATTTCTTGCTTTTAAAGATGTTTGACCAAACCATACGACCAAAGAAAAAGACAAAACTGATTCAATAAACAAAAGGGTCACAAATGATTCTTATGAGCAGGTTCTAGAATAGTAAAAAAAAAAAAACTTTATATATTTAAGTCTGAAACTATTTGAGTTTAATTTCCTATGTAAGCAAAATAGACATTGCAAGTTAAATATACTGGAATCTGAATTGAATTGGGGGATCTGTATCAAAAACTTGAAGTCAGTGGTTGTGACCGGAGTAAATGATGATAGAATTTTCATTTTTTGAGTGAACTATCCGTTGAAATGTTTAAGGAGTGCTCTCACAGGAAACGGGACAGCAGACATGACACTTTCCACCACTTTACCACATGCGTCACCTGCCAGCTCTGCATCAGAGAGTCGGTTCTGCTCCAGAACATTCCAACCGGCCATGGAAACAATTCTGAGTATTGATCAGACGTTCTTATATGAAGTAGAGTTGGCCAGTAGCACAGCAGAAATAGGGATGGTAGAAGAGAAAGAAGGATTGAAGACTATCTAGATCAGTGGTTCCCAAACCTGGAGGTCCCCCTTCCCTGTACCTTTTGTATGTCTCCCTTATCTAACACACCTGATTCCACTCACCAGCTCGTTAGTAGCGACTGCAAGAACTAAATTGGGTGTGTCTTATTAGGGAGACATACAAAATGTGCAGGGCAGGGGGTCCTCCAAGACAGGGTGGGAAGCACTGATCTAGATCATTGGTCTCGAGCTCAAATCCTGGAGCGCCACAGCTCTGCACAGTTTAGCTCCAACCCTAATGAAACACACCTGATCCAGCTAATCAAGGTCTTCAGGATTACTAGAAACTTCCAAGCAGGTGTGATTTGGAGCTGTGGCCCTCCAGGAATTTAGTTTGATACCAGTGCTCTAGATGCTGCTTTAAGGTTGAATGCATTCTTGAGGCTCTCTAGATGCTGTTTTCTTTCAGTCATATGTGAGTATCAAAGGTGTGATGTGAGGATGGATCACATCTCGCACATTCTACCCTGATATTTTCCATCTCTCTCTCGAGCTTAATAGGATGCCAGTAATACATGGTATAAGCTCTAGTACTCTCCCTCTCATAACGTACCCCCTTCAGGAAAATAGCCGTCTCACGCAAACCTGCATGTTCCCTGTTGTCTTGGCTTATGTAAAAGTCACAGTGTCAGATTTTTTTTTTTTAAGCTAAATTTAGCTTCAGGTTGTCCGGGGGCAGGAAAAAATACATTCCCTCCCAGAGTTTTCCCATCCACGACATTCTGTCGTTTTATACTTTTATGCTGTTTTTTTTAAAGAAGTCTCTTGTGCTCACTAGACTGCATATTGACTGCATATTTTTACAATGTTGTTTTACAATTTACATTTAAAAACTTTTCTATTGTAATGTGCTTTTTTTGTAATGAGAAGTCATTACTCTAATCTCTAGTGTCACATGGTGCTTCATAAATCATAATTCATGCTCAAGAAAAAATTCTTATCAGTTTCTTATTTTTTTGTGGAAACTAACAGCGTTTATTTGTTGTCGTTATCAGTTTTGATCAAGTTAATGCATCCTTGTATGTGTTAATTTCTTTCAATAATAAAAAATCTTAATGATAATGCCTTTTCTTTTTAATGTTTTATATTCAATATTTTGTGTATTTATGTATATATGTTTGTGCATCTTTGTGTAACTATCAGTACATTTATAATTGAATTATTATAACTGTTTAATATTTTTAATTGTATATACATTATATTTGTTTAGGTTTTTTCATTTTATAGAAGTACTAATATTGATTCATTGATATGACTAATGTCTTTAAGTGTACATGATTTTAATAATTTTTTCAAGTAAAATTCAGTATAACTGAGCATACATTGACTGAATTTAAGAAATGTATGCATTATGGTAGTTTTTAATGTGACAAAAACAAATCACATTTTAAAAAGGTTGAATTTTTGTTGTACTGAATTTCGGGCTGTGCAATTAATTGAAAAACAGTTTCAATTTAGATTTCAGCCTCCAACGATTATGAAAATACAATAATCGGAATAAAACGATTATTGCACCCCATTCCGCCCACTTTCCGGCGGTGTACTTTCGTTCCTCCATAAAAGCCTAATTTCACGTGCAAATCATGTAACGTGACTTTTGCGAAATGGGATGTGCTTGATTTATTGAAGTGTATTAGATTTATTCATGTTTTTAAAAGCGCTAAAAATAACTTGGGCTTCCTCAGGAGGATATCTGTGCCTGCGTCAACTTTAGGTCAAGCTGTGCACCTAAATGGTAAAATACATGCAAAATGTGTCAAAATTTGTCACTTTGTGATTATTCACATAAACCTTCGTCGGTCATGTAATAAATGAACGTAAAGAGTTAAGAATGAAAATACATGCGTAACGGTAAATTGGATCCGTGCAGCCCTTAAAGTGAACACGCACTATATTCCTGCTGCCGACTGTGGGCTTAATATTAATCAAACAAGAAAAGACAAATTTAAAATCACACACTGCTCTTGAGTGCAGCTTTAATAAGAAACAGAAGTTTAATTCTTACTCAGACTATGTAGTTTTAGTTTACATTTGATTATTAATTTAATACTCTGCTGTGGTTTTGAGAATTGTGAAATATCTCTGGTCTCTAAAATGTAGATGTCCTAGCTTATTTACAGAAAATAGGTATTTAATATATATCACTATCTTTAAACAAATCACTCATATAAAGTTTTGGTCATATGGCCCACTCATAATCGTGTTAAATAATCATAATTACAATATTGACCAAAATAATCGTGATTATGATTTTTGCCAAAATCGAGCAGCAAAAAAAGTTTTTTTTATAGGAGTGGATTGCCAGAATGTTTTGATCACCTATTTTTATATATATATATATATATATATATATATATATATATAGTGTGTGTGTATAAAGTCAATTCTATTGGACTAAATAGGTGATCAAAACATTCTGGCAATATATATATAAAATGTAGATGTCCTCATCAAACTATGTAGCCTAATTCTCATCTGCTCACTCTGTAGGAACATGGTGGCGTTTTGCGGATCTTTCCAGAGGGAACAGCTCAGTTTGCAGATATTGAGCCCAAGTTTGACAGACTTTTGCTCTTCTGGTCAGACAGACGGAACCCACATGAGGTCCAGCCAGCTTATGCCACAAGGTCAGTGATAGTAATGTTTCTTTTTTTTTTTTTTTTTTAAATGGTGCTGCAAGCTGCTTGTGCTTATATACACAATGTGTGTATTTATGTGCAGGTATGCTATAACGGTGTGGTATTTTGATGCTGATGAGCGAACTCGTGCTAAAGAGAAATATCTAACAGGTGAGATCTGCTCAAACATGACCAGGCACTTTTTTTGTTTTTTTTTAAATCAAAACACATTCCTTCTTAATTGACAATTCTGTGCTGTCTATAGATTTCTGTTCTGTTTCTATGGCAATATGAACCGATTGCTTTGCTGAAATACTATTTAAAGGAACAGTGCAGGCCAAAATTATCTGTCATTATTTACTCACCATCATGCTGTTCCAAAACTGTCTGACTTTCTTTTTTGGTGTAATTGGAAGTAATTGGTTTCTGGGGCTGTCAAGCTCCTGAAACAAGAAGTGGTGCTATATAAAAGCGTTGTCTTAACTGTCTAGGGCAGTGGTTCCCAAACCTGTCCTGGAGGACCCCCTGCCCTCCACATTTTGTATGTTTCCCTAATCGGACACACCCAATTTAGGCCCCATCCACACGAAGACGCGTTTCGCTGTATACGCATACATTTTTTACCGTATAGGCGTTTCGTCCACACGAAACCGGCGTTTTCGAAGAGTGAAACCGATCATTTTTGAAACTGGGTCCCAGGGTGGATAAATTTGAAAACGCCGTTTTCATGTTTTCGTGTGGACAGCGAATCCGTATATTTTCTGAAACGATGACGTCATCAGCCCACGTCTCGCCCGTAATCAGACATCGCTACGTCACATAACAGCGACAACAACAACAATGTCAGACTACGTGCCTGTGTTCGTCCTGCAGAACCCACTGAGCTCATTAACTTTATTAAAGCAAAATCTTCTGCTTTGTGTGTTAGTTTGTATTCAGCGCGCAAGGTTTACGCACATGGTCCAAGTCTTCTTCTCTGTTTTTTGTGTATCTCTGTGGCAGAATTACAGCGCCACATATTGGTCTGGCATGTGTACTACATCGTTTCCAGTCGTTTTCAGTGATTCTGTGTGGACGCAGATATTTCCTGAGACAACTCCGTGTTTACGGAATTTGAGGCAAAAAAAAAGATCGGATACGGAGAAACCCGTCTTCGTGTGGACGTAGCCTTAGTTCTTGCAGTCTCTACTAACGAGTTGATGAGTGGAATCAGGTGTGTTGGATAAGGGAAACGTACAAAAGATGCAGGGCAGGGGGCCCTCTAGGACAGGTTTGGGAGCACTGGTCTAGGGGTTTAAAGATAACATAACAATATTAAGGGTTTAAGAAGAGCATTTGCCCGAGCCTCTACCACAGCATAACTACAACAAGATACCTTTAACATGTTTTATTAACGACTCTGAGAGTATACATAATTTTCAAACAAAAAGAATGCAAATTAAGAGAGAAGCAACAAAACTTCAGGAGGGAGAACAATGCCAAAACAACAAACAAAAACCATTTCCATTAAATTCTTTCTAAACCAGCCAAATAAAAGAAAACTCTACAACAAAATTATACATTCACTCCCTATCTAATCCTCAAACCAGGAGAAAACATGTACAGTCCAAAAAAATAAAAAGAGGCACCCACCTCCCGACTTTGGGAAGTCATGGCCTAATGGTTAGAGAGTCGGACTTGTAATCCAAAGGTTGCGGGTTCGAGTCTCAGGCCGGCAGGGATTGTAGGTTGGGGGAGTGAATGTCCAGCGCTCTCTCCACCCTCAATACCATGACTGAGGTGCCCTTGAGCAAGGCACCGAACCCCCAACTGCTCCCCGGGCGCCGCAGCATAAATGGCTGCCCACTGCTCCGGGTGTGTGTTCACGGTGTGTGTGTGTTCACTGCTGTGTTGGATGGGTTAAATGCAGAGCACAAATTCCGAGTATGGGTCACCATACTTGGCAGTATGTCACTTCACTTCACTATAGCTTCCAAAAGGGTAACAATCAATCAACAGAGTAACAGCTTAAGCAGTTGGTAACAGGGAAATACAAAATAAATGTTGAACAGCTCTTGCAGTATCTTGCTTAACATACAGTACAAAGGTTAAAGCTTCTGACAACAACAGCGAGTTAGTCAACCATTCTTTAGATTAACTCCAAAAGGTTTCTACCAACTGAGCTGGGCAGGGCTGGACACAGTACATGCTCTGGAGAGAAGTTCTTGACTTCTAGGGCAGCGGTTCTCAATTCCAGTTCTTGCGTACCCCCGCTCTGCATATTTTGCATGTCTCTCTTTGTTAACACACCTGATTCAGATCATCAGCTTGTTAGAAGCAGGGATGGTTCTAGACATTAGGAGGCCATAGGCAAAAATCATGTTGGAGGCCCCCCCCACCCCCAATAAAAAGCACTTGAAACAAATATGATTCCTAACCTTTTTGATTATACAATATTTAACTTTAAATGTTGTATACTTATACAGTACAATAATTTGGAAAATTACTATTTAGATTTAGCCTATTTGATCAAAAATACAGAAAAAAATAATATTGTGAAATATTATTACAATTTAAAATAATAATTTTCTATTTTACTATACTTTAAAATATATTTCTGTGCTGCAAAACCAATTTTTCATCAGCCATTACTCCAGTCTTCAGTGTCACATGAACCTACATAAATCCTTCTAATATGCTGATTTATTATCAATGTTAGAAACAGTGCTTCATGTTTATTATATAACCTGTGATACATTTTTTCAGGATTTTTTGATTATTAAAAAGATGTAAAAAAAAAAAAAAAAACTTTTATAACAATATAAGTATTTACTATCACTTTTCATCTGTTTAACACATCCTTGCTGAATATTACTGTTTTTTTCTGTGTTTTTGATCAAATAAATGCAGGCTTGATGAGCATAAGAAATTTCTTTCAAAAACATTAAAAATAGTAATGGGTCCAAACTTTTGACCAGTACTGTATGTACATATTCATCAAACTTTTTCTAAGGTAATCTCCTTTTTTTTGTAGATGTTGTTGTTGTTATTATTATAATTATTTTTGCTGTTTTATTTAATTTAATCAGTTCCAGAATACCACTTCAGTAAGTGCTTTTATAATTTTTTCCTAGCTGGGTATGGGCAGGATTTCCCCCTCCCAATTGACTACAGATATTGTCATATTATTATCATCAATGTATTGCATTGTTACCCTAAATATGACACACACACACACACACACACACACACACACATATACATACATATACATATATATATATATATATATATATATATATATATATATATATATATATATATACACACACACACACAAATCAAGTGGAACAGAAAGACACGATCGCTACGAAGCAGAATTTTTTTTTTAGTTAGTTGAAACTGAAAAGTGTTATGTTAGAGCAGTAATCCTTATCATCAGCCGAATAGAAGATACACCGAGATCCTTTATTTGAACCATTTCCAATTCCAGAAATTACGCTGATCGACAGAACAAGTTTATATTTAAAATATTGCAATCACTCCAAAATAGATGACAACAACTCACACACTTGCATTAGGAACTATATTTCTTTGTGCGCCTATTTAGCCTTTTGCATCGCATAGCACCTGAAAGATGTCTACATTACGCAAACATTCAGAAGGCGGGACCCGCTTTGAAACTGCAACATTAATTGGTTTAATTGCAGATGAGTGACAATTCAACATCGAGGTTGGATCCACATCTAGGGGGTGGAGATGGGTAGATTTAGGTCTATGTAAGGTGGGAGGAGTTGGATCTAGATCCAACCACACCCCCTGGATCTTGTGTTCTGCAGTGAGAACCATCTCCAGTAGCTAGCGCCGGCCCTGGTTAGAAGTGAGCTCCATGCATGAAATGTGTTCCGATTGACATGGTCCCTACACAGTGTCCATTGCTCCCTACTCCCTGAGAACGGGAAATCCGTTGAAGTTTACTTCATTTCGGGAACATTCATTCACGGATTTGTGCAACGCCACAGCCTGCAGCGTCTTCACACACAAAACTTACTAAAGAAGCGTGAAGTGTGACATACCTCTGTAAATAAATACAATTTAAATTTACATCTCCCACACTTAAATGCCCTTTGAATGGAACATATGTTCGCTATGAACAGGAATCATGGCGGAATATCCAGTAATGTCCACTTCGCAGGACACTTGCGGTTGAAGAGATCAAACATCTGAAGCAATAAGAGAAACATACAAAATGTGCAGAGCGGGGGTACATGAGGACTGGAATTGAGAATCGCTGTTCTAGGGGTTCTGCGTGGCTTATCTGCTATCTGCCAGAGTGGAAAAAGGAGCCAAAGAAGGAGGGGGGCTGTTTCATAAAATTAGTTTACCAAATAAGCCAGGCTTATTTCAGTAATTAGGGCCCAAGCCAGTAAGGCGCAGGGCCCTATTGTTCTTCTAAGGATTATTATTAGGGCCCAAGCCAGTAAGGCGCAGGGCCCTATTGTTCTTCTAAGGATTATTAGGGCCCAAGCCAGTAAGGCGCAGGGCCCTATTGTTCTTCTAAGGATTATTATTTTTTTTTTTTTTTTTATTATTTTTTATTTCGACTATCCGGGTACTTTTGGGGGCCTTAACGTGCCCGAAAACTCTTGAAAATTGGCACGCACATTGGAACCTGCGGCCATTAGGACGCCACAGACGCTGGGACCCGGGCGTGGCAGAGGGGCTCTACGGCGCCCCCTGGAAGATTGTCAGAAAGCTTGATGTATAGCTCACACATACTTGCACGTATTCATATGAAACTCGGTACACATATAGAACTCATTGAGCCGAACAACTTTCACGCTGCATGTCTTAGGCTCCGCCCAACAGGAAGTCGGCTATTCAGGGCTGTTTAAAAAGCGCATGCTCTGGAATTTGATATACTCCTCTGAGGATTTCCATACGATTGCCACCAAACTCGGTGAACATGATCTCAAGACATTGGGGACGCTAAATTGCGAAGATATTTTTGATATGTCGAACGGTTTGCCCGTGGCGAGGCGATGAAGTTATGGCGAAAAATGAGACCCAGGAAATGCCTAATAACGTCCACATACATTGTATGATGTAGATCAAACTTCAGTGGTTTGTTCGTTGTATGATGCCGATCGGATAGATGTGACTATTATGACTGAAAGTTATAGCGCCACCAACTGGCTGCAGGAAGTGTGTCATTTTCAAAATGCTTTGAATTCAGCATCTTATTTTTACTCGATTTGCTTCAAACTTCACCAGAATAATGTCAAAACACGGCCGATGTAAAACTGTGAAGGGAATATTGATATCTAAAATGATGTTGCCATGGCAACGTGTCAAAGTTGAAAATTCGTTTCTGGTGATTTTGAGGCAGATAACATGTTTAGAATGTCATGAAACTCAACACACATATGAGTATTAATGATAGTTAGACACTGGAAAAAGCTCATATACGGGCGTGGAAGAGGCACTCTATAGCGCCACCTTTTGTCAAAAATGAGGGGGTTAGTTTTAGCTACAGACCCCAAACTCGGTACATAAATTGTTCTTATTAATCCGGACAACTTTCTAATTTACAGTCATTAGCTACGACCAACAGGAAGTCGGCTATATTTATTTTAAAGTGGGTTTTTTTTTAAAACAGGCTGTAAACAAATTCATACTCCTCCAAACAGAAACACGTAAATCACACCAAACATTTTTTCTCATGATGCCAAAATACTGAAGATGCTAAATTGCGGACGGATTTAGGATATCTTGAACGATGATTTAATGGCAATTTATTAAAGTTACTGTAAAAAATAGATTATTTTTTTTTTTTTTATCTTTTAAGAGCAGCTTCCAAACACTTCATAAAAAATTACATGCACATAACAATACAGTCTGAGGATATGTGATTAATTTCATGAATTTACAATACACTATGGAGAGCAGAAAATTAAAAAACTATCAGAGAGTTATTAAACTGCTTCTGAGTGAGAGCTCCTGCCAGTCTGCCTCTGATTGAGGGGTGGGGGTGGGGTGGGCTGTCAGTGACTGTGTGGATTGAGGCAGTGGGTGAGAGAGAGAAAGAGAGAGAGAGGGTCTGTTTTTTAAAATCTTAAAAAAATGCTTATAAATCATTAAAGATTTTTATAACACTTTATAATAAGGTCTCATTTCTTAACATTAGGAAATGCATTAATTAACGTGAACTAACAATGAAAAATATATTTTTACAGCATGTTAATTCTTCCATGATAGTATGAACTAACAAAGAACAATTTTTTTAAAGCATTTATTAATCTTTTTAATGTTAGAAAAATAGTCATGTTCAAAAGATAAACTTTAAAATGTAATAATATATAAACACATTTTGGAATTAATATTGATCAACATTAAATGGTATATAATTATTAATGATTATATATATAATGATAGCTACAGACACCAAACTCGGTACATAAATTGTTCTTATTAATCCGGACAACTTTCTAATTTACAGTCATTAGTTACGACCAACAGGAAATCGGCTATTTTTTTTTTTATGTGTTTTTTTTTTTTTTTAAACGGGCTGTAAACAAATTCATACTCCTCCCAAGCAGAAACCAAAAATTCACACCAAACATTTTTTCACATGCTTCCAAGATACTGAAGATGCTTCATTGCGGACGGATTTATGATATCTTGAACGATGATTTAATGGCAATTTATTAAAGTTACAGTAAAAAATAGATTTTTTTTTTTTTTTATCTTTTAAGAGCAGCTTCCAAACACTTCATAAAAAATTACATACACAGAACAATACAGTCTGAGGATATGTGATTAATTTCATGAATTTACAATACACTATGCTTAGGAGAAAATTTAAAAACTATCAGAGAGCTCTTAGACTGCTGAGTGAGAGCTCCCTGTCAGCCTGCAGCTGAGTGAGGGGTGGGGGTGGGGTGGGGTGTGAGTGACTGTGTGAGTGACTGTGTGGATTGAGGAGCTGGGTGAGAGAGAGAAAGAGAGAGAGGGTCTGTTTTTTAAAATCTTTAAAAAATGCTTATAAATCATTAAATAAGGTCTCAATTCTTAACATTAGGAAATGCATTAATTAACGTGAACTAACAATGAAAAATATATTTTTACAGCATGTTAATTCTTCCATGATAGTATGAACTAACAAAGAACAATTTTTTTAAAGCATTTATTAATCTTTTTAATGTTAGAAAAATAGTCATGTTCAAAAGATAAACTTTAAAATGTAATAATATATTAACACATTTTGGAATTAATATTGATCAACATTAAATGGTATATAATTATTAATGTTTATATATATATAATGATAGCTACAGACACCAAACTCGGTACATAAATTGTTCTTATTAATCCGGACAACTTTCTAATTTACAGTCATTAGCTACGACCAACAGGAAATCGGCTATATTTATTTTAATGTGGGTTTTGTTTTTAAACAGGCTGTAAACAAATTCATACTCCTCCAAACAGAAACACGTAAATCACACCAAACATTTTTTCTTATGATGCCAAAATACTGAAGATGCTAAATTGCGGACGGATTTAGGATATCTTGAACGATGATTTAATGGCAATTTATTAAAGTTACAGTAAAAAAGAGAAAACTTTTCTTTTCTTTTTTTCCTTTTAAGAGCAGCTTCCAAACACTTCATAAAAAATTACATACTCAGAACAATACAGTCTGAGGATATGTGATTAATTTCATGAATTTACAATACACTATGCGGAGGAGAAAATTTAAAAACTATCAGAGTTCTCCTGTCTCTGTGCTTCTGATGTTTGCGGTAGGTGACTGGGTGGGTGACTGACTGTGTGAGTTCAGTGAGTGTGGAGGGAGAGAGAGAGAGAGAGAGAGAGAGAGAGAGAGGGTCTGTTTAAACATCTCAATAAAATCCTTAAAAAATGCTTATAAAGCATTAAAGGTTTTGATAACACTTTATAATTAAGTCTCATTTGTTAACAGTAGGGAATGCATTAATTAACATGAACTAACAATGAAATATATATTTTACAGTATGTTAATTCTTCATTGATAGTATGAACTTACAATGAACTAACAATGAACAAAATATTTTTTATATTAGAAAAATAGTCATGTTCAAAAGATAAAACTTTAAAATTTAATAATATATTAACACATTTTGGAATTGATTTTGATCAACATTAAATGGTATATATTTATTAATGATGTAAATTAACAACAGTTAAATAATGTTGTTTTTTAACATTGGTTAATTCACAAATAACATTAAATATTAACAATATATTTTTTACTTTATTAATTTGTGTTAGAAAAAATTATTCATGTTAGTTAATGGAAAAATAAATCATTAAAAAATGCTTATAAATCATTAAAAGCTTTGGTAACTATAATAATTTCTCATTTGTTAGCATTAGTAAATGCATTAACTAACATCAACTACCAATGAAAAATAAATTTTCACAGAATTTAAAGTTTTATATGTTGTTCTGTGTGTGTGTGTGTTTCACAGAGTTGATGGTTTGGATTAACCCTTTAATTGCCGTATCCCTTAAAACCAAACTGCCAGAGGGTTACTGTGATGCTTGTGCTCGCTGGGCACCGTTTTATCGATGCCACCGGGGTGGCGTATGCTGACGGCTTGGGCCCATCATCGCTGCTCGCAGCTATATTTAGGGCCCAAGCCAGTAAGGCGCAGGGCCCTATTGTTCTTCTAAGGATTATTATTAGGGCCCAAGCCAGTAAGGCGCAGGGCCCTATTGTTCCCCTAAGGATTATTATTTTTTTTTTTTTTTTTTTTTTTTTTTTATTTTTTTTTATTATTTTTTATTT
The DNA here is from genome assembly GCF_936440315.1 of Barbus barbus. Taxonomy (NCBI): domain Eukaryota; kingdom Metazoa; phylum Chordata; class Actinopteri; order Cypriniformes; family Cyprinidae; genus Barbus; species Barbus barbus. The sequence goes on along the minus strand of NC_136715.1, from coordinate 9,228,420 downwards.
CGACTATCCGGGTACTTTTGGGGGCCTTAACGTGCCCGAAAACTCTTGAAAATTGGCACACACATTGGAACCTGCGGCCATTAGGACGCCGCTGAGGCTGGGACCCGGGCGTGGCACAGGGGCTCTACGGCGCCCCCTGCAAAATTGTCAGAAAGCTTGATGTATAGCTCACACATACTTGCACGTATTCATATGAAACTCGGTACACATATAGAACTCATTGAGCCGAACAACTTCCGTGCAGCATGTCTTAGGCTCCGCCCAACAGGAAGTCGGCTATTCAGGGCTGTTTAAAAAGCGCATGCTCTGGAATTTGATATACTCCTCTGAGGATTTCCATACGATTGCCACCAAACTCGGTGAACATGATCTCAAGACATTGGGGACGCTAAATTGCGAAGATATTTTTGATATGTCGAACGGTTTGCCCGTGGCGAGGCGATGAAGTTATGGCGAAAAATGAGACCCAGGAAATGCCTAATAACGTCCACATACATTGTATGATGTAGATCAATCTTCAGAGATTTGTTCGTTGTATGATGCCGATCGGATAGATGTGACTATTATGACTGAAAGTTATAGCGCCACCAACTGGCTGCAGGAAGTGTGTCGTTTTCAAAATGCTTTGAATTCAGCATCTTATTTTTACTCGATTTGCTTCAAACTTCACCAGAATAATGTCAAAACACGGCCGATGTAAAACTGTGAAGGGAATATTGATATCTAAAATTGTGTTGCCATGGCAACGTGTCAAAGTTGAAAATTCGTTTCTGGTGATTTTGAGGCAGATAACATGTTTAGAATGTCATGAAACTCAACACACATATCCATTTTAATGATAGTTAGAAACTGGAAAAAGCTCATAAACGGGCGTGGAAGAGGCACTCTATAGCGCCACCTTTTGTCAAAAATGGGGGGGTTAGTTTTAGCTACAGACACCAAACTCGGTACATAAATTGTTCTTATTAATCCGGACAACTTTCTAATTTACAGTCATTAGCTACGACCAACAGGAAGTCGGCTATATTTATTTTAATGTGGGTTTTTTTTTTAAACGGGCTGTAAACAAATTCATACTCCTCCAAACAGAAACACGGAAATCACACCAAACATTTTTTCTCATGATGCCAAAATACTGATGATGCTAAATTGCGGACGGATTTAGGATATCTTGAACGATGATTTAATGGAAATTTATTAAAGTTACAGTAAACAAGAAAAAACATTTTTTTTTTTATCTTTTAAGAGCAGCTTCCAAACACTTCATAAAAAATTACATACACAGAACAATACAGTCTGAGGTTATGGGATTAATTTCATGAATTTACAATACACTATGCGGAGGAGAAAATTTAAAAACTATCAGAGCTGCTTTTGAGTGAGAGCTCCCTGCCAGCCTGCCTCTGAGTGAGAGCTCCCTGTCACTGCTGCTGAGTGAGGGGGTGGGGGTGGGCTGTGAGTGACTGTGTGAGTGACTGTGTGGATTGAGTGTGGATTGAGCCAGTGGGTGAGAGAGAGAAAGAGAGAGAGGGTCTGTTTTTTAAAATCTTAAAAAAATGCTTATAAATCATTAAAGATTTTGATAACACTTTATAATAAGGTCTCATTTCTTAACATTAGGAAATGCATTAATTAACGTGAACTAACAATGAAAAATATATTTTTACAGCATGTTAATTCTTCCATGATAGTATGAAATAACAAAGAGCAATTTTTTTTAAAGCATTTATTAATCTTTTTAATGTTAGAAAAATAGTCATGTTCAAAAGATAAACTTTAAAATTTAATAATATATTAACACATTTTGGAATTAATATTGATCAACATTAAATGGTATATAATTATTAATTTGTATATATATATATATATATATATATATATATATATATATATATATATATATATATACATATATATATATATGATAGCTACAGACACCAAACTCGGTATATAAATTGTTCTTATTAATCCGGACAACTTTCTAATTTACAGTCATTAGCTACGACCAACAGGAAGTCGGCTATATTTATTTTAATGTGTGTTTTTTTTTTTTAAACGGGCTGTAAACAAATTCATACTCCTCCAATCAGAAACACGGAAATCACACCAAACATTTTTTGTCATGATGCCAAAATACTGATGATGCTAAATTGCGGACGGATTTAGGATATCTTGAACGATGATTTAATGGAAATTTATTAAAGTTACAGTAAAAAAGAACACTTTTTTTTTTTTTATCTTTTAAGAGCAGCTTCCAAACACTTCATAAAAAATTACATACACAGAACAAGACAGTCTGAGGATATGTGATTATTTCATGAATTTACAATACACTATGGCGAAAAGAAAATTTTCAAACTTATCAGAGTTCTCCTGTCTCTGTGCTTCTAATGTGTGCGGTGGGTGACTGGGTGGGTGACTGACTGTGTGAGTTTAGTGAGTGTGGAGGGGGAGGGGGAGAGAAAGAGAGAGAGAGAGAGGGTCTGTTTAAACTTCTCAATAAAATCCTTAAAAAATGCTTATAAAGCATTAAAGGTTTTGATAACACTTTATAATAAGGTCTCATTTCTTAACATTAGGAAATGCATTAATTAACGTGAACTAACAATGAAAAATATATTTTTACAGCATGTTAATTCTTCCAGGATAGTATGAACTAACAAAGAACAATTTTTTTTTAAAGCATTTATTAATCTTTTTAATGTTAGAAAAATAGTCATGTTCAAAAGATAAACTTTAAAATTTAATAATATATTAACACATTTTGGAATTAATATTGAACAACATTAAATGGTATATAATTATTAATGTTTATATATATATATATATATATATATATATATAATGATAGCTACAGACACCAAACTCGGTACATAAATTGTTCTTATTAATCCGGACAACTTTCTAATTTACAGTCATTAGCTACGACCAACAGGAAGTCGGCTATATTTATTTTAATGTGGGTTTTTTTTAAACAGGCTGTAAACAAATTCATACTCCTTCAAGCAGAAACACAGAAATCACACCAAACATTTTTTCTCATGATGCCAAAATACTGAAGATGCTAAATTGTGGACGGATTTAGGATATCTTGAACGATGATTTAATGGCAATTTATTAAAGTTACAGAAAAAAGAGAACTTTTTTTTTTTTATCTTTTAAGAGCAGCTTCCAAACACTTCATAAAAAATTACATACACAGAACAATACAGTCTGAGGATATGTGATTAATTTCATGAATTTACAATACACTATGGAGAGGAGAAAATTTAAAAACTATCAGAGATCTCCTGTCACTGCTTCTAATGTGTGCGGTGGGTGACTGGGTGGGTGACTGACTGTGTGAGTTCAGTGAGTGTGGAGGGGGAGAGAGAGAGAGAGAGAGAGAGAGAGAGAGGGTCTGTTTAAACTTCTCAATAAAATCCTTAAAAAATGCTTATAAAGCATTAAAGGTTTTGATAACACTTTATAATTAAGTCTCATTTGTTAACAGTAGGGAATGCATTAATTAACATGAACTAACAATGAAAAATATATATTTTACAGCATGTTAATTCTTCATTGATAGTATGAACTTACAACGAACTAACAATGAACAAAATATTTTTAATATTAGAAAAATAGTCATGTTCAAAAGATAAAACTTTAAAATGTAATAATATATTAACACATTTTGGAATTGATTTTGATCAACATTAAATGGTATATATTTATTAATGATGTAAATTAACAACAGTTAAATAATGTTGTTTTTTAACATTGGTTAATTCACAAATAACATTAAATATTAACAATATATTTTTTACTTTATTCATTTGTGTTAGAAAAAAATATTCATGTTAGTTAATGGAAAAATAAATCATTAAAACCTTTGGTAACTATAATAATTTCTCATTTGTTAGCATTAGTAAATGCATTAACTAACATCAACTACCAATGAAAAATATATTTTCACAGAATTTAAAGTTTTATATGTTGTTCTGTGTGTGTGTGTGTTTCACTGAGTTGATGGTTTGGATTAACCCTTTAATTGCCGTATCCCTTAAAACCAAACTGCCAGAGGGTTACTGTGATGCTTGTGCTCGCTGGGCACCGTTTTATCGATGCCACCGGGGTGGCGTATGCTGACGGCTTGGGCCCGTCATCGCTGCTCGCAGCTATATTTATTTTTTTTTTTATTATTTTTTATTTCGACTATCCGGGTACTTTTGGGGGCCTTAACGTGCCCGAAAACTCTTGAAAATTGGCACGCACGTTGGAACCTGCGGCCATTAGGACGCCGCTGAGGCTGGGACCCGGGCGTGGCACAGGGGCTCTACGGCGCCCCCTGGAAAATTGTCAGAAAACTTGATGTATAGCTCACACATACTTGCACGTATTCATATGAAACTCGGTACACATATAGAACTCATTGAGCTGAACAACTTTCACGCTGCATGTCTTAGGCTCCGCCCAACAGGAAGTCTGCTATTCAGGGCTGTTTAAAAAGCGCATGCTCTGGAATTTGATATACTCCTCTGAGGATTTCCATACGATTGCCACCAAACTCGGTGAACATGATCTCAAGACATTGGGGACGCTAAATTGCGAAGATATTTTTGATATGTCGAACGGTTTGCCCGTGGCGAGGCGATGAAGTTATGGCGAAAAATGAGACACAGGAAATGCCTAATAACGTCCACATACATTGTATGATGTAGATCAAACTTCATTGATTTGTTCGTTGTGTGATGCCGATCGGATAGATGTGACTATTATGACTGAAAGTTATAGCGCCACCAACTGGCTGCAGGAAGTGTGTCGTTTTCAAAATGCTTTGAATTCAGCATCTTATTTTTACTCGATTTGCTTCAAACTTCACCAGAATAATGTCAAAACACGGCCGATGTAAAACTGTGAAGGGAAGATTGATATCTAAAATTATGTTACCATGGCAACGTGTCAAAGTTGAAAATTCGTTTCTGGTGATTTTGAGGCAGATAACATGTTTAGAATGTCATGAAACTCAACACACATATGAGTATTAATGATAGTTAGACACTGGAAAAAGCTCATAAACGGGCGTGGAAGAGGCACTCTATAGCGCCACCTTTTGTCAAAAATGGGGGGGTTAGTTTTAGCTACAGACCCCAAACTCGGTACATAAATTGTTCTTATTAATCCGGACAACTTTCTAATTTACAGTCATTAGCTACGACCAACAGGAAGTCGGCTATATTTATTTTAATGTGGGTTTTTTTTTAAAACAGGCTGTAAACAAATTAATACTCCTCCAAGCAAAAACACGGAAATCACACCAAACATTTTTTATCATGATGCCAAAATACTGAAGATGCTAAATTGCGGACGGATTTAGGATATCTTGAACGATGATTTAATGGCAATTTATTCAAGTTACAGTAAAAAATAGATTTTTTATTTTTTTTTCTTCTTTTTAAAGCAGCTTCCAAACACTTCATAAAAAATTACATACACAGAACAATACAGTCTGAGGATATGTGATTAATTTCATGAATTTACAATACACTATGCTTAGGAGAAAATTTTAAAACTATCAGAGAGTTGATATACTGCTTCTGAGTGAGAGATCCCTGCCAGCCTGCAGCTGAGTGTGGGGTGGGGGTGGGGTGGGCTGTGAGTGACTGTGTGAGTGACTGTGTGGATTGAGGAGCTGGGTGAGAGAGAGAAAGAGAGAGAGAGGGTCTGTTTTTTAAAATCTTTAAAAAATGCTTATAAATCATTAAAGATTTTGATAACACTTTATAATAAGGTCTCAATTCTTAACAGTAGGAAATGCATTAATTAACGTGAACTAACAATGAAAAATATATTTTTACAGCATGTTAATTCTTCCATGATAGTATGAACTAACAAAGAACAATTTTTTTTAAAGCATTTATTAATCTTTTTAATGTTAGAAAAATAGTCATGTTCAAAAGATAAACTTTAAAATGTAATAATATATAAACACATTTTGGAATTAATATTGATCAACATTAAATGGTATATAATTATTAATGATTATATATATATAATGATAGCTACAGACACCAAACTCGGTACATAAATTGTTCATGTTAAGCCGGACAACTTTCTAATTTACAGTCATTAGCTACGACCAACAGGAAATCGGCTCTTTTTTTTCTATGTGTTTTTTTTTTTTTTAAACGGGCTGTAAACAAATTCATACTCCTCCAAGCAGAAACACGGAAATCACACCAAACATTTTTTCTCATGATGCCAAAATACTGAAGATGCTAAATTGCGGACGGATTTAGAATATCTTGAACGGTGTTTTAATGGCAATTTATTAAAGTTACAGAAAAAAGAGAACACAATTTTTTTTTATCTTTTAAGAGCAGCTTCCAAACACTTCATAAAAAATTACATACACAGAACAATACAGTGTGAGGATATGTGCTTAATTTCATGAATTTACAATACACTATGGAGAGCAGAAAATTAAAACTATCAGAGTTCTCCTGTCTCTGTGCTTCTAATGTGTGCGGTGGGTGACTGGGTGAGTGACTGACTGTGTGAGTTCAGTGAGTGTGGAGGGGGAGAGAGAGAGAGAGAGAGAGAGAGAGGGTCTGTTTAAACTTCTCAATAAAATCCTTAAAAAATGCTTATAAAGCATTAAAGATTTTGATAACACTTTATAATAAGGTCTCAATTGTTAACATTGGGAAATGCATTAATTAACATGAACTAACAATGAAAAATTTATTTTTCACAGCATGTTAATTCTTCATTGATAGTATGAACTTACAATGAACTAACAATGAACAAAATGTTTTTAATGTTAGAAAAATAGTCATGTTCAAAAAATAAAACTTTAAATTTGAATAATATATTAACACATTTTGGAATTAATTTTGATAAACATTAAATGGAATATAATTATTGTTGATGTTAACTAACAACAGTTAAATAATATAGGTTTTTAAGATTGGTTAATTCACAAATAACATTAAATATTAACAATATTTTTTTTACTTTATTAATTTGTTAGAAAAAATTATTCATGTTAGTTAATGGAAAAATAAATCATTAAAAAATGCTTATAAATCATTAAAAGCTTTTGGTAACTATAATAATTTCTCATTTTTTAGCATTAGTAAATGCATTAACTAACATGAACTACCAATGAAAAATATATTTTCACAGAATTTAAAGTTTTATATGTTGTTCTGTGTGTGTGTGTTTCACAGAGTTGATGGTTTGGATTAACCCTTTAATTGCCGTATCCCTTAAAACCAAACTGCCAGAGGGTTACTGTGATGCTTGTGCTCGCTGGGCACCGTTTTATCGATGCCACCGGGGTGGCGTATGCTGACGGCTTGGGCCCGTCATCGCTGCTCGCAGCTATATTTTTTTTTATTTTTTTTTTATTTTTATTTTTTTTTATTTTTTATTTCAATCATCCGGGCACTTTTGGGGGCCTTAATGTGCCCGAAAACTCTCGAAAATTGGCACGCACGTTGGAACCTGCGGCCATTAGGACGCCGCTGAGGCTGGGACCCGGGCGTGGCACAGGGGCTCTACGGCGCCCCCTGGAAAATTGTCAGAAAGCTTGATGTATAGCTCACACATACTTGCACGTATTCATATGAAACTCGGTACACATATAGAACTCATTGAGCCGAACAACTTCCGCGCAGCATGTCATAGGCTCCGCCCAACAGGAAGTCGGCTATTCAGGGCTGTTTAAAAAGCGCATGCTCTGGAATTTGATATACTCCTCTGAGGATTTCCATACGATTGCCACCAAACTAGGTGAACATGATCTCAAGACATTGGGGACGCTAAATTGCGAAGATATTTTTGATATGTCGAACGGTTTGCCCGTGGCGAGGCGATGAAGTTATGGCGAAAAATGAGACCCAGGAAATGCCTAATAACGTCCACATACATTGTATGATGTATATCAAACTTCAGTGATTTGTTCGTTGTATGATGCCGATCGGATAGATGTGACTATTATGACTGAAAGTTATAGCGCCACCAACTGGCTGCAGGAAGTGTGTCGTTTTCAAAATGCTTTGAATTCAGCATCTTCTTTTACCTCGATTTGCTTCAAACTTCACCAGAATAATGTCAAAACACGGCCGATGTAAAACTGTGAAGGGAATATTGATATCTAAAATTATGTTGCCATGGCAACGTGTCAAAGTTGAAAATTCGTTTCTGGTGATTTTGAGGCAGATAACATGTTTAGAATGTCATGAAACTCAACACACATATCAGTATTAATGATAGTTAGACACTGGAAAAAGCTCATAAACGGGCGTGGAAGAGACACTCTATAGCGCCACCTTTTGTCAAAAATGAGGGGGTTAGTTTTAGCTACAGACACCAAACTCGGTACATAAATTGTTCTTATTAATCCGGACAATTTTCTAATTTACAGTCATTAGCTACGACCAACAGGAAGTCGGCTATATTTATTTTAATGTGGGTTTTTTTTAAAAACGGGCTGTAAACAAATTAATACTCCTCCAAGCAGAAACACGGAAATCACACCAAACATTTTTTATCATGATGCCAAAATACTGAAGATGCTAAATTGCGGACGGATTTAGGATATCTTGAACGATGATTTAATGGCAATTTATTAAAGTTACAGTAAAAAAGATAATTTTTTTTTTTTTTTATCTTTTAAGAGCAGCTTCCAAACACTTCATAAAAAATTACATACACAGAACAATACAGTCTGAGGATATGTGATTAATTTCATGAATTTACAATACACTATGCTTAGGAGAAAATTTAAAAACTATCAGAGAGCTCTTAGACTGCTTCTGAGTGAGAGATCCCTGTCAGCCTGCAGCTGAGTGAGGGGTGGGGTGGGGTGGGGTGTGAGTGACTGTGTGAGTGACTGTGTGGATTGAGGAGCTGGGTGAGAGAGAGAAAGAGAGAGAGGGTCTGTTTTTTAAAATCTTTAAAAAATGCTTATAAATCATTAAATAAGGTCTCAATTCTTAACATTAGGAAATGCATTAATTAACGTGAACTAACAATGAAAAATATATTTTTACATCATGTTAATTCTTCCATGATAGTATGAACTAACAAAGAACAATTTTTTTAAAGCATTTATTAATCTTTTTAATGTTAGAAAAATAGTCATGTTCAAAAGATAAACTTTCAAATGTAATAATATATTAACACATTTTGGAATTAATATTGATCAACATTAAATGGTATATAATTATTAATGTTTATATATATATAATGATAGCTACAGACACCAAACTCGGTACATAAATTGTTCTTATTAATCCGGACAACTTTCTAATTTACAGTCATTAGCTACGACCAACAGGAAGTCGGCTATATTTATTTTAATGTGGGTTTTTTTTTTAAACGGGCTGTAAACAAATTCATACTCCTCCAAACAGAAACACGGAAATCACACCAAACATTTTTTCTCATGATGCCAAAATACTGATGATGCTAAATTGCGGACGGATTTAGGATATCTTGAACGATGATTTAATGGAAATTTATTAAAGTTACAGTAAACAAGAAAAAACATTTTTTTTTTATCTTTTAAGAGCAGCTTCCAAACACTTCATAAAAAATTACATACACAGAACAATACAGTCTGAGGTTATGGGATTAATTTCATGAATTTACAATACACTATGCGGAGGAGAAAATTTAAAAACTATCAGAGCTGCTTTTGAGTGAGAGCTCCCTGCCAGCCTGCCTCTGAGTGAGAGCTCCCTGTCACTGCTGCTGAGTGAGGGGTGGGGGTGGGCTGTGAGTGACTGTGTGAGTGACTGTGTGGATTGAGTGTGGATTGAGGCAGTGGGTGAGAGAGAGAAAGAGAGAGAGGGTCTGTTTTTTAAAATCTTAAAAAAATGCTTATAAATCATTAAAGATTTTGATAACACTTTATAATAAGGTCTCATTTCTTAACATTAGGAAATGCATTAATTAACGTGAACTAACAATGAAAAATATATTTTTACAGCATGTTAATTCTTCCATGATAGTATGAAATAACAAAGAGCAATTTTTTTTAAAGCATTTATTAATCTTTTTAATGTTAGAAAAATAGTCATGTTCAAAAGATAAACTTTAAAATTTAATAATATATTAACACATTTTGGAATTAATATTGATCAACATTAAATGGTATATAATTATTAATTTGTATATATATATATATATATATATATGATAGCTACAGACACCAAACTCGGTATATAAATTGTTCTTATTAATCCGGACAACTTTCTAATTTACAGTCATTAGCTACGACCAACAGGAAGTCGGCTATATTTATTTTAATGTGTGTTTTTTTTTTTTAAACGGGCTGTAAACAAATTCATACTCCTCCAATCAGAAACACGGAAATCACACCAAACATTTTTTCTCATGATGCCAAAATACTGATGATGCTAAATTGCGGACGGATTTAGGATATCTTGAACGATGATTTAATGGCAATTTATTAAAGTTACAGTAAAAAAGAACACTTTTTTTTTTTATCTTTTAAGAGCAGCTTCCAAACACTTCATAAAAAATTACATACACAGAACAAGACAGTCTGAGGATATGTGATTATTTCATGAATTTACAATACACTATGGCGAAAAGAAAATTTTCAAACTTATCAGAGTTCTCCTGTCTCTGTGCTTCTAATGTGTGCGGTGGGTGACTGGGTGGGTGACTGACTGTGTGAGTTTAGTGAGTGTGGAGGGGGAGGGGGAGAGAAAGAGAGAGAGAGAGAGGGTCTGTTTAAACTTCTCAATAAAATCCTTAAAAAATGCTTATAAAGCATTAAAGGTTTTGATAACACTTTATAATAAGGTCTCATTTCTTAACATTAGGAAATGCATTAATTAACGTGAACTAACAATGAAAAATATATTTTTACAGCATGTTAATTCTTCCAGGATAGTATGAACTAACAAAGAACAATTTTTTTTTAAAGCATTTATTAATCTTTTTAATGTTAGAAAAATAGTCATGTTCAAAAGATAAACTTTAAAATTTAATAATATATTAACACATTTTGGAATTAATATTGAACAACATTAAATGGTATATAATTATTAATGTTTATATATATATATATATAATGATAGCTACAGACACCAAACTCGGTACATAAATTGTTCTTATTAATCCGGACAACTTTCTAATTTACAGTCATTAGCTACGACCAACAGGAAGTCGGCTATATTTATTTTAATGTGGGTTTTTTTTAAACAGGCTGTAAACAAATTCATACTCCTTCAAGCAGAAACACAGAAATCACACCAAACATTTTTTCTCATGATGCCAAAATACTGAAGATGCTAAATTGTGGACGGATTTAGGATATCTTGAACGATGATTTAATGGCAATTTATTAAAGTTACAGAAAAAAGAGAACTTTTTTTTTTTTATCTTTTAAGAGCAGCTTCCAAACACTTCATAAAAAATTACATACACAGAACAATACAGTCTGAGGATATGTGATTAATTTCATGAATTTACAATACACTATGGAGAGGAGAAAATTTAAAACTTATCAGAGTTCTCCTGTCTCTGTGCTTCTAATGTGTGCGGTGGGTGACTGGGTGAGTGACTGACTGTGTGAGTTCAGTGAGTGTGGAGGGGGAGAGAGAGAGAGAGAGAGAGGGTCTGTTTAAACTTCTCAATAAAATCCTTAAAAAATGCTTATAAAGCATTAAAGGTTTTGATAACACTTTATAATTAAGTCTCATTTGTTAACAGTAGGGAATGCATTAATTAACATGAACTAACAATGAAAAATATATATTTTACAGCATGTTAATTCTTCATTGATAGTATGAACTTACAACGAACTAACAATGAACAAAATATTTTTAATATTAGAAAAATAGTCATGTTCAAAAGATAAAACTTTAAAATGTAATAATATATTAACACATTTTGGAATTGATTTTGATCAACATTAAATGGTATATATTTATTAATGATGTAAATTAACAACAGTTAAATAATGTTGTTTTTTAACATTGGTTAATTCACAAATAACATTAAATATTAACAATATATTTTTTACTTTATTCATTTGTGTTAGAAAAAAATATTCATGTTAGTTAATGGAAAAATAAATCATTAAAACCTTTGGTAACTATAATAATTTCTCATTTGTTAGCATTAGTAAATGCATTAACTAACATCAACTACCAATGAAAAATATATTTTCACAGAATTTAAAGTTTTATATGTTGTTCTGTGTGTGTGTGTGTTTCACAGAGTTGATGGTTTGGATTAACCCTTTAATTGCCGTATCCCTTAAAACCAAACTGCCAGAGGGTTACTGTAATGCTTGTGCTCGCTGGGCACCGTTTTATCGATGCCACCGGGGTGGCGTATGCTGACGGCTTGGGCCCGTCATCGCTGCTCGCAGCTATATTTCTGACTTATTTTCACTTTATTTGGTTTCCGAAAGCACTGTGGCAACGTATGCTGGGAAACTAATCTGGGGTGCATTTCCCAAATGCAACTATGGTCGCAGGTTCCATCGTTGCCATTAGAGTTCAATGGAACTTGCGATCATAGTTAGGTAACGATGCTTTTGGGAAACGCACCCCTCCGGAGCAGACTAACTGTCATGCTAAGCTGAGCTCCTCTAACACTGACCAATAGGAATGCATCGGTATTACCACTGACTCTCTAACATACAATTAGTTGACTTTATTATTAGCCCAAAAATAAAAGTATAATGAAAATACACCTTAAATAATCAAATAAAAAAGGGCTACAACCAACTGTATTTAATATATTGTGCCCAAAATGTAGGCTAATAACCTTTTTTAAGATATATGAAAACATTTTAACGTAGTTGCTACTTGCACATTCAATTGATCAGCAGTTTCTAGCCATGCAGCCTTTCTCTCTGATTTTGACAGCTGTAGGTCTACCTTTTATGGTCATTTAAACATTAAAACATTACAATCTAAAATTGCTCTTTAAAGCATTAAAACACTAAATCAAAAGTTAAAAATGAAAATAATAGAAATCAGACTGAAAAGAGCAACACACATTTAACTAATTTGAGCTAGTATGGCTGTATTAGCCAGCTTACATTTGATTTACAGTTACTTCTATCATAAAAATACACTGACAGTTGGGCAAAAAAGTATTTAGTCAGCCACCAATTGTGCAAGTACTCCCACTTAAAAAGATGAGAGAGGCCTGTAATTTTCATCATTACACTTCAACTATGAGAGACGGAATGGGGGGGAAAGAATCCAGGAAATCACATTGTAGGATTTTAAATGAATTAATTGGTAAATTCCTCTGTAAAATAAGTATTTGGTCACCTACAAACAAGCAAGATTTCTGGCTCTCACAGACCTGTAACTTCTTTAAGAGGCTCCTCTGTCCTCCACTCGTTACCTGTATTAATTGCACCTGTTTGAACTCGTTATCAGTATAAAAGACACCTGTCCACAACCTCAAACAGTCACACTCCAAACTCCACTATGGCCAAGACCAAAGAGCTGTCGAAGGACACCAGAAACAAAATTGTAGACCTGCACCAGGCTGGGAAGACTGAATCTGCAATAGGCAAGCAGCTTGGTGTGAAGAAATCAACTGTGGGAGCAATTATTAGAAAATGGAAGACATACAAGACCACTGATAATCTCCCTCGATCTGGGGATCCACGCAAGATTAATCGCAAATTTAAAATACTAGGATTTACCTGTAAATGTGTTGAAATAAAGGAATGCATGACAAACTAGTTTAAGGAAACAAAACCTTTCACATCTCTGCCAGGTATGAGACATAATCCTTATTATTCTTGTTTTTATTCAGCCGTTATGAGCCTTTATACTGACAATAAAACGTTTACCAAGCCACATCGCTTCAATCCCAGCATATTTACCCAACTATTATCAAACGTATTTCTAAATAAATACAACAAAACATTTTCTTGCGACCTTACATGAAGTATTATTATAAAATGTATTATGAAGAAGAATTGGACCTGTTCTGCAGGTGCATTAGAGCTAACATTAGCATCATGCTACATAAGACAATTTATGAGATTAATAGTACACTTTTACTCAGAACTCACTTTAAAGTATACATATCTCTCGCACACTGTCTCTCTCTCTCTCGGACACACTCGGCCTCTCTCGCGCGCACTCTCTCTCTCAATTCAATTCACTGTGAAAGCACTGTGATGGTAGCTATCTGTCGGCGTGTCTGAAAGATGGAACCAGAACTTCACTGCTCTCTTCTGGATTTCAGAGAGCAGAGGGAATCTGCCCAGTTCTGCCCTGCAGCCGAGATTTGGGGCGTTTCTGTGAATTCCCAAGATGTTTTTGTTGAACTCAAGGTGGAATATTTCAACAGGGTTTTTGTCCCATGTTTCATAGTTTAGTTTAAATTTGGGGCCCCAGATTTCACAGCCATAGAGAACAATGGGTTTTATGATGCTATCGAAGATTTTCAGCCACAGTTTAATGGGTGGGTTGAATTGATTGTCAGACCCAAATAATTATAACAGGTGACATGATTAATAATTGTTCCCCGAATTGTAAACTCAAGATGAAGCTTTTTCTGAAAGATCATGACTTTGGTGCAGCCCCTCTTCATGAGGCGACAGTAGCAGAAGATCGTCTGCATACAGGAGGCATTTGATTTCTTTGCCCTCGACGATCAGACCAGGACGAGAGGAATTATCAAGTGCTGATGCCAGTTCGTTAATATAGATATTAAATAGAGTCGGGCTGAGGCTGCAACCTTGACGGACTCCTTTGGTCTGACTGAAATAATCAGTTTGTTTGTCATTAATTTTGACAGCATTTGTTCCCGTTACTGCTGACTGTGATGCCTCCATAATTGTTTGGGTCGTACTTCTCACCTTGTTTAAAAATTGGAGTTATTAGATTTTCTTTGCAGATTTCAGGAAAGTGTCCTGATTTTAATATGAGATTTGAATATTTTCAGAATAACATCTTTTAGTTTGGAGCTGCTATGTTTCAGCATCTTATTAGATATTCCATCCAAGCCACAGGATTTATTTTTTCTTTTTTAGGGATTTTATTTTGCCTATTAGTTCATTTAATGATATGGGTTTGTCTAAATGGTTTAGCTGCTCTTTTGTGGTGAATTCTAGGTCGTGTAATTTGGAGGTCAGATGTTTTTGGGTAACGGTTCATTTTGTGAATAGAGTTTTCTGAAATGTTTAGTCCAGATGTTTGGGTCGTGGATGGGAATGTGTTTAGCTTCTTTGGATTTATCTAAATTATTATAATTCCCAAAAGAATTTTCATCGACTGCCTCCTCAATCTTGTTAAACTTTATTTTCATGTGATCAGCTTTTTTTCTGTATTAGCAGTGACTTGTATTTTTTAAGGGTTTGTTGATATGTGGCTCGTGTTTGTTGGTTTGCAGGGTCTCTGTGTTTTTTATTTGATGATGATCGTAATTCTTTTCTTATTTTTTGGCATTCTTTATCAAACCAACTAGTTTTAGCGATTTCTTTTTTTATATCTGTAATGTTTTCTTTTCTGACCACTTTAGAACAATTTTAAATTAATTGTTCTGTTGCTAAATTGATTTTCTTCTCTTCACCAAATGAAGTCAGTAGAAATGAGTCTATCATGTTCTCCACATGAGTGCTGTGGAGCTCAGCTTCATCTCTCTCTCAGACACACTCGCTCTCTCTCTCTTCATTCGCTTCAGTGTTGTCGAGCCCGGCGCCTTATAATCACACAGTCCCTGCGTCCCAATGTGCATACTATACATCCTATCTGCCCTCAATAGTATTGAAAATTACTAAAATCACATGGAATTTAGGCTGGATAGTGTGCACACTGGGACGCAAGCAATGATTACCTTCCGCGCTGCGATGATGGCAAGAAATTGGGGTCAAACCTTATCAAACGATTAATTTGCGTAAAAAAATATTAACGCATTAAAATTTTTAGATTAATCGCATGCGTTAACGCGTTAACTTTGACAGCCCTAGTTTTTATAAAGATAAACAACAAGAAGCCCATACTATGTTATTATAATTTAAAATAATCGTTTTCCTGTTTTAATATATTTGAAATGGTAATTTATTTCTCTGATGGACAAGCTGAATTTTTCACAGCCATTACTCCAGTCTTCAGAAATCTTATTCTGCTGCTTATTATTATATTTAATGGGAACTGATGCTTTTTTCAGGATTCTTTGACGAATGGAATGTTTAAAAGAACAGTATTGATTTAAAATAGGAAGATATAACGTTTAAATGCCTTTACTGTTCCTTTTGATAAATTGAATGTTTCCTTGCTGAATAAACACATTCATTTTGTTAAAAAAAATCTTTCTTACTCCAGTTGTTTAAACGGTAGTGTAGTAACCAGTAACTGTTCTCTTTCGTTGAATGGACTGTGTATGACATGATGGTGAGCAAATGATGACAGTATTTTCATTTCGGGATGAAGCATCATTGAAATAATTACTGAGCCACAGTGAGTGAATTTCTTTCTAATAACAGGTATGGATTATCAGAGAGAGCAAACGACAGGTTTAGATCAAAATTTGTGTCTTTCTCGGTCTCTTAGGTGCAGGTGAAAGAGGTATAAAGGTGGAGCTAAACAAGCCGTCTGAGCCCAGCTAGTGAACGAGGGATGAATGAAGAGGAGTGCGGGGTTGGGCCTCCAGAGTGCTACTGCCTGCTGCTGAGAAATGATGAGCAGAGAGGAAGTGACTTCTTCTCTCGCTCACCTCTCCATCTGTCGACTATAAGGGGCTTCTCATAGGGACTCTGAATGTGATGGAACTGTGAAGACAGATGTGCATTAACATGCTTTGTGTTTTCTTTATGAAGAATGCTGGCCTGAGCATGAGCATAGGACGGACATAATGCTAAACATACAGTGCACAGCATAAATGAGTACACCCCCTCTAAAACGTAACAAATTCAGCAATTACTTTTTACTTGGGTGACATGTTAGGGTTCTTTGGAGAAATAATGTTCCAACAAGCCTGCTTGATCAATTACCAAAGAAGAATGTCAAAATTATTCAGCAAAATATGATTTTCTTATCAAAGTGATAAAATGCTGTGTTGCAAAAATGAGTACACCCTCCCGAAAATTACTAAATAAAACTAAAAAAAAAAAAACTGTATAGGCTTAAGGTTATTTTTGATCAACAGGTAAGTATATTGAACCAAAACTGTTAAAGACAAGTAATTTCCTGACAATTAAAAGTGTTATATAGCCCACTGAATCATACTTAGACTTAATGCTGGCAGCAATCAAACCACTTGGGAGAGAACTGCCAATTGACTTATTTCTTAGCATAAAAGAGGACAATGTTACAAGAGGAATACCAAATTATTGTTTTAAGTGTGAAAATATAATGGTTAGAGAGTCGGACTCGTAATCCAAAGGTTGCGGGTTCGAGTCTCGGGCCGGCAGGGATTGTAGGTGGGGGGAGTGAATGTACAGCGCTCTCTCTACCCTCAATACCACGACTGAGGTGCCCTTGAGCAAGGCACCGAACCCCCAACTGTTCCCCGGGCGCCGCAGTATAAATGGCTGCCCACTGCTCCGGGTGTGTGTTCACGGTATGTGTGTGTTCACTGCTGTGTGTGTGCACGATGGATGGGTTAAATGCAGAGCACGAATTCCGAGTATGGGTCACCATACTTGGCAGTATGTCACTTCACTTCACAAGGCTCCTGAAATAATCAGGTATTCGCTTTAAGTTTTCATTTAGCGATGAGTGAATTTTTGCTAGAAAAAGAGCAGGAGAAATAACGTGTGTCTCAGAGCCGGCAAAAGCTGTGAAAAAAAGTGACACTTTATCTCACAGAGTAAGACGCAGCCTGCAGAAGTGACATGTATGGTTGTTGTCACCACTAGAATGACCTACTGTAGCCAAAGCCAAATAAACTCATTTAACCTCTTCCAAGGCCCATATTTACAAAATAGAGACTTCTGGGAATCCATACTCTGGTCTCAAGAGACCAAGTCAATCATTTCGGATCCAAAAGCATCCAAGATGTTCTGGTGTTGCTAGAGGAGGAGTACAGTGAGAAGTGCTTGGTACCCACAGTGACGTTCAGTGGTAGTAAAGCTTTTATATAGGGATGAATGAGTGCTGAAGGTGTGAGGGAGTTGTGCTTTATCAATGCTGCCATGAATTCACACACTACTGTGTGATGGAATACAAAAACTTGAAACAGACTGCCCTCCCCTCATTCCCTGCATTATTGGGCATTTTTTCAGCATGACAATGAAGATAGTAATTCTCCCAAGGTGAAAATCCTTCAGTGGACATGTATTTCACTCAATCTTAACACTCTTGAGCAGCTGTGGGGGATTCTGTAGAGACCAGCTGAGCAAAACTCCCCATTAAAGACCAGAGCATTCAAGGAAGTCGTCCTCCAGGAGTTAAACGCGACAGAAAATTTGTCTTGAACTCAGTGGCAAGAAGGGTCAGAGCTGTATGCTTACATTTCTGGAGGACATACTAAGTAGTCCTACTAGAATATTATACATTTGCTGAATGAAATCTAGGGTGTACTCATTTCTGCAGTCCTTCTTTTAAACAAAATTGGCTAATTTACTTATCTTACAGAAAATATTGGCATATATTTTGTTGTTTTTATTAAGTATATGTTTAATACATTTCAATTGTACCATCTTTCCATGAATTATATTAGTGATCATTAAGAAAATACATCTTTTATATTTATTCAGAGGGGGTGTAATTATTTATGCTGTGCACTGTAAGAGTGTATGTGTGTACACTTGTGTTCAATACAAGTTTATTTTGAGCTATAACCCCTATATTTCCCTTCCGCCAGCTTTGCACATGTGTTAATAAAGGTACAGTTTTGTTTGGCAATGTGCATACACCGAAAAACCGTTTTCAAGGTTATAAGCTCTGTGCAAAGTCCTGTATGTGTTATTCTGCTCCTAAGCCACTGTAATTATTGGATTTGTGTTTTTGTATAGCTCTTAACACCGTTTTCCAGGCTCTCCTAATTGGAGATGGCTTTATCATGGCTTGCACCTGTTACTTAGTAACTGGGTGCGTTGCTGGATTGTCCTTGCCAGTTATCAGCTATATGTCTGTTGTTGCAGACGTTATATGTCTCCATCTTAACCTAAACTTGACACCTCATGTCTGTCTAGCAGCTCTGAGTTTGAAATAAAAAGCAGTTTTCTTAAATACAGCTTTTTTAGCAGTGTGTGCATGTTATTGGCACCATCTTGTGCCTCCTAATAGTATTACCCTTGCTGTCACCAAAAGCCATGTGATGGTCACACACTGTTTCTGTGTGAGTCCTGCAGCTCCCCCTAGTGATTTGTAGCTGCAAATGCAAATCTGGCAAGAGTTTATCAGAAGAAGATTTACATTTATGCATTTAGCAGACGCTTTTATCCAAAGCAACTTACATTGCATTCAAGTTACAGTTTTTACATTTTATCAGCTCTTGATATATCTAGATATGAATAATTCTACTAGATGGAAAATGAAGACATTTCTGTACAAGCAGAATGGTTTCAAATAATGCACAATTGTCAACGTATCACTTAAAGTGAATTTTTCAAGACATTGACTTTACAGAATGGCACTGGGTCACTAACACATTGTGTGCATACTTTTTAAAAATTCGATTTTATTAATTTTATGACTGGAAAAGTCATACAACTCAAAATTTCCACAAATTATATTAAGCAGCACAAAGTTCTCAACATTCCCAAAAATAAATGTTTCTTCAGCACAAAATCAGCACATATATATATATATATATATATATATATATATATATATATATATATATATATATATATATATATATATATAAACAAAAAAAAAAACACTCAGCTTTGCCATCACAGAAGTAGATAAAATTTTTTAAAGGCTTATTTTTGGCATTTTTACCTTTATTATCAGAACAGTGCAGAGCCGACGGAAAGCGTATTGGAAAAGGTCCGCGAGTCGGGATTCGAACTCGGGACACCCATAGCACTAAGCTATATGTCAGTGCGCTGCCCACACGACTTTCATCACTAAGCCAATTTCATTTTAAAATATAAAGAATCTTATTTTAAATTGTGATAATATTTTACAGTATTTTTTACGGTATTTTTGAGACAAGACACATTTAAACTGTATTGTATAAGATGTGACTGGAATTTAAAATCATATGACTGTAGTATTACCACAACAAGCAGAATTGTCTGAAAAGCCTGGATGTATAGATATCATACAGCCTGCAGCTTTCTTGAAAGACATCAAGCTAAAAAGTGAAAACAGGCCTTAAGATCTTTCTGATACTCTCACACGGCTTTGGTAATTGAGGATTTTATCCAAGTGGGAGAGAAGGGATTAGCATTAATGACTACAAGCCTTAATTAGCCACTTGATTAACTGACTTTGAAATAATCCACTTTAATGAGTAACAAAAAGTTCATCGGGGACATTAGATTAGACATTCTGATGTTCACTAACACATTCAGCCAAACCAGTGCCACCGATCATGGAGATAGTTTGAAATATGTGCATCATCCTGGGATGAATGTTTTGTTGATGATTTGAAATGTCCACACAACCACTCCAGCATTGTTATATGTCATTAATCTGCAGACTTTAGCATTCTCATGCTCATGGTATTTACATCTTTCTGAGCCATACTGCAATTGAACTTGACAAGAACTTTTGAATAAATGTCGTTATTTTTATTTTCTTTGCGTACAAAGTCGCTTAATTAAATTCAGATTACCACTGATGGCAGATGAACTATTCTGACCATGCTTTTCATACTTTTATGGGCCTTGACTGTGTAATTTACTATGCATTCAATGGGACAGTCACAATCCTGGTTTTCATCCAAAATATCATAAATTGTGTTCCGAGGACGAATTAAGCTTTTACGGGTTTGGAACGACATGGGGTAAGTGATTAATGTCAAAATTTTCATTTTGGGGTGGAGTATCCCTTTAAGTACCAGTGAAAATATAATATAATATATTATGATGTTATATTTTCACTGATACTTAACAGAAAAGGATAATAACAAATAATGACAAAGTTTGCCTGAAATCATATAACAATACATTTCAAGGGAATAACTTGTACACGCCCCCCCCCCCCAAAAAAAAATACAAAGAATTATAATACAGACTAGACCTATACATTAATGCTATTTGAAAAATATAAAATAAATGAAGAAATTTAAAAATATCTAAGAGAAAATAAAAGTCGAAATCTGTTATCTTAAAAAAAAAAAAAAAAAAAAAAACCTAGTTTCCGTTGGTATATTTTCCGTGAATCTCCTCAGGAGCTTTGAGTTTGAAAAGCCGCCGCTGTGTTTCCTCTGGCTTCACACTCATTGAGCAGAATTTGAGCGGCTGCTTTATGGTGAGTTGAAAAGCTGCTTTTTAAAGTTTAGCCTCAGTTTATCATAACTATTTGACACGAGTTACTTTGACCATAAATCAAGCTCATGTTTACTGGATTATTTTTAAATTCATTTACAACTGGAGGAACAGGGTTGGGCACCCCTGATTTAGAGTTAATTTAACGTTACATTTATTATCTAACGTTACAGTCTGCAATTTTTTACAGCTCTGCAGGTTTTCATTTCGCGTAAATGTGTTATTATTATTTTTTTCCTTTAGTTTTTCGATAATGGCTGCTGTTGAATTCATGAAAGACCTTTGTACTCCAGCGCTGATCATTGACCTGGATAAAGCGCAAAGAAACGCTGAAGGCATGCTGGAGCTCTTCCACAAACTAGGGGTCCAGCTCCGACCTCACATGAAAACACACAAAACACTGTGAGACTCTCATCTCAACAACACCAACCATACTTTTATTAATACCCTTATCAATTAGTCTTCTTCATTTGTCATTTTGACTGGCGTCTGCCAAATTTTGGACACTTTTTATTTTTATTTATTTTTTTTTTTTTAAATAATAAAAAAACAGTTTTATTATTTGTGACCCTGGACCACAAAACCAGTCATAAGGGTCAATTTTTCGATATTGAGATTTATATATCAGCTGCAAGTTGAATAATTAAGCTTTCCATTGATGTATGGTTTATGATAGGACAACATTTGGCTCATACACAACTATTTGAAAATCTGGAATCTGAAGGTGCAAAAAAATCAAAATATTGAGAAAATCGCCTTTAAAGTTGTCCAAATGAAGTTCTTAACAATGCATATTACTAATCAAAAATTAAGTTTTGATATATTTACCGTACGAAATTTACAAAATATCTTCATTGAACATGATCTTTACTAAATGTCCTAATGATTTTTGGCATAAAAGAAAAATCTATCATTTTGACCCATGCAGTGTATTGTTGGCTGTTGCTACAAATATACCCCAGCGACTTAAGACTGGTTTTGTGGTCCAGGGTCACATAACAAAATATCAAACATAGTGGCATTTATTTGGGAAAAAATACCCCCACACACACTTATAAATCAAAACATTTTACGAATTTTATATACGTTTATATAACACACAATTTACAGGGCTATTAATAATGAAAACTGAAAAGAATGAAAAGTATTTGGAGATTAAAAAAACTCACATTTCACAATAAGAAGTTTTAAATGATTAAACAACAGATGCACTGTTAAAAATGAAAACGTACTATTTGGACAAAGGAAAAAAAATCTCCATGCTTGTCTTTTTAACTAGTATTTATGATGGTTTCTGTCAATAAGACCAAAATATAACAAAATATCAAACCAAGTGGGTTTTACTAAAATAAAAAACTCTTAAGACTTTTCACAACAAGAAGTTTTAAATGATTGAACAATAGATGCAAAATCTTAGTCAAAGGAACATTTCAGCACAAAATAAAAATTCTGTCATTATTAATGTTTCTAACATTGTTAGATTTCTTTCAATTAAGTTTTTTTTCACTAGTAATTTTGGACCTTGAAGGCACTTTCGATGTATTTTTTATTATTATTATATAACAAAATATCACACCAAGTGCCATTTATGTACTGTAAAAAGAAAGCATTTGGACAAAGAAACATGTAACCCTAAAAAAAAAATTGTCATGTTATTACCATTTTATCTCTTGTGTCTTCAGGGAATGTGCGGACATCATGACAGGAGGCTCTCGTCGTTGTATTGTTGTGTCTACTCTAGCTGAGGCATCATTCTATGCAGATAATGGCTATGACGATATACTCTATGCATACCCTTTGCCATTTGATAAAGTGGAGCGCTGTGCCGAGCTGTCCGAGAGACTTTCTCTATTCCACGTCATGGTGGACAACCGCCTCGCCCTGCAGGAACTGAAGAAGAGACCTCTGAAACAGGGAAAAGTCTGGAAGGTGTGGATGAAACTGGATTGTGACAATGGGAGAGGTAACACTTGAAAGATGGAGTTCAGCAAATGTACGTCCAAATGTTTGAAGCATGGTTTTAGGTGTACTGCAGAAGGATGAATTTTGTTTTGTTTTGAAAGCGGGCATTCCTCATTGTGACCCAGCTGCACTACAGCTTGCCCAGGAGATTTGGGATACTTCAGGGGTGGAGCTGATGGGAATTTATGCCCACTGCGGGAACACCTATGCCTGTCAGGGGGAGGAGCAAATCAAAGCTGTGGCTCAGGAAACCACTACGATTGTGCTACAGTTCATGGAAAAGTATGCTGATATCATCTAACACCTAAAGTTAATCTTTAAAAACGTTACGTATTTGACAATACTAACAAATTTAAGCTCTTGCTAAAATAAACAAATAAATCAATAATACTATACATTATAATATTGTGATATATATTTTAAATGTCTAAAAAATATAGATATTTTTTGTATATTATTTTAAATTTTTTATTTAAATAGACAACAAAACGTAATTTTAAGCACAGATAATTTTCAATTCTAATAAATGCGACCTATAGCAAAAAAATAAAAAAATAAATGTATTTTATATTGTGCATTATAATTTTGTGCCATCTCTATTCACTTATAATGTAATAGATTCACTTATAATGTAACATAATTTATATTGAAATTATTCATAATTTCAATATAAATTATGAATAATTTAACAACATTAATAAATGTAATCTTTAGTACAAAATAATTTTTATTTATATACATGTACATTATAATCTTGTGATGCCTATATTCACTTTTATTGTGATGATTATTAAAATAATGAATTTTAGTGTTTTCATTTAGTAAACAAAACATTTTAAAAACTGATAGTTCAACAACACTAATAAATGAAGTTTTTTAATATTGTACATCATATTGTGATATCTAAATTGCATTTAAAATAAATGAATAATTTTTTAGTATTTTAGTTTTAACTGTCAACAAAGCATATAAACACTAATGTAAACACTAATAAATATGTTTAGCAAAAAATAAATGTACATTATTTTTATATCCCATATTATAATATGGTGTCTAAATGCACTTGTTGTTTGATTTTAGTTTTTAGTGTTTTATTTTAAATTTATTTTGACAATACACCATGTAACTTTAATGTAGGCACTTGGGCATAATATGAACATAATCATTAGCTTATTGTAATTTTCAAAATTTTAATATCAGTGCATGCCAACTTAATATGCAGTGATGGTATTATTCATACTATCCATAGGTTGAAGGCTGCTGGAATACAAGGTGTCAAATCCAGCATTGGCTCCACCCCTTCCTGTAGCCACCCAGTCCCAGACATGGCCATGCTGAGTGAGGTGCATCCTGGGAACTACATATTTTATGGTCTGTTTTGCCATGTTCTCCTGTTGTAAGCAGTGATGTTATCAGCTTGTTTTGAATCATAATATTATCCGTTGCATGTCCAGATGTTCAGCAGTCCCTCATCGGGTCCTGTAGACTTGAGGATGTTGCATTACGGGTGCTGACGCGGGTCATAGGTCACTACCCACACAGGAACCAGTTACTTGTAGATTGTGGGTGGACAGCACTGAGTCATGATGGTGGGGGGCGCTTACCTACAGGATACGCCATCATCGAAGGACACCCAGAACTCAAGTAAGAGATCATATGGATGGAAATGAGGATGTTTTTTTTTCCCCAGTTACTGGCAGATTGATTGATTGATTGGTTGATTAAATCATTGATTTTATAGATTTTTATATTATTATTTTTTAAAATTGACACCGTTGCATTTACATTGTTCAAAAGTTTGGGGTGAGTAAGACTTATTATTATTATTATTTAATTCTCTTTTTCAGTAAAAATGCAAAAAGTTGATCAAAAGCAACAACAAAGAAATAAACATTTCAATTAAATGCTTTTTAACCTTTTATCCAAAAATCCAGAAAAAATGTGTCACATTATACACAAAAAGCTGCATTAAGCTGAAAAACAGTTTTTAACATTGATAATAGTAAGAAATGTTTCTTGAGCAACAAATTGATTTCTGAAGGATTGTGTGACACTGAAGACTGTTATTATGATGCTAAAAATTAGCATTGCATTACAGAAATAAATGACATTTTAAAATATATTTTAATAGAAAACGGTTATTTTAAGTTGTAATAATATTGATTGATTTATTATTGATGAACTAAATGCAGTCTTGGTGAGCATAAACTACTTCACAAACATTAAAACACTAACATTGTTTAGCGCTTAAATTTATTTTCAGCACGTAAAATGACTGATTGTAGTTTTTAGTGTTTTTTTAACTTTTATTAGCCACAACATTATATATTTGTGACCCTGGACCACAAAACCAGTCTTAAGTGTAAATTTTTCGAAATTGAGATTTATATATCATCTGAAATCTGATTAAATATGCTTTCCATTGATGTATGGTTTGTTAAGATAGGACAATATTTGGCTGAGATGCAACTATTTGAAGGTGCAAAAAAAATAAAAAAATTCAAAAGATTGAGAAAATTGCCTTTAAAGTTGTCCAAATGAAGTTCTTAGCAATGCATATTACTAATCAATTTTTTTTTGAAGTTTTGATATATTTACGGTAAGAAATGTACTAAATATCTTCATGGAACATGATCTTTACTTAATATCCTAATGATTTTTGGCATAAAATAAAAATCGATAATTTTGACCCATACAATGTATTTTTGGCTATTGCTACAAATATACCCCAGCAATTTAAGACTGGTTTTGTGGTCCAGGGTCACACAGCACACACACAGACACACACACAGACAGACACAGACACACACATATGTATATAAACTAGCCACAATATTTGAGTCCCTATGTTTCCATTAAGTCATCTGTCTGCATGGCATTTAAGTGATTTGAACAAACAATCAAAATGTGATTCATGAGAATAAATATTTAAGCATTAAATCCATTCTCAAATATTAAAAACTGAGATTGGATAATCCTTCTCTGTACATGTTTAGATGTTTATTTTACATCACAACAGTGCGAGTAGGAGGTTTTGTGAGTCAGATGATATAAATAGCATGAAGGGTGTCGTCTGTTTTGCAGACTCCTGTCTATGACTCAGGAACACGGCAGGGTGGAGCCCATCGCTGGAAAACTGGACTTCAAGCAGTTCCCAGTGGGGTCACTCCTCAAACTCATGCCTTACCATGTGAGTTACTAACCATCTCCCTCAAACAAAGCACACAGAAACCCACTGTATTCATCTGTATGAAAGGACATTCTCCATCTGACGAAGCCATTGCTTGCACATCAGAAGTCTTTGACTGTTTTCCTTCAGGTCACAAATTTGGACATCAACACGGTACTAAAACTGTTTATTGTACAAGAGTAAACAACAGTACTAAAGTGCATAATTCCAATGCTACACAAAATTATTAACTTGGGCTGAATTGGAAAAAATATCCTACAATTCACTGCACAAAAAAATGTTGTATTCAGCACAAACTTTGTACATCCTTAATGCAATGAGCCTGTATTTATCATAGCCTAGAGATGAGGGGTTGTCAAATCAACTGCTAATGATATCGGTTGCATTTACCTTTTTTTTTTCCACTTCTGTTTTTAATGATAACTTAACATGACACATTTTAATACAATGAGATGAATTTATTCAAAATTAAGAACAGGCTTGTATGTTTTGTTGACAGGCTTGTGCTACAGCTATGATGCATCCAGTTTTTTTTGTCCATTCTAAAGGGAAGATAATAGACACCTGGAAACCCACCCGAGGCTGGTAACAATCTTTATCAGAGAGACACCGGGGGAAAATGTTTTGGACTTTTGGACTACTGTTCTAGTAGGCAGGTGACTATTAGAAACCCACCTTAAGAGCATTTTTATCTGGATCCAAGTGGGCATTGCAGTTCTTTCCTTGAGACACTTTGTTGAAAATGTAATATTTTAGTGATACAACCTTTATGTAAACTGGAAGGCTGCTAGAAGTCTTTTTTTCTCTGCTTCTTTCATCAGTTAAAACACTAATATTCTCTTCACACTTAAGAAGGACTATGAAAAGAATGTGATTTCTTCTTTGTATCTGACTGAACTTGCATGCAGTGCTTGAAAACAGTTTTGGAAAGACCTGAAGTTCTGAATTTTTATGAGATATTAATATGTACCTCTGTCTGTAATAAAACCATTTACCACAGTGGCATTGTTTAAAAACCAGAAGCTCTTTTTATTTATTTATTTTATGGCTGTTTCAGCTATGGACACTTTTTTTGCTATACACAGCTGAACACAATTTGTGGCATAATTTTAAGTTAAATTGACTTGAAATATAATTTAAAAATAATAAATTATAGACAGATAGATCTAAAGTCGACCTAAATTTCACGATGATCTCGTCCACAGTTCGTGAAAGATTCCCATTCATTATGGAAAAACCAGTGCTACAGCACCCAGACTATTTGCTATAGTTACATGACCCTTTTTACCCAAGAGAATTGCAAACATAGTCTTTTTGCTGAGAGCTCGAAGTTCACTGCACTTTCCTGAGTGCATTTTACTGAGATAACCCAAGCACGGGTCACCTATTCACCTGACCAATTGAGTCTCTCAGATCGAGCCCACGACACAACTGGCCAATAGCGAGGCAGCGCGGTGACCACCGCTCAGCTCATCGCTCAGCGCACTGCGCTGCTATTGGCCAGCCGCGGCGAGGGCTCGATCTGAGAGACTCAATTGGTCAGGTGCATAGCTGCAAGTTGGCAGGAAGAGCTAAAGAGCGGAGATACATGATGATGTCAACACGGCAGTGATCCTTTCGGTCTGGCAAACGCAAGGCCTGTTTAACCCATCGATTCCTTGATATAAATAGTAATGGTCCGATGGGATTGTACAAGTAATGTTGTGCTCGGTCTCAGAAGTGGTCGTTGAGTCGGGTCTGTCCTTTAAGGCGCATTGCAGCGTTGCTCAAGGACTCTAGTGATCATCTGCAGCATCCGGAGGAGTCCAGATCCTACTGGTATGTAATTCAGAACCATACCATTGATATATCTGTGTGTGTGAGCATAGATGAGCATGCTTAATGCATTTGAACCACATACGTTGGAAGATGAGGCTGATTCGCTGATATTTAGGCCGAATCATTATTATATATATTTATTAAATTCCATATGGTCACTAAAAAGTTAATAACGTGTCCTATATATTGCAGAGATGAGTTGAATAACACGTTTAGATTATTTCTCTCTTAAATGCAACCGTAATCCAAATTCCCGTTTTCTAAAAATATATATTGCAGTAAACATCCAGATAGTTGTACAAATGGGCTTGATATAGGTTATTTCTAGAAAACTTAAAATTAATTAAAATCATCGATGATTGGGTTGCTATATGCTATTTCATATTAACAGACAATTTTATTAAATATTTTATAAAATAATTTCATAATATTAACAGACACTGCTTGGAATTAAGTATTTATTTTGAATTACTAACTAAAGTGTTATTACTGTAAACACATGAAACACTTAGATTGTTAACTTTATTGCAAATAAGTATGCATTACACTTATACACTTACTCCCATGACTTTTAGTGCTTTATTTTTAAGCTATAATGGTAAAAATCATGTAATAGTTTTCAACCTTGGGTCACAGGCTGCCATGCCTTTTGTTTCTAAGGATTACTATTATTTTGTGTCTGTGTTGACAAAATTAATAAATTGATTTAGCTGAATCCCTTCTAATAGTCTTGTGATTTGGCTGCCAAAAAAATAGAGGAAAAATAGAAAGTGATGCACACTAGGTCTGAATGGGTTAGACAGAACATCGTTTTAAATATGATCTGTTTTTATAGATCTGCATCTTTAGTTTTAGCATAATGGTTTGGCCTAGCTCATCAAATTTTTTAAGGCATTTTTCAACATGCATTCGCTATTCTCTGGATACCTTTATGCCACACACTCATTGCCATTATTCCAACTTCTGGCATAGCATCAGTTTTAAAGCTAATGCTCAAAGTGAAGTGATTTGAAGCCAGAAAGGCACACCTACAAACCAGCAGTATGAAGTTTGCATTTCCACCCCCCTCCCCCCCAAACACAGATGCACCAGTGTTGAGAGCAGGAAGCCGGTGTTCACTGAAAAACCACAGTCAAATGACACAGGAAGGATGGCAGCTATCACTGGGGCCTGATTCGCCACTGATGTAACCCTAGAGCAATTCTTTAATCAAACCAAATTGGTCTTTTTGTCTTAGACACAGAGTTGTTTTTATCTCAGAGGAGCTGGATCGTGACCCTTGCCAAGGACTTGTATTTTGTGCAGCACAGAGATTTGCCTGGGCGAGATTAGACACCATCTGGCTAATTTGACAGGATTGAGAGTGATGAGATGTATCTCACATTGTCAGAACAAAATAATTCTTGGTGTGTTTGAACGCATGCATCTTGGAATGCATATGTTTTGTTTATGAGTCCATATGTTTCACTTGAATGTTTGTCCTCACTATATGCTAACATCGTGACCTGTGGGTATCTGATGAGATTTTGAGAGTCTGTTTAGGTGAATTGTGTGTCTGTGACAGTTTGGAGTACGTTTCAGCCAAGTGCTTGGAGTATGTTGCTCAACCTATTTAACAATGACCTTTCTGTTGCGTCCCGCTGTGGCCGATCGTAGTAAACTCTGCTTGTTGAATGCTTACTACTTTGATCTCCGTTCAGTGAAATCACCTCTCATTTTCTCTCTTCTTGTCTCTTTGCACTAAGCTCTTTTCACAATGGCTATTTTAGGCCTCGCTGTGCGTCCCTCTTCGGGGTACTGTATACACTTAATTATCTGGCACTGAATCTTGTAAGCTTCTTACCCGTTGGCAAGGGTTGGAGAGCAGGCGCAATAACCGTGTAGCGTTCACGCAGCAGAGGAATGTTTTGGTCGGGCAGATTGCCCTGTCTTGAGGTAAGGCTGTAATACTGAAGGTTTGCAGCTTTTGTGTAAAGAGGGGAATATATCTTGTGAGGGGAGTGTTGACTGCTGTTTTGTTGCATTTTTCAAATATTTTAGTCAGTTTTTCAGAGATTCAAGATTTTTATTTGTCACATACACATATACAGAGTATAACCAGCAGTGAAATGTAAGCCTCAGGATAAACTTACATTTTTAACTTGGGAGGGACTAAACTGAATGAGTGGTTGACGTAACTTGTCCATGAACCTTTGTTCCAGCATCAGGTTTTTAGGTTAAAATTCATGTTTGAGGGAAAAGTGTATTTTAGAGTGTTTTTCCAGCTCTTGCATATTTACCAAATAAATAAAATGAACAAACGCAATATATTTGTCTAGACATTTTGTTAAGCATTTAAGCATAATAAGTCTTTTGATTTAAAATGACACGGCATGTATGCTGTAAGTGGTCACTGTAAATCCAGGACAAAATTACAATTGCTAAATGTACACTGTGCTCACCAAGGACACATTAATCAAAAGTGACATAGAGACATTTATGTTACAAAAGATTTGTGCTTCAAATAAAATGTTGTTTTTTTTATTTCTATTTATCAAAATAGCAAAAAATAATGTGAAGTGTTTTCAACATTGCCATCACAGGAATAAATGACATTTGAAAATATATTAAAATAAAACTAATTTTAAATTGTAAGAATGTAATACTATTACTGTTTTACTGATACATTTTGATAAATCAAATAAATGCAGCCTCGGTGAGCATAAGAGACTTTAAAAATGATTACTCCCCACAAATGTTTGTGCACATGTACAAATAATATAGATACACACAACATGTGCTGTACTGGTCATATTCTTAATGGATAAATGAAATTATTTAATATGTTAGTAAAACAAGTATTTAAAAAAAGCAAACAAATCTTCCTGGTAGTCTGTAAAAGCCGATATATTTTAACTATTAAATGTTAATGTGAAATTAATAAGAAATAATAAAAACTGCAGTAATTTTATAATTACTATAATAATAATTTTCTTGTTAGAGATTTGTTTAAAGCGTGTGTGTGTGTTTATATCTTATATATATATATATATATATATATATATATATATATATATATATATATATATATATATATATATATATATATATATAAGCAAGCATATATTCTTAAGGATAAAAAAAACTCCGCTACTAGTGCTGTAAAGGTTACAATTTCAAGGTTTCTACTCCAATTCATTGCTAAAATAGGCCTATAATAATTTACACAGTGGCTGTCACAACTTGTTTTCATGACATATTTATTAAATAATTAAGCGTTAACTACAGGTTAAGTAAATTATGAATATATAGACTAATAGATATTTAGCTAACTTTTTTCTAGTGAGCTGTGCATGCTGAATGATTTGGTCAATGACTTTGTGACATTGTTTACATGCTGTTTATTGACGTGTTTCAACTCAAACACTGAGAAATTACGTGAGATGTTCATTCATGTTTATTTAGTGTTATAACTAGTAGTAAATAGGAAGAGTTGATTGCGTTCACTCACGCGCCATGCTGCTGTTTGAACTGAGCGCCTATACAGTGATCTGTCATGCCGCATCAAAGACCGTCAAAACGGCAGTTATTAGTAAGTAAAGTTTATTTGTATAGCACATTCAAAGTCAAAGATAAACATAAAGGAAGACAGATGACACAGTTAAACAATACAACATAGATAAAATCAAATGAAAATGCCTGGGAATAAAGATATGTTTTCAACTTCTTCATTTTCAAAGTTGTAATAGAAGGTGTAAGGTGAATGTCCAGTGGCAGTTGATTCCAAAGACGGGGGGCAGCAGTTGAAAAAGCTCCATCACCCTTTGTTTTTAAGCGTGAACGCAGGACAGCTAAGAAAGCCCTGCCAGAAGATCTTAGAGATCTGGAGGATGAAATTAGAGTAAGATGATCTGTGAGATAAGATGGGGCTTGACCATTAAGTGCTTTAAAAACAAACAACAAAATTTTAAATTGAATTCTAAAATGGACAGGAAGCCAGTGAAGAGAGGCTAAAATAGGTGTAACGTGATCAGTTTTCTTAGCCCTAGTCAACAGCCTTGAAGCAGCATTTTGTACCATCTGTCAGTGTGCTATGATGACTGAGGAAGACCCAAATATAATGAATTACATTAATCGAGGCGGGAGGTAATAAAAGCATGAATGACCTTCTCTAGGTCATAAAAAGACACTAATGATTTCAATCTTGATATAATCCGTAACTGATAAAAACTGTTTTTGACAACTGTATTAATTTGCTTAGTTAAGCAAAGTTCAGAGTTCAGAATGACACCAAGATTCCTGACCTGGGAAGAGACTGAGGAGAAATGCTTGCCAAGCTCATTTATTAGACCACTTCTCAACTTTGGGGGGCCAAAGACGATTACTTGTGTTTTATCTTCATTAAGTCAAAGAAAACAATTTGACAACCATTTCTTAATGTCCCCAAGGCAGGCCAATAAGGGTTCAATGGTGTCGCCAGCTTTCAATGGTATGTACAACTGGGTATCATCAGCACATAAATTAAATGAAACATTATGTCTCCTAATAATATCTCCCAATGGTCGCATATATAAATTAAAAAGAAGTGGCCCCAAAATGGATCCTTGAGGCACCCCACAGATAATAGGAGCAACAGATGAAGAGAACTTGCTTAACTCAACTATTATTATTAACTATCATTACTATTATTACAACTATTATTATTAACTATTTCAACAATTATTATCTGAATTTCATGATAAAATGGACAGAATTTGACACTGTTTCTTATCAAAAGTAACAAAACACAAAGCTTATTCAATTATTGGAAGGGAGGCGAGCTTTGTGTGTGTGTGTGTGTGTGCGCATGTATACATGCAAAACTTTAAATGACAGCATATAACACTAGCTGTAAATGCAGTTAACTCTGCTTCCTCTAGGCTATTTTAGGACATGTCTCGACAGCAAAAGTAGGATTTGGGTTGCTGGCAGATTTTGTTTAGCGTGTGAAGCATCTGTTCTGTTCACCTCAGATTCAATCCCAAACCCCCAGCACAGCGCTGCTTTCTAATCAGAGCACAGCACTCTCCCCCTCACAACACACTGCCATATGCAGAACCTGCAATTTTAAGAGCTGCACACAAACATGCATAAACACAGACGTCCTGTATTAGGACTGAATGGGGCAACACCTGTTTGTGTGTTTGCTATATTAAACGCTCAGTTTTGGAACATGAGCCAACAGTCGCTGTAGTAACCGTGATGCTTATGTGCCAGGCAGGTGTGTGAGCTTTAATGGAGTTTTCTTATGAGCAGGATGTGAGTCTTCTTTTTATCTGCAGGCTGTTTGACCAGAGATCAAGAAACATGGAGAATCTGAGCCACACCTCTCCTTATCTACACTTCTGAGCTGGGTTTGAGGCAGGTGAGCCAAAATGAACACTAAAACGGCCTGGCCAATTTGCACATATTAAAACAATAATAAATCTAAATCCCTCAATAACACAACTGAAGGAGTAAGAATTAAGTACAGTATTGACCCAAAAATGGTAAGCAAATCAAATGGTTAGAGAGTCGGACTCGTAATCCAAAGGTTGTGGGTTCGAGTCTCGGGCCGGCAGGGATTGTAGGTGGGGGGAGTGAATGTCCAGCGCTCTCTCCACCCTCAATACCACGACTGAGGTGCCCTTGAGCAAGGCACCGAACCCCCAACTGTTCCCCGGGCGTGTGTGTTCACTGCTGTGTGTGTGCACGTTGGATGGGTTAAATGCAGAGCACGAATTCCGAGTATGGGACACCATACTTGGCAGTATGTCACTTCACTTCACTTCACTTATGCTGGTCTGTTTGCTTATTCCAAATAAATGTTGTTCTTTTGATCTTTCTATTCATCGAGAAATCCTGTGAAAAACTGTATCACGCTTCCACAAAAATATTATGAATATTAAATATTACAGTTAACATGGATAATAATAAGAAATTACATTGCAGCCATTACTCTAGTCTTCAGTGGCACATGATCCTTCAGAAATCATTATAATAAATAATTTATTTTTATTGTCAGTGTGCTGCATAATATGTTTGTGCAAACCATGATAGTTTTTTTTTTTTTCAGGATGTTTTTTTTTAAATAGAAAATTCAAAAGAACAGCAATTATTTGGAATATAAATCTTTTGTAACATTGTAAAAGGTAACTTTTAATCAATTTAATGTATCATTACTGTATAAAACCATTAATTTCTTAAATTCTTACTGACCTCAAACATTTGACTGATGGTATACTGCAGATATACTTTATATTTGTCTATAAAACTATTTTAAGTATTTAAGCATAAACTTTTAGATCAAATTAAGTATAAATTAAGTTCAAGTGTGTCTGAACTTATAATAAAACCTATGTCAGAGAAAAGGACATTAAAACTGATTTGCATCACTTAATGGAATAATGCAAAATACTGTGTGTTTGTGTATTTTCATGGTTGATGAGAAGAAATTTGCCTGGCAAATTTTCTGAATTCAATGATATTAACATTGTGGCAGGAATGTTAATTTTGGGTAATGGTTTTGGTTCAAGAGAGGTAATTTATTACATAGTTGTTTTTTTGCTGTACATATTCTTTCTCACTTTTCTCACCTTTTCCTTATTTTCTCTCTCAGGAGGACCATGCTCTGCTCAGAGCGTGGCGTGGTGGAGGAATGGCTCTCAGAGTTTAAGGTGAGAGGTTTGACGTCCTTGCAGGATTTAATATGACATTTTTATTATAGCTCACTCAAATGAAGTCCTCCCTTCCCAAGTGATCTGTGCGCAGTGTCCCATTAACCACATTTGGTTTCGGAAACTCAGAACTTAATGGAGGAATATTTTCAGCCTCCAAGTTAACTCAATTCCAGGCTGATTCAGGTTGAGGCTGCTTAGTCATGACAACCACTGTTTCTCCTCCTTAGACGTTACATGGCGATCAAATCCGCAGCTATTCTGGCAGCCTGCGTCTGAAGAAAGCTCTTGTACCTGCTCTCTACGCTGTTATTCAGGAGCAGCCCAGCAGTGAGGTATGATGGAGCATTTGAAACACATCAGGCCAGATTTATGTTTAATTTAAGAATGTTACGGGTATTTTCTTGTCAAAGCACGTGGTAATATGCACATTCAGAGGTGGTTTGAAAGGCACGATTTGAGTTAGGGCTTGATTTATTTAATCAGAGTTTTCAGTGTTATCATTAACTAAAATTTTTTATATTTTTCATAAATAGAAATTAAGCTGAAATGAAACTACAGATATTAGATGAAACACTTATCCCCGGTTTCACAGACAAAGCTTAAGCCTAGTTCCTGACTAAAATTTAAGTCGGAGCTGTTTTAACTGAAATAAACTTGTACTGATTGATCTTGAAATATGTCAGTGCCCTTGTTTTGTCTCAAGATGCACACCAGTAATGTTTTTTCTAAGGCATGTCTATAAAAATTACTTTAAAATCCTAATTGAACTATGGCCTAGTCCTGGCTTAAGCTAAGCCCGTCTGTGAAACTGGGCCTTAAAATTAGAAATGTTGCATTTTCACCTAACTGGAATAAAATAAGTTGAAATTACTAAAACTGAAATAAAAATAAAATAATGAAAGCTAAATAGAAATATAAAAAAAATATATATAAAAATGACAAAAGCATATAAAAAATGACCAAAACTTAAGATGAAATTACAATGAAAACCGAAAATGTTCAAATAAAAGCAAATTCAAAATGATAATATTTTCCATGCCTCTATGATCATAATTATGTCAGAATTTTCAAGTTGTTTAAATTGTATTAGTTTAATAAATTTAATATATATATTTTTAAATTATGAAAAATTTTTGTCCCTTAAAAGAGCAATGTGACCGCAAGATTTATGAAATATGATTTTATTTTGAATGATACCATTTCATATTTAATATTATATCATATAACTTCATATAATATTACAATATATCAGTTTAATTTTCATAGTTTGTCTTAAATATGCTGCTTCCTTGTGCGTGTTTTGTAAAGGAGTGTTCCTCTCAGTTCCTGTGTCCCGTACAGTCTCTTTTACTTTGCCATTGTCTTCTTTGTGTCTCTTCCTCTCTAGCTGCTGGCTCCGGTGTGTCATCAGTTGTTTGAGTTGTACCGGAGCTCAGAGGAGGGTTTGCGTCAGTTTACGCTGCAGTTCCTGCCTGAGCTCATCTGGGTGTACTTGCGGCAGTCTACCAGCAGAGAGCGCTACCGCAATGGCTGTGTGGAAGCCCTGCTACTGGGGATCTATAACCTGGTGAGAGATTGGTGATTGTGCATTACCTGCAGTTTCCTGAAATTCACTATCCAAAGTTGACATACATGCGCTATGTGTATGTCTTATGTTACAGGAAATTGTGGACAGTAAAGGAAATGGAAAGCTGCTATCATTCACCATACCGTCTCTCTCCAAGCCTTCAATATACCATGAGGTAAGAGGTGAAGTAAAATACAAACCCTTTTTAATTTGACTTGTATTGGATGTCTGAGATACAGGGAGGTATCAGTGTCAGATCAATGAAGATGATATGTCTTGTTATTACTCACACAAAACGCAGATCTGGTTTCGTTCCGCAATGGTACAGGAAACTAGAAAGTAATGCACCACACCTACAGAAAGCTAGAAAACCTCGATTTTTACAAAGCCTACTAAGGTTTCTTTGATGGTTTCTGGGGTGTTCTGGGAGCTGCAATACTATTGGCCGGTTGCATAAAAGGTTTAGAGTAGTCTTACAAGTTAGTCATCTTAATTTTTTTTTTAAGACTGGTCATATTTTTTTTAAAATTCAGTTTACATAAACGTGTAGATTAGTCTAAGTTAAAATATAAATACATTACAGATATGCTCACTGAATATAAACCTAACAGACCGATCAGTAGGATCGAGTCAGTTTTTTAGCTATTATGCTGCCCGCAGTTGGAACCAGCTTTCAGAAGAGATCAGATGTGCTAAAACATTTAAATCAAGACTCAAAACTCATCTGTTTAGCTGTGCATTTGTTGAATGAGCACTGTGCTACGTCCGAACAGACTGCACTGTATTTTATGTATAATCATTTTCTATTCTTAAATGTTTTAAATGAATTTTATATCATTTTAAAAGTTTAAACAGAAGCCCTTGTGTTAACCTAGCCCTTGTATTAGGTTAAGTAGGTACAGTTATTATGGTCGGGTCAAATTGACCTTAATTGGATTCAGAATAATTAACAAAAAATAATATTATGAAATACACACACACACACACACACACACACACACAGACATACACACATCTGTCAAACCAATAAAGTTGTAACATTAATATTTCAAATTTCAGCTAACTGAACATGCATAAACTGATGAAATGTATGCCTTCAATGCTGTGTAAGTTTACTTCTTATAAATGGCATCTGCCAAATCCATAAATGGAAACACTCTCAGCAGGTAGTTAAGAAATTGACATAACCAAATTTTGGGGTTTGTGCAGCTGCGTTTAACCATAGAATATGCAGGTCAAATTGACCCGAAACATCATAATCGAAATTATATATTTTGAACATGCTTTGAATGCACATTTATGAGAAAAAGTAAAAGAAATTAAAGAAAAACATCACAATTGACCAAGCTAAGACTGGTTTAAGATAGTCTTCCAGATCTTGCCAAGCTGATAATTATCTGGTTTAGCTGGGAGGCCAGTCTGTATTTCTAAACCTAAAACCTCTCCAAAACTAACCAACAGACCAAGCAAACCAGCTTAGACTGGTTTAAGATGTTTTTGTCAGCAGGATAAACTCCATCTGACACTTTTTCATTGGCAGAGCATGTAAATATAAGACCCATTTCTCAAGAAATCTAATTTAAAATGGTTTCTATTGACTTTAATTCAAGGCTGTAAAAGCATTTGACACAAATATCCAAAAAACATTTATTCGTAAGCATCGCATGAGTCACTAAGTTATTTATAGCTAAAGCCAAATGCTCTTGCGTGTACCGCAGCCATCAAGCCTGGGGTCCATGGCGTTAACCGAGGGAGCCCTGAACCAGCACGACCTCATCCGGGTGGTGTACAGCGGTCTGCTATCTCAGAGAGAGACATTTAGCTCACAGAACAGGTGATTCTTTTTTTCTTTATTGGCAAACTGAGGTTTTGTTCTCATTCCTTCTTATAGAGGGAATAGGTTTGATGTGTGGAATATTTCTGGCCATTTGATTAATTGCACCGAAAATCGCCCGCTGGGCCGTTTTATTGCAGTGACTCAGCTGTTACTTTTCTCCTGCAGGATAAAAATGTGCTGTAATGATTTTTCAGAATTTAAATTTCATTAAACCGTTGCTGGAGCATCTCGACATCGATATCCGTGTGGATGTAGTGTGATTTGTTATTACCCTTTCCACCGGCTAGATGCACGGCGACAGTCACTGATTCATAATGTGCCGCTGCCTGATTTGTCGTTGTAAAATTATGCAGATGTCAGAGCGGGGTTATGTAACAGCAGCATGTTTGTCTCCTGCAGGTTTGAAGTGCTGTCTTTTCTGATGCTCTGCTAC
Source organism: Barbus barbus (assembly GCF_936440315.1). Classification (NCBI taxonomy): domain Eukaryota; kingdom Metazoa; phylum Chordata; class Actinopteri; order Cypriniformes; family Cyprinidae; genus Barbus; species Barbus barbus. The sequence goes on along the minus strand of NC_136715.1, from coordinate 9,189,545 downwards.
AACTCAGCCGTGGTCTTTATGCCTGCGTCCTCCCACCAATCGGTTTGCAGAATGAGCACACGGTAAGGGGGCGCCAGAGTTGTCTTTTCTGCTAACGATCTCAAGTAGGGCTCGCTGCAGTCCACAACATCCAGGAGGCGTGGTTGGATCCACATCTAAGGGATGGAGATTGGTAGATTTAGGGGTGGAGATGGGGTGGGTTTAGGGATCAGGGGGTGGAAATGGGTAGGTTTAGGTACAGGCAGGTGGGAGGAGTTGGATCTGGATTCGACCACGCCCCCTGGATCTTGTAGGCTGCAGCGAGACGCTTCTCAACGATCTGGGAACGTTTCGGCCTGTCTTTCTCACTCTCTCTCTCTGTCTTAAAATTGTTGCTGGAACAGGCAGAAATGGAATGATTAAATGGAATATTGATTTAGAGAGAGAGAGCAAAGGATTTCTGTGGCGGGTCACAGCATTAGCATAAAGGCCTCCAAATAAACATGTCATTAAAGATTCTCTCTGAATTTCTGTTGTTATGCAGACTGTGTGTGAGCGGTTACCCGCGGCAGCAGCAGAAGTCGTGGAAGGAGCCGTATAACCGTGTACGACTGGAGCCAGAGTTTATGGTGCAGATGCTGACTGCTGTTTACCACGCCATGTAAGTTTAATAGCTGACTTGAAATAACTTGCTTTTTTTGTTCCATGAAACTATTTTTTTTCTAATAAAATGGGAATTTGATACAGAAAGATTAACTCCTAAATAATTCAAATTTAGAGTGCTATTACAAAGGAGAGGTGCTATTACTTTTCCTAACATTTATTTTCTCTTACTAAAGCAAATACATAAATAACTTTGATTGTTGCTTAGAAATATGGCAAATCAAAACTAACTCCACAAGTTAAATGAAATAGTCTTTATAAGTCATGCACAAATGTTTAAGCTCGGTAAGACTTTTTTTTTTGTAATAAATGATTCAGCAGGTGTGCATTATATACTTTTTTTTTTTTGTGAACAATTATTATTATTTTTTTATTTAAAGGCAAACTCAAATACACACAAAAAACTAAAAAAAAACATGAAATAACACATGAATACAAAAACTACACATCAAAGAGAAGAAATAAGATGGTAGAAGACCAGATAGTTGTTATGGACAATGGTCTGCATGATTGTTCGAGGAGAAAAGAGCAAACAACTGAAGCAGAAACAACAGAATTATCAGTTAGGATCAGGGAGAATTACTTTTCACAAGAGATGTACAGGCAATTCTGTCAGCAATATCACCATTTCTGTGTAAAATGAAAACATCCAAATCTCTTCAAACAGTTATCAAAACAGGGATGCATTATATTGATAAAAATGACAATAAAGACATTAGTTACAAAAGATTTCTATTTTAAATAAATGCTTTCTGAGAAGAACAGCATGTTTTCCACAAAAATGTTAAGCAGCACAACTGTTTTTAGCATGCAGAATAAGAATAAGGAGTGTAGAACAGCAAATCAGCATATTAGAATGATTTCTGAAGGATCGTGTGACACTGAAGACTGGAATAATGATGTTGCCATCACAGGAATACATGACATCTTAAAGTTTATTAAAAAAGAAAACATATATATTAGTATTTCAGTATTACTGTGTTTTTGATCGAATAAATACAGCTTTGGTAAGCATGAGACTTATATCAAAAACATGGAAAAAAATCAAATCGGCCCCAAAACATGTATTTCTGAGCAACATTAATAGCTATTTTCTTTTTAAATTAATAAGATAAGGAAATGTGTTATATAATTCCTGATCATTTTCAATTAACTGCTTGAGGGGTGTGCTAATGATCTCATGTGCATGATGATACTCTCTCCCGTCAACAGTTATAATGGGCAGTGGGATCTGGGGAGGGAAGCTTTGGATGACATCCTCTACCGAGCACAGCTAGACCTCCATGCCCAGCCATTACTGGTAAAAGTCATTTGTTACAGTACACTTGGGGAAAATACAGTGGGCTCCAAATGTCTGAGATACAATTTTTTTTTTAGTTTTCATTTAAACAGAAAAATCAATGTTTTTGAAAAAAGCAGACTAATACAACAACATAAAATGAAGAAGAAATATTAAAGATTCTGCACTATTTCTTAATCAGCAATCACATAAGTAAATTTTAGATTTATATCAAACAAGCAAGGACTGACTGATGTGAATTTATTTGTACAGATGGTCAGATGTTTTTGTTTTTGCTATAAAGTGCAAAATGGAAGCGTTCTCAGACTTTTGGACTCAAATGTACAATACTAGTGAAGTCAGAGTTGTGGTTTTTGCTACATGAACATGCCCTCCATGTTTCATGAAGCAACATTTAAATAACAATTCATAATGGAAATGTGATATTTCACTGCATATCGTTGACCTCTGATGCTCAGGTGGCGAATGCAATTAATCGCTCACTTCCGTCTCGTCCTCCGGAGGGTGCACGGAACCTTTTGGAGGTGGAAGTAACGCCTGCCGGGAGATGCGTCTCACAGGCAGCTGTCACTGCCGCCTCCATTCGCCGTCTCCGCTGGAAACGCGAGGGTATGCGAAACATGCATACACACACACACACACACACACACAGAGTTAGACAAAAACTTTGGTAATAATTTAGGGACCAATTCTCACTATTAACTATTGATTATTACCATGCATACAGTATTACTAGCATATTGGCTATTTATAAATACTTTTAAAGTACATATTAATGGCTTATTCTGCATGATCATATTTTCAATCTTTTAATCCTACCTCATACCCAAACCTAATAACTACCTTACTAATTAATATGCAGCAAATTAGGTTTATTGAAGCAAAATTCATAGTTAATTGTTAATAGTGAGAATTGCTTCCCAAACTAAAAGTGTGACCAAAACATGTTTTTTTTTTTTTTGGTTATTTTCTGTCATGATCACAAAAATCATAATGAGAACATTAACATCCTCATCAGTCCCTTCAATCAAGCATCAGAAAAAGGTGGCCATTTTTGTGTGTGAAATTTTCCCTCTGTCGGCATCATGTTCAGTACACTCACTGTCTTCACCTCAGATTGTTTTGATTTCTCAACCATGGCTGAATTCTACGCCTCCATCACCCCCAGCCAATACACCCCCTCGGAGAGACCAGACAATCCTGTGGCACGCGGGTGGATAAAGTGCACCATTCACCTAACTTTGCAAGGGGGTAGGCAGGGCACAGGAACATCTCCCCATTAGACAGTCCATGCACAAGCCCTGCCCTTGGTTCTAGAAAGTGTTCATTGGCCTACAGATTAAACTGACCCCATTGCATGGAAAACTTCCTTCTGTTTGTTACTAGTGTCTCCACATACCTTAGTGTCGTATTGTGATTATTTGTGTTTAACCTTTTTTGCGTTCAGTTTTGTTTTAGGATACTTTTACAGTGCTTGCAAGGCAAGATAGAATGACATTCCTCTTCTTTTTCCTTCTTTACAAATTTCTGCAGTTCATGTAGCTCAAACCACTATATATGTTCATTCAAATATTATTTAATATTTGTATACAGAATTGTGATTGGTCTTGTTTTGGTGTGTTCAGGTCATGTTTGAATGATCCATGTTTGCAAATTGACTGCACATGAATACCATCATCATGTCATAATTACCAATAACAAAAATCAAGTTAATAATTGGATCAAAATTGTATTTTGTGTAATATTAATGGAAAATAGTGTTAAAGACTGACAAAAATGACTACTTAACGAACATGTGCATCAATTACACATCTAACGTGCATCCTTTGATCTTGCATTAATGCTAGAAAGCTTTCTGTCTTTGTGAGAAGTGAAAAAGAGAGGGAAATTATATAAAAATTATAGTTGTCTAGCACATCCATTTTATTCCAACCAAAAACATACTTGTATTTCCAAACTTGAAAGTAGGAAACCTCTGAGATGAACGCAGCGTTTCTTACATCTACACTACTGTGCAAAAGTTTGTGGTCAGTAAGACCTTTTTCTTTTTTAATGTTTTTGAAAGAAGTCTCTTATGCTCACCAAGGATGCATTTATTTTATCAGAAAGGCGAAAGGCAGTAATATGAAATACCTTTACAGTTTAAAGTTGTTATTATTATTATTATTATTATTATTAAAAATATGTTGATAAATTCCTATGATGGCAAAGCTAAATTTTCAGCAGCCATTAATTCAGTCATCTGGATCATTCTAATATGCTAATTTGCTCAAGAAACATTTCTTGAAAAGTTGAAAACAGTTGAAAATAATTTTTGTGGAAATGATGCGTTTTTGTTTTTTTTCAGGGTTCTCTAATAAATAGAATGTTCAAAAGAGTATTTACAAATAACTAATAAAAGTATTTAGAAAAAAATGAACCCACCTAAAACTGTTGAACTGTAGTGTATTTACATTCATGAATCATCTCATCAGAGTTCACCAACAAAATTGTCCCCCTGAGCTTTTCTCATGTGTATGAATGGAAGTGAAAGGAGCAAATGGAGTCTAGTGCAACCGCAGCTTTACACTTCAAGGACGGTGTCATGTTGTTTTCTATCGGCTGCGCAGGAGAATCAACACAAGACGCGTGCTGAGTGTCAAAGCATTTCACTGAGACTCATCCGAAAGCCTGAGCTTACTTCTAAGCTCACCTAACACTATTCTTTTGCTGCCTTGCAAGCGCTGGTATTTCCTCTAGGAAATGCAAATCTAGTTAATCCGGCTTTCTGTTTTCTCTGCTTCATTGTTCCCTCACTGTTTTAGATGCCGATGGCGTGAGCTGTGGAGAGGACTCTTTTGACCCAGATGAAGGGTTTTCCTCTGGGGCTTCCAGCAGCAGTCAGCCCAGCAGCGTGAAACGTGATTGGGTCATAACAGGCGTTCGACCTTTCCGAGATCCGGGAGCCAGGCAGAGGGAGAGCACATCGGCTGACACCAGAGCCGCCCTCCGAAGCCTCCACCAACGGCACCAGTCCCCTCCTCCTGCCATCAGCCTCTGTACTGCTGAAAGCAGCCGCAGCCCGAGTCCCAGTGCTCCCAGACGCTTTCTGGACCCGCATTACATCCCTCCCTTCGCTGGTGCACCGCCTAAAACCAGCAGCACGTCTTCTAGCAAGTCCCTTGACTGTACCGGCCTAAACGGCTCATCAGGACCTACAGATAGCCTATCTCTGGGAAGTTTCAGTGCAGACAGGGCACATTATCTGTCAGCCATCAGCTTGCAGGATGCACGACTTGGGCGAGTGACGCAGAGCCAGGATCTCCTGTCCCCTGGGAGTCAGTTCTCTTCTGGAAGCCCGCTGTCTAAACAGTCTCGATCACCCAGTTTTAATATGCAGATTATATCACAGGTGTAAAATGATTTTGCTGGGCTGTGTGTGTGCATGAGAATATGGAAGTTTATTTCTACCGTGGAATCAAATAAATAAAGGTAATTATGAGTTTTTGATCTCATAATTCTGACCTTGTTTCTCAAAATTCTGATGCAATATCTGACAATTCCGATTTTTTTTCTCATAGTTTTGTTTATACCGCAACAATTCAGAATTTCTTTTCTATATATAAACTCAGATATAAGAGATGTAAATTCACAGCTCTGAGAAAAAAAATTGCGAGATAACTAGTGACTGCAAGATATCTTTGCGAGAAAAAGGTCATAATTGTGAGATCAAGTCACTTATTTTTTTCATGATGTAAAGAAAAACAGAATTGGAAGATGTTAACTCGGAATTCTGAAAAATGACAGAATTAAGACATATGAACTCAGAATTTTGAGGAAAAATTTAGACCTAAACTTGCAATTCCGAGAAGAAAAGTCAAAATTGTGAGATAAATGCTGGCAGTTGCAATTGTGAGTTGAAGTTAACTACTTTTTTTTTTTTCTTTTTTTAGTTTTTATTCTGTGGCCAAAAAAAGAAGATTTGTGAGAGAGTCAGAATTGTGAAATATAAACTTGCAATTCTAAGGGGGTAGTAGTCTCAATTATCTTTTTTTATTTCGTAATTAAAGAATTGTGAGATGTAAACTCAGAATTACAAGTCAGAACTGTGTGAAATAAACACCAAATTGCAAGAAAAAAACTTGCATTTTGAGACAGTCACTATTTATTTACTTTTGTGGTGGAAACAAGCTTCCATATGAGTAAGTGAAAGTGAGAGAGAGAAGCAGAAATGTTAACATGCATGCGTACAAGCATGTTGTCTTACGATGCGTGTGTGAATGTGTTCGAATGAGAGTGCGCTCATACACTTTTATTTGATCACAACATTATGCACTTGGGTTCAGTGTAGAGGAAATATTTGTTTTGCACAATGGACACATTCAAGTGCACATGATCGGAGACTGTTTTAAATGTGCCATACAAACATACAATAACAACATGGTGTTGCTTTAAGAGGAACAAACATTACCGTATCAGAGCAATGAACTTCAACAACTGACAATCACGGTCAATGCATAGAGAAAGGCCTGATAGTGCATGATCCAAAGAGTTTCATCCAGCCCAGCTGTACTGTAGGTCATCCTCAAGGAATCCTCTTCCACGTCTTCGTTTCGGTTTGTGCTGATTGAGCCCGCTTAACTGTTGCCTGTGCTCTTCACCCACAATAGAAAATAAATTGTGTGGACTGCCTCAATAAAACGCTACGTCGTGAAAAAAAAAAGAATAAATAAAAAACAGTATATGTTGTACTTTGGAACAAGTTTATATTTTAAATTGTGTATATTTGTGTAAATGATTATTGTACTATAGAAAGAGTATATGCTAACAGAATCTATATTGCTTGTACAGAGATAGAAAGCTATCTGCTGAATGGTGAATAAATGTGCTGTTCATGGGAATGCTCTTTTTTTTCCTTTAGGTATCTTGAGGGTTAATGCAATAGACTGCATTTTACATTTACTATGTATATCATACGGTGGACATACAGTTGAGGTCAGAATCATTAGCCCCTTTGGTAAATATGAGCAAAGAAAGCTATGAAAATATATTTGCATTGTTTATTCTTTTGATCTGTCATTCAAAAACTTCACAAAAATCTAACCTTTAAGTAAAACACCTGAAAGTGGGGGAAAATTACATTATGAAATGAATGTTTTTCTCCAATACATGTTAGTCAATGAGTAAAACCAAAGGATTTAGTTCTGATGTGCAGCAAAAGAATGTTTAGCTTTAAATGGCAGCAAGAAAATAGATAAAGCATTGAAAATTTCCATTTCGACCATCAGGGCAATAATTAAGATGTTTCAGTCAAATGCAGATGTTGCGAATTTGTCTGGAAGTGTATGTGTATGCATGCTCTTACATTTTTGACATGTAAAGATATTTTAGTGTTCTAATATCTAATTATTATAATATAAAATATAATACAGAAGTATAAACTATAGAAGCAAGAAATCCTGGTAAATATTTTTCAAATTATATGAATTAAAATTTGTTTTACTTTAGTACAGTAAAACCTAAGCATTTAATATTGTGAACAACCTCATTATATTTTACCTTAGAACTTAACCATGTGACCATCCGCGGAGAGTCATGTTCTTTCCAATGGAAGATTCTTTACTCGAACATCACGTGGTACTCAATCCTACGCATTTCATTGGCTGTTTCCGAGGCGGGAGTTTCAGATTGTTGGACGTCTGTGAAAACATGTCTTCGTACTCCGTTTCAGCTCTCTTCTTTTACTAAGCGGGACAACCTATAAACATTTGGAAATTGACTGTTTTGTCGCACCGGAGTATATTTTAAACACGTTCGTCAGTCTAGGGTTTGAAAAGGGGCGTTAGTGAGATCTAAAGAACTGGCAATTGGATTACCGCCTTATTAGACAACAACTGTCAACTTTACCAGTTAACGTTAGTCTCGTGCACGTTCCCTCGAGAACGTCAACTTAATCCGAGCTTTCAACGGTCAACTAGGTATATCATGAGCCTTTAGGTCCGCATTAAACCCGGAAACTTTGTAGAAATAGTTATATATCTTCACTTGGACATGGATAACTACCGCCATCAGCGATATGAAGGCTCGAATCAAAGGAAGGAGAATAAAATCCATCGAAAGAAAGGATTTGGAGTCGGAGTGTCAGCTCAAGGCAGTTCAAGTGGGGATGACGGAGACAAGAAGCCTAAATTTGTAAGTTACACTTTTTGAAATAATCATATAATATAAGGTGTCTCTGTTCTCATAAATGGTGATTAATCTAGTAGTAAGTGGTCATATGTAAGTTACTACCCACGCTGCTGCTGTAAGGCCTCTAGTGCTGAATCACTGCTGCGTGAGTAACGTTGCGTTATTAGGAAAATGCAAAGAGAGCCCGTTTACGTGTTCATCTGTTTCAATGTCTTGCATTTATGTTCTCACAATGATATTTTCTTGTCAGTCACTCTTTATGGGTCAGCACTCTCAGATACAAAAATAACGTGTCAAACATTGTTCATCGGTTTTGACATATCTAACACTGAATGAATGGCTTTAAATGAGTTTCAGCAAAACAAGCAACAATCTCACATGTAAAATAAATCATGTAAAATATGTAACCATCCCAAACAACAGCCTATATATATAGCTTTGTTGAGCTCGTATATGGTGAAATATGGAAAGTGGATCTTCAAAACGAACTGGTAGTTGATTTAATAAATGTTTTCGTAACCAAACAATGTTGACAAATTATAGAAAATGTAGAGACAACTTTAAAATTATGAATATATAATTAATAAATATATAATAAATGGATATACATGGCTTTTTACCAAGTTGTGTAGTTCTTTCTATCTATCTATCTATCTATCTATCTATCTATCTATCTATCTATCTATCTATCTATCTATCTATCTATCTATCTATCTATCTATCTATCCACACACACACACACACACACACACAGACAGAGTTACTATGTAATGTCATAATTTTGATACAATAAGAAAATAAGATGGATTAATGTCAGAGTAGATATGTTGCAGTTGTAAAAAGTAATGGCAGGCAATGTTGTGGCACATTTTATGTTGGATGTTTTTAAGAGTCACTGGAATGTATATGATTGTTTAGTGTGACTTCAGGGTGTAATTTTATTCCTTTAGAAGGACAAAACTGGTCCATTATTCTACAACGTTAAATGCCAATGAAATGCAAGGTTTTATGCACAAAGGATTTATGTGCATTATTTGTCAAGTTAGTCTGTATCTGCTCTGTCAGTGCTCTTTGTTTCTTCAGTAATCAAATATGTCTAATTTTATGCAAATTGTAGACCTTTCTTAAAATTGACAGCATAATGGTTGTTTTTTTTTAGATGGATTTAAGAAACAGCAATTATTTTGTGTTATGTTTAAACAGACAGCAGAGATGAAAAAAAAAAAAAAACAAACACCCACACACATTGAACCCCTCTCTCAATGCCATTAAATTAGTTGTTGACTGCCAGTGCTAAATCAAAGGATAAAATTAGCTCAGGGATAAGACACAATTATCCTGTCTTGCTTTAGAGCTGTGCTGGTGGAGGTACAATATTGTTTCTGAATGTCCACCCAACATGATGAGTGACACGTATCAGATATCAGATGATGGGCTTTGACTTTTGTAAATAACACCATGTGGTTTAGGAGAGGGGTTTTAAAACATTTGATGCCAAGTACCCCTAAAAACCTTCCTAAAATATCAAGGCAGCTACATACTGAACTCTTTAAAGGTTTGGGGTTGGTAAGATTTTTAAAAAAATGCTTTATAAAGAAGTCTCTTATGCTCACCAAGGCTGCAATTATTTGATAAAAAATTGTAGTATTGTGAAATATTATTACAATGCAAAATAACCATTTTCTTTTGACTATTTAAAATGCAATTTATTCCTGCGATGGCAAATCTGAATTTTCAGGAGCTATTACTCCAATCTTCAGTGTCACAATCCTTCAGAACTCATTCTGTTATGATTTGGTGCTCATGAAACATCATTCATGTATAAATGTTGAAATTTTTTTATTTTTATTTTTTTTTAAAAATATATTTACATAAGCTGTTTTACCTTTTCTTGATTATCTGATGAATAGAAAGCGAATATTTTTTTGTATGTTGTATGTATGTTTTTTTTTTTTTTTTTTTTTTTTAATGGCTTTTATTGCACAGAAGCCAAAAAAACAAAACATTTTTTGGATGCTGTCTTGACTTTTTTTTTTTTTTTTACAATGATAGAGAGAAAACACAGGGAGTACTTTAGGTGCTTTCCAAATACACGGCTCAAAAATAAGGCATTTGTTTTACTCTAAACAGATGTGAGGTATTTGTTTAGCAGTGATGTTTTCATCAACACACCCTTTCTGAGTCTCAGAGTGTAAGGCATAAGTGCACTTCTTTTATCAGAAGGATGTCTCCTTTCAGAATGTGTGGAATGCAGTGACTGTTAAGAGGCTATTCTTTATTTCCCCTCCTGGGCTTTGTTACAGCTGAACTTGTAATGAACAGTTCAGACTACAGGTGGTCCACAGACTGACTTTTAGCTCCAGTAATGGATTATCTTGAAACTCAATTGGTCTGCTACTGTCGTCTCTTCATGTTTCCTGTTCCCAGAAGAGACTATACTGTCCTCCTCCTCTGGTTTCTGACCCTTTTAATGTAATTAGTGGGATTACAGATGAACTCCAGTTTTAGAGTGACCATTGACACAACTGACCATTGTGCACAATGGAAATTTGACTTCTACAGCATATACTTCTTATATATTCATGCAAAGGTTAGACTTCAAATCAAACATTTGTTTTCCTTTTTTTTTTTTTTTTGTAAAGAGTTCATAATTGCTTCCTCTTCACTGTCATGAGAGCATCTTTTGTGTATTGCTCATTTATTTGCAGTTACAGTTCATACAAGTGCTTTAAAGAGCTTCATCAGAGTTCTTGCCAAAATTGCCAAAAAAGATCAGTTGGGTTTATTCAGTTGGTGATTTATCCAAAATCACGATTCCTTTATCTTCCCACCAGTTACCTTGCAGGTATTATGTTTTTGGAAAAGAAGTGATAGTTTAGAATTAATGTAGTAATTTGTTTTGACTCCACATTTATCTAGGAAAAATTACTGTGTACAGTATCCGTATTAACCAGTAGGTGTCACAATAACACCACGAAAAGAAGGCATTGATAGGTTAGTTTTTTGCCAAAAAACGTTTTCTTCCACCATAAAGACACTTATGTTCAATGGAAAAGGTTCCATGGATGCTCTTTAAGGAACTATCAGTGCTAATAAAGAACATTTATTGTTAAGTTTTTTTTTTTTTTTTGAGTGCCATAAATGTGAATCGTAAAGTTAGTGTCGCATTCTTTGAAGTTGCTCTGCAATGTTCCTTAGACCAGACTAATTTGGTCGAATGCTCCGTATTCTTGGAGGGACAAATGAATCATTGCATTTTTAGTGTGCCATGTGTAAGTGGATGGCAAGCCCAAAATCTCAAATGTTACTGATTTTATTTATTCATTCATTTATTTTAAATGCAGCTTATGCAAGTTGCTCTGGTTGAGTCATAAGCTCTTCAGTTTAGCAGAGTAGGTGCAGTTGCCAGTGCAGGTGTTCAAATTTGTCAGGTGACATTGACATTGTCGGGTGACATTTCAGGGCTAACATTCAGAGGGCATTGTCCTGGTCTAAATGTTCAGCTCCCCCATCTGTCTCCAGTAAGGGAGGGAGACAGAGCAAGAGAGCGTGCGATAGAAAAGGATTTTGGTGCAGCTCATAATGCAATAACAACAACAAGGCAACATAACATGGTGAGGGTCAACCAAACAACTCTCATTACCACTAATTATGATGCCAGATTGATTTCTCTATTACGGACTTGCAAGAATGCACTTGAGGATGAAACATTTAGAAGATTTGAGCTGGAAAGAGGGGAGTATAAGCCCAAATAAATTCAGCTTTTGTAGTTGCCGTTATACATCCAGAGCCAAAACAACTTGATGGATTTTACAGGGAGCTTTCATTCTCATGCTGTTCTGACAGCCCCTGCCTTCTCTTTACGTCCCTACATTTGGACTAGAGGAGTCTGAGTAGCTTAATGTAAAATGTTCCCACAGTGACGGGTAGACAGTACCGCTGTGGTACTGCAGGACTTGTTGATTGAGATTTGGGAAATTTAGTTGGAATCCTGTCTGAATGTCACAGGATGACGACTTATGTCGTCAAGACATCCTCACATACAGTAAGTGTCTCTAAAATTAGCAATGTAGGAAAGGAACAAGGACAAAAGTCAGAGAGTACGAGGTTGTATGGTGTGAGAGGAGGATGCTTTTGCCTCACTAAAAGGCCAAATGGCAGTATTGGGCTTGCTGAATAGAACAATGTGAAGCAATTACAGAAGCTGCCAGTTATGCTTTTCTTTATCCCAACATGTTCTGCTGCCTTAATGGTGCATTTAACTTTAGACTGACCTAAATGAAAAGGATGAGACTTTTCAAACGCTGGAAACAATGCCAGAAAAAATAGGTGCAACTATCAAGGCCAGAGCAATTATATCCAATTTTTCTCGTCCTATTGTCTCTGTTTTCACTGATTTTTTTGTTGTTGTTAATTTGTAATGAAAGGTCATTTTCTCATTCAGCTTCTGTCACTCAGGTTTCAAATATACTACACCTAGAGTTTTCTAAGTAAGTCACGATAACTTGCTCCCCTTGGTGGCTGCACTTATTACCTGGTGTGATGAAAAGCTCACTGGAAACGAAGCTGTCGTCAAGGCCAGCAGGACGATGTCTCTTCCAACTGTAGCCTGACATGTAGGTTGTATGCTTTTCCTTGCATTCTACAAAATGTATTTCGATATGTTTTTTTTAAACAATTTGTTCTAATACACACTGTGACTTTAAAAAGGGATGATATGAGTCAAACATGATAATGATGATTTCAGATTTTATACAGGTATGTCATTTTGACAGAGAAAGACATTTAAAAACCATTTAAATCTACAGTGTAAAATGTTCCCTGTAAACCATTTTGCTGGTTTAAAGTCTCGTCACATCTCGGAGCCGATGATCCTGACATGGCATTAAATAAATATATACTACTTCACATCTCGGTGTGGTGGTCTGAGGGCAACAATAGGCTGTACTACCTGCCTGTCAATGTATTTGCATATCTCCACGCACTCTGCTTGCGCAGACGTCATCAGCATGTTCCATTGTGCTATTGCAGACCGAGCAAGAACGGAAGGCATTATTATTGCAATATTGTGCACTTTGTACAGTAATGTTTTCTCACCGATGAATGAGACATAATGTAATCTGACAGAGTTGCATTCAACCCACCATCATACTAGCTCTCATTGTGCTCTTGGTAAGCCTCTGGTCTGCCTGTGCACATTTGTGTGTTTTGGAGGAGGCGTGGCTTTGGAGAGTGAATTGCAGGGTGGGTGGACTCTTATGCTGACAAAGCTATCTTGCTATTGCTAGTAGTCTCTCTGAAATCACCTACTCTGCCTTTAAATTTATGGTTAAAAAGCCGTCAGTTGTAGTTAGGGCTGGGTATCGAGTTCGATACTTTTTAGGCACCGACCGAATTGCCTCGATACCACCGAGTATCGAAAAACGTCTTGTCGTTCGGTACCAAATTTTGATACCTAAGTGGTTAATCTCATCACCGTCAGTGAGCCAATAATCCTGCAGCACTAGGTGTGTTTGACTAGAAACGGCGACGTGCTGATTGATCAGTGTTTGACCTCCGCAAGAGCGTTTCGAAAGCGCACGGAGCAGTCCGCTCTTTATATCGCGCGGTTTGTTTACTAACGTTACACACAGACTGAAGCGCACGTGACGTTCGCAGTGATTTCAGCGTCTGCCGTCTCACTAAATGAGGACATAAACACATGAACAACATCTCCAGACCTGCTCTGAGACTCACTTCATGAGCATTTTACCGTTTGATTCGACGAAAACTAGCGTCATATACACACAGAACTGTAAAGGTATTCCAGGCAACCCGTCAAAATAAAAGTTTGGTTTAACTCGGAAGACACTTCGGCAGAAATATATTAATATTGTTCAGCGAACGGTACATGCTGCTACTACTAGGCTACTATTAAAATTATTAAAACTTTATTTTTTTTTTTTTAGTAATGATCACACAACAGTTACTCCATGTTTTAATTTTAATAGTAACCCCCCATTTCTTTGCCAAAATAAATAAACTTTGATTTTCAATAATTTAAAGAAATTAAATGAATGTTTTATGTCGTCATTTGAAAACCAGATACAGAACACAGAATTTCTGAGGAAAAATAAAACATTTCATAAGGCTATTTTAAGAATAAATTTAAATAAACTTAGTTGTTTTTATGCATTCAAATAATTAGACATACTACACCAGAATTTAATAACAATAAAACATGTGGTGAAAGAAAATAAAACACCCACTTATGAAAGTGGATGAAGATTTAAAATTTCTTGAAGTCTTTAACAACCTAGAAATTATGATTCTGTCTGAGCTATGTGTTTTAAAATGAACACGCACTAATGTAAACGTAGCCTAACAGATGGTTAAACTGAAAATTTTTTAACTTTATTAAAATTATTTATTTATTGTGTTGGATATATTTTGTTCCTTTGTGCAGTGGCTCAGGAGATGGCTTTGAGTCTGTATAAATATCAACAAGCTAAAAAAATAGTTTAAGATAATGTAATCTTATTAATGGTATCGAAAAAAGTATCGTTCAGGAACCGGTATCGAGCTCAAGGTATCGGTATCGATATCGAAAATTTTTGAACGATACCCAGCCCTAGTTGTAGTCAGTAAAAAGTCACTGCAACAATACAGTTTCTGGTATTACAATGTTGGTGAATATATTGTACAACTTCTTATTGTATATTTCATTACATCATGTAATGTTAATATACCATCTAAGCTGCTACTAAAATTTGATAATCAGAGTTCATTGGCCTGTCCATAAAACATGGGCAGTTCTCATATTTAGATGGTGCACAGGATCATGCACATACAACACAAAAATAATGCAATAAACGTGAACTAATCAAGAGAAAATATAACACAAAACACCCTAATGTACACTACTACTAACAAACATAAGAAAAAAATATTTATATAAAATCTAGTCATATTTCATGTCACAGAGTTTTGGAAACATCCTTTTACTGTCTTTGCAATTACATTATTTTTAGTTTTTACTTCCAAAAACCACAAATTTGGATTTTACAGTAGAATTTAGCATTTAATAAACCATTTAAATTGTGGATGTGGTAAGGAAACTTAGTTAAACAACTAACAGGTTTTTGTTGCATTTGTTTTCTGTTAGAATTAGAGATGCACCGATACTGAATTTCTCTATCAATAGCCGATTATTCAGAATGATATTGGCCGATACCGATAGTTATGTGCGGGTTTGACGTGGTCGCATTTGTGCGAGTGCATGGTCTGCGCTGCTCCAAAACGTATGCTCTGCTCCATGCATAAAGCGCGCGCTGCCGCACAGTGCAGCAGGAGTAAGATTTCTGATCATGTGAAGAGAGTGAGAGAGGCGCTTTCAATGAGTTTCAATGAGACTCTTTGGGAGCAGAGCCTGGTTTATAAATGACGAGTCTGGTTTATATATTCGAGTGGCATAAATGACACGAATGCTGAGGAAAGGATGGCGGACGGGATGGATTTGGTTTTCAAGTGAAAGCAAAATAAAAGACTGCTTCTTAAACCAGAGAAGGTGAACATGCTGGTTTTGTCTTTGCTGTTTATCTCACGTTACGCTATGGAGTCTTTCTTTAAATGTTCTTTATTTATTTGATTCCTCAGTGTATGCTAAACGTTCTGGTGCAGCCTATGCCATGCCTCGTCTTATTCGTTTGTTAATTATATTATATAAGTTAGTTTGTAGCATACGGTTTTATTATTGTTGTACTTTTTAGGCTTGCTGTGATAGACGGTGTTGGCGGTGATACCGATGTTAAGCCGCAACACCGGTTACATCACTTGCCTACCGCAGCACCGTCCCCCACCGTCGTTTTGATTTTTTTTTTTATAGTAATAAAATTTGTTTAGTTCTGTTAGAGGACACTACAATTAAAACTGAACGCGGCTGCTCAATGCAGTGCACCGAACGAACAACAGTCGTGCATCACAGATCAGATTTCATTATCACTTGAGGAGAGTAGGGCTGAGTATCGCGTTCGATACTTTTTAGGCACCGACCGAATTGCCTCGATACCACCGAGTATCGAAAAACGTCTTGTAGTTCGGTACCAAATTTCGATACCTAAGGGGTTAATCTCATTAACGTCAGTGAGCCAATAAGCCTGCAGCACTAGGTGTGTTTGACTAGAAGTGACGCAGTGCTGATTGATCAGTGTTTGACATCCGCGAGAGCAATTTTAAAGCGTATGGAGCAGTCTGCTCTCTATATCGCGCAGTTTCGCTTACTTGACACAGACTGAAGCTCGCGTGACATTTCAGCGTCTGCCGTCACACTAAATGAGGGCATAAACACATGAACAACAGCTCCAGAACTGCTCTGAGAGTCACTTCATGAGCATTTTACCATTTGATTTGAGTAAAACTTGCGTCATATCATATACACACAGAACTGTAAATGTATTCCCGGAAACCCGTCAAAATAAAAGTTTGGATTAACTTGGAAGACACTGCGGCAGAAATAAATTAATATTGTTCAGCAGAGTGTACATACTGCTACTACTAGGCTACTATTAAAATTATTAAAACTCTTATTTTTTTTAATGAATGATCACACAACATTTCTTCCATGTTTTAATTTTAATAGTAAAATTTTGTTTGCCAAAATAAATAGTTTTATTTTCAATAATTTAAAAGAAAAATGAAATTAATGTTTTATGGCTTAATTTGAAAACCAGATACAGAACACAGAATTTCTGAGGAAAAAGAAAACATTTTATAAGGCTGTTTTAAGAATAAATTTGAATAAACTAAATAGTTTTTATGCATTCAAATAATTAGACGTACTACAAAATAGAATTTAATAACAATAAAACATATTGTGAAAGAAAATAAAACATCCACTTATGAAAGTGGATAAAGATTTTAAATTTCTTGAAGTCTTTAACAACCTAGAATAAATGAATAGAAATTATGATTCTGTTTGAGCTATGCGTTTTAAAACAAGCACGCACTAGTGTAAACTGAAAACTATTTGAGCTTTATTAAAATTATTTGTACTGATTTATTGTTGCTATATTTTGTTCCTTTGTGCAGTGGCTCAGGAGATGAGTCTTTGAGTCTGTATACATGTCAACAAGCTGAAAAAAATAAAACCAACGTTTTTTGAGAATGTAATCTTGTTAAAACTGTTTTCATAAAATTGGTATCGAAAAAAAGTATCGTTCAGGAACCAGTATCGAACTCAAGGTATCGGTATCGAACATTTTTGAACGATACGCAGCCCTAGAGGAGAGTGAGTTGAGCTGACTGACAAGAAGAGTGAGGTAGACAAGACAATGGCGGAAGAGTTTCAAAACACAATGTAAAAGCGCCTGCTTTAAAAATATTTTGGATTTTGAAAAGCCTGTTGAGTTCTGTCATTAATCTACGTGATAATGGAAGTTTTTTTAAACATTAGTTTCTCATTTATTTGGTTCCACAGTATTTGCTGATTTTTATTTTATTTAAACTGTATTTTTTTTTTTTCCCATTATTTTGCATCAAGGTGTATGTCGTCCGTGCCTCCAAACATTCTTATTCGTTTTGCTAATAAACATTCTACATTTCATAATTAATTGTTCCTCATTCTTTACTGATTTTTAGTTTTGTATACCTATTTAAACTTTGTAAGTTATTTGTTATTTTATATTGGGCATAGCATGGTGTATTTTTATTCATTTTGTTAATAAATGTTCTATGCTCTACGTTGTATTTTGTTGTTGCTTGAATTGAATTCAAGCAATTGATGCCGAACTGCTACTAATTTAAAAGTGAAACGCACGATGCTTTTATAAGCTATTTAAGCAAAGGAAAGTGAGGGAAAGAGGGAAAACTCAAACAAACTACAAATAAACAACTGCTTGATACAGAACTGCCGCAAATTTAAGTGAAAGTAAAATGTGCACAGTGCTTTTTCAAACTAGGCTATTTAAAAGTGAGGGAAAGGGGGAAAACCCAAATGAACTAAAAGCAAACAACTGCTTGACGCCGAATTGCCGCTAACGTTAAAGTGAAAGTAAAACGCGCACAGTGCTTGCAGGCTATTTAAAAACGAAGGAAAGCGAGGAAAAGAGGGAAAACTCAAATGACCCCTTGATTAGACTACATAAGACAGACATGATACATTTTGGTAAGCCATATCTTTCAACATCTTATGAAGTACATTCATGTGTATTTTGCGCTATAACTTATTAAACTGGAAGACACTTGAACTGAGATGCAATAACGATCTGTCACTTCACATTTAAAAGTGTCAAAATGGCATTCATTGTTTGTATTTCGTGATAGAATGTACAGGATTTGAAAGCTGAGAGTTTGTTTCTTATCAGAAGTAAGAAAGCACAGAACTCTTTGTGATTTATAGGATGCGAGGCGTGGTACAAATGTTTGGTGTATAGAGAAAAACTGCGGATCTGGCAATGCTGACTTGAACTACGGGTGATTCGTTTGGTCGAATAGAGCCTGCTTTAACGTAGCTTTTTTTTAACTGTTAATGCCTTATTGTCACATTAATTTTGACAGCTCTAAATTCAACAGATTTTCTTCACTCAGTCTGACGCGTTTTTCCGCCGCCTTTTGATTGACAGGATATAATCAGCCCTGATCATCGGCTGATTTTGAACAATGTCTACAAACTAGAGATTTATCGGCCAACAATCGGTATCGGACGATAAAAGCAATTTATTTCACTATTGGCCGTCGGCCGATACCGATTCTTGGCCGATACATCGGTCCATCTCTAGTTAGAATTATTATTATTTTTTAAACAGTGTAGCCTTTTTTTATTTAAATAATTAAAATTTAATTAATTTATTAATGGTAATTTGTAGTGCAACCTGTCTGTATCCAGATGTTTCACATTGTAAAAATTTAAACCGGTTTGCGTTTCACTTGTAAAATTGGATCCTTTCTGTACTTGCATTGGGGAAATTGCTTGTCTTGCTGCAAACCCCAAATTATTTATTTCATCTGGCTCTTTGAAGCCATTTCAGTAATGAATGTTGGAGATGTGGACTTTGCACACTTGGCACCATGCTTGTTTCGCTGTGTAGCATAAAAGGCAATGTTTTGAACTGGATATTAGGAAAATGGGGAAGGTTATTGAATTTGCATTGTGAAAATAAGTACCCTTATTGGAAAGCAGAATACAAATTATTCCAATAAGCAAGAAGCAGAGTGTTGCAAGAAGAGTTTTAATTCTTTAGGATACTGTGTAGGACAGAAAGTCCATTAATACTGGAAGATGAAAATGGCCCCTGTAGATCTAGACAGTGATATTCTGTAGGGTGACTGCTCAGTGTCTGAGAACACTCTAAGCCACTGCAGTAGGAGTGTCTGTATTGAACAGGGAGAGAGCAAAGACTCCAGCAGCTACCGCATGAGCGTTCATGACTGGCATGATGAAAACCACTCTCTGAGACACACACACACACACACACACACACACACACAGATTGTTTCTTGTATCCATGGCAACAGTGTGCGCCATAGAAGCAGAACCATAGTGGTGCAGTTTAACCGGAACCTGCTGAGATATTTGTGGTTATGGTGGTGGGACGCTGACGCTTGTGATGTTCTTTGGTGAGGCCTTCAAGTTGGGCTAGTTGACAGCGCTCCTGTTACTCGCCGCATCCCGAAGTGAATGTTGCATTCAAATGATGTGACTGCAAGATTACCATCCTGATGTCTCTGAAGCTGTTTGGGGACGAGGCCTGAAGAAAGTGTGATATGGTTTTGGGATGGTGTCTTTCTCCCTCGTTCCTAACCTCTTGGCCCTGTCTGTCACTCCCCTGATGCGCTGATTGCTATGCAGCTCTGAACTTGCCTTTGGCTCTTTATCCCGACCCCAGCTGTATCCGTGGAGACCAGCTGTCAGCCCAATCAATTCCCCTCTTCCTCCTGACAGACCGCATCGCCCTTCGGACACAAACCTGGAGATTGGAGGAAGGCCAGAGATCTGCACACAGACTGAGGCAGAGATGGATACAAATGAAGACAGACGGATAAGCAGACATGCACATGCAGATGGATGTGTCCTGGTGCTGGTGGAGGTGATATGTTACCCAAACAGAACTGACGTGAACTCACTTTGGCTCAGTCATCTTATTTTTGCCTGATTTTGATATCTCTATCGCACCTGACAGAGTAATGTTCATATTCAGAGAACTTTTTGTACGCTCTTTAGGGCAAACTTTAAACTTCTTAAATTGAAAAAAAGTCGACCACTGTTGTGTAGCTGCAGAAATAGATTTTTTTTTTTTTTTTGTATAGTTAGTTTTTTCCAACAATCAGTTTCATACATTTGTTCCATGGCAAATGCACTTAATATAACAATTGGAGCATCCGGTGATGTTAAGTATTTTGTTTTGCTCACCAAATTCTAACACTTAAAGCCAAGACTCAAACTCTGTAATAGTGCAGGGCTCTAGACTCATTCTTCCCACTGGTTGCACTTTTGCGACTAACTTTCTCAGTTGGTCGCACGAGCACATAATTTGGTCTTAATTTTTATTTATTTTTTTGCTACAACATTTGATTAATCAATGCATGCTGATGAACTTTTATCATAGTTTATAGTTATATGGGAACGAAAGTGATTTTAAATTCTGTGAACAGGAATTCCTTTTTTTTTCATGCACTTTCACTTTCAAATTCGAGATCTTGGTGTCACATTTTACAAGACAATATAATTGTCTGTTTTGCTTATATCTATACACCTTTCATTTTTTAAGACTAAAACAAAAGATTGATTCATTGTTATTCTTTTTTGTGAACAATTCTTTTATTTAAAGGCAAACTCAAAAAAAAAAAAGTAACATACAGCGATACAAAAACTACACATCAAAAAGAAGAAACAAAACGACTTAAAAAAACAAGAAAAAACACATGCACCGGGTGCACCCCGTGGACATACATAAACTGCAATTTGGGAAAGGAGATATATGCACACTAGGGATGTAACGATTACCGGTTTGACGATAAATCATGATAAAATTCCCCGCGGTTAGTATTACCGTTTCATATTTTAATTATCATTAAAACTAGGGGTGGGCGATATGGGAAAAATATCATATCACGATTTTTTATAGAAATATCACGATTCACGATTTTTATCCCGATTCTTTGTTAGTTTTAATATTTTGGTTTTACAAGTTGTCTGAGCATTACAGCCAAACTAGAAAGACAAAGATGCATGGCAGATATTTAGGCCAAAGTGGGTGAAGATAAAAAATCTTTGTCATTATTTTATTTTTCTTATTAAAAAATAAGAACAAAGATACACATTACAAATACACATAATATAC
The DNA here is from genome assembly GCF_936440315.1 of Barbus barbus. Lineage (NCBI taxonomy): Eukaryota > Metazoa > Chordata > Actinopteri > Cypriniformes > Cyprinidae > Barbus > Barbus barbus. The sequence continues at coordinate 9,168,119 of NC_136715.1, read as the reverse complement.
AAATAAAACAAACAGTGCTTTATTTCCAGGTACAATAGGTGTATTTAGCAGAGCATTCAATGAAATTGAATGAACAAATATAAAAATAAAACACTAGATAGACTGATTCCTAAAGCAACTGTATTAAAGTTTTTCAGTCAAGAATAGTGAGTGATTTTTCTATTTGCGTTTTGTTGTTTTGTTAACGTTAAATGAATAGTTCCCCCACAAATTAATATTCTGTCATCTGTCTGTCAATTCTGTCATAATGTTGTATTTTTATATCATCATTTACTCAAAAGTTGTTTTAAACCGGAATGAGTTTCTTTCTTCTGCTGAACATAAATGCTATTTTGAAGAAGGTGGAAAACCAAACAGTTGCTGGTCCTCAGTGACTTCCATAGGATTTTTCTTTCCTACTATCAAAGTGGAAAACCAAACAGTTGCTGGTCTACATTGACTGAGTAAATAATGACAGAAATTCAATTTTAGGGTGAACTATCCCTTTAATGACAGTCGACAGCATGTTTAGTGTCCTGTCCCTTTAAGAGCTGCACGCATCTAATATACAGTACAGGCACGCATCCGTTTCTCTCTTAACTATTTACTTTCATTTTAGAGATAACCAACTCAGTCTGTATGTAAACCTTGTGTGTTTTGACAGTATTAGCGCAAAATATAACTTAGTTGAGTAATCAGGCCAAACAGTTGCTGGTCCTCATCTTCTGCTGTTAGACAGGCGTTTTAGTGCGCGTGCTTCAGGTGTATGCGCTCAGAACAAGCGCACGTCAGACCAGCGCGCGAATTAAACATTTAACCAGCAAGGCTTGTATGCAAATAATGTACTTTTGCGATCGCGAATAAGTGCAGTGTCCTGTCTGAGTAACTCTACTGCTGTATGTCGTGTTGTACAGTACATAGAGACGGCGGCGCCAGAACTGTATTTGACAATGTGCGCGGTAGCGCGATACTACGATATTTCTTCAAAAGCAGATCGTGGAGACATTTTTATCGTCCACGATCAAAAATCGTCATATCGCACACCCCTAATTAAAACCGTATTCGATTACCGTGATTTAAACAACTCGCGATAAATAAATACTGTCCGGCATAAAGCAGAGTTTTCAGTAACAGTCTCACGTGCGCACAGCAGCACAGTAGTTTCGTTCTGAGTGAAAATAGGGCGGAAAAGCTGGGAGGTTTTAAAAGAGTGCTAAGGGAATTATACAAATTAATATATCAATGAATTAATTATATGAATGTACCTCTGAAGGTTCGGACTGTCTTCAGAAACGATTTGATGGCATTTTGTTCTCATCTTCGCTCCATGTAATACCTAAAGGAAGTGTTCGCGGAGTTCACAGGAATCAGCTGTAATTCAGCTTTTCCGTATAAAGCGCCACCTGCTGTCAGAGAGTGGATTTACAGACACTTATTTACATTCAGTCTGTGTGCAGTTTCTGTCTGGCCAAAAAATTGACCAAATTTGCATGACCTGCTGTAAATTTTAACCGGTTGATGAAAAACAAACTTATGTACATTTAAACAATTCAGATATGCTATATAGAATTATTTATGGAGCAGGTAAAATACATATAATCATTTATTAATTATCATTTTAATTTAACCCTTTTCTTTAAAGGCTGAAATGTGTGGTCTACCTTTATGTTAAACTTTTTCAAAGCTTTATTTGAACATTTACATTATTTATTTGAACATGCTATTAAACTGGTGTCAGTCAAGTTGTCATTTAAAATCCAGACCTCATTGGTAATGTTATTGTTTTAGTGATTATGCAAACAAAAAGTCATTTTATTTGCTGTTTGTTGATTTTTAAGTATGAAACTTGGTGAAGTGATTTATGTTTCGGTACTTTTTGAACATCTCCAGCACATTTTAACAATACCGTGATAATACTGATAACCGTGATAATTTTGGTCACTATAATCGTGATTAGAAATTTTCATACCGTTACATCCCTAATGCACACAGGGGCGCCCCAAAGGGGACAGACAAAGTCCGTGCAGCAATTTCAAATGGATCATCCGATGATCTGGGCTGATCTTCGAGGATGATGTGATTGTTTTCTGATCGGATTTGCGAGACAAAGTTCGTAAGTCACCATTGATATCCTTAGACCAGATAGTTGTTATGGACAATTGTCTGCATGATTGTACGAGGAGAAAAGGGCAAACAACTGAAGCAGAAACAACAGAATTATCAGTTAGGATCAGGGAGAATTACTTTTCACAAGAGATGTACAGGCAATTCTGTCAGCATTATCACCATTTCTGTGTAAAATGGAAATATTTAAATTTCTTCAAACAGTTATCAAAACGTTTTATTCCCTCTCACAGCAAGAGACCACCTCGTAATATTTATTGTTGCATCATCCTTCCACAAATGAGCTTTCTGGATCAAAGCAATGTCAACCTTTTTTTCGTCGGAGTAGTTGTAAAAAACGTGTACGTTTATGGGGGCCATTTGAACCATTGACATTACAACTTATTATATTAATTTTAGTCATTACTATCAAACAAATAAGTGAATTGAACAAATGAGAGAAGGTTATACCACTGCAAATGAATTAACTCAAGTCTGCCTTTAAAAACCCATTAATATAAAAAAAAAAAAAACACCCCATAAAACTTTTATAGACTGGGGTAAAAACCCCAGGCTGCCGCCCTCCCCTGTCTTAGTCAGTGACAGTAACATGACAGCCAGTACAATTCTTTAGAATACCACCATTAGCCCTATTATAAGAGAAATAAAATAACTTTGAATTCACACGAGTGATTAAGTGGGGTTAAAAAAAAATTGTATGTTTACTTTCCATAACGAGGAAACAAACATAAATAATTGTATCATATACATTGAAAACTGTACATTAGTGATACCAAGTTTCCTAGCTTACATGAAGAACTGCCAGTAGGCGATTCACACATGAATTTCCAGATCAGTAAATCCGAAGTTGAGTCACTCTGTATTTTCAAACCCTTATACCACGTCTATCCCAGGAGAATGAGGAGCGGGAATGGAGCTCAGGAATTGACGCACTTCGTCCGGTGAGTGCATTAGTTTGGTCTCGCTGTGTCTCATGACGATCTTCAGAGTAGCTGGATACTGAAGAAGGGTCTGTAGACCTGCCTCTTTCAATTCCTTCCGTATTGCATTGAAGGAGCTCTGCTTCTTTGCCGTCGCGGGAGAGAAATCGGGGAAGGAGCTCAACATCGTACAGTGACTTTTTCAGAAAGCCGATCGGGTCATCCTTCTCGGCCCCTTCAGGTAGTCCCAGCAGGGGGAGATTACTGTGTCTGCTGCGGTCTTGTAAATCAGTCACCTGCTGCTCGAGGGCATCCAGATGGCCAGTGTGTTCGCCGATCACTTTTTTTTTTTTTTTTTTTTTTTGCTCGCTCTGTTCCCAGATTAAAAAATCAATTTTAGAGCATATATTCTGGATTGTAGTGCTACTGGTTTTGTTTTCTTAATTGGCGAGGATGATGGTGAAAGATAAGTGAGTTTCCGACTGACATCTTCAGACCAACGACAAATGAAAAAACTACCCCAAATGTATAAAAAAGATGAACAACTGTAAAAGATGGTAATATACATGGAGCTCAGCTAATGTGCGACTTGGCTCATTAAAGCGCCACGTGATCCCGATTCGTTGTTATTCTTAATTAAAAAGCACAACAACAATAAAACTGTACGTTACAATGAGAAACTAGCTTACATAACATTTATTAACCAAAATGAATAAGACGAGGCATGGTATAGGACACATCACATGCTGTATTATATACCAACTAATAAATTACAGAATGTTTGGCAAACACTGAGGAATCAAATAATAATAATATAAAAAAATTAAGGAAAGCCTCCATAGCATAACGTGAGGTAAACAGCAAAGATAACAAGCTTTTCAAAATGAAAACAAAAAGAAAAGTACAACTAAACTGGCTGTCGCTGACAGGACTTGCATGTTTTTTTTTCTCCAAGAATACCAACATGTTCACTTTCTCTGGTTTAAGAAGCGATCTTTTACTTTAGTTTTAAAACCAAATCCTCCGTTGCGCTCCGTCCGCGGTGCCATAGCCTCTCTTCACGTGATCAGTGAAATCTGACTCTACAATGTGCCGCGGCTCTGCAGGGAGCGCTGTATGAAGCAGACTCTTTGGATCATCTTAGACCATGCACTCATGCGACCACGTCCAATTTTTAATCGCACATTCTCAAAAAATGGCCACAGTCTAGAGCCCTGTAGTGGGTTATCACAATGTATGAATTATGATGTATCTTTGCATATGATATTGTGAGACACTTAGCCCTTTTAAAGTTTGTAACAGAACTTCGAGTAATTTACGATGACGAACGTTTTTAGCTTAAATTTAGCATTTGTGCCAACTGCTTTTAGAATTTTAAATACTGGGATCTGAGAGCGAGTAGGGGTGACTGTTACTTGTTATCCTTTATGTAATTTGTGTGATGTTAAATTTATTTGTGTGGCAAAGACAAATTTCCACTTGTGGACAAGAAAGTGACTGACTAAACTAAAAAAACAAATTACAAATCAGCTGTCATTTATTTTCCTTTTTATTTTTTTGTATTGCTCATAGCTCCCTTGTAATGAAGCATGATTTTTCTGCTTATTTATGCAAGGAAAACATATTTGGACTTCTGTTCAAATATGAACCAGAATTATGTAATTGACTTTGAAGTCTTTCAGGGGCTGAATAAAGTCCTTTTTTCTGTTAGACAACAGCTAATGTCACAGTCTCTCAGCAAACCACATCTCTTTTCTTACATTTCAGCATTCATCTTAAATATCTGGTTCAGTCTAGCACATGCGACATGTATTCCTGTCACTCCACTTCTGTGACGTGTTGAGACCGGAGTAGTGATCTGACAGATGTCGATGGCATCTGCACACTGTGCCCGATTGCTGCACTGCCTCTCCGGTCTTGACATCCAAGGTTAAAGGTGCCATAGAATGCATTGATACAGTATTTTAAATTGTTCTCTGATATCTACACAGAAGGTATGTGGCTTAGGTAAGGGCAAAAATCTCCAGAAACGATTTTACATGTCCATTTACAACCCTAGGATTTCTCCCTAGAATGAAACGGTCTGTTATTGGCTTATTTGGCGGGGTCATGAATAATAATGAGCTCTGCTCTGATTGGCTGTTTCACAGTGCTGCTCAATGTTGAGCTCTGCTCTGATTGGCTGTTTCACAGTACGGCTCATCAGCAAGAAGGAAACAGAGGAAAATATATATTTAAATACGTTCTCTCGCAGTTATATCGTCGGGTAATTATACTGCATTATAAAACGCGGGCATCAGGGAGCCGTTATTAATATGCGAGGCATTGAAACTGCTTTTGAACGATCCATCGATCGCGTTATAGTTTCACTTTCAAGAGACGCGATCACACAAACTATGTTTACATTATGGAGCAACAGTACTTACCACACATTTCACAAGATCAGATGCTTGTCAGTGGTGCTCAGGATCTGTAAGTCATTCGCCATCATCCTCATCTCTCCTTACTGAGAGTGAAATCTTATGTACTGTAACAGGCTACCGCTAGCAAGGAGCTAACCATGTCCCTTTAGTGGCTCGCGTTATTTGCTTTCTGTGCCTTTCTGAATACAGACACCAACCCATCCCTGCACTTCACACCCCCTGCACGGCCTGGAACATAACATTTATTTTGTTATTTTCGCTGTTGTCCGCACTTGTTTATTTACAATACCTGCAGAGCTTCTGATGGTTCGGCCGGCTTAGAACAAGGGCGGGTTTATGCAAATGTTGGGGGCGTAGTGATCCCGACTGTTGCGTCACAGTCGGTGTTATGTTCTGATTCGCCTGTTTTTCAGTGGTCTTTTTTAATCACGAGATTTACATATGAAGGAGGAAACTATGGTGTTTGAGGCTCACTGTATGTCATTTCCATGTACAGAACTGTTATTATTTAAATATGCCAGGGTAAAGACAGTTTTTCATTCTATGGCACCTTTAAGACAATCACTGGCAGATGGGTGTGATTTGAACTTAATGGACTGCAATTGACATGATTAGCGTCTCTCACCTCTACCGAGGTGCTACTGGATTGATTTTCTGGATTGATTCTCTCCTGGCAAAGTGTCGATGGAGAAATCTGTTTGGCATTCATGCACGTTTCGTTAAAGCTTCAACTTGACCTTCATGCTATTAGACCCCCTGCCATCTATTCACTCATTACTCCTTACCTCTTATCTTTGACATCCAGAAATATGTTTGGCGTACATTTGTTTTCTATGCGTTTCATTTGTTCAGATCTCACCTATGTCAATTTCATCCACTCATCTACTCTTCACTCCGATTTCAACCACGTTAAACACTTTTAAGCGCAAGTTAAAAGAATATCTCCTTGCATTAATATTGGACATGGCAGGATAATCATAACTGGTTGTATAATTCATTTTTGGGACTTTTTGTTATGTTATTTATTTTTTTTCTTGGTTATGATTGTCTTTGTATATGGTTCTTAAATTGTGTAGCACTTTGGTCAACAGTGTTGTTCAATAAGAGCTAGATAATTAAATAAATACACTCTTCTAGTCTACTATGTGTTTTATTCTCCTCATCTCATTGACTCTAGCTGGAAGGAGATGGGGGTTTCCCTAGCAACTGTTACTGGGTGAAACCCATAACCTTGATCTGGTATTGGGGAAACTTTTTGTTCTTCCTCAAAATGACCTTCCTGTGCCATCCAGAAACCCACGGTTGTTGAAAATTTTTTTTTTCAGTTTTGTTCAAAGCAGTTGTTCTGCTGATTATTCTGCATCTCATTGTATATAATAAATGTTTAGTGAATGTACATTTACTTGCTATTTTAAATTTCTGTGGATGTTTTGGATGTTGCAGGATAAAAACATGGCTATCGCTGACATTGACAGAAATGACCTTTCACTGAAGACTGATGTGAAGGATGGCCTATTGCAGTGACCTACTAATCAGTGTTGTTTATAATATAAGGAGGTGAAATGGCTAATGTTGTCAATTATGGTAGTCCTTTTAATTAGACTGGTGCAATGAGGAATTGAAAGACCAGTCGAGGGAGCACATTTTCATTTTTTTTAAATGAAATAAGGATGTTTGTGTCTAGCTTGTTTGTCGTCAGAAGGCTTGGTGGTTCTATTTTTTGCAACCTGATTTGTATAAATGGCACTTCTCTGCACCAAAGGTGATTCTGAGTCTTCTCAAGACTCTCTTGCTTTCTCTGCCAATTGTTGCTCTAGCCTTGTTTGAAATTGTAACAAGTAGGGATGTGCGTTTCATCTAATTTGACTGTCGTTTAAACGGACGTTTTGTATCCGACTAGTCGACTAGTCTAAAAGCTAGAAACCCCCCAAAAATGGCAAAAGAAAAAAAAAATTGCGTGTCTATAATAACAGCCTACACTTGAAATACTTAAATCTTTGAATCACACTGTCAAATCCCTCAATGAATTCTGCTAAAAATAGGTCGTGATTATGCCACATGCTTGCCTTGCGTTATCATTATTTAATATTAGGCGGTCGTTAAACAGAAAAAAAGAGAGAGCATACACTCAACATAAACCAGTGCATAGCTTATTTATTCAGATCGGCTGGAGCAATGCAGAAATGGAAAATCAATCAATAGACTGACAGAATTCTTCATTTTCATATAAAGTTAGCCAACATATTAAAACAAAAGTAAAAAACAAATAGGAACGTTTATCAAGGAATAGCATTAAAACGGCTTTTAAAAATGTACGTTACTTCATGTTGGCTATATTGTCTAAAAACAAAAGAATGCTTGTTTTACTTACTCAGACCATGCGCATTTGTTCAGTGAATTTAACACTGTAATGTGGTCTGGCGAAAGACGGGACTAGACTATTCTGCACTTGAGAAAAAAATGCGCTCGGCAGGAACTGAAATCACAGGCACGCAGAGAGATAACTACAAGCAAGCAGACAGTTTAGAAAAGAGCCTGGAAATCCCGCAGCACCACCGAAGTGGGTCTTCGTTTAGAAGAATAGATTGCGCGGATGGGATCACGGACTGCAGCGACGTATGAAAGATTGACATTTGCTGGCTTTGGCTAGCCTCCAAGCTAACGCATGCATGCCTGTATTGAATAAGATTACGCATCGCTCCAGTTAGGGCTGAACGATATATCGTTATCGTATCTATATCTAGATATGAACTTTCAAGATATTACTATCGAAAAAAGCAACGATATAGACGATATAGATTTCCCCTCTCCGCGCTCGCCCCGCCCTGCATACAACTCTGGCAGTCACACAACGAACATCAGTTTTACGAGTGCCCTTGAATGCACCGCTAAAGACAGCGCGCACACACTACAGAGACAGCGGAGAAATTAAAAAGAAAGAAAATGAGTGCAGGAGATAATGCGGCCGGTGGTAGTGCAGAATCTGACTTGGTGCCAAAACATAAATCATCTTCCATTATTTTGAGGTATTTTGGATTCAGAAAAGACGATGTAAACCAGAGTGACGTAGCGGCAAAAGTTGAACTATTTTGAACTTTGACCGCGGCGTGCTCGCCGCTGGTGCGCTCCGCTGGTGCGCTCCGCTGCGCGTGCGCTTTGGTCGGCGCAGCAACTAACCGCCCTCGCGCAGCGCAAGCCATTGAAATGAATGGGTTTCATAGCGCAGTGCATGCCGCGTCCTGTGTGAAAGGGCCTTTACGCCGTACGAGTCGACGTCCACCAGTGAGTTCTTAAAAATAAAACTACGCTTTCCACATTTTTTTGTATTATGATGTTTTTATTTTTCTGAGAAATGCTTGGTTTTCACCGAACCCGTAGTCATATCGTATCGTATCGATATCGAGATATCTGGCATGAAAATCGAGATATGAAATTTTGTCCATATCGTTCAGCCCTAGCTCCAGTAGAGTTATTGTAAGCCAATTTGACATCACACAGTTTACACAACTTTTCCATCTCCTTCTAATTAAAAAAAAAATCCCACACCTTGCTGGTCTTTCGCGTGGTCATTTTAAATGTAATTTTAAAATGATGGTAATTTGAATTATAAAATCATCATGTTTTTTTTTTTCTCTCTCGTGTAATCGACTATTGCTTTCAGTGTCGACTAGTAGGAGCTGTACCGTTTAGCCGACTTGTCGACTAGACCCGCACATCCCTAGTAACAAGAGGACTTTTCAATAACTTTGACGCTCATGTAAATAGGGAGCACAATTACTAATGCGTAAAGAATGGGATTAGTCATGTCAAACAGTGGTTGCACAAGAGCTATATATTGCTTTTCTCTTTTATAATGATTCTCTAGACACATACCCGCACACTGTTTCTCTGCTTTGTGATAGCCATTATCTTTAATGTCTTCCCCATATGAGAACACACACAGGGCATGTATTCACTTACTGCTATGTATGAATAAATTAATCCCACTTAACCTAGTTGACATTGTATGCAAGGTTTTGTAAAGCTTCTATCTGTTTGACTCAGAATTTTGTTTGGAAGGGATGTGTGTGTGTGTGTGTGTTTATGCTTGCGCTTGGCTCAAAATCTCTATCCCCTGCCAGTTCTTGAATCGGTGACATCTCTCATGCTGTTTGGCTTCATGTAGTGTGCAATGTCTGAGACCAAACATCTCGGTTTTTTATTTATCAGTATGACTTGGATGGATAGATTATCTGTTTCAAAGAGAATCTTAGAATCTTTGATTGTACTCATTACAAGAAGCAGCAAATAACAGAAATAAGAAATTGAAGAAGAGCTGCGTACCTCTGATGTAATTATTTTTCCACATTGATGATTTTGAAAGAAAACGCTCAAAGGCTGCATGTATTTGATCAAAAATGCAATAAAATAGTAATATTGCCAAATTTAAAATAACTAATTTCTGTTTTTATATATTTTAAAATATACATTTTAAAATGTAATTTATTCCTTTTTGGAAGAGTTTAATTTTCAGCAGCTATTGCTTCAGTCGTCAGTGTCACATGATCCCTCAGAAATCATTCTTGTATGCTGATTTGGTGCTCAAGAAACCTTTATTATTATCAGTGCTGAAAACCATTGTGCTGCTTAATATTTTTTGGGGAAGCAGTGATACTTTTTTTTTTTTTTTTTTTCTAGGATTTTTTTAAAATACAAAATTCAATGAAATGGAAATCTTTTGTAACTAATTATCTTTGCTGTAACTTTTTATCTATTTTATGGATCCTTGTTGCATAAAAGTATTAATATCTTTCTTTTTTGAGTTGCGTTTCATATTTTTAAGTGATTCATTTCTAATGAGATGTCTGCTGAATGAAAGTGCTTTTAATAGGTTCTAATTTATTCAGGGGCCATTGCATTGAAGCACTAATGCTACATCAGATCCTGTTACCGTGGTTGTTTTAATGAGCCCAGTCACTTGTGTGAGTTTGAGAGTGTGAAAGAAACCTCATTGCTCATTTCCCTCAGCCAATGTACCCAAAGTATTATGTACATGTGAAGGCAGCATCACCCTCAAATGGAGGTCATAAATGCAGAACTTCCAGACTAGGCCTGTCACAAATTACTTTTTGTTGGGATATATTGCCCCAGGAATACATGTGATAAACAATCTAATTCTCATTTTAAGGCCTTTTTATGCCACTGACTTTATTATTATTATTATAATAATAATAATAATAATAATAATATAACTGAATAATATAAGTACACCATTTCATTTCAGTAATGTAAGTACATAATTTCTTAATAATATTTAGACATTAGAATTTTATATTCTAATAAAACAAAATAACAATAACTGCCAAATAAATAACACAACAAATAAAAAGGTGTGGTTGTACAGGGACCAATTCTCACTAACAATTTGCTTATTAGTCTGACTATTATAATAACATTTGTTTTTAGTAATGTAGCAAATTATATAGCTCAAAAGGGAATTGTATCTAAATAATTACAATTAATTATGATTAATTACAATTATTTATATCGGCTGACAGTAATAACTGTAGCAGAATTAAATTGCCATCAACTGATCTGTCTGTCCAGCGCACATTCAGTGCAAGTTCATATCAACTCTAAGAAAGGATGTTTTCTTGGCCACAGAAAATACTTTAAGTATTGATATATTAGAGCATGTAGTAAGGGTCAAAATTGTAAAGGGGAATTAATTTGCAAGGCAGAATCAGAAACTCATGTAATTTGTGCGCACAACTTTTATTAATTAAACACTAACGCAAACTAGTCAAACAAACAAACATACATGCGTACAATCACTCATACATGGGGAAAGGGCTAATGAGAGTTGATAGATGAAACCATCAGGAAAACCAGAGAATGCAGTTATGGAAAAAGTAATTTAACCACCTGAGTAAAACCATCAGCGCCGTTTATAAAGGGGTCTATAACTTGTACTAATAACCTCTGTTTTGTTTAGTTAAATGTACAATACTTACAATGCATTTGGTCGTGACGAGTGTCTGGGATGCAGTCTCAGATGAAGGTCTTAATGGTTTCAAGGTTTTGGATTCCTGATCACGTTCTTCCGGGTTGAAGAGTGGTAAATTCCAAAGATGTTCTGAGGTAGAAATGTTCTTTCCAGGTAGAGAGTGGAAAAGAGCTAAGAAAGAGATCTGCTGAGGTTCTTTGTTGAATGGAAAGTCAAGGCCGCAAGGCCTGGCACAAAAACTTAGAGGGTCCAGAAAAAGTTCTAGCTCACATCCTCTTAGGATCTAACAAAACCGCAGACAGCAGGGGTGTCACTTACGTGAGAGCTTTATCTGCTATAGTGGTTCTTAGTTGGTTCGACTGGCGAGCCCTTTAAGAACCGGTTACTTTTCCACAGGCTAGAGAGCCAATACAGAGCCAGGTCTTGCGTCACAATACATTTCATGTTTCGGTTCACTAGCACGGCACAACAGGCTTGTTCGAGGTGCATCAGCGCCATGCAGACCGATCGATCGATTGGCACACAACACACTAAAGCATTGCGAGAGCAATCCAAAAGCATAAAGAGCCGTCAGCTTCCCAGTCGCTCCCGCAGCACCCCGATGCCTCGCACCGTCCGATCCGCGCAGCACCGATCCATCCCGAACAAGCCTAAACAAGCTATCAACAATAGCGGATGTTGCGTTGCTATTGATATTCATGGCTTTGCGAACCTACATCGGCATCCAAACACGGCGAATCAAACGTGTTCGCGGTTAGCTGCTATTTCAAATATGGCGGTCCAAAGTTTCTGTTCGTCTTGTTGGTCACGGTAACCCCGCCCCCAGCCCCTGACGTAAGCAGTTCTTCCTTCTAGCCCAGCAATGTTGTGGTGCTACTTACGAACCGCTTTTCCTGGTTCGGAGCTGGTGCTTTGGGTGTCGAAAAACAAAGAACCGGTTTGAAACTAGGCTCTGGCTCCAAACCAGCACTGGAACTGCCTTGGTGGAAATGGGAGTCAAAGGGCCTATGGTGACTTGAACTTTTGGAGGGAAAGTTTACGACTCTGTCTCCATGCATGGTAATTTGCATATGAACCGAATTGGACGTTGATATACAAACTATTAAAGATTCTTAGGACACATACATTGAATAGGTATCGACACATAATATACACTCTCAATTAGATCATCCAAAGACAAATTGATAGAGACCAAACATTATATACATGAGGTAATGTTAACTAGTGTTCTATCATAATCATGCATAAAACAGGATACAATACGCAAAAACACATACAAGAACAGTAATAATATACACAATGACCTGAAGATATGTGTTCATTCAAAGAAAGGTTTTTCTATGAATTAATTAGAGAAGAGTCCATATCTCTTTCCTAAGGGGAAAAGAAGTGAGTTCCCGCATTCCTTTGAGCAATAAAACAAGTGTTATCAGACGGGTTGCCATGGAACCAGAGGCCTGTTCTGCCGCCTTAGGTGTTAGATGCATTTCAGGGAGAAGGGTCCACAGACCCTCATAGCTGGCCTTTTGGTTAGGTGAGTGGGCATAAGAGATTATTTGTTAAATATAACAAAGTTGTGTGTCTGATTGGTCCAAATGTTACAGTAATTATAAAGCACATATTCTGCATGACCATATTCTACATCCCTAATCCTACCCAATACCTAAATTTAACAACTACTTCACTAACTATTAATAAGCAGCAAATGAGGAATTTGAGGCAAAAGTCATAGTTAATGGTAGGGGTGGGCGATATGGGAAAAATATCATATCACAATTTTTTTTAGAAATATCCCGATTCACGATTTTATCACGATTCTTTGTCATGTTGGTTTTACTATTTTGGTTTTACAAGTTGTCTGAGCATTACAGCCATACTAGAAAGACAAAGCCTTTCAAGGTAACACACACACACAAAAAAAAGACATGGCAGATATTTAGGCCAAAGTGGGCGAAGATAAAAATCTTTGTCATTTTATCATTCTTATTAAAAAATAAGAACAAAGATACACATTACAAATACACATAATATACAAATAAAACAAACAGTGCTTTATTTTCAGGTACAATAGGTGTATTTAGCAGAGCATTCAATGAAATTGAATGAACAAATATAAAAATAAAACACTACATAGACTGATTCCTAAAGCAACTGTATTAAAGTTTTTCAGTCAAGAATAGTGAGTGATTTTTCTCTTTGCATTTTGTTGTTTTGTTAACGTTAATGAATAGTTCCCCCCAAAACTAAAGTCATCTGTCAATTCTGTCATTTAATGTTTTATTTTTATACCATCATTTACTCAAAAGTTGTTTTAAACCTGAATGAGTTTCTCTCTTCTGCTGAACATAAATACTATTTTGAAGAAGGTGGAAAACCAAACAGTTGCTGGTCCACAGTGACTTCCATAGGATTTTTCTTTCCTACTATCAAATTCAATGTGGACCAGCAACTGTTTGGTTACCCTCATTCTTCAAAATATCTTATTTTGGGTTCAGCACAAGAAATTAATAGAGGTTTGGGACAACATGTGAGTGAGTAAATAATGACAGATTAAATTTTAGGGTGAACTATCCCTTTAATGACAGTCGACAGCATGTTTAGTGTCCTGTCCCTTTAAGAGCTGCACGCATCTAATATACAGGCACGCATCCGTTTCTCTCTTAACTATTTACTTTTATTTTAGAGATAACCAACTCAGTCTGTATGTAAACCTTGTGTGTTTTGACAGTATTAGTGCGTAATTATTAGCGAGTAATCGGGCACCGTTAGACAGGCTTTTTAGTGCGTGCGCTTCAGGTGTTGCTTCACGAATGAAACATTTAACCAGTAAGGCTTGTGTGCAAATAATGTACTTTTGCGATCGCGAATAAGTGCAGTGTCCTGTCAGAGTAACTCTACTGCTGTATGTCGTGTTGTACAGTATAGAGACGGAGGCGCCAGAACTGTATTTGACATAATGTGCGCTGTAGCACGATACTACGATATTTCTTCAAAAGCAGATCGTGGAGACATTTTTATCGTCCATGATCAAAAAATCGTCATATCGCACACCTCTAGTTAATGTTTTGTTAATGGTGAGACTTGGACCTTAAAAATGTGACCAGCTGTGTAAAGGCCGGGGACACAACAAGCTGACAGTTGGGGGCTGATGGCGAGCGACGGTCGGGCTAGTTTGTTTGGTGTGTTCCACTCGTTGGGCTCAGGTCGGCGGCAGTTTGCTATGTTGAATCGGCGTCGGGACTGACGGCGAGAGGGAGAACTCTGGTTGGATGTTCAGTTTAGCGAATGAGTCAGTGCCCGAGAATTACAGCAAAAGTGATGAAAATGAGCATGTAAATGAAGGCGGTACAGACAAAAGGCTGTTTAAATGTTACGTGATCTTTCCCAATCATTCTCCGTGTTTCCGCTACATTCATTCTGCCGTGGCGGCCCGCCACACCAAAAATCATCCCCGCCACGGCTGCAGCTTTTCAGTGACGTTACTCGATTCACTTACAGTCTGGTAATTTATAGTGGAGGAGACGCTAGTCGCACACCAATTATTAAAAGGTGAGTATAATATAGCGCAAACTTAAGTGTAATCATAGTAGTGGTGTACGTTATGTGTAACGATTCGATTCAACCTCCAACATTACACACAGTAGTTGTGAAACTGATCGCAGTTGATCCGTGGTCCGTACGGACCAGACCTCAAGGTTCGGTTCGCATGTGATTAACAGACTAATTGCAAAAATGAACCATCATAGAGTGAACGTTTATCATTTGTATGTGTTTTATCTTGCCAATTTACACATTCGAGTGATCTTAAGCCATTCCAGCGCAAGACGAGGCGAATAGAACTTATTTCACTGTCCGTGCGCTGATTTCTGTGGCCACAGCTGCCGGACACTGCTCCCGCGCACAGATTTTTAAGCACGCGCGAACACAGAGTTCATTCTTCATTCGCATTTCCTTGTGTTTGAACAGACGCATACATACAGAATTATGTGAAAATGGACGTCTCAACAATCATTCTCGATAACGCAGTCACTCATCTTCAGTGAATGAAAACAAGTTAGAAAGAAATAGCATGTGTATCATTATATTGGATCCGTGCATCCGGTCTTAAAGGGACAGCTGCCTATAAACACATGCTGTTATATATGACAGAAGAAAAGGGGCATGGTCCACGGGAAAATCATTGTGTCATTTTGTTCACACAGAGCTCGTTCCGGGACTGAACCCGGCAATGTTACTAGGTCCCCAACCCAGGATCGATCCCGGAATTAATCCCGGGGCGTGTTTGCATTCACACAGAAGTCACTCCGGCAATTTTCCGGGACCAACGTGCAGTGTAAAAGGGGCTTTAGAAACCCCTTATTTTTTATTTATTTAATAATGTATATATTTATTCTATTTTGAGTAAAAACTAGTCATACTAGTTTCTTTCTTACAAAATAAAATTACTAGCAAACAACCATGTTTTATTTGGGTAGTTGACGTATCAGTGATGTGACAGAAAAATGTAAAAAAATTTACCTCTAACATTGAATATAAACCTCTCTCAAGCTATTTGTAACTCTAAGAATGAAGATACATTTTTCTCATGTTATTTGTATGTTAAGGTTTTTTTTTTTTTTCTCTCTCCATTTTTTGCTATGTCACACCTTAGGACACTAATTTTTATTTGTCAACTACCCATTTACAATTTTTATTTGCGCTTTTTGGACCCTGGCTTTAGATCATTTAATTTTCTCACACATTGTCTGTCATAAAACATTAACTGCATTTATATACAGTACTTCACAAACATGTAAAGATTGACCTCCATAACTCATAATCATCTTTCTCATGGTCTTCATCTTGACTGTATTTGGTCAGCCCACTATCGTTAGACTGAGGTGCCGCAGACCACTGGCTGGCCAGGTGGTGTTTGGGTGTGTTGATCTCATTAGTAGACCTGAACTCAATCCTTGCAGTTCGCCTCATCTCTAATGAGGATCTCCCACTGCTTGCCCTTCTTGACACACAGACTGTTCTTGTTTTGGTTTGTCTGGACTCCAGTCAGAATGGTTTGCTCTTTCTTGGAGCGGTTTTTTCCAACCCACGTACAGTATAAAATTACAGTGACTTATGTGACTACACTTTTTCTTTGTAGTTAGACCAGTTCATTCAAAGATTTTGAGCTGATCTGGTTATACCACTCCCTATAAATGAATAGCAGGAAGTTTTCTCCTTCCAAGATAACTCAACTCAAGGACAGACTGTAGTGAGAGAATTCAGTTTGATTTTACATTTGTCTGCGCATAATGAATTGAGTGCATATGTGCTTTGAGAACATGATAATTATCTCAGTGCTTATTCATGTAAATGGCTCTGTATCGGGGCAATGTTATATTTGAATACGAGTATGCACATGGTGGGATGGCTGAAGGCTGTGAGAACGGCGGTGGGGAGTTGAATAACGAAACGGCAGTAGTCTAGACATGCCTCGGTGGCTGTGAGAGTCTTCCACCATTGTGTGAAGTTAATTAATTTCTGAAACATGACTCTTATGTTCTCAAGTACTTCACAGAGGGACCCTTGAACCTGCTGTTTCCGCTCACAGAGAGGAAGCGATTTACCATACTTTCCTGCGAGAACTGATGTTTTGTGATTAAATTAACTTGTATGAAGGAGCTGATGAATTAGAGGGGTAGACTCAGGGCTGGTTTAAAGGGGGGTGGGGGGTTACAATGCTATTTCATGCATTGAGTTGTTTACACTGTTAAAGAGTTGGATTCTCATGCTAAGCATGGACAAAGTTTGAAAAAACTGTTTGGATATAAGTATTTCAGTGCCAAATATCTTACTTCTGGGAATGTACAAGTTTCTTGATCACGGCTCTTCATGAGCGCTAAAGGGGTCATGCACAGCCGGTGTGAAAAAACATGCTTTTTTTTCAGCCTTAGAAAGCTGAAAAAGCAGAAGTATTTCCTGCAGACATTAATAGATGCCATAAGTTAGCCTTTATCAGTGTCTGCATGTAATACCTCTGCTTTTGATTAACGCTATGTTGATACAGTAAGCGTTAATCATTCCAACGCGATCTTAAGTTGAATCACATAAACATAAAATAATAGCCTATAAAGTGTCTACATTCACTACGGAACTCGGATGAAAGTTAAACTGAAACTCGATAACTCAATTAAGATATAGCTTAATAATTGATCTCTGTAGATTTAATATACAGTGATTTGCATTAAACTGTAAGCCGTCACACTACAAATAAAAGAAAATCATATATGGAAATATTATCTGTGGCAGTTCTTTGATCCCCGGCCACTTGTTTGTAAAGATTCAGTTTCATTCATTCATTTATTTGATTATTTGAGTCCCCAGCAGAGATCAGGAGGAGGTGAGGAATATGAACCGCAATTAGCTCCCTGCTTCCAATGTTAAACTTCTCTAAAACGACAACAAAACCCTGAAAATTAGGAGGGCACTTAATAAAAACCCTATACGTAGGCCCTGGGACTTACCTATTTTTAAAGAGGTAGCAAGATCTGGATCTTGCAAAAAAGTAAAATGTGATAACATGCATTTTTGTTTTCAGCCAGTTTGAATCACTTTAAGAGCTTTTCAAAATTTTAGTTGCCAAACAGTCGAGGGGAGGGAGGACCAAGTAAATCTAATTACAGCAAAGTAGCGCAAGATGTATTTGCTGTC